>NC_091982.1:35529885-36137290 GCF_044704955.1 Pristiophorus japonicus | reverse complement strand
GGGAGAGAAGGAGGCTGAATGGCCGTGTCCAAGACTTCGAGCTGGATTTACAAGTAGGTGGCGTCGGGTCTCGAGGGGGGTTGTGGAGGTCTGGCGGGGGGGGGGGGTAAAGAGTCGTGGAGGTCAGGGGGGGGGGGAAGAGTCGCGGAGGTCCGGGGGTGGGGGGGGGGGGAAGAGTCGTGGAGGTCCGGGGGGTGGGGGGGAAGAGTTGCGGAGGTCCGGGGGGGGGGGGGAGGGCATGGAGGTCGGGTCGCCTGGGGGGGGGGGGGGGGGAAGCAGAGGTCGGGTCATGTCCGGTCGGGTGGGAGGAGCCTTATTCATGCAGCCCCAGTGAGGCCATTTGGCCAGGGCTAGGGGCTGCGTGCTTCGGGCTCCTCCCACAGTTTTGGGCGCCTGGAGCTACTGCACTGTAGCGCGCATGTGCAGAGGTCCCGGCACTGTTTTCAGCGCAGAGACCTGGCTCCCCCCCCTAAAGTTCGTGCTGCGCCGCGCCCGGCTCCAGAGGGCCTGCAGGGAGCCGGAGAATAGGTAAGTTTTTTTTAGGCGCACTATGTGGCGCGAAAAACCGCTGTCCAGGTCCGGGCTGCGCCGTTTTAGGCACGGCCCGAAACTTGGGCCCTCTGTTTCCTGTATTCTGAGGTTTAGGATCATCTTATTAACATTTTGATTTATTCATGCAGTAATTGTAATATGGGTTGAATGGAAGTAGGATTCTGAATAACAAACATTTTCTAATTGCTTCTGGGCATCTATTAAAATGTGCATTTTTGTAATATTTAAATTTCTTTCTGCTTATTTTGTATTTTATTTGTTTTTACAATTCTGGGTAAATAGTTGTTACATGTTACTATGATATTTTTGTGCCCCTTGTCCAATAAATTGGATAGTGCCAGAATTGGAGCACGATCCAGAGGCAGCGCATGCTGCATGCGCCTGAAGACACTGGTGGCAAGGACCACGGCAAATTGGTCCACCGGCCTCAATTGTTCATTACCAGCGAGTTGCGGGTACCAGTCATGGCCCCAGAGACAGCTCACAGATCGGAGGGGGGGGGGGGTGGGGAGCGGCAGCAAGAACCTATGGTGAGTCCAGGGCCCACAGTGAGACAATTGGGGCGGGGTGCAAGCGATGGCCGGCAGAGGCTGACTGTTTAAATGGGCAGCTGAGACGAGCACTCCTGCTCCTTCTTGCTTCACATTCAGATAAGTATTTTTTAAAAGTCTTACTTTTTTGGGTGGCAGTCTCCAGCAGTCCTTTTAAGGACCACTGGTTATGCTGCATTTAAATCTGGCAATCCCGGTGCGTTCTGTGTGGGCTAATTTCTGGTTTGGCTTCTAAAAGTGGCGTTAGGCCTCTTGTTGGCTTATTCAAGGGGCCTAATGCCTGTATTAGTCAGCCGCCAGGGTTGCCTCTACAGTACCAGTCCAATAAGATGTTAGATGTATTTCCGATGCTATTCGGGCACAGGAGATTCGATCTCTTCACAATCATTTTCTGCTTGGAGAACAGGTGCAGTGCAATCCAATTTTTAGCCCCATGTGTCCTTTAAAATAATTATATGATTCTCACTTGATTACAAACAATATCTAGAGCATAGATTTTCTGCTTGTGCAAAAATCTGAGTGGAATATGAGGAATGCCATTTCCCTCTTCCTGACTTCGAGTGAGCTGACCCCACTGCAGTTGTGGGGCGGCAAATGGGTGGACCTTGCAGCTCATGAAAATCAGGGCCAAAGAGTAGGAATCAACGGGTCATTTTCGGGTTGGCAGGCTGTAACTAGTGGGGTACTGCTTGGATTGGTGCATGAGCTCCAGCTATTCACAATTTATATCAACAATTTGGATGAGGGGACTAAATGTAATATATCTAAGTTTGCTGATGATGCAAAGCTAGGTGGGAATGTAAGTTGTGAGGAGGATGCAAAGAGGCTTCAAGAGGATATAGACAGGCTAAGTGAGTGGGCAAGAACATGGCATATGGAATATAATGTGGAGAAATGTGAAGTTATCCACTTTGGTAGGAAACATAGAAAAGCAGAATATTTTTTAAAGGTGAGAGATTGGGAAATGTTGGTGTTCAAAGGGACCTGGGTGTCCTTGTACACAAATCACTGAGAGTTAACATGCAGGTATAGCAAGTAATTAAGAAAGCAAATGTTATGTTGGCCTTTATTGCAAGAGGATTTGAGTATAAGAGTAAAGATGTCTTAATGCAATTATATAGAGCCCTAGTAAGACAGCACCTGGCGTATTGTGTACAGTTTTGGTCTCCTTACCTAAGGAAGGATATACTTGCCATTGAGGGAGTGCAACGAAGGTTCACCAGACGGATTCCTGGGATGGGGGGGGGGGGGGGGGAGTGTCCTATGAGGAGAGATTGATTAGACTAGACCTATATTCTCTAGAGTTTAGAAGAATGATGAGTGATCTCATTGAAACATACAACATTTTTATAGTGCTTGACAGGGGAGATGTAGGAAGGTGTTTCCTCTGGTTGGGGAGTATAGAACCAGGGGTCACAGTTTCAGAATAAGGGATTGGTTATTTAGGACTGAGATGAGGAGAAACTTCTTCACTCAGAGGGTGGTAAATCTTTGCAATTCTCTAATCTAGAGGGCTGTGAAGGCTCAGTCTTTGAGTATATTCAAGACAGAGATTCATAGATTTTTGAATATTAAGGGAATCAAGGGATATGGGGATAGTGCAGGAAAATGGAGTTGAGGTAAAAAATCAGCCATTATCTCATTGAATGACGGAGCAGGCTCGAGGAGCCGAATGGCCTACTCCTGCTCCTAATTCTTATATGGGCCCTGACTATTGGATGAGATTGCATCGGAATGGATTGGAGCTTGACTATTGGACTGGAATGGATTGGAACAGATTGGAACCTGACTAGTGGTGTAATAGCTGAAGATGCCCGCCCCAGAAAAGAAATCTAGTTGTACATTCCTGTCTGGCATAAAAATAAAACGAGAAAGGTGGCTCCCCGTGGCTAACAAGGGAAATTAGAGATAGTTTTAAATACAAGGAAAATGCATATAAATTGGCCAGAAAAAGCAGCAAACCCGAGGACTGGGAGAAATTTAGAATTCAGCAGAGGAGGACAAGGTGGGAGGGGGAATAGAGTATGAGATTAACCTGGCAGGGAACATAAAAACTGACTGCAAAAGCTTCTATATATATGTGAAGAGAAAAAGATTAGTGAAGTCAAACGTAGGTCCCTTGCAGTCGGACTCAGGTGAATTTATAATGGGGAACCACAGAAACATAGAAAATAGGTGCAGGAGTAGGCCATTCGGCCCTTCGAGCCTGCACCACCATTCAATAAGATCATGGCTGATCATTCCCTCAGTACCCCTTTCCTGCTTTCTCTCCATACCCCTTGATCTCTTTAGCCATAAGAGCCATATCTAACTCACTCTTGAATATATCCAATGAACTGGCATCAACAACTCTCTGCGGCAGGGAATTCCACAGGTTAACAACTCTCTGAGTGAAGAAGTTTCTCCTCATCTCAGTCCTAAATGGCCTACCCCTTATCCTAAGACTGTGTCCCCTGGTTCTGGACTTCCCCAACATCGGGAACATTCTTCCCACATCTAACCTTTCCAGTCCCGTCAGAATCTTATATGTTTCTATGAGATCCCCTCTCATCCTTCTAAACGCAAGTGTATAAAAGCCCAGTTGATCCAGTCTCTCCTCATATGTCAGTCCAGCCATCCCTGGAATTAGTCTGGTGAACCTTGGCTGCACTCACTCAATAGCAAGAATGTCCTTCCTCAGATTAGGAGACCAAAACTGAACACAATATTCCAGGTGAGGCCTCACCAAGACTCTGTACAACTGCAGTAAGACTTCCCTGCTCCTATACGCAAATCCCCTAGCTATGAAGGCCAACATGTCATTTGCCTTCTTCACCACCTGCTGTACCTGCATGCCAACTTTCAATGACTGATGTACCATGACACCCAGGTCTCGTTGCACCCCCCCATTTTCCTAATCTGCCGCCATTCAGATAATATTCTGCCTTTGTGTTTTTACCACCAAAGTGGATAACCTCACATTTATCCACATTATACTGCATCTGACATGTATTTGCTCACTCACCTAACCTGTTCAAGTCACCCTGCAGCCCCTTAACGTCCTCCTCATAGCTCACACCGCCACCCAGTTTTGTGTCATTTGCAAACTTGGAGATATTACACTCAATTCCTCCATCCAAATCATTAATGTATATTGTAAAGAGCTGGGGTCCCAGCACTGAGCTCTGCGGCACTCCACTAGTCACTGCCTCCGATTCCGAAAAGGACCCGTTTATCCCGACTCTCTGCTTCCTGTCTGCCAACCAATTCTCTATCCACGCCAGTACATTACCCCCAATACCATGTGCTTTGATTTTGCACACCAATCTCTTATGTGGGACTTTGAAAGTCCAAATACACCACATCCACTGGTTCTCCCTTGTCCACTCTACTAGTTACATCCTCAAAAAATTCCAGAAGATTTGTCAAGCATGATTTCCCTTTCATAAATCCATGCTGACTTGGACTGATCCTGTCATTGCTTTCAAAATGTGCTGCTATTTCATCCTTAGTAATTGATTCCGACATTTTCCCCACTACTGATATCAGGCTAACCGGTCTATAATTACCCGTTTTCTCTCTCCCTCCTTTTTTAAAAAGTGGTGTTACATTAGCTACCCTCCAGTCCATAGGAACTAATCCCGAGTCGATAGACTGTTGGAAAATGATCACCCATGCATCCACTATTTCTAGGGCCACTTCCTTAAATATTCTGGGATGCAGATAATCAGGCCCTGGGGATTTATCGGCCTTCAATCCCATCAATTTCCACAACACAATTTCCCACCGAATAAGGATATCCTTCAGTTCCTCCTTCTCACTAGACCCTCAGTCCCCAGAAGGTTATTTGTGTCTTCGTTCGTGAAGACAGAACTAAAGTATTTGTTCAATTGGTCTGCTATTTCTTTGTCCCCGTTATAAATTCACCTGAATCTGATTGCAAGGGACCTACGTTTGTCTTTGCTAATCTTTTTTCTTCACATATCTATAGAAGCTTTTGCAGTCAGTTTTTATGTTCCCAGCAAGCTTCCTCTCATACTCTATCTTCCCCCTCCTAATTAAACCCTTTGTCCTCCTCTGCTGAATTCTAAATTTCTCCCAGTCCTCAGGTTTGCTGCTTTTTCTGGCCAATTTATATGCCTCTTCCTTGGATCTAACACTATCCTTAATTTTCCTTGTTAGCCACGGTTGAGTCACCTTCCCTGTTTTATTTTTACTCCAGACAGGGATGTACAATTGTTGAAGTTCATCCATGTGATCTATAAATGTTTGCCATTGCCTATCCACCGTCAACCCTTTAAGTATCATTTGCCAGTCTATTCTAGCCAATTCACACCTCATACCGTCGATGTTAGCTTTCCTTAAGTTCAGGACCCCTGAATTAACTGTAACACTCTCCAACTTAATAAAGAATTCTACTATATTATGGTCACTCTTCCCCAATGGGCCTCACACAACAAGATTGCTAATTAGTCCCTTCTCATTACACATCACCCAGTCTAGGATGGCCAGCTCTCTATTTGGTTCCTCGACATGTTGGTCAAGAAAACCATCCCTAATACACTCCAGGAAATCCTCCTCCACCGCATTGCTACCAGTTTGGTTAGCTCAATCTGTATGTAAATTAAAGTCGGCCACGATAACTGCTGCACCTTTATAGCACACATCTCTTATTTCTTGTTTGATGCTGTCCCCAACCTCACTACTACTTTTTGGTGGCCTGTACACAACTCCCACCAGCGTTTTCTGCCCTTTGGTATTCCGTAGCTCCACCCATACCGATTCCACATCATCCAAGCCAATGTCCTTCCTTACTATTGCACAAATACTTTGGTTTTGTCTTCACTAAGGTAGACACAAATAACCTTCCAGAAATACTAGGGAAGCGAGGGTCTAGAGAGAAGGAGGAACTGAAGGAAATCCTTATTAGTCAGGAAATTGTGTTCAGGAAATTGATGGGACTGAAGGCCGATAAATCCCCAGGGCCTGATAGTCTGCATCCCAGAGTACTTAAGGAAGTGGCCCTAGAAATAGTGGATGCATTGGTGGTCATTTTCCAACATTCTATAGACTCTGGATCAGTTCCTATGGATTGGAGGGTAGCTAATGTAACACCACTTTTAAGAAAAGGAGGGAGAGAGAAAACAGTTAGCCTGACATCGGTAGCGGGGAAATTGTTGGAATCAGTTATTAAAGATGTAATAGCAGCGCATTTGGAAAACAGTGACAGGATCGGTCCAAGTCAGCATGGATTTATGAAAGGAAAATCATGCTTGACAAACCTTCTAGAATTTTTTGAGGATGTAACTAATAGAGTTGAAAAGGGAGAACCAGTGGCTGTGGTGTATTTGGACTTTCAAAAGGCTTTTGACAAGGTCCCACACAAGAGATTAGTGTGCAAAATTAAAACACATGGTATTGGGGGTAATGTATTGATGTGGACACAGAACTGGTTGACAGACAGGAAGCAAAGAGTGGGAATAAACGGGTCCCTTTCAAAATGGCAGGCAGTGACTAGTAGGGTACTGCAAGGTTCAGTGCTGGGACCCTAGCTATTTACAATATATATTAATGATTTAGACAAAGGAATTGAATGTAATATCTCCAAGTTTGCAGATGACACTAAGCTGGGTGGCAGTGTGAGCTATGAGGAGGATGCTAAGAGGCTGCAGGGTGACTTGGACAGGTTAGGTGAGTGGGCAAATGCATGGCAGATGCAGTATAATGTAGATAAATGTGAGGTTATCCACTTTGGTGGCAAAAACAGGAAGGCAGAATATTATCTGAATGGTGATAGATTAGGAAAAGGGAGATGCAACGAGACCTGGGTGTCATGGTACATCAGTCATTGAAAGTTGGCATGCAGGTACAGCAGGCGGTGAAGAAGGCAAATGGCATGTTGGCCTTCATAGCGAGAGGATTTGAGTATAGGAGCAGGGAGGTCTTACTGCAGTTGTACAGGGCCTTGGTGAGGCCACAACTTGAATATTGTGTACAGTTTTGGTCTCCTAATCTGAGGAAGGACAGTCTTGCTATTGAGGGAGTGCAGCGAAGGTTTACCAGACTGATTCCCGGGATGACAGGACTGACATATGAAGAAAGACTGGATCGACTAGGCTGATATTCCCTCGAATTTAGAAGAATGAGAGGGGATCTCATAGAAACATAGAAAATTCTGACAGGATTAGACAGGTTAGATGCAGGAAGAATGTTCCCAATGTTGGGGAAGTCCAGAACCAAGGGTGAAAGTTTAAGGATAAGGGGTAAGCCATTTAGGATTGAGATGAGGAGAAACTTCTTCACTCAGAGAATTGTGAACCTGTGGAATTCTCTACCACAGAAAGTGGTTGAGGCCAGTTCATTAGATATATTCAAAAGGGAGTTAGATGTGGCCCTTATGGCTAAAGGGATCAAGGGGTATGGAGAGAAAGCAGGAATGGGGTATTGAAGTTGCATGATCAGCCATGTTCATATTGAATGGTGGTGCAGGCTCGAAGGGCCGAATTGCCTGCTCCTGCATCTATTTTCTATGTTTCTATATAATCACAGTGCTTTTCATAGATTTGGCTAAAACATTTGACTTGTAGCATAATTGTTAAATGTTAAGAAAGAATGGGAATTGCAAATGGCTTTACAGCTCTTGTCCATAATCTTCTTCTGATATAAAAATGATGGAGACAGCAACACCTAAAACTAATCTAAACGTTCACTCCCTCCACCACTGGCACACGGTGGCTGCAGTATGTATCATCTACAAGATGCATTGCAGCAACTCGCCAAGGCATTTTTGCCAGTACCTGCCAAACCCAAAACCTCTCCCAACTTGAAGGACAAGAGCAGCAGGCACATGGGAACACCATCACCTGCAAGTTCCCCTTCAAGTCACACATCATCCTGACTTGGAAGTATATTGCTGTTCCTTCATCATCACTGGGTCAAAATCTTGCATCTCCATAACTAACAACACTGCGGCATACCTTCATAACACGAACTGCAGTGGTTCAAGAAGGCGGCTCACCACCACCTTGTCAAGGGCAATTAGGGATGGACAGTAAATGTTGGCCTTGCCAGCGATACCCAGATCCCAGGCACAAATTTTAAAAATATCCAAATTAAGATGGATGTGAAACGGATTATCTCTATTAACATCCTTATCAAATTCCTCTCGCGTATCTTGGAAATAAAGGGTTCAGTTCTTGGTTGAACTGATTGGAACTGAAAATCAAAGTTACTGCCCTTGCTTTTAGCAATCATATTGCTCTCGCGAGTAATAAACATTCAGGTATGATCGACACTTTTGCAAATAAAACTTTTTCAAATCAATATCAAGAAGACCATAGCATTTCCTTTGACACATAAGAACAAGACAGTTCTTGTACTCCAAGGCAAGTCAAACCCTAAATAAAGTAGATTATATAATCCTCAGAAAAACAGTATTATTTGGCACCAGAATTAAATTATTGAGAAGTTTTCTTAAGTGCTATGAGGTGTTACAGGCTCAATTGGTAGCATCCTCACCTCTGAGTCAGAAGGTTATCGATTCTAATATCTAGGCTGACACTCCTAGTGCAGTACTGAGAGAGTGCTGCCCTGTCAGAGGTGCCGTCCTTCAGATGAGACATTAAATCGAGGCCCCGTCTGTTCTCTCAGGTGGACATAAAAGATCCCATGGCAATATTTTGACGAAGGTTAGGGGAGTTATCCCCAGTCTCCTGGCCAATATTTATCCCTCAACATCATTAAAGTAAATGATCTGGTCATTATCACATTGCTGTTTGCCGGAGCTTGCCGTGTTCAAGCTGGCTGCCGCATTTCCTATATTACAACATTAACTACACTTCAAAAGTACTTAATTGGCTGTAAAATGCTTTGAGATGTCTGGTGGTTGTGAAAGGCTCTATATAAATGCAAGTCTTTCTTTCTTATTATTATGATAAATCTAGTGCTCTTTGTCATCGACGATTTTGCCCCAAATAGTATAACTTAAAAATTCTGCTTTAAACAAATTTAGTATAAACTTAATCTCAAGTGCCAGGACTAGCTGATGTTCATGACTATAATGTATCAAATGTAGCTGTAGTGTGTTGTGCAACTACAGCAGATGCAGTACAGTATGGCATGCTGATCCCACCACTCAAAATTAAGTTTTTACTGTCTTGAAAGGCACAATAGTAGCAGATTAAAAAAAAGACAATTTCTGTTCGTTAGTATGCTGCCTTTATGCCAGTGAAACAATCAGATGTTCTTACACTCCTCACAGTTTTCTCAATTTCACCTGTAACTATTCTAAGCTTTTTGGGTCAATTTCCTGTGACAAATCATTAGCCTTTGTTGTGCTGCAATCCCAGTACACCTGTTCTGAAGTGGAATACAGGAAGATTAAACACCGTATATATTGGCATATAGTCACGGATGATAAAAAATACAGTAAAAAAATTATTGTCCAAGTGAGGGAGCCAGATGGCACAGCTAGGGCGCAAGTTCCCAATCATCCGGGCATGCACAAAGCCATGATTAAAATACATCCCCATAGGAACAGTGAGGCAATGGAAAGAAAGCTAACTTGTGTATGAATGGCTGGTTACAACAACAATAACAACAACAACTTGTATTTATATAGTGCCTTTAACGTAGTAAAACATCTTAAGGCGCTTCACAGGAATGTCATAAAACAAAAATTTGCCACCGAGCCACATAAGGAGAAATTAGGGCAGAGAGTCAAAGTGGTAGGTTTTAAAGACCATCTTAAAGGAGGAGAGGTAGAGAGGTTTAGCGAGGGAATTCCAGAGCATAGGGCCTAGGCAACAGAAGGCACGGTCACCAATGGTTGAGCAATTATAATCAGGGACGCTCAAGAGGGCAGAATTAGAGGAGTGCAGATATCTTCGGGGGTTGTGGGGCTGGAGGAGATTACAGAGATAGGGAGGGCGGAGCCAATGGAGAGATTTGAAAACAAGGATGTGAATTTTAAAATCTAGGCGTTGCTTACCCGGGAGATGAGTGAACAGCACTGAGTGCGAGTTAGGACAAGGGCAGCCGAGTTTTGAATGACGTCAACTCTCTGTAGGGTAGAAAGTGGGAGGCCAGCCAGGAGTGCATTGGAATAGTCAAGTCTAGAAGTAACAAGTGTATGGATGAAGGTTTCAGCAGGAAATAAGCTGAGCCAGGTGTGGTGAAGGACGGTCTTAGTTATGGTGGGGGCATGTGGTCGGAAGCTCATTTCAGACTCAACTATGACACCAAGGTTGCAAAAGTTTGGTTCAACCTCAGACAGAGGCTAGGGAGAGGGATGGAGTCAATCGCCAGAGAATGGAGTTTGTGGCTTCAGTCTTCTCAATATTTAATTGGATGAAATTTCTGCTCATCCAATACTGGATGTCAGACAAGCAGTCTGACAATTTAGAGTCCATGGAGAGGTTGAGAGAAGTGGTGGTGATGTAGAGCTGGGTGTCATAGAATCATAGAAATATACAGTGCGGAAGGAGGCCATTTCGGCCCATCGTGTTCGCGCCGGCCGACCAAGGGCTATCCACCTAATCCCACTTTCCAGCTCTTGGTCCATAGCTCTGTAGGTTACGGCACTTTAAGTGCACATCCAAGTACTTTTTAAATGTGGTGAGGCTTTCTGTCTCTACTACCCTTTCAGGCAGTGAGTTCCAGACCACCACCACCTTCTGGATAAATAAATTTCCCCTCATATCTCCTCTAAACCTCCCCCCAATTACTTTAAATCTATGCCCCCTGATGGTTGACCCCCTCTGCCAAAGGAAACAGGTCCTTCCTACCACTTGTCCAGGCCCCTCATAATTTTATACACCTCAATCAGGTCTCCCCTCAGCCTCCTCTGTGCCAAAGAAAACTGACCCAACATCTCCAATCTTTCCTCATAGCAAAATTCTTCAGTCCAGGCAACATTCTTGTAAATCTCCTCTGCACCCTTTCCAGTGCAATTACATCTTTCCTGTAATGTGGTGACCAGAACTGCACACAGTACTCCAGCTGCGGGCTAACCAGTGTTTTATGCAGTTCAAGCATAACATCCTTGCTCTTATATTCTATGCCTCGACTAATAAAGGCAAGTATTCCATATGTCTTCTTAACCACCTTATCTACCTGGCCTGCTACCTTCAAGGGATCTGTGGACCTGCACTCCAAGGTCCCTTTGTTCCTCTACACTTTTCAGTGTCTTACCATTTAATGTGTATTCCCTTGCCTTGTTAGACCTCCCCAAATGCATTACCTCACACTTATCCGGATTGAATTCCATTTGCCACTGTTCTGCCCACCTGACCAGTACATTGATATCTTCCTGCAATCCGCAGCTTTCTTCTTCATTATCAACCACACAACCTATTTTAGTATCATCTGCAAACGTTTTAATCATACCCTCAATATTCAAGTCCAAGTCATTGATATATACCACAAAATGCAAGGGACCCAGCACTGAGCCCTGTAGAACCCCACTGGATACAGCTTTCCAGTCACAAATACACCCATCAACCATTACCCTTTGCTTCCTGCCTCTGAGCCAATTTTGGATCCAACTTGCTACTTTGCTCTGGATCCCATGGGCTTTTACTTTCGTGACCAGTCTGCCATGTGGGACCTTATAAAAAGGTTTGCTAAAATTCATATACACTACATCATATACACTACCCTCATCGATCCTCCAGGTTACCGCCTTGAAAAATTCAATCAAGTTAGTCAGACACAACCTTCCCTTTACAAATCCATGCTGACTGTTCTTGATTAATCCATGTCTTTCCAAATGAAGATTTATCCTGTCCCTCAGGTCTTTTTCTAACAATTTTCCAACCACTGAGGTTAGGCTGACTGGCCTGTAATTACTCAGTCTATCCCTTTCTCTCTTTTTAAACAAAAGTACAACATTAGCAGTTCTCCAGTTCTCTGGCACCACACCTGTAGCCAGAGAGAACTGGAAAATTATGGTCAGAGCCTTTGCTATTTCCCCTTTTGCTTCTCTTAACAGCCTGGGATACATTTAATCTGGGCCTGGGGATTTATCCACTTTCAAAACTGCTAAGCCCCTTAATACTTCCTCTCTCACTGTCACCAGCGTATACATAAGAACATAAGAAGATAGGAAATAGGAGCAAGTGTAGGCCACCTGGCCCCTCGAGCCTGCTCCGCAATTTAATAAGATCATGGCTGATCTGATGATGGATTCAACTCCACTTCCCTGCCCGCTCTCCATATCCCTTTATTCCCTTATCGCTAAAAAGTCTGTCTAACTCCTCCTTAAATATATTGAATGACCCAGCCTCCACAGCTCTCTGGGTCAGAGAATTCCATAGATTTACAACCCTCTGAGAGAAGAAATTTCTCCTCATCTCAGTTTTAAATGGCGGCCCCTTATTCTGAGACTATGTCCCCTAGTTTTAGTTTCCCCTATGAATGGAAATATCTCCTCTGCATTCACCTTGTCGAGCCCCCTCATTATCATATCTTTTGATAAGATCACCTCTCATTCTTCTGAATGCCAATGAGTATAGGCCCAACCTACTCAACCTATCTTCATGTCAACCCCCTCATCTCCGGAATCAACCTAGTGAACCTTCTCTGAACAGCCTCCAACGCAAATATATCCTTCCTTAAATACGGAGACCAAAACTGTACGCAGTACTCAAGGGTGGCCTCACCAATACCCTGTACAGTTGTAGCAAGACATCACTGCTTTTATACTCTTTCTCCCTTGCAATAAAGGCCACCATTCCATTTGCATTTCTGATTACCTGCATGCTAACTTTTTGTGTTTCATGCACAAGGACCCCCAGGTCCCTCTGTACTGCAGTACTTTGCAATTTTTCACCATTTAAATTATAATTTGCTTTTCTATTTTTTGTGCCAAAGTGGATAACCTCACATTTTCCCACATTATACACTCTCTGCCAAACTTTTGCCCACTCACTTAGCCTGTCTATATTCCTTTGCAGATGTTTTGTGTCCTCCTCACAATTTGCTTTCCCACCCATCTTTGTATCATTTGCAATCTTGGCTACTTTACACTCAGTCCCTTCATCCAAGTCATTAATGT
The DNA here is from genome assembly GCF_044704955.1 of Pristiophorus japonicus. NCBI lineage: Eukaryota > Metazoa > Chordata > Chondrichthyes > Pristiophoridae > Pristiophorus > Pristiophorus japonicus. The sequence continues at coordinate 36,124,153 of NC_091982.1, read as the reverse complement.
AGATTGTAAATAGTTTTGGCCCCAGCACCGATCCCTGTGACACCCTACTAGTTACTGTTTGCCAACTGGATAATTATCCATTTATCCCAACTCTCTGTTTTCTGTTACTTAGCCAATCTTCTATCCATGCTAATATATTACCCCCAACCCCGTGAACTTTTATCTTGTGCAGTAACCTTTTATGTGGCACCTTATCGAATGCCTTCTGCAAATCCAAATACACCACATCCACTGGTTCCCCCTTAACCAGTCTACTTGTTACATCCTCAAAGAACTCCAGCAAATTTGTCAAACATGATTTCCCTTTTATAAAACTATGTTGACTCTGCTTGATTAAATTATGCTTTTCCAAATGTCCTGCTACTGCTTCCTTAATAATGGACTCCAGCATTTTCCCAATGACAGATGTTAGGCTAACTGGTCTATAGTTTCCTGCTTTTTGCCTGCCTTCTTTTTTAAATAGGGGCGTTAGATTTGCAGTTTTCCAATCTGCTGGGACCTCCCCAGAATCCAGGGAATTTTGGTAGATTACAACCAATGCATCTACTATCTCTGCAGCCACTTCTTTTAAGACCCTAAGATGTAAGCCATCAGCTCCAGGGGACTTGTCCGCCTTTAGTCCCATTATTTTACCGAGTACTACTTCTTTAGTGATAGTGATTGTATTACGTTCCTCCCTCCCTATAGCCTCTTGATGATCCACTATTGGGATGTTTTTAGTGTCTTCGACCGTGATACAAAATATCTGTTCAAAGTCTCTGCCATTTCCCTGTTCTCTATTATTAATTCCGCAGTCTCATCCTCTCGGAGACCAACATTAGCCACTCTTTTACTTTTTATGTACCTGTAGAAAGACTATCTGTTTTTATATTTTGTGCTAGTTTACTTTCATACTGTTCAAGGAAACCATCCCGGATACACTCTATGAACTCTTCCTCAAGACTACCCTGGCCAATTTGCTTTGTCCAATCAATATGAAGGTTAAAATTGCCCATGATTATTGCCGTTCCTATTTTACAAGCCTCCATTATTTCTTCATTTATACTCCGTCCAATCGTGTAGCTACTGTTAGGGAGTCTATAGACTATGTCCAACAGCGACTTTTCCCCCTTATTATTCCTTATCTCCACCCAAACTGAGTCAACATCTTGATCTTCTGAGTCAATATCATTTCTCACTAATGCACTGATCTCATCCTTTATTAACAGTGCTACCCCACCTCCTTTTCCTTTCTGTCTGTCCTTCCAAATTGTCAAATGCCCCATAATATTTAGTTCCCAGTTCTGGTCACCTTGCAACCACGTCTCTGTAATGGCTATCAGGTCATACCCCTTTGTATCTATTTGAGCTGTCAACTCATCTATTTTGTTATGAATGCTATGTGCATTCAGATAAAGAGCCAATTTGTTTTTTTTCCCATTTTTTCCTGCTTTGACCGCACTTTCTGATTCACCTTTATGTTTATACATTCTGTCCCTTCCTGGCACGCTCTGGTTTTCATTTCCCCCAGTGCTACCCTGCTCTCTTGCCTTCTCCTTATTATTTGACTTTTAAAATGTTTACTCACCTGAATCCTCCCCCCCCACTAATTAGTTTTAAGCCTTCTCTACAGCCGAGTTGTTTGATTCACCAGGACCTTAGTCCCAGCACTAGTTCCAGGTTTAAGTGGAGCTCGTTCGAATGGAACAGCTCCCTCTTATCCCAGTACTGGTGCCAGTATCCCATGAAGCAAAACACATTTCTCCCACACCACTCTTTGAGCCACATGTTTAACTCTCTGATCTTATTTACCCCATGCAAATCACTGAGGAGCAGTATGCAAGTGAGAATTAGGAGGGGGCAAAGGATAGATCCTTGGGGGACACCAGAGGTAACGATGTGCGAGTGAGAAGAGAAGCCATTGAAGGAGTATGGCTGGCTACAATTAGATAGATAAGAATGGAACCATGCGAATTCAGTTCCACCCAACTGGAAGATGATGGAGAGGTGTTGGAGGAGGATGGAGTGGTCAACCGTGTCAAATGCTGCAGACAGGTCGAGAAGAATGAAGAGGTACAGCTTACCTTTGTCACAGTCACAGGATGTCATTTGAGACTTTGATAAGTGCCATTTCAGCACTGTAGCGGGGCGGAAACCTGATTGATGAGATTCAAGCATGGAGTTCCAGGAATGTTGGGCACGGATTTGGGAGGCAACAATATGTTCAAGGACTTTGGAAAAGAAAGGGAGGTTGGAGATGGGGCGGTAGTTTGCTAGGACGGAGGGGTTCGAGGGTTGGTTTTTTGAAAGAGGTGATGACAGCAGATTTTAAAGGAGAGGGGGACAGCACCTGAGGAGAGAGACCGATAATAACATGGCAGCTAGAAAAAGAAGTTGGGTGGTCAGCAGCTTAGTGGGAATAAGTTCGCGGAGCAGGAAGTGGGTCTCATGGACAAGATAAGTTTGGAGAGGTCATGGGGGGAGATTGGAGAGAAACTGGAGAAGGTTGTAAGTTCAGAGCTAGGACAGGGCAGAATCTTAGAGGAATTTAGGCCCAATGGGCTAGGGGAAAGAAGGGAAGTGGCAGAGGCAGCTGAATGGATGGTCTTAATCATGGAGACAAAGAAGTCCATGAGTTCCTCACACTTATTGTCGGAGGTGAGGGTGGAGACAGGGGAGTGGAGTTTAAGACGACAGTTTGCAGTAGAGAAAAGAAGCTGGTGGTTATCTTTGCATTACAGGATGATCCTGGAATAGTGATCAGTTTTGGCAGATGAGAGCTGGACCCAATAGTGTTTTATGTGGTCCAGCCAGATCTGGCAGTGAATGGCTAAACCAGTTGTCCGCCATATCATAGAAACATAGAAACATAGAAAATAGGTGCAGGAGTAGGCCATTCGGCCCTTCTAGCCTGCACCGCCATTCAATGAGTTCATGGCTGAACATTCAACTTCAGTACCCCATTCCTGCTTTCTCGCCATACCCCTTGATCCCCCTAGTAGTAAGGACCTCATCTAACTCCTTTTTGAATATATTTAGTGAATTGGCTTCAACAACTTTCTGTGGTAGAGAATTCCACAGGTTCACCACTCTCTGTTCAAGTCTGCGTCCCCTGGACTTGAGAGCAAAGATGAGAGCCATATTGGGGAAATGGCCAAGGTGAGAGAGCGTAATGGTTTCAGTAGGGACTAGGGCATCAAAGGTGGTGGTGAAGGTGTGGTTGAGCAGATTGGTAGCTGAAGAAATGTTGTGGTGAATGGAGGGCTAAACTGTGGACATGTGGGATTTCACACATGCAGTTGTAAGTGAGTTGGGAGAGTGTTTCTTTTCCAGGGGCGGACACTGAAGGAAGTAAGAGCAAGATTAGCCTTGGACCAAGTCTGGCCTGGAATAAGGTGAAAAAAAAGAGGAGAAATCACTTCTAAAATGGGGGTAGAGTTGTGTGCAATATGCGTAATGAAGAGTGTTTTTGTAAAATGGGAATAATTATACTGTTTCCATTTTCTCATTTATTGTGTCAGACGTATGTTGAGCATTCTAATATTTTCACTTACACTCACATTTGAAATCATTGTACACTTGTAATGTAAAAGTTTAAAATCAAAATAAGGTTGACTACATTTTTGTGCAAATCCAGGATAAGCTATGAAAGAACATTGATGAAAATGGGATTTGAGGCACAACGACTTAAGGACTTCAATGTTTGGTTTGTAAATTCGTGGTCACCTGTGTAATTTTAAAAATGATGCATTAATTGCTAACTAATCAGGTTAATAATAACTTAAAGCAAGACTACCATTCATATATTGGGGTAGAATTTCCGTGGGGAATCTCCCAATCTCGCTCTAACTTTGGAAGAAGAGCTACAGTTTTGGTCTCCTTACCTGAGGAAGGATATACTTGCTAGAGAGGGAGTGCAACAAAGGTTCACCAGACTTATTCCTGGGATGGGGGGATTGTCCTATAAGGAAAGATTGAGTAGATTAGGCCTATATTCATTAGAGTTTAGAATAATGAGAGGTGATCTCATTGAAACAATCAAAATTCTTACAGGGCTTGACAAGATAGATGCAGGGAGGGTGTTTCCTCTGGCTGGGGAGTCTAGAACCAGGGGTCACAGTCTCAGAATAAGGGGTTGGCCATTTAGGACTGAGATGAGGAGAAATTTCTTCACTCAGAGGGTGGTGAATCTTTGGAATTCTCTACCCCAGAGGGCTTTGGAGACTCAGTCATTGAGTATATTCAAGACAAAGATCGATAGATTTTTGGATATTAAGGGATTCAAGGGAGATGGGGATAGTGCATGAAAGTGGAGTTGAGGTAGAAGATCAGCCGTGATTTCATTGAATGGCGGAGCAGGCTCGAGGGGCCGAGTAGCCAACTGCTGCTCCTAATTCTTATGTTCTTATGTTCTTAAACCCTGGAGAAATTTGTAAGTAAGCATTTATGCAGGGTTTCCACCAAAGTTACGGTGGGAGATCGGGTGAACCCCCACAGAATTTCTACCCCCATATTTTTCTTTAACAAGAAGCTTTGGTGAAGGGCCGAGGCCCATTATGTATAACTCCACCAAGGCCCAAAAATGTAGAAGATGAACTAATCAAGAAGCAATAATTAGTTGGTGTCACAGTTTGGGTTTAAAAGCTTCAAGATTACAGGAGGAAAACTTGAGGGAGGTAAAGTTCCATGTTTATTTACATAACAATAAATCACTTCAAGCAATTAAATGAAAAGAATTTAGCATTCTATAGCAGAACATAAGAATAAATGAACTAAAAAAGGTAATTTGGCCTATCTGCACCTTGCAGTGGATCATGGACAATTTGAACTGCATGAATTCCTCTCAAAAAGAAAAGTCTTGCATTTGTATAGCACCTTTCATGACCACCAGACATCCCAAAGCACTTTACAGCCAATGAAGTACTTTTTGGAGTGTAGTCACTGTTGTAATGTTTGAAATGTGGCAGCCAATTTTCGCATTGCAAGCTTCCACAAACAGTAATGTGATGTTGAATAAATAATCTGTTTTTATTATGTTGATTGAGGGATAAATGTCGGCCAGGACACCGGGGAGAACTCCCCTGCTCTTCTTCAAAATAGTACCATGGGATCTTTTACGTCCACCCGAGAGAGCAGATGGAGCCTCAGTTTAACATCCCATCTGAAAGACGGCACCTCCGACAGTGCAGCACTCCTTCAGCACTGCACTAGAGTGTCAGCGACGAATGAAGCTCCCCTTCTCCTCCTCCAGCACGTGGTGAGTACCATGGCTGTGAACCACCTAACCTCCCACTCTGAACCCCAGTGGGCCACTGACTCTCCCACTGTCTGCCCCGAGCCAAGCCTTGGACCACCTACCATCAAGGGCGCTATTCAGCGCTGAGCCTGCGGCCAACATCTCGCCGTAGGCAATTAGGCCTATATAGCAGTGCCTGGTCTCCAGTCATCTTGGACCCCCTGGCCACTGGATCGAGACCTTGCTCAGCTTAGCCCGTGTGGTAGCCGGTGTGCATCGGCCACCCCAAGTTAAGAGAACTCACGCACGGGCATCTTCCACTCCTCTAACATGAAGTTCGGGACCTGGAACATCAGGACTCTCATGGACAACCTCAACAGTTACAGGCTGGAACGCCGCACCGCCATAGTTGCCCGGGAACTTAGACGCTTTGATATCGACATCACCACCCTAAGCGAGACCCGGCGGGCAGGGGAAGGCCAGCTCAAGGAACAAGATGGAGGTTACACCTTCTTCTGAAAAAGGAAACCAGAGGAAGAACACCGTCTCCACGGAGTCGGCTTCGCCATCAAAAACGAGCTGGTCGACCACCTCAAAGAGTCCCCCTGCGGGGTTAACGAACGCCTCATGTCTCTTCGACTCACCCTATCCCGGAATCAATGCACCACAGTCATCAGTGCGTTCGCCCCAACACTCGATGTAACAGTTGAGACCAAAGAGGGATTCTGCTCCAACCGCAAAAAATCCCTGTCCCATGTCCCCGTGGACGACAAACTGATCCTCCTCGGTGACTTCAATGCCAGGATTGGCAAGGACACAGCCCTCTGGGGAGGCGTGATTAGCAGAGAGTGGGTAGGGAAAGCCAACTCCAGCGGTACCCTACTCCTGACAAAATGTTTAGAAGATGAACTTGTCATCACCAACACCTTGTTCCACCAGAGGGACAAATACAAGGCATCGTGGCAACACCCTCGCTCCAAACACTGGCACCTGTTCGACTATGTCATTGTCCGAGCCAGGGATCGCAAGGATGTGCACATCATGACAGGAGCTGACGACTGCTGGACGGACAACTGCCTAATCGAATGCATCATTGATATCAACATAGCTCCAAAGCGGAGGGGGCAGCAGAAGCCGTGCCGCAAAAAAGTCAATGCCAGGGCACCTAAAGACCCAGCTAAGAGAGCCCTATACAGTCAGCGCCTCACAGCTAACCTGGCGTGCCTTGATGACCCCGAGACGAAGAATGCCCACAGCGCTTGGTCTTCCCTCCAGGCCTTCATAACTAATGCCTGCAAAGAGACGCTCGGTCACTCGACCAGGAAACACCAGGATTGATTTGATGAGAATGATCAGGAGATCTAAGATAAATAGGTCGCAAATGCAGGGCATTTCTGAGCCTTAAGCAACAATCCAACTCTGGAGCAGCAAAGCAGCATCACAGACACCTCAAGGCTGAGGTCCAACAAAAAACCCAGGACCTAAAGAACAGGTGGTGGATGGAGTAAGCACAGGAGATACAGCAGCTGGCCAACAGCCATGATGTGCGAGGATTCTTCATCGCAGTCAAGACCACCTACGGTCCAAACACCCAAGGCCTCACCCCACTGCTGGCCAAGAACGGGGAAACAATCATCAAGGACATCGAGGCAGTCAGGGACCACTGCAAGGAGCACTTCGAAGATCTCCTCAACCAAGACTCTGCCTTTGACTCAAGTGTTCTTGACTCCATCCTGCAGCATGCTACTCGCCACCACCTCAGTAAAACCCCAACACTGCACGAGGTAGAAAAAGCCATAAGACAACTTAAGAACAACAAGGCTTTGGGAGCGGATGGAATCCCTGACGAGGCACTGAAGTACTGGCGTGAATACATGACCTCATCTCTCTCATCTGGAGGGAGGAGAGCATGCCGGGAGATCTCAGAGATGCAATGATCGTGATCATCTTTAAAAAAGGGGACAAGTCCGACTGCGGAAACTACAGAGGAATCTCCCTGTTATCAGCCACTGGGAAAGTTGTCGTTAGAGTCCTCCTCAACTGTTCTCTCCCTGTGGCCGAGGAGCTGCTCCCGGAGTCACAGTGCGGATTTCGTCCCCTTTGGGGCACAACGGACATGATTTTTTCAGCGCAGGAAAAATGCAGTGAACATCACCAGCCCTTATACATGGTCTTCTTCGACCTTACAAAGGCCTTTGACATCGTCAACCGCGAGGGTCTATGGACAGTCCGCCTCCATTTCGGATGCCCCCAAAGGTTCGTCACCATCCTCTGCCTGCTCCACGACGACATGCAGGCCATGATCCTTACCAATGGATCCATTACAGATCCAATCCACGTCTGGACCGGGGTCAAACAGGACTGACTCATCGCCCCAACCCTCTTCTCAATCTTCCTCGCTGCCATGCTCCACCTCACAGTCAACAAGCTCCCCGCTGGAGTGGAACTAAACTACAGAACCAGTGGGAAGCTGTTCAAACTTCAGCGTCTCCAGGTCAGGTCCAAGACCACCCCAACCTCTGTCGTCAAGCTACAGTACGCGGACGACGCCTGCATCTGCGCACATACAGAGGCTACACTCTCGGACACAGTCGACGTATTTACTGAGGCGTACAAAAGCATGGGCCTTACGCTAAACATCAGCAAGACAAAGGTCCTCCACCAGCCTGTCCTTACCGCACAGCACTCTGTCCTCCAGTCATCAAGGTCCACGGCGTGGCCCTAGACAACATGGACCACTTCCCTTATCTCGGGAGCCTCCTATCAACAAGAGCAGACATTGACAACGAGATCCAACACTGCCTCCAGTGCGGCAGTGCAGCCTTCGGCTGCCTGAGGAAAAGAGTGTTTGAAGACCAGGCCCTCAAAACTGCCAGCAAGCTCATGGTCTACAGTGCTGTAGTAATACCCGCGCTCCTGTATAGCTCAGAAATATGGACCATGCACAGTAGACACCTCAAGTCGCTGGAGGAATACCACCAACGATGCCTCCGTAAGCTCCGTAAGTTCCTACAAATCCCCTGGGAGGACAGACGCACCAACATTAGCGTCCTCGACAGGCCAACATCCCTAGCATCGAAGCACTGACCACACTTGATCAGCTCCACTGGGCAGACCACATAGTTCGCATGCCAGACACGAGACTCCCAAAGCAAGCGCTCTACTCGGAATTCCTTCATGGCAAACGAGCCAAAGGTGGGCAGCGGAAACGTAACAAGGACTCCCCCAAAGCCTCCCTGATAAAGTGCAACATACCCACTGACACCTGGGAGGCCCTGGCCAAAGATCGCCCTAAGTGGAGGAAGCGCATCCGGGAGGGCACTGACCACCTCGAGTCTCGTCGCCGAGAGCATGCAGAAATCAAGTGCAGGCAGCGGAAAGAGCGTGCATCAAACCAGTCCCACCCACCTCTTCCCTCAATGACTATCTGCCCCACCTATGGCAGAGACTGTGGTTCTCGTATTGGACTGTACAGCCACCTAAGAACTCAGGTTAAGAGTGGAAGCAAGTCTTCCTCGATTCCAAGGAACTGCCTATGATGATGGGAGTGTCAGCCTAGATTTTTGTGCTCAAGACTCCGGAGTGCGACTATGAACATGAACTCACAACCTTCTGACTCAGAGGCGAGAGTGCTACCCACTGAGCTATTGGCTCACACAGATCATCTGATGATCATCATCTGACTCATCTCCTGAATAACATTTGAAAAAGGCAAATCTTTGAAATGTCTCACTGGCACTAAAAACTATCGAGGAAACATTGCAAAATTATAATATCGCATTACTATTTACTATATTCAAACCTAAATGTTTACATTCCACAGATAACCTTTTCATATTCCCAGTTTGACTGCAGCCACAGCACTGTAGTTTCAAAGCTGATGGATGCTCAGATAACTGCATTGCTGGCAATACAAAGACAAAAAAGTAACATTAGATGTTATTGCACAACCTGTTCAATTGTTTTCAACTGTAGTGACAGACGATGGCTTAACAAAAGCAGAGGCTGGAAAATGAATTATTAAAATGTAAAAATATCTCACTGTACAAAATCAGCCTTGGTGAAGCCCAATACATTTTATTGAGTTTGCCAGCAGAAAGGTTGTTGAAATTATTCAAAAGAACAGCTGGTGGCACAAATATGGCTGGAGTAGTGAAGATAATAATTTTTAGGAACGGGAAAAGACATGCGGCTCAACAAGCTTGCCTTTTTTAAAATAGATCAACCCCACCTCCTGCTTTCTCACTGCATCCCTTCATCCTTTCTCCAGAAATGGATGCAATCACCTTGAACCCATTTATGCTATTAAATTGCCTTCCCTGCGAACTTCCCTTTTTACTCCTAATTTCTAACTTTTAATCTGTGTCTGCTGACATTTGAACCCTTCCCCATAGTGAAAAATTTGTCTCGATCAATATTGTCAATTCTCTACTCTTCAGCTGCAAGAGATAATTTCTGTCTTATGACTAGGCAAGGCTCATATAAATAAATAAACTAGATTTATTTACAAAGATAAACTAATATCATCTCAACTACTTCTGCAACACACTCCTTGCAGAGAATGACTTGTTCATTCTAAAAACTTCTCCGTTTGCACAAAGGCCCTGAAATTGCGGTCGGTGGCATAGCTAAGGAGTACGCCGCTGACTTCCTCACGAAATCCGCCCTGACCTGGTGCAAAGCCCCATGCGAAACCTTGCTTTGAAACGTTGTGGAGTTGTGCGCAGCGCAGTGGCCCACGGATAGCAGGGGCGCACCGTTGCGCACAAGCGAACCTGGGATCACATGGGGGCGGTGCTCCTTTCACCAGCCAATCAGGAAGCATTTCAGCGCGACATCAAAGAACTTGTAAATTAAACGGGGTGATACTAATTATATTTATTTGACAAGAATAGTACTTTGGCGAGTAAGTACAATTGTTTACCGGAAGACTCCGCAAGATTTAAAAAAAAGATTAAAAAAAATTAAAATGATCTCATCCCTGAAACCGAGCCTTTACAGCTGCCTGGTAGTTTCTTCTGCGTGTTTTAAAAAAAATTATTAGACAATTTGCCCCTCCCCTTATGCTGTGCAAACAGGCTCCTGCGCCTGTTTGCACCGGCCATAACATTTTCCAGCGTAATTGATACGCACTAGGTGGGCAATTAGCCTAACCTTTCGGCAGCAATGTGGACGTGAAGCATGCAGCAGATCAGTTGTCTATTCGGAACTTGAACGATCGCAAGTTCAGGATTTATGCAGAAATCCCGAACTTGCGGTCAATTTCAAAGGTTGTATAACAGCGTAATCTGAGAGTGCGCCATCACACCGACTGCAAATTCAGGGCCAGTACTAATCAGCTGATTTCCGAGCTCCTATTAATGTGGAACTGCATGCTCACCATGGGTTTGCTCATATCATTCTTCAAGCTTGATGCTGAATGCAGGTGAAGTGATTCCTCTCAGGCAAAGGCTGAAGGAGAATAAAATAAGAGAATGTATCACCCCAATGTTCTCTCATTAACTTCCTCACAAATGGTTTGAAACCAGCATTGCTCGAGGCCTGGGAATAATTGACCTGCCTACCATCCTGGTGGGAAATGCTACATAGACTCGCAAAATGAAATGAAAGGACCTATAAAGGACTATGACCACTGGGATAGACTGACTTCATATCTTTTTGTTGCTTTGCTTTCAAGTAAAAAAAAGGAAGAGAAATTATGGGATATACTGCTATAATCTGCATGTGAATGAGATTGAAAATTTGAGGGAGGAGACTCCCACAGGAGAGATGGTAGGCTGTCAGAGTTAGGTACAAGGCTCATTTTTTTAGTTAATTTCTTCAGTTTAGAAATTCAATGACGTTGCGTGGATTTTACAGGCATAAAATGGCTGCAAAAGTGCCTAATATGTCAGAAAGCAGGGGTGCTTACAATCTGAGCTGGAGTGCATTGCCCGCCACATTGGTATAGGCATCAAAAGAGGCACCCAGAGCTCACGCCTGCAACAGGCATCGCGTTAGGCCCTTTGCATTGGCAAATAAGGCTCCTCATGCCCATTTTAGTCCCCATTTGTAAAATTGGGCTGCCCTGAATGTAGCTGATCCCTCTCCCGATCGCTGCCTCCCTCCCTCTCCCGATCGTAGCCTCCATATCACTCCTGATCGCTGCCTCTCTCCCGATCGCTGCCTCCCTCCCTCTCCCGATCGCTGCCTCCCTCCCTCTCCTGATTGCATCCATTCCCCTCTCCTGATTGCTTCCCCCCTATCCCAGTCACCCCCTCCCTCCCGATCATTTCCCCCCCTCTTCATCAGTGGTCAGCTGCCTATAGACAGCCAGCAGCTGCCTGCATTACAGTTGGTTCTTGATAGGGTCCTTCTAGGAACTACCCACTAACAAGAGGAGGAGAACGAGGAGGAAGGAGCAAACAGAGGTGCAGCTAGAGGGAAAAATAGAAGCAGGCATGCTTGGAGGCACCCTTACCTCCCCCCCTCCAAAAGAGGTTATAGGCCCAGAATGACATACATGCAGTTCTTTGAAGAACAGTGCATAAAAAGGCAAAATACTGCAGATGCTGGAATCTAACATTAAAACAGAAAATGTTTTGATTCTGTTGTGTATGCAATAACAGTTAGACTGAGTACTGTTTAACTCCAAGAGGTATGACCTTGGCTCTGCTTTATTAAGGCCCAAAGTGTCTGATATATAAATAACTGGCCTTTTATTCTTGGGCTGCACACACAGGCATGCAGTCCAATGGCCTCCAACGGTGACCCCATCTAGTGGTCGGTGATCCCAAAAGTACAGACATGACAATACCCCCCTCTGAGATATTAACAGTCTTTTTACAAATTGAGACGGTCCAGTGTTTTACGCTCCCGGGTTGACTGTCTCAGTTCAACTCCAGCCTTGGGTAAGTGTTCAGAGTCTGTTGTGACTGGTGGCTGGGTGGCTGACCTAGTGGGAGTGGCAATGGCCATGTCAGGCATTGAAAGTCCATTTTCATTGAACATGTCAGTGATTGAAAGTCCCGATTCACTGATGACCATTGAGTCCTCTGATGACTGGGGGTAGGTTGGTTGGTCGTCGATTGTCTCTTCCTTCGACTGTTCCGGTTCGTCTGTGTGCGGGTCTTGAGTCAGAGTCCACGTAGATCTGCACCTTGGCTCTCATGAAGTTGACGATACCCGGTTCGAACAGCGAGGGGAACTTGCTCAGAACTTGGGCGCATGTATTTTTCTCCGACGACAACGCCTTGATGTCGTTCCAATTGCAGCTGATTTTTTCAAGCCTGTTCCTGCCAAACAGTGTTGAGCCACTGCCTGGGACAATCCATAGCGGTAACTCGTGAACCGCACATCATACGACACTTTAATTGTGGCACTGCCAATCACGGTTATGAGTTCTTTGGTGTACCTGCGCAACTTGGCATTGACTGGACTCAGCCTGGGCCTCACAGCTTTAGTATCCCACAGCTTGTTGAATGCCCTCTGGCTCATTATCGATTGACTTGCCCCCGTGTCCAGTTCCATCGATACCGGCATCCCATTAAATTTCATGTTGATCATTATCGGTTTGCTCTTAGTTAGGAATAAATGCAGTCCATACACTTCCTCCTCTGGTATCTCCTATTGCGTATCCAGATCCACGCTAGTCTGACCATCATCCTCCACGTGGTGTGTCGCAGCACGCTTGCTCATCTGCGGACACTTGCGCTGGAGATGCCCCACTCTCAGACAGCCTTTGCAACTATATTGCTTAAATTGGCACTGCTGGTGTTGGTGATTTCCCCCACAATGCCAACATGGAGAAATCGGATGCATTCCCGCTGGCAGACTTTGGGCAGCCACAGGTTTCGCGCACGCAGTCGGGTGGGCCCTGCCATGTGCCGCTCTGCCGAACGGCGAATCAATCATATTTACAATACTTGCCGAGTTTCGATTTTTTACTGATATCTGCTTTAGACTTCAATCCGCCGTCATGTATGACTGAGCGATCGTGATGGCCCTGTTCAAGTCCAACGTCTCCACCGCCAGTAGTTTAAGCAGGATCACCTCTTGGTTGATACCGATTACAAAGAAGTCCCGCAGCATGTCTGCCAACACAGCCCCGAACTTACACAGTCCCGCTAGACGTCTCAGGTCGGCAACGAATTCCACCGCATTCTGGCCCTCTGAGCGAAGGTGCGTGTAAAATTTGTTTCTTGAGATGATGATGCCTTCGTCTGGCTTAAGGTGGTCCTGTACCAGTGTACACAATTCTTCATACCTCTTCTCTGTTGGACTCACAGGCAGGAGTAGATTCTTTATCAGACCATAAATTTTTGGACCGCAAACCGTGAGGAACACCGCCCGGCGCTGATCTGCATCGCCGACCTCCTCCATTTTGTTGGCCACGAAGGACTGGCTCAAACGGCTCACAAAGTCTGCCAATCTTCTCCTTCCACAAATCACTCCAACAATCCACTTGTGCTCATTTTTGCATGCAAAGGTTCTTGTTGCCTCGTTGCCAAATGTTGTGCATGTAATAACTGTTAGACTGAGTACTGTTTAACTCCAAGAGGTATGACCTTGGCTCTGCTTGTTTAAGGCCCAAAATGACTAATATACAAAATGGCTGGTCTTTTATACTTGGGCTGCACACACGTAGGGAGACTGTGATAGATTTGTGTCATATTGTGCAGGAAGACCTGCAATTAACTGCTCCGGCTTGCACAGCATTGCCTATTGCAATTAAAGTCACTGTAGCTTCTTTGCTTCTGTGCATGTCTTTGCTTCTGATTCTGACTGATTGTGTTAAACAGGTGACTAATATCTTGTTTGCTGGAGCAAACACATTCATCACTTCTGCAGTACTGACAAAAAGGTCATCGACCTGAAAATTTAACCTTATATTTCTCTCTCCACAGATACTGCCTGGCCTGTTGAGAGTTTCCAGTATTTCTGTTTTCATTTTACATTCATCGCTTCTCCATGATCAAAAAGCAGGAGGAAAGGAGTTCACACTGATCACAAGTCTGGGCTGTCACTGCACCCACGTCACCTTGCGGGCTCCTTCCCACAGTGCAACGACCTTCATAAATCACAAAGGCTTCCACTGTATTCATGTGGTGTGTGATATCCACCTCCCCATCGATGCCCCTGCACAGCAAGTTAAAGGCTGGTTGCTTGGAGACAAGGGGGCCGAAATTCACCGTTCCCGAAGAGACGGCTACCGCGGAGTTTGGGCGGTCGATCGAAAAAAATCGATTGCCCGCTGCGGTCGGGTACTTTTCCCTCCCCGAGCCATATTCAGCTCGGGAGTGTGGGTGTGGGGGGGGGGGGGGGCGGTGCAGTGTGTGGGAGGATCTGAGCGGTGCTCATTTCTGGCGGAAACTGTGGGGTGAAGCTGCTGTAAAGGTGAGTTTCCAGCGGAGAGCTCTGCAGCGTGCAGGCCACTGAAAAGCGGCAAAGGACAGGGATTTTCAGCTGCAACAAGGTCAGACTTTTCCCAGCAGTGCTCCGCGAGGTATTCGGTGTGGTGCTCGCTGGAGTGTTGTCGCCAGCGGGGCCCTTTGGTAGGGAAATAGTTTTATTAATTTTAGTGTTTTTATTTCAGATTCCAGCATCCACTGCATTTCTCTTTTCAAATCGTTTTAGTAATTGTTTTGGCTCCATTCAACCTACTGAGTGCTGCTCAGAGGTTTGCACATGCCCCGTACTTTTGTACAACTTTCAGGTCTGACTTTTTAGTGGAGCCCTGTGGGCTGCAGAGACCTGCTTGGCAGGGTTCACCCTGAGGATGGGAGGAGTGTTGGGAGGGCGACACCTGGTACACCTGGTCAGAAGCAGGGCGGTACGCAGGAGAAGGCGTCGCCATCAGCACCGTGCAGACAGGCAGCGGGCAAGGGAGGCAGCAGCCATGATTCGTTCATTCTGCGCCAGACCAGTGTGCCCGCCGTCTTCACCGGCCCGAATCAGGATTGCGGTTGGCTGCTTGGGGACAAGGGATATCCCCTGTACACTTGGCTGCTCACTCCACTGCGGAACCCCAGGACAGCACAGAGCCTGCATACAATGACGCTCATTGTGCCACCAGGTACATCATCGAGCAGTGCATAGGCATCCTTAAGCAAAGGTTCCCGTGCCTGGACCTCTCTGGTGGCACCTTGCAGTACTCTCCTCAACGGGTCTACATCATGGACTTGGTCTGCTGCATGCTGCACAACCTGGCCATTATGCCGGGTCAGCCGCTGGAGGTCGAGCCAGCAGTACCACCTGAGGAGGAGGAGGAGGATCCCCGTCGCCCCAGAGCTAGGAGGAATCGACCCATCGCCACCTTGGAAGGGCCGGGTGCAGACTGACCAGCACCCTCCTGGGAGGCTGCGTCCTCACATATATGGAGGTGCCTGACACCTCCCCTGCAATCTCCCTCCATGCATTATGCACTCCCTGTCTGCCAGGTCTCCCCATGTCAGGAAACAGTTTTCTTCTTCTGTCCTCCACACCGTCCTTCAGTGTCTCCAGCTCCATATCAGTGAACCTGTTGGCTCTCCTTACACTTCTTACACCAGCCATCCTTCCAAACTCCTTCCCCCATCAGGGCCTTGCTGCAAACCCAAATAGGCCAGGAAGCAGCTGGCTCATTACAAACCCTTACCTGTATGCTGAATTTCTCAGTGGTGATAACACTCAAATTAAGAGAGCCACACCGCTGAAAATTCCACTTTGGAAGGATTCATTAGCGTTGGAACCCATTTGTTCACTTTTGGAACTGAATTATGGGGTGGCCAAGTTACGAAAAAAATTTCGGCGCTAATGGCCACAAATAGGTGGGGGGAGCACCAGCTTTCCAGTGGTACTGAATTTTGGGCCCAAGTGCTAGCCCCTGTACACTTTGCTCCATCTTAGGAGCCCATGCTCAGCTGCGGAACGCTGCTCCAATCAGATCCATGAGTCAATTAAATTGAGCTGACCATTGGTGTCCTTAAACAACAATTTAGATGCCTGAATAGTTCCGGTGGTTTCCTGCATTAGAGAGCAGCAAGTGTGTCCCAATAGGTTGAGGTTTGCTGTACACTGCATAATATTTCTTTGCAATGGAGACGACACATGGAGCCACCGTTGGATGATGCATGATGAAGGAATTTATTCCGTCCCAGTCCTTCCAATCTAGAATCAACAACATCTACCTAAGTAACAACATTGATATTCATGGCAACTGATATTGCAAGATCAACTTAAAAGGAAAAAATGAAAGACTTGCCTTTATACAGCGCCTTTCACAACCTTAGGATATCCCTGCTGTGTATGGAGAAAGAGTCAGACTGAACACTGTGAGCTCAAAGTAAGGTGTGACCTTAGTCTTTTATTGCAGGTCTCCGGAGTGCCTCTCCAACGTGTGAGGCCTCCTTAAATACCTGTGCTCCCAAGAGATTATGGGATCCCTTGGGACTCCAGGGGATGAGCCCTCTGGTGGCTGTACAGAGTAAATACAAGTCCACATATATAACAACACTCTCCACCCCACCCCCTCCAAAGTCAATAGTGTAACTATTTACAATGTGAGTCGATCTGGGGCCCTTCTTGCCCTGGTTGATCGTCTCGGTGTGAAAGCTGGTGTTGTTGAATCATTTGTTGGGCCCTCGCTGGGCTGCTGTGCAGCTGGCCTTGCTGGCCTGCCTGGTGTGTTGGGCTCTGCTGGGCTGCTGTGGATGATAGGTTCTGCTTCGTGGTCAACCGTGGTGCCAGTTGCCACTGGTGTGTATTTTGGGGGATCAAAAAAGGTAGGATCCAAGGTGGGTTGCTCAGGATAGTCTGTGAATCTGAGTTTGATTTGGTCCAAGTGTTTCCGGTGAATGAGTCCATTTGAAAGTTTGACCCGAAACACCCTGCTCCCCTCTTTGGCCATGACAGTGCCGGGAAGCCACTTGGGACCTTGTCCATAATTTAATACAAATACAGGATCATTGATTTCAATCTCGCGTGACACATTTGCGCTATCATGGTATGCACTTTGTTGAAGCCGCCTGCTCTCTACCTGTTCATGCAAATCAGGGTGCACTAACGAGAGCCTTGTCTTAAGTGCTCTTTTCATGAGCAGTTCAGCAGGTGAGATCCCAGTGAGTGAGTGGGGTCTCGTGCGGTAGCTAAGCAGGACTCGGGATAAGCGAGTCTGCAGTGAACCTTCAGTTACCCTCTTCAAGTGTTGCTTGATGGTTTGCACTGCTCTCTCTGCCTGACCATTGGTCGCTGGTTTAAACGAGGCAGATGTGACATGTTTGATCCCGTTACGGGTCATGAATTCTTTGAACTCAGCACTGCTAAAACATGGCCCGTTGTCACTCACCAGGACATCGAGTAGGCCGTGTGTGGCAAACATGGCCTGCAGGCTTTCAGCAGTGGCAGCAAACATGCTAGCCGACATTATCTCACATTCAATCCACTTGGAGTACGCGTCGACAACCATAAGGAAAACTTTACCCAAGATCGTGCCTGCATAGTCAACGTGTACCCTAGACCACGGTTTGGAGGGCCAAGACCATAAACTTAGTGCCGCCTCCCTGGGTACATTGCTTAACTGCGAGCATGTATTACATCAGTGAACGCAGGACTCTAAGTCCACATCGATACCGGGCCACCACACGTGGGATCTGGCTATCGCCTTCATCATTACGATGCCTGGGTGGGTACTGTGGAGGTCATTGATGAAGGTTTCTCTGCCCTTCTTGGGAACCACTACTCAATTGCCCCACAGAAGACAGTCTGCCTGTATAGACATTTCATCTTTGTGCCGCTGGAACGGCTTTATCTTTTCCTGCATTTCCACTGGGACACTGGATCAGCTCCCGTGAAGCATACAGCTTTTGACTAGAGATAATAAGGGGTCCTGGCTTGTCCAGGTTTTGGTCTGCTGGGCAGTGACAGGTGATTGCTCACTCTCAAATGCTTCCATAACCATGGCTAGATCTGTGGGCTGCGCCATTTCCACCCCCGTGGTGGGCAATGGCAGCCTACTGAGAGCATCGGCGCACTTTTCTGTGCCTGGCCTGTTGCAAATGGCATAGTTGTATGCGGACAACGTGAGCGCCCATCTCTGGATGCGGGCCGATGCATTGGTATTTATCCCTTTACTCTCGGAGAACAGGGATATAAGTGGCTTATGGTCAGTTCCCAATTCGAATTTTAGCCCAAACAGGTATTGCTGCATTTTCTTTACCCCAAAGACACACGCTAACGCTTCTTTCTCAATCATGCTGTAGGCTCTCTCAGCCTTAGACAGACTCCTGGATGCATAAGCAACCGGTTGCAGTTTCCCAAAATCATTAGCTTGTTGCAATACACACCCGACGCCATATGACGACGCATCACATGCTAGTACCAAATGCTTACATGGATCACACAACACAAGCAATTTGTTTGAACATAACGATTTTCTCGCTTTTACAAAGGCATTTTCTTGGCTTTTGCCCCAAACCCATTCATCCCCTTTTCGTAATAAGACATTCAGTGGTTCTAACAGTGTGCTGAGACCCGGTAAGAAGTTACCAAAGTAGTTCAGGAGTCCCAGAAATGACCACAGCTCCGTTATGTTCTGTGGCCTCGGTGCATTCTCGATTGCCTCTGTCTTCGCGTTGGTGGGCTTGATGCCGTCCGTTGCAATCCTCCTTCCCAGGAACTCCACTTCAGGTGCGAGGAAAATAGCCCCACGCGGTTGAGTCGACTAAGAACCTCCTCCAGGTTCTGCAGATGCTTGACTGTGTTCCGACCTGTGACCAAGATGTCGTCCTGGAAGACCACGGTGTGCGGGACCGACTTCAGTAAGCTTTCCATGTTTCACTGGAATATCACCGCCGACGATCGGATTCCAAATGGGCATCTGTTATAAACAAAAAGACCTTTGTGTGTGTTGATGCAGGTGAGGGCCTTCGATGATTCCTCCAGTTCCTGCGTCATGTAGGCTGAAGTCAGATCCAGCTTCGTGAACGTCTTTCCTCCCGCCAGCGTTGCAAAGAGATCGTCGGCCTTTGGTAGTGGGTATTGGTCCTGCAGGGAGAAACGATTGATAGTTACTTTGTAATCGCCACAGATTCTGATGGTGCCATCTCCCTTGAGGATTGGGACGATAGGACTGGCCCACTCGTTGAAATCGATCGGGGAAATGATGCCATCTCTTTGCAGCCGGTCTAGCTTGATCTCTACCCTTTCTCTCATCATGTACGGTACTGCTCTCGCCTTGTGATGGATGAGTTGCGCCCGCGGAATTAGGTGGATCTGCACTTTTGCTCCTTGGAATTTCTCAATGCCTGGTTCGAACAGCGAAGGAAATTTGTTTAAGACCTGGGCACGCGAAGTGTCGTCAGCGGGCGATAGCGCTCGGACATCGTCCCAGTTCCAGTGTATCTTTCCCAGCCAGCTCCTGCCGAGCAGCGTGAGACCATCGCCCGGTCCCACACAGAGTGGTAGCTTGTGCACCGCTTTATCGTAGGAGACCTTTACGGTAGCACTGCCAATTACAGGAATCAGTTCTTTCGTGTAAGTTCTTAGTTTCGTGCGAACTGGAGTTAAGACTGGCCTTGGGGCCTTGTTGCACCACAACCTTTTGAAAGTCTTTTTGCCCATGAAGGGCTGGCTTGCACCCATGTCCAGCTCCATTGACACCGGGAGTCCATTTAGTTCAACATTTAGCATTATCGGGGGACAATTCGTGGTGAATGTGTGCACCCCATGTTTCTCTGTCTCCTCGATCTGAGGCTCTGGTTCATCGTGATCCTCCATGGATCTGTCCTCCTCTGCAACATGGTGGTTTGTCGATTTAACAGGCTTTGCAGCTTGCCTGCACACTCGTTGGAGGTGTTCCATTGTTCCACAGCCCTTGCAAAATACTCTTTGAATCGGCATGAATGATCACCCCCGCAGCACCAACAAGGTGTTAATGGCCTTGCATTCATCACCCTTGATGGTGGACTCTGAGACATCTGCGGATGTGTAGCTTCAGGTATGTGTGACCTGCCCTGTATGTTACGATTTGAAAACAACATCACATTGTGCTCACAGTACTTGTAGCAGCACTTGTGTGCTGAGAGATTTGCTTCATATTGTCACTGGTGGCAATGAACGCCTAGGCTATCGCTATGGACTTACTCAAGGTTGGGGTCTCTACAGTCAAAACTTTGTGAAGTATGGTTTCGTGGCCAATGCCAAGTACGAAAAAGTCTCTGTGCATATGCTCCAATGTCCTTCAAATTTGCAATGTCCTGCAAGGCATCTTAGCTCGGCGACATAACTCGCCACTTCCTGTCCTTCAGACCTTTTGTCAGTGTAGAACCGGTACCTCGCCATCAGAATGCTTTCGTTCGGGTTCAAATGCTCTCGGACCAGTGTGCACAAATCGTCATCTGATTTCTCCTTGGGTTTCGCTGGGGTGAGCAGATTCTTCATGGGGCCATATGTTGGTGCCCCACGGACGGTGAGGAGGATCGCCCTTCGTTTGGCAGCGCTCTCTTCCCCATCTAGCTTGTTGGCCACGAAGTATTGGTCGAGTCGCTCCACAAAAGTTTCCCAATCACCTCCCTCTGAGAATTTCTCCAGGATGCCTACTGTTCTCTGCATCTTTGGGTTCGCTATCTGTATCTCGTCACCAGTTGTTGTGTATGGAGAAAGAGTCAGACTGAACACTGTGAGCTCAAAGTAAGGTGTGACCGTAGTCTTTTATTGAAGGTCTCCAGAGTGCCTCTCCAACCTGTGAAGCCTCCTTAAATACCTGTGCTCCCAAGGGATTATGGGATCCCTTTGGACTCCAGGGAATGAGCCCTCTGGTGGCTGTACAGAGTAAATACAAGTATACATGTATAACAATCCCCAAAGTGCTTTACAAATGAAATACTTTTGAAGTGTAGACACTTTTGTAATGTAGGAACTGTGACAGCCAATTGCGCACAGCAAGTTCCCACAAACACTATTTGAAAATGAAATTTACAGGAACACACTCTGCAAAAAAAAAAGCATTGTGGTTTTACTGGCTTACATAAAAGCCCGCAAATTATTTCTCAGCATGGAGTGAGCCTCTAGTGCCTGTCTGAACTGCTCCTTTACCTACTCCAGTATGTCTATGAGGTACTCGCCCAGTGGCTGCAACATGGGAGAAGGGTGTTTGCTGAGGCTCACGGCATGCTCGTGGTCAGTGACCTCTTGGAGCTTGGGCCTCAGAGGGCCCAGCTGCAGACTGTAACAACTCAGCATCTGTCAGGGAAGTCTTGGCCAGCTTGCTTTCTGGCACCAAGGTGGACATTGGTTCCGGGGGAAGCGAAGGTACAGAAGTGTTGTCATGAGAGATGGCATCATCACCCATTCCCACAGCAAGTCCCAGTTACTGGGCTGCAGCTCAGCACACCTACTGTTCTGCAGGAGAGCGGACTCTGGGAGATCAGTGATTCGAATGAAGCCCCTTTCTATTTCATCTCCCAGCCTGTACAAGGCGGAGATGGTTAAGCCCAGAGCCTGCGTGGCCCCAGCATGAGTATCCCCGAGAGATGCTCTTACTTGTGCCACAGACTCCTGCGAGGGGATGGAGGGGGAGTTTGGAGGGAGGGGGGAACGCTTAACTGCAATGGCCATTGAGGTGACCATAAGCTGCATGGATTGTAGAATGTCGATGCCATGTTTGAGAACTCCACCATAGTGTTTGACTTGTTTTGAAAGCTCCCTGGCAGACACTTTAATGCATTCAGCAATTGCTGGTGCATGGAACTCATCTTTGTTTTAAGGGTTGGGCCCCTGAAGTCTGCATCTTTGTCCTCTTCATCAGAGCTAGGACACGAGATAGCCCTCCGGTTAGATCTTTCCTTGGCCTTCCTTACCATCTCTGTCTGCTCCTGCCCACTTGTGCTTGGGACATTTTAAAGGTGTCATATAAATCCAAGTTGTTGTTGGTGAATCTCCCAGTGCAGTCCCCTCGAACTTACTTTCTAAATCACATGGGATGCCGAATTCTGTGCTGCTGATTGGTGGAGTAAGTCTGTCTGGCACTAGTGACACACCCTTATGATTGACCTAGCATAAGCAGAAATGGACAAGGGACCGGATGCAGTTCCCAGATTAAGCACTCGCAGGTAAATGGAACACTATGCCCAAGTCATCAGGCTCAGTGTGTGACTGTGTGAATGTGTGACGGAAAGAGTTCAGTAAAAAGAGAAGAGGAAGGCAAGATGCAAGAAAAACAGTGCAGTTCCAGGTCTCCAGCCTCGCCATCTCTGACGCTGACTGCTGTGTGGTGAGTGTTTGCAATGTGGTGGGACCCACTTTTTTGCTAGTTGTCTCTGATTGTGTGCCAACTTTTCCTGCAGGAAGAGTGGAAGTGGATTAATATGTGCCGTTTGCAAGGGCTTTCAACCCTCGGCATGCATGAGCCAGCTTGTCACAGTGTGCATGACAGGAAGAAGCAACAAGTTAAAAAGAAAGAAAGACTTGCGTTTATATACAAATTAATAAGGCTGTTAAAAAAGTATACGGGACCCTTGGCTTCATAACTAGAGACATAGGCCTACAAATTCTAGGTACATCCTGATAACAAAAAGCAGGACAAATCCAATCCGTCAATTACCGCCCCATCAGCCTACTGTCAATCATCAGCAAAGTGATGGAAGGTGTCATCGACAGTGCTATTAAGTGTCAATAACCTGCTCATTGATGTTCAGTTTGGGTTCCGCCAAGAGCATAATTCCAGAGGTGAGAGTGATTGATCAAGGCAACATTTGACCGAGTGTAGCATCTAGGAACCATCTAGAAGGACAAGGGCAGTAGGCGCATTGGGAACACCACCATCTGCAGTTTCCCCTCCAAGTCACACACCATCCTGACTTGCAAATGTTTCACTGTTCCTTCATCATCGCTGGGCCAAAATCCTGGAACTCCCTCCCTAACAACACTGTGGGAGTACATTCACTGTAAGGACTGCAGCGGTTCAAGGCGGCGGCTCACCACCACCTTCTCAAGGGCAATTAGGGATGGGCAATAAATGCTGCCCTTGCCAGTGATGCCCAAATCCCATGAATGAATGAAAAAAACATTTGTTTGCCCCTGAAAACGGGCGCAGGGATTGCGATGTGCTGGTAACCTGCACCAGTTCAGAGGACTGCAGGCAGCACGCCAACTTCGTGCTGCCTATTCATTTGCTTGATTTTGACGTTCAGCTCAGTGCTGCACGCACTGCCTAGTGGCTGAACGCTCAGTCGGGGGCCCAAGTTCGTGCGAGGCTAGCACCAATTAAAGGTAGTCTGCACCTCTTAAAGTTGAGGTGCATTTTGCCTGCAGCAGATCATTCAACTGGCTGAGGAAAACCATGCAAAAAAATCAATTAATGATGGCACAACAGGGGAGAGAGGGTGCACCAAGGTTCTCCAATGCAGCACTGGAGCCCTTGGAGCACGAGGTCAAAAAGAGGTGGGCGATCCT
Organism: Pristiophorus japonicus; assembly: GCF_044704955.1. NCBI lineage: Eukaryota > Metazoa > Chordata > Chondrichthyes > Pristiophoridae > Pristiophorus > Pristiophorus japonicus. Next base: position 36,100,530 of record NC_091982.1, on the reverse strand, counting down.
CTTTCTACAGGGGGCTAGGAGGCCCTCTATGCAATACACCAAAGTAGGAGCAGATAGCCACTGTGGTGAATGCCAGCAATGTAGCCCCGAGGACCTGGATGCAGTGCAGGAATAAATTTAATGATCTCACACGAGTGGTCAAGATCAGTGAATTTATCTTTAAATGCCATATTTCACCATCTGCATCACTAGCCTCACATATTGCTCAATGCACCACACCCTCATCACTCACCTACAAATAATCTCTACCAAACACAACTCATACCTCACATCCATAGCTTTATCTCACCCTCACATACTTACGACTGCTGCAATCTGTTTTGTATGCGTAAATAAATGACAAACTGAACCAGGAGAAAAGTAACTTAACTGTATGCTTTCTACAACAACACAAAATGGTGTCCCCAAACCAGCATGAACCGGAATGAATACAGCAACTGTGAATAGCTCCCGCAGGGTCTAATGCCTGTCCTGTGAGCTGTAACAAACAAATAGAGTATGAACACAACACAATCCTCACGCCCACAGCTCACAGCTCACACATATTGCCAGCTACTCAATCATAACAGGCATATCACCCAAACACATCACACCACACTCACTGACAGACTTCCCTTTCTCTTGCAGGAATAGATGGCGTATAACCAATGCTATCGGAAGCTAACTGTCGGGGGATAGGCTCGCCTGCATCGCCTCGCCCCCTTAGAGGAGACAGTTCTGGCCATCCTTGGGAAATACATGGCAGAGCCCATGGTCAACAGCGGGGCTGATACGGATGCTGGTATCCTCATAAAAAATCCTCCTTCTCTCATCTCACTTCTCCTCATCACACAATCCCTTCTGATTTACAATCTGCTCATGGTGTAAGCATGCATCTCTTGCTTTTCCCCACTCCCCTCAGCACAACCCTACCCTTGTGCCTTTACCATTTCAGACATCTAAGAAATCCAACCTGCCCAGCCAGTGGTTGTAGGTGAAGAGGGAGAAGAGATTGATGAGGAAGAAGAAATACCATTACTCAATCTGTCAGTTGCAGCCACCAGCTCAGGCACTGGCACTGTGCGGAGTTAGAGGCAGGCTCTGAATGTGGTAAGTCACCGGGCATGAGTGGAATGCAGTCAGGACAGGGGGAAAAAGTAGCGCAGATGCCAGCTCCCCAGAGGGCAAGGTTGCACACAAATTCTGCTGCAGAGGACTCAGATGAGGACACTGATGGGGCGGTCTACAGAAGAAGGCTGATAGGTATGCAGAACAGAATGCTTGGTGCATTGGCAGGCCTGCTAGAAATCCTGAATGCAATGTCAAGGAGCATGGTGCAGGAGTCCGGCACCAACCTTGTACAGGACTATGCACAGAGCATGGAGTTCTTCTTTTCCAGCATAGAGGGGGTGGGCAGATTCATCAGCAAATTTGTGGATCCAACTACGGGTCCTCCGCAGCCCACAAAACATATTCAACACTTACCTTTAGCGGATCTCTTTGGTTCCATCATCCGTATTTTAACCAACCAGTTTTGACTGAGAATGGCAATTGGAGTCATAAATAGTACGTGGATTTCCAATGTAAAAGGGGTCTATTGCCGGTACAGGCAAGCGCTCTGGACGCCTGGTAGACCCCTTTCAAAATGGTGCCAGCTGCATTGCCGGTGTTAATGGGGTGGTGAGGCTTATGCTCCCATTTTGAGTCCATTACCGCCCCAGTAACGGCAAGCAAAGGGAATCAAAATCGATGCCCATGTCGTTCTGTTAATTGGTAGTTTCAGATTTACTGACATCTTTAGGAGAATCTAGGACAAGGGGACATAACCTTAAAATCAGAGCCAGGCCATTCAGGAGAGAAGTTAGGAAACATTTCTTCAAGCCAAGGGTGGTAGAAGTGTGGAACTCTCCCACAAAAACCAGTAGATGCTAGGTCAGTAAATAATTTTAAATCTGAGAATGATAGAGTTTTTCTAGACAAGGGTATAAAAGGATATGGAGTCAAGGTAGGTGGCTGAAGTTAAGTTACACATCAGCCATGAACTCACTGAATTGCAGAACAGGCTTGAGGAGCTGAATGGCCTACTCCTGTTCCTATGGATTTTTTTTATTCGTTCAAGGATGCGGGCATCGCTGGCAAGGCTAGCATTTGTTGCCCATCCTTAATTGCCCTTGAGAAGATGGTGGTGAGCCGCCTTCTTGAACCGCTACAGTCCGTGTGGTGAAAGTACTCCCACAGTGCTGTTAGGGAGGGAGTTCCAGGATTTTGATCCAGCGATGATGAAGGAACAACGATGTATTTCCAAGTCATGATGGTGCATAACATTGAGGGTAACTTTCAGGTGATGGTGTTTCCATATGCCTGCTGTCCTTGTCCTTCTAGGTGGTAGAGGTTGTGGATTTGCCCATTCACCTAACCTGTCCAAGTCACCCTGCAGCCTCTTAGCATCCTCCTCACAGCTCACACTGCCACCCAGCTTAGTGTCATCTGCAAACTTGGAGCTATTACATTCAATTCCTTTGTCTAAATCATTAATATATACTGTAAATAGCTGGGATCCCAGCACTGAACCTTGCAGTACCCCAGTAGTCACTGCTTGCCATTCTGAAAAGGATCTGTTTATTCCCACTCTCTGCTTCCTGTCTGCCTACCAGTTCTCCATCCACATCAATACATTACCCCCAATACCATGTGCCTTGATTTTGCACACTAACCTCTTGTCTGGGACCTTGTCAAAAAAGCCTTTTGGAAGTCCAAATACACCACATCCACTGGTTCTCAGTTATCCACTCTACTAGTTAAATCCTCAAAAAATTCTAGAAGATTTGTCAAGCATGATTTCCCTTTCATAAATCCATGCTGACTTGGACTGATCCTGTCTCTGCTTTCCAAATGCGCTGCTATTACATCTTTAATAATTGATTCTAGCATTTTCCCCCCTACCGATGTCAGGCTAACCGGTCTATAATTCCCTGTTTTCTCTCCCTCCTTTTTTAAAAAGTGGTGTTACATTAGCTACCCTGCAGTCCATAGGAACTGATCCAGAGTCCATGGAATGTTGGAAAATGATCACCAATGCATCCACTATTTCTAGGGCCACTTCCTTAAGTACTCTGGGATGCAGACTATCAGGCCCTGGGGATTTATCGACTTTCAATCCCATCAATTTCACTAACACCATTTCCTGACTAATAAGGATTTCCCTCAGTTCCCTCAATTCCTTCTTCTCGGTAGACCCTTGGTCCCCTAGTATTTTCGGGAGGTTATTCGTGTCTTCCTTAGTGAAGACAGTACCAAAGTATTCGTTCAATTGGTCTACTATTTCCTTGTTCCCTATTATGAATTCACCTGATTCTGACTGCAAGGAACCTACATTAGTCTTCACTAATCCTTTTCTCTTCACATATCTATAGAAGCTTTTGCAGTTAGTTTTTATGTTCCCTGCAAGCTTCCCTATTTCTAGGGCCACTTCCTTAAGTACTCTGGGATGCAGATTATCAGGTCGTGGGGATTTATCAGCTTTCAATCTCATCAATTTCCCTAACACCAATACCTGACTAATAAGGATTTCCCTCAGTTCGCTCAGGAGGGAAGGTCATTGATGAAGAAGCTGAAGATGAGGAATCCTGCAGTGATGTCCTGGGGATGCAATGATTGACCTCCAATCACCACAACCATCTTCCTTTGTGCTAGGTATGACTCTCCCCCTGATGTCCCTATGTTCCTATTTCTATGCAGGCTGAGGTACTCTGGAATAACTCAGCAAATTACTTCTCTCCATGCCCACAATAATTTGAGCTTGATAGCTGGTAGCATTTACTCAAAGATTAATTAAACCTTATAGATTCCAATTCAGAGTACCTCCACCCATGGCCTGGATTGGGGCATGTCACTGAGAATGTTTGGGAAGGGAAACACATCGGCCACGATTTTACCGGCATTCAGTGGACGGGATGGTTGTTGGATAAGCTGTGAAATTTTAAAAGATTTACAGCAGGTCTGGAACCTGCTGACAAAATGTACACACCTGCATTTCCCGATGTCAGGTCTGCCAGCGACAGATAGTGGCGGGTGACCCAATTCAGATCATTAGTGGCTTGTCTACAGCCACTTAACAATGATTTTTTTCCCCAGCTTTTTGAATTTTACAGGTCGCCCACCAGTTTCCCGCTGTGCCTAGACCGCATCTATGAAGCTGAGGTAGGAGGTCACTCGCCATTGATTCAGCTGATGATGAGTTGACAGCTTTAAATGTCAAGTCAAAGCTCCCAGCTGAATGAGACATATTCCCTTAAGCACGAGCATCTCTAAACTGCATTTCCACTACAGATTCAGAATGCCGCAAGTCTTTACACAAGTCACCATCCAGTCTGACTTCATTACATCTCCCACTATTGACAGATTGTTTCTATCATCTCTACTTCACCTGTCATCTCTTCCATCAGCATGGGGTGCACATTATGGGGCCAAGTTTCGGCCTGAGTTGCTCCTGTTTTTTTGGAGCAACTGGTTTAGAATGGATTATCTTAGAAATTGCAATTCTCGGCATTTAGTTTGCTCCAGTTCTAGTCAGTTAGAACAGTTTCAGTTTGGAACAGATTTTTTTTTCAAAAGGGGGCGTGTCCGGCCACTTACACCAGTTTTGAAAGTTTAGGCAGTGAAAACTTACTTCAAACAAACTTAGAATGGAGTAAGTGTAGAATTTTGTACGCTCAGAAAAACCTTGTCTACACTTAGAAAATCAGGCGTAGGTTACAAATCAGGCGCAGGGAATGGGAGGGGGGGTGGTTTAAAGGGAAGTTTACAAACATTAAACACTTCTGTTTTACAAATAAAGAGCCATCATCAATAATAAATGATAAATACATCAATAAATCAACCAATAAATCAATCAAAAAAAATTAATAAGAAATAATTTTTTTTTTAAATCAATAAATAAAACATTTTCTACTTACCGACTGCAGCACCGGGAGCCCCCCCCCCACCTCCCCCACCCCCCCTCCCCCAGTGTGTCTCTGTCAGTGTCTCTATCTCTCTGTCTGTCTGTGTGTGTGTCTCTCACTCTCTGTCTGTCAGTGTCTATGTTTCTGACAGCGAGGGGAGGAGGGGGTGGAGGGGGGTGGAGGGAGAGAGGGGGAGGGCAGGGGGAAGGGAGGGGAGAGAGGGGGGGCAGGCGGAAGGGAGGGGAGGGGAGGGAGAAGGGAGGGAGGAGGGGGAGGGGAGGAGGGGGGAAGGCGGGGAGGGAGAGGGGAGGGGAGGGGAGGGGAGGGAGAAGGGAGGGAGGGGAGGGGAGGGAGAGGTGAGAGGAGGAGAGGGGAGGGGGGAGAAGGGAGGGAGGGGAGGGAGGGAGGGAGAAGGGAGGGGGAAGCTGAACGGGCCCGGCCCGGCCGGGCCCAAGACTTCGGGTGGGGCCCGTCCCCAGCACCGGATTTACAGGTAGGTGAAGAGGATGTCCTCGGGCATTGTGTCCCTGATGGATCCCTCCACCCCTGAGGTGTAACAGTCGGTTCCGCAGAATTCTCTCCCAAGTTGTTCACAACAGTGATCCAATGTGGAACTGTCCAGTCTGCGATCTCCCTGATATAAGCAGTTGCATTCCGTTCTGATCTTCTCTCACTTGTATATTGTGCTGATGTTGTATATCACTTGTATATCGGGTCGGTTCGGGGTCGGGGTCGGGGTCCGGTCTGGAGGGGGGGCGTCGGGAGCGCGGGTCGGGTCGGGTCGTGGGTGGGGGGGGAGCGCGGGTCGGGTCGGTGTCGGGTTGGGTCCGGGGGGGGATGGGAGCGCGGGTTGGGTCGGGTCCGGTCAGTGGGGGGGGGGGGGTCGGGTCCGGTCCGGGGGGGGTCAGGTCCGGTCCGGGGGGTGGGGTGGAGTCGGGTCTGGTCTGGTCCGAGGGCGGGGGGCGGGAGTGGGGGTCGGGTCCGGTCCGGAGGCAGAGGGCGGGGGGGGGTAGGGTCCGGTCCGGGGGCGGGGGGGGGGGGAACGGGGATCGGGTCCGGTCCGGGGGCGGGGGGGCGGGGTAGGGTCTGGTCCGGGGGTGGGGGGGTGGGAGCGGGAGTCGAGTTGGGTCGGGAGGAAGCAGGAGCTGGGCGTGGGAGGTGAGCCTTATCCATGCAGCCCAGTGAGGCCATTTGGCCAGGGCTAGGGGCTGCGTGCTTCGGGCCCCTCCCATACAGTTTTGAGTGCCTGGAGCTACTGCACATGCGCGCCCACTGTAGCGCGCATGTGCAGAGGTCCCGGCACTGTTTTCAGGTCTTGGCTCCGCCCCCCACAGCTCATGCTGCGCCGCGCCCAGCTCCAGAGGACCTGCAGGGAGCCGGAGAATAGGTACGTTTTTTTTAGGCGCACTTTGTGGCGCGAAAAAACGGCGTCCAGGTCAGGGCTGCGCCGTTCTAGGTGCGGCCCAAAACTTGGGGCCTATATTCTGACACCTTGGTCCTCAGAATCTGACCATGATCAGCCCAACACCAGCAGTACCAGGTACACCAGCAACACCAACAACCACACCAACTACTCTGCAATCACCTGATTCTGCAAGGGCATCAGCACCTGACCATCAGCATCAGTTGCCCGGGATGCCAGGGATGGCCTCACTATAGCCACATTTACTTCACGTGATGCTACACACCCTGGCTGCCGCATAATGTGCCAGGTTGGCACCACCCCAATCTAACAAAATAAACCATCCCTACAATTCCCAAGTCATTCCTTTCACACTCACCACCATTGCGGGGAGTACCCTTATGTCTCACCATTCACTGCAACTCACTAAGCCACTTCCAAAGGTGCACACAATCTGTCCAAGAATGCAAAGTGTTAAAAATAAAGATTTCAATGTTTGACAGCACATTAACAGAAACTTCACATGAACATTGGCTAAACCACACAAATGGCTACCCTTGTGTGTTGTTAGTTGGTATGAGTAAGGATGTGCAGGAGTAGGGTAGGGAAGGCAGAGTGATGGGGATGTGACGAGTGGCACAGCAGGATGAGGTTGAGTATGGCTTTGCAGTAACATTTCGTGATCCACTGAGATCATGGAAAGGTTTGTGCCACTGCAGTCAGGTCCTCCTGATGACATCCCTGCTTGTGCCTTACTATACAATGTGAAACCAGGCCGCGTTGGTGTCCTGAGGAGGTCCCTTCTGCCCAAGGAGGGCCTCTCTACGTGCTGCGGCTCCCTCCACAAGCATCTGGAGGGAGTCATGGGAGAGCCTGGGTGCAGCCGTGCACCTCTGTGCAGTGTTTATCCGTGTTTGCAGCAGCTCAAGGCTGTAGAACACTGACAGCACAAATGTCAAAGTAAATTTGCGCAAGATCCCTTTAAGGAAACCGGCTGATGGTGCATCATCATATGACGTCATCAGACCCACTTCCTTCAATTGGCAGGGAAACTCGCTGGGCAGGCTTAACAAGCCCAATCAGGGGAAAGTCAAGTTGGAGGCTGGGATGGGGCTAACAGCAAGGCTGCAAACTGCCACTGATGCCACCCACCTGGGACCCACCGAGGTAGGGAAAACTGCGGCCATAGTATTGGAAAAAGAAAATTATTTTAATTTACTTTCAGTTTCAGCTAAACATTACTATGAATGTGGCTTCAACACATAGGTTAAAGGGGAAAGAAAGGCCTGGATATTTTTGGGTAGGTTACATAGGTGGGGGGGGGGGGGGGCAGAGTTTCAGATGGGCCATGTGCTGTGGACTTTTAACTCCGCAGCGTGCGTCCTTTGTCCTTGTCAGGTTCCCTGCCCGGAAGTCAGCCTGATTGACAGGCTTGGCTAACAGTCGGGTGGGGAGCACTCCGGAGCAGGCTGCAGCACCGGGTAGGTCCAATCCCAGACCCCGGGTGTTGGGTCCAATCCCCGGGGGGGAGGTCCAATCCCTGGGGAGGGTGGGGGGAGAGGCTGATCCCTGACCCTGGATGTTGGGTCCAATCCTAGGGGGGTCCGGTCCATGACCCTGGAGGGCGGCGGGGGTAGGGAGTCTGATCCACGGGGCTGGTCAGATCTCTGACTCCAGGGGGGGAGGGTGCAATCACTGGCCACAAGGGAATCCAATTCCTGTGGGGTTCTGATTCCCGCTCCCGGGGTGTGTGTGTCCAATCACGGGGGTTTCCGCTCCCCGACCCCGGAGATCTTTATATGGCGGGGGTTGTTGGGGGCAGGGGGAAGCTATCCTGCTGCTCCTGGACTGCAAGGTGTGCATTAAAGGCACTTACCTACTCCCTGAGGATGTCCTCGCCTCGCTTGAGCTGCGGGGCCTGGGAAACCTCACAGGCCACTATGAAACCTGTAAAAATGGTTAAAACAGAGGCTTCCAGCCTCATTAGAATATTTAAATTGCCAACCCGCCTCCTGGGAGTGGATTGGCTGTCTGCCCCTTGAGCTGCCTCTGTTAAACCCGGACCTGGGCAGGTTGGAGGCGAGTTGTGGCCGGGTTTGAGATTTTTTTCAAATTTTAACTCTGACTTGACCCCAACTCACCCATTTTTAGCTGTTAAAATCCAGCCCATCTTTGAAATGGATACAACCATTTATTAACTCATATCTCTTATTGTTAGTCTTTCTTTTTCTCATTTTTTTCTTCACATTATAGAGCGGAATCCTGATATTTTCCTTTAAGCAATTTATGTGTGTAGAAACGTATCTTGTGCCAGGATACAGTATTTAAATATCGGCGTGTCAATGCATCATGCAAGCACAGAATGTGGACGACATGTTCTGTCCCAATATAGAATTTGGTTCTTGGTCACCCAAGTTTAAAATTTTCATCCTTGTATTAAACCCCTCCAACCCAGTGGTCGCATCCCTCCAACAACAGGAATTTTCTTCGGGCTCTCTTGATTGGCTGTCGTAACTTCTAATCAGAAGCCCTGAGAAAATTCTTCGTGCCCATCTCGGTAACCTCCATCCAGTGCTACAACCCCCCCTAAACTCACCATTCCTCTGATTCCAGCCTCTCGCGCATCCCCACCCCTTCAAACACCATTGGCAGCCGTGCCTTCAGCGCTTTGGACCCACACTCTGCAAATCCCTCCCTAAACCTCTTTGCCTTTCTACCTCCATCTTTTCTTTTATGACCCTCCTTTATCTCTTTGGCCAAGCTTTTAGTCACACCTTCGATCTCTTTTTTGGCTCGGTGTTGAAATTTTCCTTACACCACAGTGAAGCTCCTATGCTAAGTTCAAGTTATTATTGTTATAGAATGTAAACGTCACCACTGTGCACTTGTGTGAATTTTAGCACAATATCCATAATTTTTGTAAGAAAACTAAAGGGACATCCTGACCTGTAAAAGCATTTTCGCCTTGGTGATAGTTTTGTATTGTGATTGGCATCCTCACAATACATGCTGATAACTCGGCCAATTACTTGCAAACAGGGTTTCTCCCCTTTAAATAGACTAGAAAGTTAGAAAATTAAAATCTGACAACAAGGTACTTAAAATTGTGATGTTGTATATGATGGATCAGAGCTGCATAAAAGATTTGAATAATGCTTTTCAGTTAGATTTTGAGGTTTGATGAATTGCACTGTACTTTTTGCAAAGTATTACATTGCACTTCTCTACAGTAGGGGGCAACATCGTACTGTCTAACAGCACCGTGCACCTCAGAGCAGAAACAATTTTAATGATGTGAGATATCAAGCATGAAATTTGAAAACAGATCACATGTATTGCTACAGGACGAACTTGTGGAGTATATTTTACCAGTTTAGATTAGAGTATTTGATTTTGTTCACAAAATATTTTGACCTATAAAAATATATTTTCAGGAAGCAGACTATCAAAAATCCCATTATTACAGTAGGTTTGTGCATTTTAAGACTTACTTTTGAAATTTAAAAACTTTAATTTGCAATCTTAACATTGCAAACTGTTTGAATAAAAACTTGAACTTTTCACAACTGCATTCAAACGTGCTTTGTAGTGTAGCGAGGTCAAATGTTTCCTGTGTATGTGTGCTTGCCAAACAAATTGGAAAATGAAAAATAAAACTAGAGTTTAACCACTGTGGATCAGGGTACTCTATGGAAAAAAAATAAAAGGGAGATCCAAAACTATCATCAGTTTTGCTGAGAAATGTCACACATAAATTAAGAAATAATCTTACAACATTAAGTGCCTGGTAATGAACATCTCGCTCAAGAGAAAGCCCAGCCTTTCCCCGCTGATCTTCAATAGTGCCTCTATTGCCAAGTCCCCACCAACAACATCTTGGAGGTCACCAATGACCAGAAGCGTAACTGGATTAGCCATATCAATATAGTGGCTACAAAACGAGGTCAATGCAGGGTACTCTGTGATGAATGGCTCACTTCCTGAACCCTCAAAGCCTCTTCACCATCAACAAGGCTCAGATGTTAATGAGGACCAGGTAACTGAAATTTAGGACAGAGGGTGCGTTTCGCACTCATCCCATTCCCTGCCCACCCGAAACCTACTTCGGGTTATAATTGACCCCTGAAAATTAATTCTATACTTTTCTTTTTGCATATTTACTCTAGCAGTCTTTCTGTTGAGAAATGGTACTGCAAATGCAAACAAACTATCAAGTCACAGAGATCATTGGAGACTGGTTAAATTCAACAAGTTTCCAGTTTAAAAAGTTTAAAAAAAACAAGCAAAGAAAATTCCTCTAGTCACAATTGTGCATAGAAATGTCAGTATTCAGTGGGGAAACCATTTTAAAAGTGCATGTTTATGATTTTGCTAGAAATAGAGATCAGAGGAAATGTTTTCACTTCATCCACAATACATACCAGCAAAATAAAATGTTCTTCCATTGTTGGAAGCTTTATATCACATCTGGACTGTGGCCTATTGGACCACGGAATGCTTGATGCTGACATTTGTAAAAGTAAAAAAAAAGTTTCCAATCTCAGCACTGACATTCCCTCCCCTGGTGGGCACAGAGATAGCTAAAAAGAAAAGAAAATAGTTTTGTTGGGGTTTCCCAATAATTCTTTTCAGCAGTTCCATGAATTCTTCAAGAAATGATCAACATTTGGAGGATGCAATCTTGATCTATATCCCTTGCAATTTTTTAAATGCTAATATAAAGAAAAACCCTTTCCTTGGGAACTGAGTTGAGTGCATGATTTTTCAGACGCTTGTGTACTTTGGACGGGCAGCAATTTGAAACTGGTATGCCTCCTCTCTAGAGACCTGGCACGAGCTTCTTCCTGCCAGTGTTGGAAGGGGAGAAAGAAATTCCAATGGGGACATAGTTCAGGTTTTAATACCAGCACTAGGTGCAAAATAGTATTTGTGCTGTAAGTGCCAATCCCCCAAATTAGTGAAGTGGATTGTTGCCGTTTTAAAATCAGGATCGGCAATAGTGATCGAATATTGCACACAGTCTCCTCTATTAATCAGTAACATTTGGCAGATCATCATTGCTTAGTCGTTGCGTGCCAATCTCTCATTTAGATGTTGACAGACTGACAGATGTATCCCACATCAAAACCCACAGCTTCGTAACAATTGATATCTTGTTTCGCAAAAAGACAAAGTAAGGAGACACTCTGATTAATTAAGCACTGGTAGGTAGTTTATACCTCATTAGCAGTGTGAAAGCCTTGGTGCATTTCATAATTGGTTCTGTTTGAAGTGCCACTGTTTAATGTTGTCCATCATCACACTGCTATTTGTTCTGTTAGGGCAGAACGAATTGTTTCACAAAACAAAGAAATTCAGATGCTACAAATACAGCATGAGAATCATTGGGCAGAACGATATTATTTTAATGATGGTGGGAATTTTTCCATTTTAGCCTGCATTTGATGGGAGTCTATGTATTTTATGTCATAAACTAACCCACATTTGCTATATGTCTGAATGCTGGGCACTGTTTGTTATCCTCAGGATATTTCCACACAATTACCAATCAGTTCAGCACTGATCAGCTTGGATTTCTATTCCCTAGGGGATGAAATTGGTCTTGGGCATAAGCGCAAGACAGGCGCTAGCAAATTGGCAGCTCTTTTTACACCCCACCCAATTTTGTTTTCCATTGGCCATTGTCCGTTAGCACTACTGCCCAAGAGCAATTTCACATGGTAATTTACTTTTATCATTTCTTTCTGCCGAAGTTTATGGTCGGTTAGATTATTATTAAAATAATGGTATGTTGGTATCACTCTGTTAAAGTGTAGGAAGTGATTTTTATGTTGTGCATGCAATTGATTGCTGTTAGGGGAGTTGGTAACACATACTATAAGACCCCGAGTTAATGCCCCCCTCAGCCAGACTGCAGTGCGAAAAGTTCTTTGTACAGCAGTTAATGTTAGAGGTTTGAAGAGTATTCTAGTATCCTGGGTTTCGAAGTAAGGAAATAGAGCACAGCCATTGTGTTACTTTACCTGTCCTGCTGAGGTTACTGAATTTCTCGTGGCGCTAGTCTGCAGACCTGGGAATGAGAGAGTTGGCACTCAGTACCAGTGTCACTTCCCTGCATATGACACAAGACATTTTTGGAGATTTCTTCCCATGGAGACCAAACAGTCTGCCGCTGCTCTGAGGTATTTCATCGAAGAGGATTTGCAGGTCCGACTCATTGAAATTGTGGGCTCTTTTATTCTTCTGTGCTTTGCCCTTGTATCTTTGGCTGCCTCCACTCCGGTGGTAGACATTCTTGAAAAGTGGCTCAGAAACTCTCATGAGATATCCAGTCAAGCTAACTGACAGTCAACTTATTCAACCCAGCACTTTGCTACTTATGTACTGTTCTTGTAATCCGCTGCTGCAATTTTCATCCAGAATTAGCTTTTTATAGGCTGTACTCTAACTTCCAAGCATCTCAGCTTGTCAGTTTCATTTTATCTGGGATTTGTACTAATGAATTCTCCAGTACATATGCAAATGAGCTAACCCATAAAATGTTGGTACCAACAACTCTGCAAACTATTGGCAGACGCAACTCATCTCACATTGGCTGAAATGCAACACAACTGATTTTGGGAACGTTTGAGGCCAACTTATCAGTAACACCTTGATTAACCTATTCATTTCTAAATGCTCAGTAATTTGATATTATGGGTTCTAAGTGTTTTCCCACACTGATGTTAGACTAACTAGTCTATGATTGCTTGGTTAATTTTTCTCTCCCTCATAAATAGAAGTGTTACCTTGGCTACCTTCTGGATAAATTTGGGAGGTTTGAAAAATTGGGTTAGACCTTTCAGATCTTCTCATTGATTTCTTTCAAGCAGGGCTTGGTGACTTATAGAAACATAGAAACATAAAAACATAGAAATTTACAGCGCAGAAGGAGGCCATTTCGGTCCATTGTGTCCATGCCGGCCGAAAAAGAGCCGCACGGCCCTTGGTCAGCAGCCTTAAAGGTTACATTTCAACTTATGAATAATGACGGAAAGACAAAAAGCACCCAGCCCAACCAGTCTGCCTCACACAACTGCGACACCCCTTATACTGAAACATTCTACACTCCACCCCAACCGGAGCCATGTGATCTCCTGGGAGAGGCAAAAACCAGATAAAAACCCAGGCCAATTTAGGGAGAAAAAAAATGGAAAAATTCCTCTCCACCCATCCAGGCGATCGAAACTAGTCCAGGAGATCACCCTGACCATATTCAATCCCCTGCAGTACTTACCATTATATCTGCGCCGTCCAACAAAAGGTTCATCCAGTCTAATCCTAATTACCAGCTCTAGTTCCGTAACCCTGCAGGTTACACACTTTAAGTGCCCATCCAACCAGCTCTTAAAAGTGGTGAGGGTTTCTGCATCCACCGCTCTTCCAGGCAGCGAGTTCCAGATTCCCACAACCCTCTGCGTGAAGAAGCCCCCCCCCTCAAATCCCCTCTAAACCTGCCAGCAACCACCTTAAAACTATGCCCCCTCAAAATTGATCCCTCTGCCAATGGAAATAGGCCCTTACTATCCACTATGTCCGGGCCCCTCAATATTTTGTATACCTCAATGAGATCTCCTCTCAACCTCCTCTGTTCCAATGAGAACAAACCCAGCCTATCCAATCTGTCCTCATAACTAAAATTCTTCATTCCAAGCAGCATCCTAGTAAATCTCCTCTGCATCGTCTCTAGTGCGATCACGTCCTTCCTATAATATGGTGACCAGAACTACATGCAGCACTCCAGCTGTGGCCCAACCAAAGTATTATACAATTTAAGCATAACCTCCCTGCTCTTATATTCTATGCCTCGGCCAATAAAGGCAAGCATTCCGTATGCCTTCTTAACCACCTGAGGACTAAGAGAAATTTAGAATTCAGCAGAGGAGGACTAAGAGTTTAATTAGGAAGGGGAAAATAGAGTATGAGAGTAAGCTTGCAGGGAACATAAAAACTGATTGCAAAAGCTTCTATAGATATGTGAAGAGAAAAAGAATAATGAAAACAAATGTGGGTCCCTTGCAGTCAGAATCAGGTGAATTCATGATGGGGAACAAGGAAATTGCAGACCAATTGAACAAATACTTTGGTTCGGTCTTCACTAAGGAAGACACGAATAACCTCCCGAAAATACAAGAGGTCTGAGGGTCTAGCAAGAAGGGGGAACTGAGGGAAATCCTTATTAGTCAGGAAATGGTGTTTGGGAAATTGATGGGACTGAAGGCCGATAAATCTCCAGGGCCTGATAGTCTGTATCTCAGAGTACTTAAGGAAGTTGGTCATTTTCCAACATTCCATGGACTCAACATCAGTTCCTATGGCTTGGAGGGTAGCTAATGTAATACCACTTTTTAAAAAAGGAGGGAGAGAGAAAACGGGGAATTATAGACCGGGTTAGCCTGACATCGGTGGTGAGGAAAATGCTGGAATCAATTATTAAAGATGTAATAGCAGCACATTTGGAAAGCAGTGACAGGATCGGTCCCAGTCAGCATGGATTTATGAAAGGGAAATCATGCTTGACAAATCTTTTAGAGTTTATTGAGGATGTAACTAGTAGAGTGGATAAGGGAGAACCAGTGGATGTGGTGTATTTGGACTTTCAAAAGGATTTTGACAAGGTCCCACACAGAGATTAGTGTGCAAAATTAAGGTATATGGTATTGGGGGTAATGAGTTGACGTGGATAGAGAAATGGTTGGCAGACAGGAAGCAAAGAGTAGGAATAAACGGGTCCTTTTCAGAATGGCAGGCAGTGACCAGTGGGGTACCGCAGGGTTCAGTGCTGCGACCCCAGCTATTTACAATATACATTAATGATTTAGACAAAGGAATTGAATGTAATATCTCCAAGTTTGCAGATGACACTAAGCTGGGTGGCAGGGTGAGCTGCGAGGAGGATGCTAAAAGGCTGCAGGGGGACTTGGACAGGTTAGGTGAATGAGCAAATGCATAGCAGATGCAGTATAATGTGGATAAATGTGAGGTTATCCACTTTGGTGGCAAAAACAGGAAGGCAGATTATTATATGAATGGTGACAGATTAGTAAAAGGGGAGGTGCAATGAGACCTGGGTGTCATGGTACATCAGTCATTGAAAGTTGGCATGCAGGTACAGCAGGCGGTAAAGAAAGCAAATGGCATGCTGATCTTCATAGCGAGAGGATTTGAGTATAGGAGCAGGGAGATCTTGCTGCAGTTGTACAGGGCCTTGGTGAGACCACACCTTGAGTATTGTGTGCAGTTTTGGTCTCCTAATCTGAGGAAGGACGTGCTTGCTATTGAGGGAATGCAGCAAAGGTTCACCAGACTGATTCCTGGGATGGCAGGACTGACATATGAGGAAAGACTGGATCGGCTAGGCTTATAATCACTGGAATTTAGAAGAATGAGAGGGGATCTCATAGAAACGTATAAAATTCTGACGGGACTCGAGAGATTCGATGCAGAAAGAGTGTTCCCAATGTTGGTGAAGTCCAGAACCAGGGGACACAATCTAAGGATAAGGAGTAAGCCATATAGGACCGAGATGAGGAGAAACTTTTTCACCCAGAGAGTTGTGAACCTGTGGAATTCTCTGCCACAGAAAGTTGTGGAGTCCAATTTGTTGGACATATTCAAAAGGGTTAGATGTGGCCATTATGTCTAAAGGGATCAGGGGGTATGGAGAGTGGGCAGGGGTGGGGTACTGAGGTTGCATGATCAGCCATGATCATATTGAATGGCGGCGCAGGCTCGAAGGGCCGAATGGTCTGCTCCTGCAGCTATTTTCTATGTTTCTATGTTTATCCACCTGGCCTGCTACTTTCAGGGATCTGTAGATAAGCACTCCAAGATCCCTTTGTTCATCTACACTATTAAGTGGCCTACCGCTTAATGTGTATACCCTTTCCTTATTAGCCCTCCCAAAGTGCATTACCTCACACTTCTCTGAATTAAATTCCATTTGCTGCTGCTCTGCCCACCTGACCAGTAGATTGATATCCTCCTGCAGCTCATGACTTTCCTCTTCATTATCAAACACAACCTTATGATCTGTTAACTTTTTCAAATTTGGTTCTTTTCTACAATTACCTATAACAATTGTTCCACACCCTGTTCTAGATCTATTGGTGCTATGCAAAGCTTCTTATTAGCTTTCTCTTGAAAGCAAAAAGAAAAGAAATACTTGCATTTATATAGCGCCTTTCACACCACCGGACTTCTCAAAGTGTTTTACAGCCAATGAAGTACTTTTGAAATGTAGTCACTGTTGTAATGTAGGAAACATGGCAGCCAATTTGTGCACAGCCAGCTCCCACAATCAGATAATGACCAGATAGTCTATTTTAGTGATTGAGGAAAAATATTGGCCAGGACCCTGGGGATAACTCCCCTGCTCTTCTAAATAGTTGCCATGGGAACTTTTACGTCCACCTGAGAGAGCAGAGGGGAACTCGGTTTAACGTCTCATCTGAAAGATGATACCTCCGAAAGTGCAGCCACTCCCTCAGCACTGCACTGGAAATATAGAAACATAGAAACATAGAAAATCGGTGCAGGAGTAGGCCATTCGGCCCTTCGAGCCTGAACCATTATTCAATAAGATCATGGCTGATCATTCACCTCAGTACCCATTTCCTGCTTTCTCTCCATACCCCTTGATCCCTTTAGCCGTAAGGGCCATATCTAACTCCCTCTTGAATATATCCAACGAACTGGCATCAACAACTCTCTACGGTTCCACAGGTTAACAACTCTCTGAGTGAAGAAGAAGTGAAGAAGTTTCTCCTCATCTCAGTCCTAAATGGCTTACCCCTTATCCTTAGACTGTGTCCCCGGTTCTGGACTTCCCCAACATCGGGAACATTCTTCCTGCATCTAACCTGCCCAGTCCCGTCAGAATGTTATATGTTTCCAGGAGATCCCCTCTCATCCTTCTAAACTCCAGTGAATACAGGCCCAGTCGATCCAGTCTCTCCTCATATGTCAGTCCTGCCAGCCCGGGATCAGTCTGATGAACCTTCGCTGTACTCCCTCAATAGCAAGAATGTCCTTCCTCAGATTAGGAGACCAAAACTGAACACAATATTTCAGGTGAGGCCTTACCAAGGCTCTGTACAACTGCAGTAAGTCCTCCCTGCTTCTGTACTCAAATCCCCTATCTATGAAGGCCAACATGCCATTTGCCTTCTTCACCACCTGCTGTACCTGCATGCCAACTTTGAATGACTGATGTACCATGACACCCAGGTCTCATTGCACCTCCCCTTTTCCTAATCTGCCGCCATTCAGATAATATTCTGCCTTTGTGTTTTTGTCACCAAAGTGGATAACCTCACATTTATCCACATTATACTGCATCTGCCATGTATTTGCCCACTTACCTAACCTGTCCAAGTCACCCTGCAGCCTCTTAGCATCCTCTTCACAGCTCACACTGCCACCCAGCTTAGTGTCATCTGCAAACTTGGAGATATTACACTCAATTCCTTCATCTAAATCAGTGATGTATATTGTAAATAGCTGGGGTCCCAGCACTGAGCCCTGCGACACCCCACTAGTCACTGCCTGCTATTCTGAAAAGGACCCATTTATCCCGACTCTCTGCTTCCTGTCTGCCAACCAGTTCTCTATCCACATCAGTACATTGCCCCCAATACCATGTGCTTTAATCTTGCACACCAATCTCTTGTGTGGGACCTTGTCAAAAGCCCTTTGAAAGTCCAAATGCACCACATCCACTGGTTCACCCTTGTCCATTCTACTAGGTACATCCTCAAAAATTCCAGAAGATTTGTCAAGCATGATTTCCCTTTCATAAATCCATAATGACTTGGACCGATCCTGTCACTGCTTTCCAAATGCACTGCTATTTCATCTTTAATAATTGATTCTAACATTTTCCCCACTACTGATGTCAGGCTAACCGGTCTATAATTCCCCGTTTTCTCTCTCCCTCCTTTTTTAAAAAGTGGTGTTATATTAGCTGCCCTCCAGTTCATCGGAATTGATCCAGAGTCGATAGACTGTTGAAAAATGATCACCAATGCATCCACTATTTCTAGGGCCACTTCCTTAAGTACTCTGGGATGCAGACTATCAGGCCCTGGGTATGTATTGGCCTTCAATCCCATCAATTTCCCTAACACAATTTCCCGACTAATAAGGATTTCCTTCAGTTCCTCCTTCGCACTAGACGTTTGGTCCCTTAGTATTTCCAGAAGGTTATTTGTGTCTTCCTTCATGAAGACAGAACCAAAGTATTTGAGGCATCAATTATTTGTTCCCCATTATAAATTCACCTGAATCTGATTGCAAGGGACCTACGTTTGTCTTTGCTAATCTTTTTCTCTTCACATATCTATAGAAGCTTTTGCAGTCAGTTTTTATGTTCCCAGCAAGCTTCCTCTCATACTCTATTTTCCCCCTCTTAATTAAACCCTTTGTCCTCCTCTGCTGAATTCTAAATTTCTCCCAGTCCTCAGGTTTGCTGCTTTTTCTGGCCAATTTATATGCCTCTTCCTTGGATTTAACACTATCCTTAATTTCTCTTGTTAGCCACAGTTGAGCCACCTGTACATTAATGATTTAGATGAGGGGATTAAATGTAGTATCTCCAAATTTGCGGATGACACTAAGTTGGGTGGCAGTGTGAGCTGCGAGGAGGATGCTATGAGGCTGCAGAGCGACTTGGATAGGTTAGGTGAGTGGGCAAATGCATGGCAGATGAAGTATAATGTGGATAAATGTGAGGTTATCCACTTTAGTGGTAAAAACAGAGAGACAGACTATTATCTGAATGGTGACAGATTAGGAAAAGGGGAGGTGCAAAGAGACCTGGGTGTCATGGTACATCAGTCATTGAAGGTTGGCATGCAGGTACAGCAGGCGGTTAAGAAAGCAAATGGCATGTTGGCCTTCATAGCGAGGGGATTTGAGTACAGGGGCAGGGAGGTGTTGCTACAATTGTACAGGGCCTTGGTGAGGCCACACCTGGAATATTGTGTACAGTTTTGGTCTCCTAACCTGAGGAAGGATATTCTTGCTATTGAGGGAGTGCAGCGAAGGTTCACCAGACTGATTCCCGGGATGGCGGGACTGACCTATCAAGAAAGACTGGATCAATTGGGCTTGTATTCACTGGAGTTCAGAAGAATGAGAGGGGACCTCATAGAAACGTTTAAAATTCTGACGGGGTTAGACAGGTTAGATGCAGAAAGAATGTTCCCAATGTTGGGGAAGTCCAGAACCAGGGGACACAGTCTAAGGATAAGGGGGAAGCCATTTAGGACTGAGATGAGGAGGAATTTCTTCACCCAGAGAGTGGTGAACCTGTGGAATTCTCTACCACAGAAAGTTGTTGAGGCCAATTCACTAAATATATTCAAAAAGGAGTTAGATGAAGTCCTTACTACTAGGGGAATCAAGGGGTATGGTGAGAAAGCAGGAATGGGGTACTGAAGTTGCATGTTCAGCCATGAACTCATTGAATGGCGGTGCAGGCTAGAAGGGCCGAATGGCCTACTCCTGCACCTATTTTCTATGTTTCTATGTTTCTATGTTTCCCTGTTTTATTTTTACTCCAGACAGGAACGTACATTTGGAGTGTCAGCAACATAAAAGCAACAAAAAAACTGAATGGCAAAGTTACATTTTTACTTTGTGTAATGTGAGAAAAGTTTAAAGGGCTATTGGCAGCACGGTGGACAGTTCTTTTAGGCAGAACTCAACCTGCACCAACAACCCCATCGTGTTATGGAATGGGAAAATTCTCATGACGGCAGATGCTCTATCTACTACAGGGAATATATCGTGTTTAATATCACTTAGTTCATCCAGTAACTGAGGACCATTGATAGGCAATTTATTACCAACAGAGATAATGGCCTGGATTTTCTTTATGTTGGATGGTTAGAGCCAGAATGGGAATATTGCTGGCCATGTGATTCTGCCACTTACCCACTGCAGTTTCTCCTAGGGCCCTCATTTGGTGTGCAGAATGGGTTTGGAGCGATAATACTGCTCCTGGTAGATTTACTGCTGCTGGGAGTGAGAGAGATACAGCTCTGGTGTCGGCTTTGAAAGGTTGTCGCCTGTTAAAGACAACATCACTTCTCTGCAAGAAAGACTGAGTCAGCAGCAGCAGCTGCCTCGGGGCATCAGCAGCTGGCAGGGCACCAGATTCACAACAAATCTGAACATTTTCGATACCACAACAATGGTGATAACAGTTAAAAGTTGACTGAAGCTATTTGCCAGAAAGTTTGGTTGTGCCAGATGTCATATGTGGCAAATATAGAAAAGAAATGGGCAGTCAAGGAACTCATAGACATAGTGAGGAAGATCTTTGTCCGTGGTCCATGGTTCAGCATTATCTGGGCAGAGCACAGAAATAAATATCTGGTGGGCAGGATAGCATGTCCCTTGTAGAAACTCCCTGGGCAGGATAGCATGTCACTTGTAGAACCTACGTGGGCAGGATAGCATGTCCCTTGTAGAAACTCCCTGGGCAGGATAGCATGTCACTTGTAGAAACTCCCTGGGCAGGATAGCATGTCACTTGTAGAACCTACATGGGCAGGATAGCATGTCTCTTGTAGAACTTCCCTGAGCAGGATAGCATGTCCCTTGTAGAACCTCTCTGGGCAGGATAGCATGTCCCTTGCAGAACCTACTTGGGCAGGATAGCATATCCCTTGCAGAACCTTGCTGGGCAGCATAGCATGTCCCTTGCAGAATCTCCCTGTCTATCTTTCCATTGAAATTAATGGAAGGAAGATCCTGTGGCCCCTGTGAGGGGCATGTGATCCTCCCCATCAGATTTTCCACCCAAGCGATGCTTAAAGCCAAGGTCATAAAGATGAAAATCTACCCCAGGAAGTGCACAGATTGCACAGTTATTAAAGCAGGACTGTGTTAATTCAGCGAATCTTAATTCAGGGACACTACTGTTTGTTCAAAGAAGGTTTGTCATGATGGCAAAATTGGCCAGTGATCCTCCTTGCCACGAGTGAACTCTGCAGGAAACCACTCTTGCATGGTCTTTGGGTTGGGATCGGTTTGTACTTGGCTGGGATGTCATGGTGGTTAAAAGACTGCTAACACACACTGTCAAGGCTCACATATGAATTCGAGAGGCAGCAGAAAGCATTCATGCCTGCGAAAGCCTACCTCCACTGGAAGGCAATGCTTCAGAAGAGCAAAGGAGGATTTAAAAAAATATATTGTAGAAGAAACAAAACTTTGATTTACGTGGAATTGTTGATCCTTTCACAAGCTTTAACATTTGGTTATATAATCAGTTATTTCTGACTAATATGGTTATCCAAATAATAATGTACAGTGTGTATTTAATGGGAGACAGCTTACTTAAGCAACTGTTAAAAACAAATCTCTCCAGACTTATCCTTCGCAAATATAAAAACCTTTTCATCTCCTGCATTGGAAATATATTGAATTCTGTCCTAGTTTGATTAGGTGGCTATAAATTTTGTGACTTAAGTTTGGACCAGTTTTGTACCTCAAGGGAAGACAGCTTTTGCTGCAGTTGGAGGTATTTCTGAATCAGGGTTTTCCACTTTGTTGAGGCAAATTAAATTATTTGTCTCCCAAGCAAGGAATTGGCAGCTTTCCATTTGACTGAGGCAAATTCCTGTCCCAGTCCCAGCACAGTAGGTTTCAATTTGCTTGGTCATAAATTCTAGAAATTGGGAATTTTGCAAAAGGGCTAATACCCTGCCATTTTGTTTTCAAAACCAAGCACAGCAAAAACAGAAGATGTTGAAAATTCTTGACATTGGAGTGAACTTGAAATGTATTCTCAACTAAGATAAATAGTGATTTGAAACAGTTAAAATCAATATCCATTACAAAGCTCAGTTCAAAGTTGACATGTTTGTCCGGAATTTGTGATCATCAGCAAAGTGAAGATGTTCACTACTAGCCTCGAAGTATGCTTCGCACAAGGACCTCACAATCCCGGTGTCGGGAACTTCGGGGTTTCCCGACCTTCAATTCAATTCAATGGAACTTAACGGGGATCCCCTTATGCGAACTGCTGTGACATCAACAGGCTGTCTAAGCATCCAATCAAAAGACAGAATTCTCACAGGCAGCAAATAAAGAAGTGAGTAAGCCCTTAAAATTCAAACTTTTTAAAATAGTTAGAGAGAACAAAAGAAAGATTGGGATTCTCACCTGGGGAAACGGCAAACCTGAACTAAAGACAGAAAAACGTTTAAAAAAAAGTTGTTTTTAAAGTTTAAAAAAAATAATGGTCTGGAAATTCATCAGCCTTTTTCGGCAATATTTCTTCGTTCTGAGTGGAAAACCGTGTGGCGGGAAATTCATGGAAGTGTTCCGCCGGCAGTTTTGAAATACCGCTGGGGAGCGGACTGCTGGCGTGCAACACTTGAAAAACTGCTTTTGCCTGAGTTTGGTCACAGCGGTGACCCGTAGAGGGGAAAAAAACACTGGCGAGGAAAAAACAGTCGGAACAGCCCTTGGAAACAGCAGTAAACATGAAACCATGCAAAATAGGTAGGCTAAAGTTTATTTTTAATTTTTTTTGCAGTAATTCACTAGAAAAGGGTCGTATGAACGTTTTGCGATTTTTTTATTTTTTGTTTTTTGGAAAAATATTTTTTGTGTTTTCCCCCTTCCCTCGGCCCAACTCGCAGCGGTAATCAGCCTTGGACTAAAGTTAACGAGAATCATGGTTTCCGCCGCGAATCCTTGTGCAATGCTGATTTTTCCTAGCAGGCAGATTTTTTCCCCATTATTTCATGAATTTTCCGCCGAGAATTCTTGGCGGCAAACCGCTGGTGGCGGTTTTTGATGAATTTCCAGCCCAATATTTTTTATTAAAATGGACAAATTTCACACTGCACAAAATTAAAATTAGTTCTCCAGGTTCTTAACATTGTTTATCAGTCACTACGCTATGAAAACCCCAGTTACAACTAATCCCGATGGGTCCAGTGAGGAATTTAACAAGGTAATTACTGCGGCAGAGCCGAAGTTTTTGTCAGTTTCAATGATCACGAGATTTCACTGATTGCCAGCTCTGAGGGGGGAGGGGGGCACAGTGCAGCCTGCTTCGGTGCTGTCTATGACAGACCCCAACTTCAGGAATTCCGCATGCACCTGCACGGGCGCCAAATCCGGAATTAGGGTCAGTTTCAAAGGCGGAATGTCGGTGAAGGTTGCCAGTTTACCATCATCCCAACTGCAAATTATGGCCAATGTTTCTGTTTAACTTCTTTGGTCCACCAAAATCCTCTTGAAATGTAATATGTAGTCTAATGTGGGTTCAAATATGGACTCAGCAACAATAACAACAGCAACAACTTGTATTTATATAGCGCCTTTAACGTAGTGAACCGTTCCAAGGCGTTTCACAGGAGTATTATGCAAGAAAAATTTGGCACCAAGCTGCATAAGTAGAAATTAGTGCAGGTTACCAAAAGCTTAGTCAAAGAGGTGAGTTTTAAGGGACGTCTTGAAGGAGGAAAGAGAGGTAGAGAGGTTTTGGCATGGAGTTCCAGAGCTGCTTGGGGCCTAGGTAACAGAAGGCAGGGCTACCAATGGTTGAGTGATTATAAATCAGGGATGCTCAGGAGGGCAGAATTTGAGGAGCACAGACATCTCCAGGAGTTGTGGGGCTGGAGGAGATTACAGGGATAGGGAGGGGCGAGGCCATGGAGGGATTTGAAAATAAGGATGAGCATTTTGAAATCGAGGTGGTGCTTAAGTTGCTGAAGTGAGAAGAAGTTGAATAAAACTGGTAGATTGGCATCCAATCTGCCAGTCAGAAGATGTAGACTTTTTCTGATATTAAGCAAAGGTGAATCATACCAAATGTCACAAAGGGTCGCATCCTATCAAAGCAACTATCCGGAGATATTGGCTAAAAGCTCTGGTTTAATGAAATGTGCGCTAAAGCTTTGATTTGAAGTAGAAATACTTTAGAAAGGAGAAAGTTAATCGAAAAGATATATTAACCTCTCTTTACTGTGGAAATACCAATTTTAGCCCTGTCTCAGATCTGTGCTCTCCAAATGTAGCTTCCCTGCTAGCTGCAGAATCATTCCTACATTTTCATTAGTTTACCAGAGGTACAATTCTGAGGCAACTCCAAGATATAAGATTTTAACGCCTCTGTTTAAAAAAGGGGGCAGACAAAAGGCAGATAACTATAGGCCGGTTAGTTTAACATCTGTAGTGGGGAAAATGCTTGAAACTATCATTAAGGAAGAAATAGCGGGACATCTAGATAGGAATAGTGCAATCAAACAGACGCAACATGGATTCATGAAAGGGAAATCATGTTTAACTAATTTACTGGAATTCTTTGAGGATAAAACGAGCATGGTGGATAGAGGTGTACCGATTGATGTGGTGTATTTAGATTTCCAAAAGGCATTCGATAAGGTGCCACACAAAAGGTTACTGCAGAAGATAAAGGTACGCGGAGTCAGGGGAAATGTATTAGCATGGATAGAGAATTGGCTGGCTAACAGAAAGCAGAGAGTCAGGATAAATGGGTCCTTTTCGGGTTGGAAATCGATGGTTAGTGGTGTGGCACAGGGATCGGTGCTGGGACCACAACTGTTTACAATATACATTGAAACATAGAAACATAGAAAATAGGTGCAGGAGTAGGCCATTCGGCCCTTCTAGCCTGCACCGCCATTCAATGAGTTCATGGCTGAACATGCAACTTCAGTACCCCATTCCTGCTTTCTCACCATACCCCTTGATCCCCCTAGTAGTAAGGATAGAAACCTGGAAGAGGGGTCAGAGTGTAGTGTAACAAAATTTTCAGAGGACACAAAGATTAGTGAGAAAGCGGGTTGTGTAGAGGACACAGAGAGGCTGCAAAGAGATTTAGATAGGTTAAGCGAATGGGCTAAGGTTTGGCAGATGGAATACAATGTCGGAAAATGTGAGGTCATCCACCTTGGGGAAAAAAAACAGTAAAAGAGAATATTATTTGAATGGGGAGAAATTACAACATGCTGCGATACAGAGGGACCTGGGGGTCCTTGTGCATGAACCCCAAAAAGTTAGTTTGCAGGTGCAGCAGGTAATTAGGAAGGTGAATGGAATGTTGGCCTTCATTGCGAGAGGGATGGAGTAAAAAAGCAGGAAGGTCCTGCTGCAATTGTACAGGGTATTGGTGAGGCCGCACTTGGAGTACTGCGTGCAGTTTTGGTCACCTTACTTAAGGAAGGATATACTAGCCTTGGAGGGGGTACAGAGACGATTCATTAGGCTGATTCCGGAGATGAGGGGGTTACCTTATGATGATAGATTGAGTAGACTGGGTCTTTACTCGTTGGTGTTAAGAAGGATGAGGGGTGATCTTATACAAACATTTAAAATAATGAAAGGGATAGATAAGATAGAGGCAGAGAGGTTGTTTCCACTGGTCGGGGAGACTAGAACTAGGGGGCACAGCCTCAAAGTACGAGGGAGCCAATTTAAAATCGAATTGAGAAGGAATTTCTTCTCCCAGAGGGTTGTGAATCTGTGGAATTCTCTGCTTAAGGAAGCAGTTGAGGCTAGCTCATTGAATGTATTCAAATCACAGATAAATAGATTTTTAACCAATAAGGGAATTAAGGGTTATGGGGAGCGGGCGGGTAAGTGGAGCTGAGTCCACGGCCAGATCAGCCATGATCTTGTTGAATGGCGGAGCAGGCTCGAGGGGCTAGATGGCCTACTCCTGTTCCTAATGCTTATGTTCTTATGTTCTTATAAGACATGCTGGGGCCGAAATTGCCTACCGCCTGAAATGGGGCGCACGCACCCTGTTTCAATAGTTTTTCCCGCCAAGGTGGTTGAGGTCACCTCTTGAGCGATATTCTGCTCTTTGTTGCATTTTTTAATTCAAATCTGGAAGTCACTCTTAATGGGGGCGGATATGCGGTGGTGGGAGCACTAGGGGGGGCGGTGTGGAGTGACCGCCACGATGACATCATCACGGCGCCACGTCACCACGCCTCTCGCCTTCACTTAAAGGGGAGAGCTTCAACGATCTTTAAACTTCAGTCCACTGGGCCACCAGGGAGGGTTTTGGTCGGGCCAGTGGCCTGGCACCCAAGAAGGGGGAAGGGGTGTCAGGCTGCCTTTTAGCAGCCTGGTCAAACCCAGGGGCATAATTGTCGGGCCAACATGGCAGTCAGCCTACAAAAAAAAAACATGGCGGCAGGAGCAGTGCATCCTCCCCTTTAAGGGAAACCACACTGCCATTACAGAAGGCCTCAGCCTCACTGGACCACCAGGAAAATACAGGTTTGGCACTGTCGGGCGGGCCGAAGATTTTTACAGCGGAATTTCGCCGTCGGTGGGGTAGATCGGAGGTGCGCACTGTGATGACAGCAGCGGAGTGGTAGAGCGGGAGCGGTTCAATGCTGGGATAAAACAGGAGTAGAATTTTGATAATGGCGGCCATTACACGAAAAGTCGGCGGCCATTGCACTCCGCAGCTTTGGAGCCACTTTCTGGTGTTAAGAGACCTTAAGGAAAGGTACAATTTCGGCCCTAGTGTACCTAACATCAGGTTAAAATCTACAGGGCCAGGATTTCGACAGGTTTGCGACCGGTTTTCCGCCTGGGTAAAGCTGAAAAACTACTTTCTTTGGCACTAAATGAGTCGCACAACAATTTGCGCCCGGCGCTAAAACTTAGAAAGATAGAAACATAGAAAATAGGTGCAGAAGTACGCCATTCGACCCTTCGAGCCTGCACCACCATTCAATAAGATCATGGCTGATCATTCACCTCAGTACCCCTTTGCTGCTTTCTCTTCATACCCCTTGATCCCTTTAGCTGTAAGGGCCACAACTCCCTCTTGAATATATCTAACGAACTGGCCTCAACAAACTTCTGTGGTAGGGAATTCCACAGGTTAACAACTCTCTGAGTGAAAAAGTTTCTCCTCATCTTGGTCCTAAATGGCTTACCGCTTATCCTTAGACTGTGACCCCTGGTTCTGGACTTCCCCAACATCGGGAACATTCTTCCTGCCTCAAACCTGTCCAATCCCGTCAGAATTTTATATGTTTCTATGAGATCCCCTCTCATTCTTCTAAACGCCAGTGAATACAAGGCCAGTCGATCCAGTCTCTCCTCATATGTCAGTCCTGCCATCCCGGGAATCAGTCTGGTGAACCTTCGCTGCACTCCCTCAATAGCAAGAACGTCCTTCCTCAGGTTAGGAGACCAAAACTGAACACAATATTTCAGGTGAGGCCTCACCAAGGCCCTGTACAACTGCAGTAAGACCACCCTGCTCCTATACTCAAATCCCCTAGCTATGAAGGCCAACATGCCATTTGCCTTTTTCACCACTTGCTGTACCTGCATGCCAAATTTTAATGACTGATGTACCATGACACCCAGGTCTTATTGCACTTCCCCCTTTCCTAATCTGCCACCATTCAGATAATATTCTGCCTTTGTGTTTTTGTCACCAAAGTGGATAACCTCACATTTATCCACATTATACTGCATCTACCATGCATTTGCCCACTCACCTAACCTGTCCAAGTCACCCTGCAGCCTCTTAGCGTCCTCCTCACAGCTCACACTGCCACCCAGCTTAGTGTCATCTGCAAACTTGGAGATATTACACTCAATTCCTTCATCTAAATCATTGATGTATATTGTAAATAGCTGGGGTCCCAGCACTGAACCCTGCGGCACCTCACTAGTCACTGCCTGCCATTCTGAAAAGGACCCGTTTATCCCGACTCTCTGCTTCCTGTCTGCCAACCAGTTCTCTATCCACGTCAGTACATTGCCCCCAATAGCATGTGCTTAAATTTTGCACTTCTGCTCCGTTTTCAAGATGATGCCGTTAGTGCTGGGTGCGCCCTGGGTCCGACCTGGGTCCCAACGAGTTTATTGGGATCAGCGCTCATACCTGCAGCTCTCTGAGATGCAGTGCATTAAAAAAGAGGTGGTCACAGAGCTATGCCAGCTCGTAAAGGCAGACCTACAGCCTACCAGTGGCAACAGGACTGCACTGCACATCGAGGTGAAGGTAACTGCAGCACTTGCCTTCTATGCCTTCGGTTCCTTTCAAGAATCAGCGGGGAACATATGCGCCATCTCGCAGCATGCTACACATTGCAACCTTCGCCAGGTGACTAATGCACTGTACGCATGCAGGATGGACTTCATAAACTTTCCAATGATCAAGGAGACCCAAAATGAGAGGGCTGTAGGTTTTGGACGATTTGCTGGCTTCCCCAAGGCTCAGGGTGCCGTTGACTGTACATACATCGCCCAACGAGCACCTTTAGAGAATCCAGAGGTTTTCTGAAACCGAAAAGGATTCCATTCCATGACCGTACAGATCGTCTGCGACCATACTCAGTGCACCATGGCAGTCAATACCCAATATCCAGGGAGCATTCAGGATGCTTTCATCTTGCATGAGAGCAGTGTCTCACGCATGTTCCAGTGTTAATCACAAGGCCAGAGCTGGATGCTCGAGGACTAAGTTTACGGCCTCGACACCTGGCTCACGACCCCCCTCCAGAACCCTCAGACAGAAGCCGAGCATTGCTATAATGAGAGCCACGCAGCCACATGCAACATCGTCGAACAGACAATTGGAGTGCTCAAGTAGCGCTTCCGATGCCTGGACCACTCTGGAGGCTGCCTGCAAAACTCCCCTCAGCAGGTCTTTGAGTTCATTGTGGTGTGTTGCATGCTACACAACTTGGACATTAGGGAATAGGATTTGCCAATGGGGATTGCAGGACCACCTCAGGAGAGAGGGGAGGAGGAGGAGGAGGATGAGGAAGAGAAGCTTGGCGAGGAACTCATGCCACCACCACCCTCACCATCACCACAGGCGAGGCCTCGTGGGGCTTTCGCAGATCATAATTCAAAGGTTTGCTTGAAGAGTGAATGGTACGATTGACCATTGCCTGGACACTCTATCCCACCATGTTGACTATTCCCCCTCTTATTCTGCAAATGAGACACTACACAGGAATGGTTAAGGTGAACAAAAGAATTTATTAAACATTGTAAACGTAATTGAGAAACTGGAATAAAATTTATTAAGTTATAAAAGTTCACAATAATATTTAACAGAATTGGGAAAGTTTAAAAACTTTTATAAAATAGCAACAAAACAACAACAAAACAATAATGAAACAATAATGAAACAACACCTGCACTGAACATCTTTTTAGCTCCGTCTCCTCCCTCCCCTCACCCTTAACCCTCCCCTCCCTTGCACCCCCTTCCCTCGGTGTCATGACCCTACCCAAGGTGGCACCAAGAGTTGCTGCTGCATTGGGGGGAGAGACAATGGAGACACCATGTGGGAATCCACTGGAGAAGCTCAGGGAATGGTAGGCCCGGCTTCTGAGTGGCGAGCCTCTTGCTCAGCCTCGCCATTCACAGATGATTTGGGTGTGACACTGGGGACTGCAGTGTCTCTGATGTAGGCCATCAGTAGTACGTGGGCATTGATGGCCTCACAGGTTTCGCGACTCGCACGGACAATCTGCGACCCGACCTCCGTCACGTTCACAGATGATGCCACGATGCTTGCGGGAATCCTACCCAATACATCGAGGAGCTGTTGGGTGAGCTGGACGCTCTCCCTGGACAGTCCCACCATGTCCAGGTGTGCGTCTGCCTGCCCATCAGCAGACCGACTTTGCCGACTCACCCTCCGGAGAGACATACAGGATTCGACCCCAGGAGTGCGTTGCTACACGCAACTTGTACTCGGGGCCTCGGATGGCTCAAAGCCAGAGCGTGTTTCTTCCTCGGACAAGGTGCTATCCGGAGGTAAAAGAGGTGCCAAGTGCATTGGCCTCCTCACCCCCCCCCAGAACAGGCTGCTCGGTCTGCTCCTCTCCTTGACATTCCTCGCCCTTGTCCTCACCCTCGCTTTTGTCCCCATCCTCCCCCCACATGATGGCCTGGGGTGGAGACTTCTATTGGAGGATGTGGCACATGCGACTCCTCATCTAGAAATAGAAAACAGACGAGTGGTTAGCTGCAGGGGCGGGGGCAGGGTAACATGAGTAAGGTCACATAGGCTCATTTGAAGGACCGTCACTCCATTATATGTTGTCCAGAGACACTGCATGACATTGCCCCAACCCTAGTCCAGAGACATGACATCACATTGCCCCAACCCTAGTCCACAGCCATGACAGTACATTGCCCCAACCCATGTGTGCAGGGAGTGTGCAGAACCTACCCTCATTTTTGAACAGGAGTTCAGCACCCTCACGGGCAGTTGCCCTCCCTGAGGCACCGATCAGATCGGCCACTCGCTACTCGAAGTCTGTTACTGGCATGGTTCGGGGTGGCCCGCTGCCTGCCCGTCACTGCTCCCGGTGGTTGTGGGACAACTTTCCCTGCAAAGATGACAATGGGACTGGTTACCAGAGGGCCCATCTGCTCTTGTGGCACACACAGATAGCCACCAAAGCACTTATACCATACTGTGTGCACTTAATACAGTCCTCTGTTTAATGGCCCTGGAAGTTGCACGCGGTTCATGAGGAAGACCTCGAAGTGCAGAAACATCTTTTAAGCAATCTCAGAAAGCAATCTTAATAATGTGTAAAGATCATTCATGGTAAATAGGCTGCAACACTAAGCCTACCTATACCAACGTGTGTCAGATTTATAATTTAAGTAATGAAGGAGTGCATCAGTAAAAATATTATTTATTCTAAGGACTCTGCAATTGAACATCTTGTGGCACTGGGTGTGGGTCCTTCGGACATCATTGATATAAGACACATCCTCAGCGATGCTAGTCCAAATGCACCGAAAAATCGCTGGGAGGGATTTGCTTGCACCCCTCCTGTTTAATTCCGCCCATCTCCTCTCCACAGCAATGACCAGAACCTCGTTGGCCTCATTGCTAAACTTTCTGGCTTGCAGCCTGCTCCCTTCCATCGTGAATGCAATCTAAAAATAGCTGATTCAGCCCTGGGTGTACTGCGCACGCCATGGGCACTCCCTGACAGCTGACCAGAAGCGCGAGAAGAAGAAAAAAGTGGCAAAAAAAAAAATTGCACATGCACAGAAGGTCCGATTTTTTTTTTTCAGTCGCAAATTTTGGCTCTGGTGCACAAGTTCAGTTGTGCAACGCCGGATTTATCGCTATCACTCTTCACTGTGGTGAATGTTGCGAGCTCTGGTGGTAACGGTACCCCAGAGTACAGCAGACACCTCAAATCTCTGGAGAAATACCACCAACGATGTCTCCACAAAATCCTGCAAATCCCCTGGGAGGACAGATGCACCAACATTAGAGTTCTCAATCAGGCCAACATCCCCAGCATCGAAGCACTGACCACACTCGACCAGCTCCATGGGCGGACCACATTGTTCGCATGCCTGACACAAGACTCCCAAAGCAAGCACTCTACTCGGAACTCCTACACGGCAAACGAGCCCAAGGTGAGCAGAGGAAACATTTCAAGGACACCCTCAAAGCCTCCTTGATAAAATGCCACATCCCCACTGATACCTGGGAGTCCCTGGCCAAAGACCCTGGCCTAAGTGGAGGAAGAGCATCTGGGAGGGCACTGAGCACCTCGAGTCTCGACGCTGAGAGCATGCAGAAAACAAGCGCAGGCAGCGGAAGGAGCGTGCGGCAAACTAGACTCCCCACCCACCCTTTCCTTCAACCACAGTCTGTCCCACCTGTGACAGAGACTGTAATTCCAGTATTGGACAGTTCAGTCACCTGAGAACTCACTTTTAGAGTGGAAGGAAGTCTTCCTCGATTTCGAAAGACTGCTTATGATGATGATGACCTCAGAGGTAAAAAAAACTGTTGCCGCGATTATCGCCTAAAAACAGGCGAAATCGCTAAAACCCAAAATTCTAGCCCACAATGTTTTCTTGTGAGAATCTTTGTATCTTAGATATGTTCAAAACTATAAAAAAAAAACAGAAAATGCTGGAAACACTTCTCAGGTCAGGAGCATCCCTGGAGAGAATATCTGCCCACAAGAAGGGGTCAACAACTATAAACCAATGTTCCCACGGCTAATTCTGCCAAAGTTGATAAAATAAACTGTTTTTTTTTTTAGTTAACTTAGTGTCTGAAATGAAAAGGAACTCATCACCATGTTTACAAGTCTCTAAATCAAGCTACTGAGAAATTTACACCCACATCTAGGATTTCTGTTTGTCCAATATGGAGTGCATACTCTCTCCATAGGGACACATCTCGCTACCTACCGGAGAACTTAGGCGTATGTTGGCAAAGCTAAAGCTTAGCGACACCCAAGCATGGAGAGATACTGTCGGAGTTTAAACATGATGTATATCATCAGGAGGTGCAAAACTTCAGCAGCAGCTGCTTGCCTCTCTGCATCTCAATCATTAGACGTTGATCCCTGGATAAGTGAGCGTGTGTTCTCATACCTGATCGCCAGGTAAAATCTTCCAACCGTAGCCAACTCAATTCTTAGTGTATCTCCTCAGCTATATGACAGGCGTCTGCTTTAAGCATAGTGGCACGAACAACACAGGGCAACTTCCATGGTGACAACCACCTTGATGTCCTAGACAGTCAACTTCAATGCAATATCAGGCTAACTCATCACCTACTGCATAACTCTGCCCTCAGGTTTAGTAAAAAGGCATAGTGAATGGGAAGCTGCTGCATTTTCTCATTTGCAACAACTTGGGCGGTGATTTTAACCCTAGTCGCTCAACAGAAACTTGGTAGGTGGGCAGTTAAAATCGCCCTGGCTCTTACCTGTTTGAAAGCCGCCATGATTGCAACATCTGCAATTTTAACATAATCTCCGGAGAAGGCAGCAAAGACATGCTCCTGTGGCCAATCGGGTCCTTCTTTCCATATGCATGGTGCAGCTTGATGACATCATTGAGACCCGACTGTAATTTTAACTCGGGCCTGAGCGGGGAATCCACCTGGAGTTAAAATCGGGGTCGGAGAGTTTGGTTTCAGTGCAAACTGATTAACTTGCATTGCTTTAAATGTCATGTGCCTGAAATTTTTTTCAAAGCTCATTTCACAGTCTGAGCAGTAACTTGCAGAACATTAAATACTATCTGAAATCCTATCCTTGTGGCAAAACTGAATGTATTGATATATGAGTTGGATACATATATAAAATACACCAACCTTGGGTTATTTGCAGGGAAATTCACCTAGTCATGAGCTTGGCCCCACTCTGTTTTCCATCTTCATTAATATGATTCAAAACAGTTTTATTTTTACGAATGACATCATCTTTTACACATGGTTAACTCTTAACTTTTTTTTATTCATTCCTGGGATATTGCCCATCCCTAATTGCCTTGAGAAGGTGGTGGTGAGCTGCCTTCTTGAACTGTTGCAGTCTGTGTGGTGAAGATATTCCCACAGTGCTGTTAGAGAGGGAGTTCCAGGATTTTGACCCAGCAATGATAAAGGGGCGGCGACATACGTCCAAGTCAGGATTGGGTGTGGCTTGGAGGGGAATGTGCAGGTGGTGGTGTTCCCATGCGTCTGCTGCCCTTGACTTTCTAGGCGGTAGAAGTTGCAGTTTGGAAGGTGCTGCCGAAGAAGCCTTGGCAAGTTGCTGCAGTGCATCTTGTAGATGGTACACACTGCAGCCACGGTACACCAGTGATGGAGGAAGTGAAGGTAGAAGGTGGTGGATGGGGTGCCAATCAAGCGGGCTGATTTGTCCTGGATGGTGTCGAGCTTTTTGAGTATTGTTGGAGCTGCACTCATCCAGGCAAGTGGAGATTATTCCATCACACTCCTGACTTGTGCCTTGCAGATGGTGGAAAGTCTTTAGGAAGTCAGGAGATGAGACACTCGCCGCAGAATACCCAGCCTCTGACACGCTCTTACATAAGAACACAAGAAATAGGAGCAGGAGAAGGCCATACGACCCCTCAAGCCTGCTCCGCGGGGAATTGAGGAGGTGGAGCGGCAGCGTGGTGAGTCGGGGAGACCTAAAAAAGGCCCAACAGATGTCGGAGAGGCAGTGGGGAGTTGAGGAGGCGGAGTGGCAGTGTGGTGAGTCGGGAGGCCGACAAAAGACCCAACAGATGTTGGAGAGGCAGCGGGGAGTTGAGGAGGCGGAGCGGCAGCGTGGTGAGTCGGGAGGCCAGCCGGTGCAGCTGCAGGGAGAGAAAGCAAAAAAGAAGTAGAAAGAAATTGTAGGGTGACGTCACAGCCAAGGGGGTAAGTGATTGGCTGGTGATTGGTAAGTAGTTTTTCTTTTTCTTTTCCTTTATCAGTAGGTAACCTTTATCATTATTGTTGCCAAATTAAGTTAATCTAAGGGTTAAGTCATGGCAGGAGAGCTCGGACACGTGTCATGCTCCTCCTGTGCTATGTGGGAAGTTTATCCGGCTGCAGCACCTGACAGACTGCATTGCGGCACTGCAGCTGCGGGTGCATTTACTCTGGAGTATCCGCGATGCTGAGGATGTCATGAGGCCACACCGCAGGTAAAGGGTACACAGCCAGATAGGGGATCGGTGACCAACAGGAAGAGCAGTGGAAGGAAGGTAGTACAGGGGTCCCCCGCGATCATCCACCTGCAAAACAGATACACCGCTTTGGGTACTGTTGAGGGGGATGACTCATCAGGGGAGAGCAGCAACAGTCAAGTTCATGGCACCGTGAGTGGCTCTGCTGCACAGGAGGGCAGAAAAAAGAGTGGGAGAGCTATAGTGGTAGGGGATTCTATTGTAAGGGGAATAGATAGGAATTCTGCGGCCGCAATCGAGACTCCAGGATGGTATGTTGCCTCCCTGGTGCAAGGGTCAAGAATGTCTCAGAGCGGCTGCAGGACATTTTGAAGGGGGAGGGTGAACAGCTAGTTATCGTAGTGCATATAGATACCAACGATATAGGTAAAAAATGGGATGAGGTCCTACAAGACGAATTTAGGGAGCTAGGAGCTAAATTAATAAGTAGGACCTCCAAGGTAGTAATCTCAGGGTTGCTACCAGTGCCACGTGATAGTCAGAGTAGGAATCGCAGGATAGCTCAGATGAATACGTGGCTTGAGGAGTGATGCAGAAGGGAGGGATTCAAATACCTGGGACATTGGAACTGGTTCTGGGGGAGGTGGGACCAGTACAAACCAGACGGTCTGCACCTGGGCAGGACCGGAACCAATGTCCTAGGGGGAGTGTTTGCTAGTGCTGTTGGGGAGGAGTTAAACTAATATGGCAGGGGATGGGAATCTATGCAGGGAGACAGAGGGAAGTAGAATGGGGGCAGAAGCAAAAGATAGAAAGGAGAAAAGTAAAAGTGGAGGGTGGAGAAACCCAAAGCAAAAAGCAAAAAGGGCCACATTACAGCAAAATTCTAAAGGGGCAAAGGGTGTTAAAAGACAAGCCTGAAGGCTCTGTGCCTCAATGCGAGGAGTATTCATAATAAGGTAACTGTGCAGATAGCTGTTAACGGATATGATGTAATTGGCATCACGGAGACATGGCTCCAGGGTGACCAAGGCACAGAACTCAACATCCGGGGATATTCAACATTCAGGAAGGATAGACAGAAAGGAAAAGGAAGTAGGGTGGCGTTGCTGGTTAAAGAGAAAATTCACGCAATAGTAAGGAAGGACATTAGCTTGGATGATGTGGAATCGGTATGGGTGGAGCTACGGAATACCAAAGGGCAGAAAACGCTAGTGGGAGTTGTGTACAGGCCACCAAACAGCAGTAGTGAGGTTGGGGACAGCATCAAACAAGAAATTAGGGATGCGTGCAATAAAGGTGCAGCAGTTATCATGGGCGACTTTAATCTACATATTGATTGGGCTAATCAAACTGGTAGCAATGCGGTGGAGGAGGATTTCCTGGAGTGTATTAGGGATGGTTTTCTCGACCAATATGTCGAGGAACCAACTAGAGGGTTGGCCATCCTAGACTGGGTGATGTGTAATGAGAAAGGACTAATTAGCAATCTTGTGCGAGGCTCCTTGGAGAAGAGTGACCATAATATGGTAGAATCTTTTATTAAGATGGAGAGTGACACAGTTAACTCAGGGACTAGGGTCCTGGACTTAAGGAAAGGTAACTTCGGTGGTATGAGATGTGAATTGGCTAGAATAGACTGGCGAATGATACTTAAAGGGTTGACGGTGGATAGGCAATGGCAAACATTTAAAGATCACATGGATGAACTTCAACAATTGTACATCCCTATCTGGAGTAAAAATAAAATGGGGAAGGTGGTTCAACCGTGGCTAACAAGGGAAATTAAGGATAGTGTTAAATCCAAGTAAGAGGCATATAAATTGGCCAGAAAAAGCAGCAAACCTGAGGACTGGGAGAATTTTATAATTCAGCAGAGGAGGACAAAGGTTTTAATTAGGAGGGGGAAAATAGACTTTGAGAGGAAGCTTGCTGGGAACATAAAAACTGACTGCAAAAGCTTCTATAGATATGTGAAGAGAAAAAGATTAGTGAAGTCAAACGTAGATCCCTTGCAGTCAGAATCAGGTGAATTTTAATGGGGAACAAAGAAATGGCGGACCAGTTGAACAAATACTTTGGTTCTGTCTTCACGAAGGAAGATACAAATAACCTTCCGGAAATACTAGGGGACAGAGGGTCTAGTGAGGAGGAGGAATTGAAGGAAATCCTTATTAGGTGGAAAATTGTGTTAGGGAAATTGATGAGATTGAAAGCCGATAAATCCCTGGGGACTGATAGTCTGCATCCCAGAGTACTTAAGGAAGTGGCCCTAGAAATAGTGGATGCATTGGTGATCATTTTCCAACAGTCTGGATCAGTTCCTATGGACTGGAGGGTAGCTAATGTAACACCACTTTTTAAGAAAGGAGGGAGAGAGAAAACGGGTAATTATAGACCAGTTAGCCTGACATCAGTAGTGAGGAAAATGTTGGAATCAATTATTAAAGATGAAATAGCAGTGCATTTGCAGAGCAGTGACAGAATCGGTCCAAGTCAGCATGGATTTATCATGATTGACAAGGGAAATCATGATTGACAAACCTTCTAGAATTTTTTGAGGCTGTAACTGGTAGAGTGGACAAGGGAGAACCAGTGGATGTGGTGTATTTGGACTTTCAAAAGGCTTTTGACAAGGTCCACACAAGAGATTGGTGTGCAAAATTAAAGCATATGGTATTGGGGGTAATGTACTGACGTGGATAGAGAACTGATTGGCAGATAGGAAGCAGAGAGTCGGGATAAACGGGTCCTTTTCAGAATGGCAGGCAGTGACTAGTGGGGTGCCGCAGGGCTCAGTGCTGGGACCCCAGCTATTTACAATACACATTAATGATTTAGATGAAGGAATTGAGTGTAATATCTCCAAGTTTGCAGATGACACTAAGCTGGGTGGTGGTGTGAGCTGAGAGGAGGACGCTAAGTGGCTGCAGGGTGACTTGGACAGGTTAGGTTTGTGGGCAAACGCATGGCAGATGCAGTATAATGTGGATATATGTGAGGTTATCCACTTTGGTGGCAAAAACAGGAAGGCAGAATATTATCTGAATGGCAGAAGATTAGGAAAAAGGGAGGTGCAATGAGACCTGGGTGTCATGGTACATCAGTCAATTGAAAGTTGGCATGTAGGTAGTGAAGAAGGCAGTGAAGAAGGCAAATGGTATGTTGACCTTCATAGCTAGGGGATTTGAGTATAGGAGCACGGAGGTCTTACTGCAGTTGTACAGGGCCTTAGTGAGGCCTCATCTGGAATATTGTGTTCAGTTTTGGTCTCCTAATCTGAGGAAGGCCGTTCTTGCTATTGAGGGAGTGCAGCGAAGGTTCACCTGACTGATTCCCGGGATGGCAGGACTGACATATGAGGAGAGTCTGGATCGACTGGGCCTGTATTCACTGAAGTTTAGAAGGGCGAGAGGGGATCTCATAGAAACATATAAAATTCTGACGGGACTGGACAAGTTAGATGCGGGAAGAATGTTCCCGATGTTGGGGAAGTCCTGAACCAGGGGACATAGTCTAAGGATAAGGGATAAGCAATTTAGGACTGAGATGAGGAGAAACTTCTTCACTCAGGGAGTTGTTAACCTGTGGAATTCCCGACCGCAGAGAGTTGTTAATGTCAGTTTATTGGATATATTCAAGAGGGAGTTAGATATGTCCCTTACGGCTAAAAGGATCAAAGGGTATGGAGAGAAAGTAGGAAAGCGGTACAGAGATGAATGATCAGCCATGATCTTATTGAATGGTGGCGCAGGCTCGAAGGGCCGAATGGCCTACGCCTGCATCTATTTTCCATGTTTCTATGTTTCCGCCATTTAATACGATCATGGCTGATCCGATCATGGACTTAGGTCCACTTTCCTGCCTGCTACCCATAACCTCTTATTCCCTTATTGGTTAAGAAACTGTCTTAAATTTATTCAATGTCCCAGCTTCTGCAGCTCTCTGACGCAACAAATTGCACAGAGTTACAACTCTCTGAGAGAAGAAATTCCTCCTCATCTCAGTTTTAAATGGGCGGCACCTTATTCTAGGATCATACCCTCTAGTTCTAGTCTCCCCCATCAGTGGAAAATCCTCTCTGCATCCACCTTGTCAAGCCCCCTCATAATCTTCTACGTTTCGATAAGATCACCTCTCATTCTTCTGAATTCCAATGAGTAGAGGCCCAACCTACTCAACCTTTTCTCTTAAGTCAACCACCTCATCTTCGGAATCAACCTAGTGAACCTTCTCTGAACTGCCTCCAAAACAAGTATATCCTTTCTTAAATATGGAATCCAAAACTATGCAGTATTCCAGGTGTGGCCTCACCAATACCCTGTATAACGGTATCAAGACTTCCTTGCTTTTATACTCCATCCCCTTTGCAATAAAGGTCAAGATTCCATTGGCCTTCCTGATCACTTGCTGTATGTGCATACTAACCTTTTGTGTTTCATGCACAAGTACCCCCAGGTCCCGCTGTACTGCAGCACTTTGCAATTTTTCTCCATTTAAATAACTTGCTCTTTGATTTTTTTCTGCCAAAGTGCATAACCTCACACTTTCCAACATTATACTCCATCTGCCAAATTTTTGCCCACTCACTTAGCCTGACTATGTCCTTTTGCAGATTTTTTGTGTCCTCCTCACACATTGCTTTTTGTCCCATCTTTGTACCATCAGCAAACTTGGCTACATTACACTCGATCCCTTCTTTCAAGTCATTTGTAAGTGGTTTTGCCCCTGCTCGTTTCGGATCACCCTTCTTACAATAGTTTTAGACTCCAGAATTATAGTCGTGAACAGTAATATACAGTCATGGACAGATCTTTTCAGTTTTAACCGTCTCAATACTTTTATTCAAGTGAAAACACACCTGCTCCCAGTAAAAACACACCCTGGTAGTGTAATAGAAACAATCACAGTACAACACACAGTCTGGCCTGTCTAAACAGGCCCCTAACGCGAAGTATCCATGTCTAAAACACCCCTGCTCGGTTTGAAAATTGCACCACTGAAATGTGCGTATGCTTATGATCCTTGCAAAAAAACCTCCTCATTAAAACCCCTTAGGCTTGGTTGGGACCCACGGCACCCTTTCACACTATGTGGTGGTCTTAAAGATCCGTGGGCTAGGATAAATGCTCACCAATTACCCCTCTGGCTTATTCGCTGCTTCTGCCGATGAGCCACATCTTCTGGGTCCGTACCAAACTGTGGTATTCAAGTCCAGTCTCAAGATCAGCCTCCCAGTCGAAGTAGCAAGGCTCTGTCGGCTCGTAGATGGTGGTTTCTTCTCTCCGTCCCAGAGGGTGTGCTCGATACTTGTGCATTGCAAGCAGGCGTAGAAGAGGGGAGAGAGCGCGATGGCTTCCAACTGCCGTTCTTCTACCTGCAAAACTGCTTAAAGTCCAACTGTCCTTCCCGCCTGAGGCTGTCCAACTGAAAAGCAAGTCACATCTCCAGCCTGTCTCTTTGTTACATAGAAACATAGAAACATAGAAAATAGGTGCAGGAGTAGGCCATTTGGCCCTTCTAGCCTGCACCGCCATTCAATGAGTTCATGGCTGAACATGCAACTTCAGTACCCCATTCCTGCTTTCTCACCATACCCCTTGATCCCCCTAGTAGTAAGGACTTCATCTAACTCCTTTTTGAATATATTTAGTGAATTGGCCTCAACAACTTTCTGTGGTAGAGAATTCCACAGGTTCACCACTCTCTGGGTGAAGAAATTCCTCCTCATCTCGGTCCTAAATGGCTTCCCCCTTATCCTTAGAGTCTCTTCCTGTGGATCTGGTTCCGGAAAGTCTCGGTGGCCACATCGTTTCCTTTGTCTTTCGATGGCCTGAAACCCCAGCCACTTAACTTAATTTCTCACTGATGGCTTCCCATTCCATGACAAAAGGCGCCCATCAATCATGATGTTCCTGCTTTCAGCCATTCTCCTACCTGCCCAGCTGATGTGTATTCAAGTTAAACATGTTTGGATCAGCCTCAGCCAGTAACAGAAAATGTGCCCAGCAAAGTTCAAATCTTATAAGTCCAAAAATATATTCTTTTGCTGCCGAGTTTTCGATGAATCTTACAATCGCCCCTATGATATTTCAAGAATCTGTCTGAAATATCAAATGTCTGCTCGTGAAAACATGTCGTGGTCCAACCAACCCTCTATACTTTACTTTTAACACCCCGGATACATCCCTTAAAATACAACACAGAACACATTCGTACAAAAATATTTGCAGAGAAGAACATTCAGGTTCAACCTTTAACCGAGGCCTCCCACCGACTTTGGAACGCCTTGCTTTGCCTTTCGCAAGACAGTCGCAACAAATACATTACAATGAGAAACTGTACAATTACAAGAGTGCGCGAGCAAATCCGGATCCACGGAGGAACTTCTACTTTCAAACCAAGGTCCCACCAGAATGGGGAATTTATCCCCTTAATTTCCTCCCCTGTGTTCCGGTTTGTCTTGCCGAGAGATATAAAATCTGTGAGAGCTCAACGGCTTTTATGTAGCCGTGCTAAACACCTTAGCGACATTATTGAGCACCCCTTGCCTCGGCCTCCCCGGACCAACGTTATCGTACACTCCCATGTCGTACAACTTTCCCCGACTCACATCCCCGTAACTGAGTTCAAAGAACTGGTGGAACATTTCTTTCATGAGCGCCTCATACAGCTGCTCCATTTCTTTTGGACACCACTCGGGCAGATGTACCCCGGTTAAGTTTAAAATGACCAACGCGACTGCGTAATGCACCCCCTGGAATAATGTCTTTCCGGTCGGGACTAAAACTAAACCATTCCCTGGGCCTGGTGTGGTGGTGGGACACCTAACTTCTGTTGCTCGTATCGGTGGGCAGGGGCTTCCTCTTGTGTGGAATTTACTGTGTTGGGAGGATCTGGGATCATGCAGGAGTCCATACATCGATCCCATCTGATCTCAGCCCCGGCGTCCTGCCATTGCCTCGAAAAGGCAATCGACACACCTGTTGGGCAGCTCCGTACGGATCCCCCACATACACACATAAATTCCCTGTTCCTCCTTCCACCACTTGTCCCCCGTGTCCCGTAATCTGTTGGTACGTATTGTTCCCTAGTCTCTCCCAGTCTGCTGTCTGGTTCCCCATGTCATGCCTCAATTTCCTGAGCCACCACCACCGTCCCAGGGGAATGTGTCCCTTGCACTTCAAGCATACATGCTTGACCTCGGTCACCCCAACTCGTGTGGCTGTGACCTTCAGTCTGAGACACAGTATGGAAGCCTCCCCGTATGTGAACCCGGTGTGGCTGGAGTATCTCGTCGAATTCGATCCCAGCCACCCTGGCTACCTTCCCTTGTGGAAATAGGCTGCCATCCCATCCGTGTCCCCTGTCCTACCCCTCTGTGTCATGGCGGGTCCCTTCCCCCCAGTACATCCATAGAGGAAGGACAACTCGGCATCTCCTCTCCTGCTGTGCCCTGTTTCGGCCAACATCCAAATCAGGCTCAGTCTCAGGGCTGTCTCCATTCCGTCCTCGGCTTCCTGCAAAACAAAACTGACAAGCACCTTGCTGTGAGAGGGTCTACCTCCACAGGTCTGGCTTCATTACAACTAACCAAAACAGTTTAAAAGAAACTATGTACAATACCACCTGTGCTGCCGTGTGGACCTGCTCGGGCACCTCTTGCCTGGGCCTTTTACGGCTCCTGGTCGGCGTGGTAAGGAGGCGTCCACGGTGTCCTTGGTCATGGGATCCTGCTGCTCCTTCTTACAGCCCCCACCACGGGATCCTCGCTGTCCCAAACTATGGGAGAAAGACCCGCGTCCACCATGCTGTTTACAGCGCCTTGGTGTTTCTTTCCTCTCCTTATCCTTTCCCCCGGGTTAAACAACTTACACTGGTTCATGTGGAACCACTTTGTACGCCTTGGAAGTTTAACCGTATAAACCACGGGACTAGCCTTATCCACTATACTGTAAGGTCCCATATACAGTGGCTCAAATGTCCCTACACGAGCGTAGTTTCGGACCTGGTCCCCTACCTTCCACTCGTGCGTTCTCTGGGGCTCGAGCAGTAACCGATTACTCTGGTACTGCTTCCCCATGTTACTGGCTGCCTGCCAATG
Source organism: Pristiophorus japonicus (assembly GCF_044704955.1). Classification (NCBI taxonomy): domain Eukaryota; kingdom Metazoa; phylum Chordata; class Chondrichthyes; family Pristiophoridae; genus Pristiophorus; species Pristiophorus japonicus. Next base: position 36,057,620 of record NC_091982.1, on the reverse strand, counting down.
AATCTGCTTCAACCTCTCATACAGATTATTGACAAACTTATCCCGGTTTACTTCTCTCACTTGACCTTCGGTGAGAATCGGTGCCAGAACATGGGTGAGCGTGCGCATGACCCTCCCAGTCATGAGCTCATGCGGGGAATAACCTTTGCTCCTGGAGAGGCTGGCTCGGACACCTATCAAAACTAATGCAGGACCTCATCCCACTTTTTTGGGGATTGTCCTGTTTCCTTCCGCAGTCTTTCTTTAATGGTCCGATTAAGTTGCTCCACAACCCCCATAATTGTGGGTTGTGAGCCACATACCATTTACCCTCTATCCCCAGAATCTTCAAGTGGCCTGCATGACTTGCCCTGTGAAGTGGCCCTCTTGGTCGGACTCCACGATCTGTGGCAGTCCCCACCGGGAGAATACTTCCCTTACCAAAACCCTTGTTGTCACCAACACCGTGGCTGATCGGGAAGGGAAGGCTTCCACCCACTTGGAGAACACGTCTACTGGAACCAAACAGTACTTGTAGCCCCCCCATTTGTGGTGGGCAATGGCCCGATGTAATTGACCTGTACCGACTGCCATGGTCCCTCTACCCTTCTCGTGTGCCCTGCGGGAACCTTCCTACATTGCAGATCAGGGTTGTTCGCCATGCACACCAGACAGTCTGTGCAAAAATTGGACATCCTTCCTCAGTTACCACCCTGCCTGTTCTACCCTTTGTCAGGTAGTGTCCGGCTCTGGGGGCCCGCTCCTGGGCTCCCGTGGGCCAACTGGAGAAATTCCCATTATCCACCGATCCCCCTTAAAGAGCATTCCCTCCTTTACGGTGATGCCGCTACCCCGAATGGACCTTCTACCTTCTCGCCCTTAGTCAGCTGCTCCAGGACGACCTTGAGGATGAGATCCTGTGCCTGGACTTGCGTCAAGTCTGGGGCCAATGCTACCCCTGCACTCCCTGATGTCTCCCCTTTGTCCCGGATCGCTGTTACTGGGCTGGACCTGTATGGTTCTCATAAAAACCCTTTCCTGGCTCTCTCCTTTGCTAACTCGTCTGCCCTTTGGTTGCCTTCCCCTCTGGGCTGTGTCTTGGAGTGAGCCTTTACTTTGTGGATTTAATGACATCCCGGGGTCCCTGTGGCCTCGAAGACCTTTCTCAGCAACAGTGTTGTTGCTAAGGGCTTCCTGTCTGCAGATGTGAAACCGCGATGAGCCCAGATGGCCCAAGTATTCGGTACACGAATTGCACGTAAACATGGAATCCGAGCAGATGGTGTATGGGGCCGGGAACCCGTCGGCGTGGGTAATGACGTACACCACTGCCGACAGTTCGGCGTGTTGGGCGCCCAGGGTGCTCGGGAGTTTAATGGCCCTTGCTATCCCAGCTGTAGGGTCATAAATCCCAAACCCAGTGAAACACTCCCCGTTTACTACCGAACTAGACCCGTTGACGTAGATCTCGCGGCCTGTTGGGTGTAACCCGGCCCGGAATCCTACGTCCACGTCCCATACCCCTTCCACCGTACACTTGTGGGCCGTCCCTGGGTGGATCATGTTGGCGACCAACTTGGGCTCACTCAGGCCTTGCACTCTCAGATACATTTGTGAGAGCAATAAAGTCCAGCGGGCAATGCGAGCACTGCTTACCGTGCCGTCCTTTATCCTCCCATCTAATAGCATCTGAGTGGGGGTATGATGGGTTAGTAGAACGATCAGGGATGATCCTGTAAAGAGCTGTGAGCACTTTACGGCCCAATGCGTGGCTAGGAGATGCCTCTCGCAATTGCAATATCCCCGTTCTACATCCGTAAGGACTCTTGATGAGTACACCATGGGCCTCAGTTTGCCGTGCCGCTCGTGGAGCAGCACCACGCTCAAACTGGCCGCTGGCTGCTACTTCCAAAAAGAAGTCCTCCCCACCATTAATCGGCCCTAATGCGAGTGCTGTCTGCAGGTCTCCCTTGAGGCGATTAAACGCTCATCCCACTCCAATCCGACTCCCTTGCAGAGGAGCTGAAGCAGAGGGGCTGCCGTGGTGGTGTAATCCTCAATAAAATCCCTGCAGTACCCCGTGAGCACCAGGAAGGATCTCACCCCCGTCACGGTCGTGGGGGCTAGTAACTCCTGTACCACCTTCCGTTTGGCCTCGTCTATAGCCCTTTCCCCAGCCCTCACAGTCAGCCCGAGGATTTTCACTTCCCTTTGACCGATCTGAGCTTTCTTAGGATTAACCTTGAACCCTGCCTCCCTCAACAGCTCCAGCAGCTCAGCCAGCAGTGACCATGCTCCTCCCCCTTATCTGTTGGCTCACTGTGCCGGCCCACTGTGTCGGCCCACTGTGTCGGCGCACTGTGTCGGTGCAATGTGTTGGTGCACTGTGTTGACTCACTGTGTCGGTGCACTGTGTCGGTGCAATGTGTTGACTCACTGTGTCGGTGCACTGTGTTGACTCACTGTGTCGGCTCACTGTGTCGGCTCACTGTGTCGGCTCACTGTGTCGGCGCACTGTGTCGGTGCAATGTGTTGGTGCACTGTGTTGACTCACTGTGTCGGTGCACTGTGTCAGCTCACTGTGTCAGCTCACTGTGTCAGCTCACTGTGTCGGCTCACTGTGTCGGTGCACTGTGTCTGCTCACTGTGTTGGTGCACTGTGTTGGTGCACCGTGTCTGCTCACTGTGTCAGCTCACTGTGACGGTTCACTGTGTCGGTGCACTGGTTCGGTGCGCTGTCTCGGCACACTGTGTCGGTGCACTGTGTCCTGAAAGGACCTGGTATGAGGAGGAATGTCACGTATGCTGACCCCCCGCACATACAAAGAAGGCAGGATGCACACGAGGCAGATGTTTGCCAGCAGCAGGCTGCAGAGGCCAAGCAGCATGAAGAGGATGAGGGAGAGGGCAATGAGCCAGTTGCCATAGAAGGAGCTGAGCATAGAGTTGGGGGAAGAAGGCCTTTTGGTGCAAGGGTCTACCGACAGCAGTTTTCCTTCCTGGACCTTACCGATGACCAATGTCACTGCAGGCTCAGATTCAGGAAGGCCGAAGGACATCCTCAGGGAGCGGTGCAATATCCTGCGGCCAGATCTGCAGCCTCAGACAAGGCTGAGGACAGCTCTGAGCATTGCAACCAAAGTCACCATTGCACTAAATTTCTGTGCAAATGGTTCTTTCCAATCTGCCACTGCAGACATTTCGAACATTTCTCAGTTCTCCGCCAATTGTTCCATCTGCCAAGTTACAAGAGAAGGCGCGAATACAGTTCTTTCCCGATGTGCAGGCTGAAGCAGATGGAGCGGCAGACCGGACTTGTGCACATTGTGGGATTCCCCAGGGTTCAGGGCGTCATAGACTGCATCCACCTCGCATTGAGGGCGCCCCAGAACAATGCGGGAGATGTTCATGAACCAAAAGGGATTCCACTCCCTCAACGTACAGCTGGCGTGCAGATCATGGCAGCTGATGCCCGGTATCCTGGCAGCAGACACAATGCCTCCATTCTGCATCTGCCGTGTTCTCGGGCCGAAACCAGGATTGTGGCTGGCTGCTTGGGGTCGAGGGCTACCCACTGTGCACTATGCTGCTCACTACCCTGCGCAACCCCAGGACTGCTGCGCAGCGTGCCAACAACGACTCTCATTCAGCCACCAGGTGCATAACTGAGCACTGCATCGGGATCCTCAAACAGAGGTTCCATTGCCTGGATCGCTCTGATGGAGTGTTGCAGTACTCGCCTGAGCGGGTCTTCCTATTCATGGTCATCTGCTTCATGCTTCACAACCTGACAATCATGAGGGGCCAGCCGCTGGAGGTTGGCCCAGCAGTAGCACCTCAGGAGGAGGCGCAGGAGGAGGAAGAGGAGGAGGAGGAGGAGGACCAAGAGGCTTCGTCACCATCCCAACCCTGCAAGGGAAGTGCAGAACCGTCATATTGCTGCCCGTTTCCAGTGAGTTAATGCCCACTTCACTCTTCATCTTTGAATTTCCACAGCCATCACAATGAGTCCTTTCACACATCATTGCTCAAATTTCAATGATACACCTGCACAGATATGGGGACATAAAATAAAGATTTATTACAGAATAAGGAAAGGTGCCAAAAACATTACACGTGGGCCTGAAATTGATGGTCCGACCGCCGGCTGCCGGCAAGTTTGCTCGGCAGTTTCCCCGTTTTTTCGCCGCTCTCCCCTCCGTGTGAGATTGGTGAGGCCTTCACACCGGTGGTTTGGAAGGGCCGCTAGGGAGCGTCCGCTGATGTGCAACACCAAAGAAATGTTCTCCTGCCTGCTCCCGCCCGAGATTCATCCGAGCGGTCCTCCGCTCCTGCAGGAGAAAAGAGCGTCGTGTGGAGGCAGGTCTTACCTGGACGCTAGGTATGAAGACCTGCAAGAAAAGGTTCGTGAGATGTTTTTCTTTACTTCTTTTGCTGCGATTTTATGTGAAAGGCTCCTCTGAAGGTTTTGTGATGTTTTGTTTTTTAATTTTTTGAACATTTTTATTTTGTGTGACTCCTGCCTTGGTGTAACTTTCTCCAGGATTGCATTTGCCGCCCAGAATCCCACCTACCGCCCTCTACTGCCCAGAATCACCGTGTAACGTCCATTTTAGCCGCTGGCTGCTGTTTTCCTTCTTTTTTGACCAAACTTTTGCCGAAAGTACCGTCAGGATCTTAGCGGTCTTTTCGACGGTAAATGAGCGGAACTTGCCTTTGATCAATTTCGGCCCCATCATCATTTCTCACCCTTGCGCATCTCCTCATAACCCCTCTTACGCAAATGTATGCCGCTACCACGCCTCAGTGTCTCCCCTGTGGCTGCCTCATGGGTCTGGGAAGACTGTTGTCTTTCGTGTGTGGAAGCTACAGATGTCCTTCTCCGAGGCCCCTCGACCAACTCTGACCCTGGGAAGGGCCAGCTGGAGACAGGTCAGCACCTTCCTTGGAGGATTCAGTCGGCCTGAGCTCGGGCGAGTCCATGGTTGGATGCTATGGCGGACTGACAGGTCTGGGGTCAAGAATGTTGTGATCCTGAGAGAGCACATCATCAGGATCCTGGTCCGAGGAGCCTGCGCCACTCCTCCGGTGGCAGCACATCACCATCACCACCAATCTGAGGGAGTACAGGTCGGTGGCGCGACACCGGAAGGTCCCCCGTGGTCCGTGGTGGACCCAGCAGCGAAGGCAACACAGAGACCTCACGTGGCATCCAGCTGAGACTGCATGAGAGCAGCCACAGTTTGAAAGCCACCAAAGAGGACAACATTAAGATGCTCTGTAGCCTGTTGCACAGAGTGCATGAGCGCATGCTGAGCTTCCAAGGGCACGGCCATCCTCTTCAAAACAGCACTGATAAGCTCGTTCACTTGCGCCGGTGCTGTAATGGCAGCTGCCACATCCCCAATGTGTCGCGGCTTCACAGCTGGATCCGTACGGACACTCTGGGAGTCCACCCTCGCCTACACACTGGCAGTGATGGGCTCCATGGTGGGCGGAGAGCTGTCCACAATGCGGGAGGCAGACTCCTCCATGCTCCTGACCACTTGTGACAGGCTCTCGGGCACCCTTGCCATTGCCCCCAACATCTGGGAATGCATGGTCTCCAACCTTCTTTTGTAAGTCCCAACATCGATGGGCTCGTCTGAGTCCTCGCCATCAGAGCTCACGTGCATACTTGCCCTCCGGAGAGAATGCACCCGAGGTTCCCTTTGGCTATCACCATGCTGCAGCCCGCTAAGCCCCAGTGCAACACCCAATGCAGACCCCTCTGCTATGTCTAACTGATCGGACCGCCTACTCCCCGTACCTGAGCTGGTGCATGTGAATGTTGGAAGCAGTGATGCGGTGCTGCCAGCGGTGTCTCCCTCTTCCTCCACCTCATCCGACATGGCACAAACATATGGAGTGACCTCCAGGGTCTCGTCCAGGCTCGCGCTCCCAATGGCCTCTACGGTGTCGGGATGGCAATGGCTGTCAGTGGCCTGTTGGCTCTCCTCCAGGCTTTGCCTCCCAATGTCCTCACCAACCTCCTCATGGCCATGGCTGCCACTGTCCTCAAGGCTGTCTTCCTGCCTTGGTCACCCAATATCCTCATGCTCCTCTCCCTGGCCTTGGCTGCCAGTGCCCTCAAAGCTAGTCGTCGTGGCTTGCCATCCCACTTGCATCAGCGCTATGTCCCTGGCCTTGGCTCACACTCAGGCTCTCATCTGCAAGCATAAATGGCACAAGGGGGAGGTAGGGAATTGATGCACGCAGGCTGCAACTTGCACACTTTAATAAGGAAAGGCACAGTAGGCACTGGCACTTACAGTGAGAGAGAGCATTAAAGGAAGGTCTTCACTTATCCATGCTGCCCACAGCGGGATCAGCACTACTGGAGGCCATGGGGAAGGCAGCATGTCTGCCCACTAGCATCTGGACCCTTTCTTCCAGTGGAGTAAGCTGCTGTATGTCAGCCTAACCATCACCAGTCCTACTTTGCTCCATTTGGTTAAACATAAAAAATAGGAGCAGGAGTAGGCCATTTGGCCCCTCGAGCCTGCTCCGCCATTCAAACGGTAGGCCACTTAATAGTGTAGATGAAAAAAAGGGACCTTGGAATGCTTGTCCACAGATTCCTGAAAGTAGCAGGTCAGGTGGATAAGGTGGTTAAAAAGGCATACGGAATGCTTGCCTTTATCAGCCGAGGTATAGAATATAAGAGCAGGGAGGTCATGCTTAAATTGTATAATACTTTGGTTAGGCCACAGCTGAAGTACTGCGTGCATTTCTGATCGCCATATTATAGGAAAGATGTGATTGCACAAGAGGGGATGCAGAGGAGATTTATGAGGATGCTGCCTGGAATGGAGAATCTTAGTTATGAGGACAGATTGGATAGGCTGGGTTTGTTCTCATTGAAACAGAGGGGGTTGAGAGAAGACCTCATCGAGGTGTACAAAATATTGAGGGGCCTGGACATAGTGGATAGTAAGGGTCTATTTCCATTGGTGGAGGGGGCTATTACGAGGGGGCATAGTTTTAAGGTGGTTGGTCTTTGGCCAGGGACTCCCAGGTGTCAGTGGGGTTGTTGCACTTTATCAGGGACGCTTTGAGGGTATCCCTGTAACACCTCCGTTGCCCACCATTGGCTCGCTTACCGTGAAGGAGTTCCGAGTAGAGCACTTACTTTGGGAATCTCGTGTCCAGCATGAAAACTATTACGCTAATTACGCTAACCGTTACGCTAATGAGGAAGGCGGCAGTGGTCATGCCATCGGCCTCATTAGGCGCAAGGATGGCACTAGGCATTCACTCCAATTCAGGCAAGATCCAATTCCCAGGCCTGGGTTTTGCTTAAGAATAATAAAAATGTTTGTGCATTTACAGCTGTAGTTCCAACAACATATGTGTTTCATTTTTTCCCCCTGTGCACAGAGTTTAAGCTGATTTAAAAGAAATTTGATGTATAGATGGTGCAGTCATGGGGTTAATGATTAAAACCATTAGCAATATGCTTAATTATCATTCTTTTTAATAATTGATGAAATCGAGGCAAATTTGCAACAGCTTACACATTTATAGCATCTTTCACTTAATGAAATGTTACAAGGTGCTTTACCTACGCTGTGAGAAGGTCGGGGCGGATGGAGCGGTGACTGTTTGTGGCGAGAAGCGGTGAAACTTTATGGCGGAGGAGCGGTGAGAGATCGTGGCGGAGGTACCGACAGATGAGGGTACGGGGCCCAGAAGAGTCGAGGGCCCAGGGGCAGCACGGGCCAGCCCACACTGCGATATGTGTGTGCGCTAGGTCCGTGCAGCAGAGCAGGTCTACAGTCGTCTTGGTTAATCCTTGCCACTGGACCAAGACCTGGCTCTGTCGAGCCCATGTGGTGGCTGGTGTGCAACGATCACCACACATTAAAAAAATCCACGCACAGGCATCTTCCACCCCCTCAATTGGAGTTCAGGACTGGAACATCGGGTACTTCATCGAAACACCTATGATCTCATGGAAGCAAGTCATCCTCATTCAAGGGACCACCTATGATGATGATGGTTGGTGGAAGGTTTAGAGGGGATTTGAGGGGGGGGGGCTTCTTTACGCAGAGGGTTGTGGGGATCTGGAACTCATTGCCTGGAAGAGTGATGGATGCAGAAACCCTCACCACTTTTAAGAGATGGTTGGATGGGCACTTAAAGTGCTGTAACCTGCAGGATTACGGGCCTAAAGCTGGTAATTGGGATTAGATTGGATGACCTTTTGTTGGACGGCGCAGATATAATGGTAAGTACTGAAGGAATAGAATGCGGCCAGGGTGATCTCCTGGACTAGTTTCGATTGCCTGGTTGGGGTCGGAGAGGAATTTTCCCAGATTTTTTTTCTCCCTAAATTGGCCTGGGTTTTTACCTGGTTTTTTGCCTCTCCCAAGAGATCACATGGCTCCGGTTGGGGTGGAGTGTCGATGTTTTTAGTATAAGGGGTGTTGTAGTTGTGTGGGGCAGACTGGTTGGGCTGGGCGCTCTTTGCCATTCTGTCATTGTTCGTAAGTTTATATGTAACCTTTAGGGCTGCTGATCAAGGCCATGCGGCTCTGTGTTGGCCGGCACGGACACGATAGGCCGAAATGGCCTCCTTCTGCGCTGTAAATTTCTATGTTTCTATGTTTATATGTTTCTATAACATCGTGGCTAATCTGATCCTGGCCTCAACTTCACTTCCCTGCCCGCGCCCCATAACCCTTGACTCCCTGATCATTCAAAAATCCGTCTATCTTCACCTTAAATATATTCAATGACCCAGGGTCCGTCGCTCTGGGGTAGAGAATTCCAAAGATTCACGACCCTCTGAGAGAAGAAATTCCTTCTAATTTCTGTCTTAAATGGGCGACCCCTTATTCTGAAACTATGCCCCCTAGTTCTAGATTCCTCCATGAGGGGAAACATCCTCTCTGCCTCTACGCTGTCAAGACCTCTCAGAATAAGATAACTTCTCATTCTTCTAAACTCCAATAAGTATAGGCCCAGCCTGCTCAACCTTTCTTCATCTCAGGAATCAACCTCGTGAACCTTCTCTGAACTCTCTCCAATGCAAGAATATCCTTCCTCGAATAAGGAGGCCAAAATTGTGCACAGTACTCGAGGTGTGGTCTCACCAACGCCCTGTACAGTTGGAGGAGGGTTATATACTCCATCCCCCTTTGCTGTAAAGGCCAACATTTCATGTTGTGAGCAACCTTCGCCTGCAAAACAATGAATGTTTGCTGAGCAGCAGTGTCATGAGACATCAGAAATGAGCGCACAAGTGTGTGTCCCTGACAGCTGTAACTGTCACATGAAAGGGAGCCTCCATTGTCAGAACACACACGTATATATACAAGCCTCAAAAATCAAATGTTGCTTCACTGACTATATAGTGAAGGTGGGAAATAAGAAAATGATGAAGGAGAGGCTTGCAGATCAAACGAATGATGTCGTTCATCGTTTTGCGGCATTGGGTCAGGGTGTGGTCCTCAGCAATCTCTCTCCAGGCATTCGTGAAAACTTCGTGAGTCGTTCTGCCTGCATCGGGGTACAGGACGCACCTCCTTCCCTCCACTACCTCCATGAGTGTCTCCAGTTCAGCGTCGGTAAATCTGGTTGACCTCCTTGCTACTGGTGCATTAGCCATGGCCTCCACTCAAGCGACTTTCCTGCTCAGGGCCTAGCTGCAAACCCGGCCCTTTCAGAAGGCTGTGGAACAGCTAGCTTGTTCGCAGCAAATCAGCACCAGCTGAATTTCGCGGTCCAAACGCCACTCTGCATCCAGATCGCCGCAAGCTGCCGATTCCCGCCAAACAAAACCTCTGGCTGGCATTTTTTTTTCAAAAATGGCTGAATTTCGCTTTAATGGCTGAATGCCAAAAAGCGGGAGGTGTGCCCCATTTCGGGCGGAGGTGAACTTCAGCCCCAACTTCTGTAAAGAAAGGAAAATATTAATGTTTCAGCCGATTCTGATGAAGGGCAACATCAGAAATAATAATATTTTCCTTTATTTACAGACGCTGCTTGATTTGCTGAGTGTTTCCAGCATTTTCTGTTTCATTTTCTGATTGAGTTAACCCTGACAAGAAAGTCCAGCTCTGCTTAAATTATTTCAGTTTATATAGCACTTCAGTAGAAGCCAGTCTTCAGCCAATTGATTCACTCTATATGATATCAAGAAACAGCTGAGCGCGTTGGATACAGCAAAGGCTATGGGCCCCGACAACATTCCGGACTTGTGCTCCAGAACTAGCCGTGCCTCTAGCCAAGCTGGTCCAGTACAGCTACAACACTGGCATCTACCCAACAATGTAGAAAACTGACAGGTATGTCGTGTCCACAAAATGCAGGATAAATCCAATCCGGCCAATTACCGCCCCACTCGTCTACTCTCAATCACCAGCAAAATTATGGACGGTATCTCGACAATCAGCATTTACTCACCAATAACCTGCTCACTGATGCTCAGTTTGGGTTCCGCCAGGACAACTCAGCTCCAGATCTCATTACAGCCTTGGTCCAAACATGGACAAAAGAGTTGAATTCCAGAAGTGAGATGAAAGTGTGTACCATCTATAAGATGCACTGCAGCCACGGCTTCTTTGGCAGCACCTCCCAAACCCGTGACTTCTACCACCTAGAAGGACAAGGGCAGTAAGTGCATGGGAACACCATCACCTGCAAGTTCCCTTCCAAGTTACACATCATCCTGACTTGGAAGTATATCGCTGTTCCTTCATCATCGCTGCGTCAAAATCTGGGAACTCCCTCCCTAACAGCACTGTGGGAGTACCTTCATCATCATCATAGGCAGTCCCTCAAAGGATGACTTGCTTCCACACCAAAAAGTTCACAGGTGTTTCAATGAAGGACCTAATATTCCAGGTCCCAAGCTAAATCTTGAAGGGTGGAAGATGCCTGTGCATGGATTTTATTAACGTGTGGTGGCCGTTGCACACCAGCCACCACACGGGCTTGACAGAGCTAGGTCTTGGTCCAGTGGCAAGGGTTATCCAAGACGACCAGCTCTGCTGCACGGACCTAGTGCGCACACATATCGCAGTGTGAGCTGGCCCGTGCTGCCCCTGGGCCCTGAACTCACGCCTCTCCTTGGCCCCGATCACATCCCTCTACAATCCCTTGCTGCTCCTTCGCCCCGACCTCGCTGCTCCTGCAGTACCTGCCCACGCTCCAATCAGCGACCTGGATCTTGGTGACATGCAATCCAGTCGCCCTCTTCACTGCGAAGCGAATATACAGATCAACCGTGATATTGAATGGCAAAACAGGCTCAAGGGGCCGAATGGCCTCCTCCTGTTCCTGCTTCTTGTCTGGCACCAGGTAAAGGTTCTTTTTTCATTTCTCTTTTTTCATTGCCAAAATGACCCTTAAAGGCCATGTGCTGCGCAATGTAAAATTCCTACTTCCCATATCTTGTGGCATCTGCCAAGCTGGTGGCTTGCTCTCTGAATTTAGCTTCTCTCCATCTAGTGAATCGATGAAATCCTTGTTGTTCTGGTAGAATTTGACTTAGACTGCCAATTTTCCGCTAACAAAAATGGTCAAGAGATCATGAATGAGCTTGCCTTCCAGGAATCAAACGGGTTTCAAAGCAAGAAGATGGTCAAAAAGAAATGTGTTTTGATCCTTCAACGCTCTTACAATGCATCTGTGAGTACCTTCACCACAGGGACTGCAGCGGTTCAAAAAGGCAACTCACCACCACCTTCTCAAGGGTAATTGGGGATGAGCAATAAATGCTGGCCTTGCCAGTGACATCCACATCCCGGAACAAATTAGAAAAAGTGTCTCAACATGCTTCATATACAATAAACTGCAGTCACTGTTTCTATATAGGCAAACATGTTAGTCATACCCCTAAATTTTCCTGTTGACAGCGGGATGCTTCGCTGTGGATGGAATATGTCTGCAAAGTTCTGATATGTATGGCTTGCCCGCAAGCTACCTCAAAGTCAGTGGAAGGAACACTTCAAAGATCTCCTCAATCGAGACTCTGCTTTTGACTCGAGTATTCTCGACTCCACTCCGCAGCATGCTACCCACCACCTCAGTGAGACCCCAACACTGCACGAGGTAGAAAAGGCCATAAGACAGCTAAAACACAACAAGGCTACGGGAGCAGATGGAATCCCTGCTGAGGCACCGAAATATGGCGGAGATGCACTACATCTCTCTCATCTGGAGGGAGGAGAGCATGCCGGGAGATCTTAGAGATGCAGTGATTGTGACCATCTTTAAAAAAGGGGACAAGTCTGACTGCGGCAACTACAGAGGAATCTCCCTGCTATCAACCACAGGGAAAGTCGTCACTAGAGTCCTCCTCAACCGTCTTCCCCCCGTGGCCGAGGAGCTCCTCCCGGAATCGCAGTGCGGATTTCGTCCCCTCCAGGGCACAACGAACATGATTTTTGCAGTGCGACAGCTGCAGGTAAAATGCAGGGAACAGCGCCAGCCCTTATACATGGCCTTCTTCGACCTTACAAAGGCCTTTGACACTGTCAACCGCGAGGATCTATGGAGCGTCCTCCTCCATTTTGGATGCCTCCAAAAGTACGTCACCATCCTCCGCCTGCTCCACGACGACATGCAGGCCGTGATCCTTACCTACGGATCCATCACAGACCCAATTCACGTCCGGACCGAGGTCAAGCAGGGCTGCGTCATCGCCCCAAAACTCTTCACAATCTTCCTCGCTGCCATGCTCCACCTCAGAGTTGATAAGCTCCCCGCTGGAGTGGAACTAAACTACAGAACCAGTGGGAAGCTGTTCAACCTGCACCGTCTCCAGGCCAGGTCCAAGACCACCCCAACCTCTGTCGTCGAGCTACAGTACGCGGATGACGCCTGCGTCTGTGCACACACAGAGGCTGAACTCCAGGACATATTTATCGAGGCGTATGAAAGCATGGACCTTATGCTAAACATTAGCAGGACAAAGGTCCTCCACCAGCCTGTCCTCGCTGCACAGCACTGCCCCCCATACATCAAGATCTACGGCGTGGCCCTGGACAACATGGACCACTTCCCCTATCTCAGGAGACTCCTATCAACAAGAGCAGGCATTGGCGACGAGATCCAACACCGCCTCCAGTGCGCCAGTGCAGCCTTCGGCCGCCTGAGGAAAAGAGTGTTTGAAGACCAGTTCCTCAAAACTGTCACCAAGCTCATGGTCTACAGGGCCATAGTAATACCCACCCTCCTGTATGGCTCAGAGGTGTGGACCATGTACAGTAGACACCTCAAGTCGCTGGAGATATACCACCAGCAATGTCTCTGCAAGATCCTGCAAATCCTCTGGGAGGACAGACGCACAAACATTAGCGTTCTCGACCAGGCCAACATCCCCAACATTGAAGCACTGACCACACTTGATCAGCTCCGCTGGGCAGGCCACATAATTCGCATGCCAGACACGAGACTCCCAAAGCAAGCGCTCTACTCGGAACTCGTCCACGGCAAACGAGCCAAAGGCGGGCAGAGGAAACGTTACAAGGACATCCTCAAAGCCTCCCTGATAAAGTGCGACATCCCCACTGACACCTGGGAGTCCCTGGCCATAGACCAACCTAAGTGGAGGAAGTGCATTTGGGAGGACGCTGATCTCTTCAAGTATAGTCGCCGAGAGCATGCAGAAATCAAGAGCAGGCAGTGGAAAGAGCGTGCAGCAAACCAGGCTCCCTGCCCACCCTTTCCCTCAACAACTATCTGTCCCACCTGTGACAGAGACTGTGGTTCTCGTATTGGACTGTACAGCCACCTAAGAATTCATGCTAAGAGTGGAAGCAAGTCTTCCTCGATTCTGAGGGACTGTCTATGATGATGATGATAGGCAAACATGTTAGTCATAACCCTAAATTTTACTGTTGGCAGCGGGATGCTTCGCTGTGGATGGAATATGTCTGCAAAGTTCTGATATATATGGCTTGCCTGCAAGCTACCTTACAGTCAGTGCAGACTGTGCACCCTGTTATACCCTGGTATGCACAGAGCAAGACTGCACAAAGAGCATTGAGATGAAGGAGCAGTTAATCTATTTGGGATGATATTGGTTGAAAGAGGACTGTTGGCCAGGACACTGCTATTGTTTGATCTCTAGCCTTCACTTGAACCGCTGGAACAGATAGAATCATGCTTTACCATTTCACACTAGCTTTAGTGTTTATATCTAAAGCAAAGTTGAGAACGAAGTTCTGGATGGCAGACACCTGCATTTGTCCAGTGTGATTCACACTATATTCTTTGTATTCCTTCTACAGTGTTCTCTGAAATACCTTGATCTGTTTTGGTTGGACATTCACAAAAATTGACTTTACATTGTGTTTTGAGGCGAGAAGTATGAAATGCTTTGCCTTGTTATGACAGGAATTTACGATTCTGAAGAGAAACTCCAGCTTCTTGCCCATTCATGATTTTTATCTTCATATCTGGATTTTTTTCCCCCAATTTGTTAATGTTTTCCAACCTTTCTTTAGATTCCTTTGTAACATATATTATTGGAGAAAGACTATTGGAGAAAGACTGGTAAGGTGACCAGCTTACTGACCTTTGCCAGTGTGATTCTGTTGATATTAAAACTAATGTTTATGAACACTCAAGATTCCAGTACGCTGACATTAATTAAGAGTACTGATGTTCTGTGGAATTTTGTAGAATATAAACTCAGTTTTCCTCACCAAACATGTGCAAGGTTGACAAATTTAGCTCAGTTACAATATTCCTATTCTGGGGTTACTATTTATATAGTTATTGGTATGATGTCTCATAAAAGTAAAAGTATATAGAATAACAGATGGTGTGCGGTCTTAATACAGATGCATTTGTGGCCTCAAGTTGATTTTAGGCCAGCGTGTAGTTGTCTGAAGTGAACATACAATTCAGTTTCAACAGGGGCCATTCCCTATCCTGTACGTGTCTCCAATTCATCTGCTGGCCATCTGTTGTTTTGTGTAATTTATATACAGTTTGCTTTTATTCCCCTTGTTCCCATTCTTAAAAAAAAGTCTGAGTCACAATTTGTTCACATTTTTCCATCACAGACAATTTTGTGGAAGGGAATAGCATAAATACATTTAAGGGGAAGCTAGATAAGTACGTGAAGGAGAAAGGAATAGATAGGGTTAGATGACGAGGGATGGGAGGAAAATCATGTGGAGCATAAACATCGGCACGGACCAGTTGGGCTGAGTGGCGTGCTCCTGTCCTGTAAATTCTATGTAATTTCAACGATTAGACTTGTGCTACTACATTACTTTAAATATGTATGATCTGACCAATTCAGGAGCAGCACTGATCTGAAATATTTTAGGAATATGCAACAGGGTGTTTCAAAATGGTAGACATTGAGTATAATATATTTATACTGTAAGTGTAAGAGTTAAATAATTGGGATACATTTTTACCATTTATCATCTGTTGGAAATCCTAAAAGTCTTTTGCATATAATCATTTCAAAATTAATAATCATGGATGAAGATTTTCTCTGTGTACTAGGAGTAACAAAATTGTAAACCCAATTTTTATGAACGTGTTCATACACCCATCATCTTCCTGTAAAACTACTTACTACTTACCTTTTTATATAAATCATTCTTCGGCAAAATTAAACTTCTGGCAGTCAGTGTTACAGTGCTGACCTTCCACCTCTAGTACTTGGGTCTCAGAATGATGAGATTAAAAATGTCCGCTCTCTGATGAATGGAAGGGTCCAAATTGGAGTTAGTTTGGAAAATCAAATTCCTAGTGAGCACGAATTCACAGCACAAGACTTCTCATAAGTTGACACTGTTTGCCATTTCCAACTTGGCAGTCTTGCTCAAATAAGTCATAAAATGGATATTGTGGGAAATTAAAATAACATAGTGAGGATTGTATTCTTTCAAGCCAGGTCTGAAAGCACATTATTGTGGGAAGGAGTTTTATTCCACATCTAATCTGTATGCTACCTGATTTGTGAGTGCCGTTGCTTAAAGTTTGGTGCCGAAAGTAGGAATAACGCATGAATGATACAGTGACATTTCATTGTTACCACATCTGTCATTAATCATTTAAAGTGTTGTCCTGGTTTTTATTCTAACTACTGGATCTTTAATAGGCACATTGTAAAGGTCAGTGTAGAGCCTGTTGCAAATGAATTTCCTCTGCTTGATAAAAAAATATCAGCTGCGCATAATAGAATTTCTGAGGTTGCAAGAACAGTGCCAGTCCAAAGATTCCACATTTTCACAACCTTATTCCTGAGCCCCGCTGATTCTATTTTTTAACCATAGTACATAAAAGGTTAACCCAATAATCATTGTTCCTTAGGGAGTGGAGGGTTGGTTTTATGTCTGCCCACTCGGCGGGAATGGCTTGGTGGGGGTTAAGATGGCGGAGGATCGTGTCACGTTCCCGATGCGCCCCTACCAATCCCCATCATCTTACTTGACCTCAAATTAGGCACAGGAGCACAGTCTGCCCAAGGAAGGTGGGGGTCTACTTTACAGGGAAAAGTCGTGGCCTGCTGACATCATTGGCACTACCACCCAATTTTAACTGATGATCTCAGGAGGTCCAGATGCTGCCAAACTTGTGAGCATGACCTTGTGGGAAACAGTGACATGGTGGCCAGATGAGGTTATGATAAGTATCAACATTTTATTTTTATATGGAATCCTTGTGGGCCAGGAGGAGAAGGAGTGCTTCTTTGGTCCCCACAAGAAGTCCGTGGGGTTCCCCAGCCCTGCCATTGCCTCTCCCTCCCAGTGCTGACATTTTCATTCAAACCCTCTCCCCTGTGCCAACTTCATGAAGGGGACCGTGCCTTGCATCCACACTGTCCTTGGGGCCCCTGACCCAATATCTGTTATGGTTTCTGATGTCATCTGAGGTTTTCCATTCATTGCTAATGTAACTTACTTCAAGCTATCCTTGCTCCATTGTCTGTATGTTTTGATATTCTGCTTAATCTGTGTAACTAAGTCTATGACCAAATAATGTTGTACGCTCTGTGAAAGAAGTAGCCTTTTCTTCTTCTGTATCTTATTGTATACCTATGCTTATAATCTCAGATAATAAACGTGAAACACACATTAAAAGCATTTATTAATTTCCTGCTGATTTATATCTCAAATTATATTTTAAAACATCTTGAAGTTACACCACTGAAACTGTTGAAATCCAAGCTGGATGCCAAATGGTAAGTTTGATTTTGTGGACAGCAGTTCCATGCACACCTCCTAGAGTACCACTTAAACTTTCTAAGAGATCTGCTTGTTGCAAATCAACATGATCATAGGAACATCTATTACAACCTTGTTTTTTATTTTTTTTTTCATTTCATAATTTTTGCCAATTTCTTCCAACCTCTTTTGATAGCTCTGATTCCATTGCAAAAGATTTTGGAAAGATTATTTTTTCACTTCAGATTTGGCCTGCTTACAAAATGAATATAAGAGGGAGATTTAGATTTGTGGCAGAAATTCTAGTACACATTAGATGGTTTGTGCTTTTAAATCCCTTGGGAGTCTGCAAATGCAGAGCCAACAGTAATAGAGGCTGAACTAGGAGTAAACACTAAAGCCTGTCAAATGCCTGCCCATAAAGGTGTAGCAGGTTCAGTGTGGCTCAGAGAAGAAACTAATGTGGATCCCAGTAGGCTCAGCACAGCTTAAAATGTTTTCAGGTTTTACCTCCATCTCAGGATTACAGTTGGCTCATTAGGCCCTATTATTGAATCTTGGGTGGTCTTTTAAAATTATTATTTTTATTCATTTAAAAATAATATGATCCAAGAATTCAACACATTTATCTTTGTGAATAAGAAAAAAAGTTGCAAAACTTTATCCAAGATTTTTTTCTGCTGTTTGATAATACTAATCAATGGTAACTTTTAGAAAAGCTGGGCAGCAAGGGTTGTAATCATTTAACAACTGGCATTCTTAAATGTTAATTTATGTTATTATGTGACAATGTTTCATATCAGCTTGAGTATGTAATTTAGAGATATTCCCTTACCGATCAGTATCTGAAAAAAACAATAATTAGACAATCGGTTTTGGAAGATTGTTCCAGCTGAGAGTCTGAAGATAAAAGTTTCATAAGCTGAGGCTGAACTGCCATATATGATCTTTTAAAATAATGATATTCCCTTTTAATTCTGTTAGATTGCAACAAACCCTAAACCAAGTTCACATTGAGAACAATGCTTCCTGTCAGAAGTGGTTGGTGAAAAAAAAGAGCTGAAGGAACGGTAAAAGTAAAGAATCGAGGTTAGTAAAAAACACTAATCTCAAGCAGCAAAATAAACTAGAACAAAATGGAGAAGCTGCAACATCCACCGAGCCTTGAAGAAACAGGAAATCTTGCAGAAAAACAGAAAAGTTTTAAACAACAGTTTGAATTCTTTGTAACAACTATTGAAGCAGACGATAAATGAAAAGAATGGCAGCACCCATTTCCTCCATGTCATAGGGGAAGAACATGCGCTATTTATAATCACCAGCTTTGAGGAGATAGAATATGGTACTGGATCTAATAATACATTAAATTTGACAGGAGGAAGGCACAGATTTTTCATGTATGCAGAAAATAGAAGAAGCCAATTATCAGAATGCAATAAATTAAGGACGTGCACTGAGATATGTGGATTTGGTGAACTCAGAATCACTAATAAAAGACAGGATAATTTGTGGAATATTAGATAATTCTCTCAGAGAAAGGCTGCAGTGGAATAAGTCTGACATTAGATATGACAGTACAAATATGTCGGGAAGCTAAAACCATGAATGTACTAACCAAAGATGTGTGCAGTAAGGAAAATGGAACAATTCAGCCAGTATTCAAGCAAGTCAACTGAGAAACTTGAAAAACGTTCCATCAAAGATAACAAAATAGAAAAGAGGAAATTATGTGAATAAAGTAAAACAGAGCATAGACTTAAATGTTGCATAGCCTTTAGGAAAGCATGTATTACATGTTGTAAAACTAAACTCAATGCAAGATGCAGCAACTGCAAACAAACAGAAATATTTGTAGTTTGCCACACCATACCATAGCTTGATTTTGCATCACTGCGGTAACAAATAAGATAATAACGATTGTGTTCCTAACGCAGATGAGGCTGCACACAGGGAGGTTAAAGTAACAGTGACCTCAGTCTTTAGTAAGACACTCCAGAGTGAGGAATAGGCCTTAGGGGCCGGCTTATATACAGTACTCCCAAGGGATGCTGGGATCCCTTGGGACTTCAGGGGATGAGCTCTCTGGTGGCGCAACATGGGAGCGCATGCTTTACAGATACACAACATCACTCCCCCGCCAAAGTCAAAGTGAAAACTATTTACAAGGTGAGGCGGTCGGGAGCCTTTCTTTCCCTGGAGCCTCGGTACAAATGTCTGTTCTGGTGTGTTGGTTGTGCCCTTGCTTTGCTGGAGTGTTGTTGGCCCTGCAGGGCTGCTAGGTGAGCCTGGCCTTGCTGGGCTGCTGGGCGTGATGAGTTTGATTTCCTGGTCCGGCGTGGTGTTGTTGATCCTTTGGGTGTGTGTTGTGGGCTCAAAAAAGGTGATGTCTGCTGTGGGTTGTTCAGGGCAGTCTGTGAACCGCAGCCTCGTTTGGTCCAGGTGCTTTCTGCAAATTTGTCCATTTTCTAGTTTGACTACAAATACCCTATTCCCTTCTTTAGCTATCACCGTGCCCGCGATCCACTTGGGACCCTGTCCGTAGTTTAGCACATACACAGGATCATTCAGATCAAATTCCCGTGACACAGTGGCACGACCATCGTTTACATTTTGTTGCTGCCGTCTGCTCTCTACCTGATCATGCAGGTTGGGGTGAACCAGCGAGAGTCTGGTTTTAATTGTCCTTTTCATGAGTAGCTCAGCCAGGGGCACCCCTTTGACCGAGTGGGGTCTTGTGCGGTAGCTGAGCAGTACTCGGGACAGGCAGGTTTGGAGTGAGCCTTCTGTGACTCGTTTATGGCTCTGTTTGATGGTTTGTACTGCCCGCTCTGCCTGCCCATTGGAGGCTGGTTTAAACGGGGCCGAGGTGACATGTTTGATCCCATTGCGGGTCATGAATTCTTTAAATTCGGCACTGGTGAAACATGGCCCGTTGTCACTGACCAGTATGTCAGGCAGGCCACGGGTGGCAAACATGGCCCTCAGGCTTTCAATGGTGGCGGTGGCGGTGCTTCCCGACATTATTTCACATTCAATCCATTTTGAAAAAGCATCCACCACCACCAGGAACATTTTACCGAGAAACGGGCCCGCATAGTCGACATGGATCCTCGACCATGGTCTGGAGGGCCAGGACCACAAACTTAGTGGTGCCTCTCAGGGCATGTTGCTCAACTGAGCACATACGCTGCATTGCCGTACACAGGACTTTAAGTCAGAGTCAATACCGGGCCACGTGGGATCTGGCTATCGCTTTCATCATTACTATACCCGGATGTGTGCTGTGGAGATCCGAGATGAATGTCTCCCTGCCCTTTTTGGGTAGCACTACACGGTTACCCCACAACAGGCAGTCTGCCTGAATGGACAGCTCGTCCTTTTGCCGCTGGAACGGCTTGATTGGCTCTTGCATTTCAACGGGGATGCTGGCCCAGCTCCCAGGCAGTACACAGTTTTTTACTAGGGACAGCAGAGGATCTTTGTTGGTCCAAGTCCTAATCTGGCGGGCCATGACAGGTGATTTATAATTTTCAAACGCTTTCATGACCATCAACTAGTCTGCGGGCTGCTCCACCATCAACAAGTTTGCAGGCTGCGCCATTTCCACCCCCGTGGTGGGCAATGGTAGCCAACTGAGAGCATCCGCACAGTTCTCGGTGCCTGGCCTGTGGCGGATGGTATAGTTATATGCTGATAGCGCGAGTGCCCGCCTTTGTATGCGGGCTGAGGCATTAGTATTTATCCCCTTGTTTTCAGCGAACAGGGATATGAGGGGCTTGTGATCGGTTTCCAGCTCAAATTTGAGGCCAAACAGGTACTGATGCATTTTCTTTACCCCGAACACACGCGCTAATGCCTATTTCTCAATCATGCTGTAGGCTCTCTCAGCCTTAGACAAGCTCCTGGAAGCATAGGCGACAGGTTGCAACTTCCCCGCAACGTTAGCTTGTTGTAATACACACCCGACTCCGTCACATGCTAGCACAAGTCTTTTACACAGGTTATACAATTCAAGCAACTTGTTGGAGCATAAAATGTTTCTGGCTTTCTCAAAAGCAATTACTTGGTTTTTTCCCCATACCCAGTTCTCACCTTTGCGCAATAACACATGTAGGGGCTCTAAAAGGTGCTTAACCCCAGTAGGAAGTTACCAAAATAGTTGAGGAGTCCCAGGAACGACCGCAGCTCTGTGACGTTCTGTGGCCTGGGCGCGATCCTGATAGCCTCTGTCTTGCCATCTGTGGGCCGAATGCCGTCCGCCACGATCTTTCTCCCCAAAAACTCCACTTCTGTTGCCATGAAGACGCAGTTCAACCTCTTCAACCGCAGCCCTACACGATCCAGTCGCTGGAGGACTTCCTCCAGGTTTTGTAGGTGCTCGCCGGTGTCCCGACCCGTGACCAATATGTCGTCCTGAAAGATCACTGTGTGTGGTACCAACTTGAGTAGCCTCTCCATGTTTCTCTGGAAGATCGCTGCAGCCAACCGAATTCCAAACGGGCATCTGTAGTAGATGAACAGTCCCTTGTGCATGTTGATGCAGGTGAGGCCCTTCGAAGACTCCTCCAGCTCCTGCATCATGTAGGCCGAAGTCAGTTCAAGCTTGGTGAACATCTTGCTTCCTGCCAGCGTCGCAAATAGGTCGTCTGCCTTAGGTAGCGGGTATTGGTCCTGTAGCAAGAAACGATTAATAGTTACTTTATAATCGCTGCAAATCCTGACCATGACATCATTTTTGAGTACTGGAACAATCGGGCTAGCCCACTCGCTGAATTCCACTGGGGAGATGATGCCCTCGCGTTGAAGCCTGTCCAGCTCGATTTCCACTCTCTCCCTCATCTTGTGAGGTACTGCTCGTGTCTTGTGGTGAATGGGTCGTGCCTCTGGGACCAAGTGGATCCGCACCTTCACCCCGGAAAAGTTTCCAATGCCTGGCTCAAAAAGGGAAGGAAATTTGTTAAGAACCTGGGTACATGAGGCCTTATTGACATGTGATAGCGCTCGGATGTCATCCTAGTTCCAGCAGTTTTTGCCCAGCCAGCTCCTTCCAAGCAGTGCGGGGCCATGGCCCGAGACAATCCAGAGTGGCAGTTTGTGCACCGTGCCCTCGTAGGTGACCTTGAACATGGCGCTGCCCAGGACAGTGATAAACTCTTTGGTGTACATTCTCAGTTTCGTGTGGATGGGGCTCAGGGCTGGTCTGAATGCTTTGTTGCACCACAGTCTCTCAAACACCTTTTTACTCATGACGGATTGGCTAGCACCAGTGTCCAGTTCCATGGCTACGGGTAAGCCATTCAATTTTATGTTTAGCATTCTAGGTGGACATTTCGTCGAAAATGTGTGCACCTCGTGTACTTCAGCATCTGCCTCCTCTCTCTGAGGCTTGAAATTGCTTTGATCCACCATGGACTGATCTTCCTTTGCCACGTGGTGGTTAGCAGGTTTTGCAGAGCTTGCAGCTCATTTGCAAACTCAGTGGAGGTGCCCCATTGTTCCACAGTTCTTGCAAACATACCCTTTGAAGCGGCATGAATAGGCTGAATGAAAGCCTCCACAATGCCAACAAGGTGTGAATTGCCTTGGATTCATCCTTTGTTGGGGACTCTGAGTCATCTGGGTCACCTGAGGCCTGCTGGCAGTTGCAGACTCGTGAGTTCTGCCCTGTACATTTCTGCTCGCAAACATAGTTCCAGTTAATTTATGAACATTGCTAGCACTTGTGTGCTGAGAGATTTGTTTGGTGTTATCACTGGTGGACATAAAAGCCTGTGCTATCGCAATGGCCTTACTGAGGGTCGGTGTCTTTACAGTCAAAAGTTTTCGTAGGATGGTCTCGCGGCCAATGCCCAGTACAAAAAAGTCTCTGAGCATTTGCTCCAGGTAGCCATCAAATTCATATTGTCCTGCAAGTCGCCTTAGCTCGGCGATGTAGCTCGCCACTTCCTGACCTTCAGGTCGCTGGCACGTGTAGAGCCGATACCTCGCCATCAGCACGCTCTCCCTCGGGTTAAGATGCTCCCAAACCAGTGTACACAGCTCCTCATACGACTTATCTGTGGGTTTCACCGGAGCCAGAAGATTCTTCATGAGGCTGTAGGTCGGTGCCCCGCAGACTGTGAGGAGGACCGCTCTCCTTTTTGCAGCGCTTCCTTCTCCGTCCAGCTCGTTGGCTACAAAGTGCTGGACTAGCCGTTCGACATAGGCTTCCCAGTCCTCACCCTCCGAGAACTTCTCCAGGATGCCCACAGTTTGCTGCATCTTTGCGTTGGATTCATATTCTCGTCGCCAGTTATTGTGTTTCTAACACAGATGAGGCTGCACGCAGAGAGGTTAAAGTAACAGTGACCTCAGTCTTTAATAAGACACTCCAGAGTGAGGAACAGGCCTTAGGGGCCGACTTATATACAGTGCTCCCAAGGGATGCTGGGATCCCTTGGGACTTCAGGGGATGAGTTCCCTGGTGGTGGAACATGGGAGTGCATGCTTTACAGATACATGTCAATAACATGCCACACCATCCCTATTTAATGCTCACTTGACTTCTGCTGGTCAGTCATCACCTAATCTTATCAGCTCTCGAAGCCTATTTGTCTTTTTCTCAAACAGGACAATCTGTCCACTTCTTCACTTCCCGAACCAGGGGCCCGAAATTGAAGAAGGCCTCCGCCCGCCCAAATGCCGCCCAAAGGACCGCCGATGGCCACCGAGGTCCCTGGCGCTTCTTTTGGGTGGGATATTCATGAAGAAGGTCCCTCGAAGGTCGGCAGGCGGCAAATGAGCGACTTACACTGCCAATCTGGGCGGCAGTCGGCGGGAGCTCCCAATCTCGACGGCAAAGACACTTGCTGTACAAGTGCCGCCGAGGATGGAGTCGGGCCCACGGAGGGTCGAAAATCTGGAAAGAAAAAGCATCAACCAAAAAAACAAGCGTCTGAAGACCTTCAGGGGACCCCATCCAGGTAAATCCCTGTAAAGAAATGAATTACAAAAAGTTCACACCTTTTTTTCAGCATCTTCCTACTTACCGTCGGGGACAGGCCAGCCTCCAGCCAGCGGTCCACCCCTGTTCTGCTGCCAAGTCCCATCGACTCCCGTCCGCATGAATATCGCATCTTGGCAGGCGGGACATCAGTTGCGCGACTCGGCTGCCCGCTGACGTCAGTGGGTGCTTCCCAGCGGCTCTCCCCTCCCGCCCGCTCCATGCCACGTCGAAAGTGGCACTGGGCAGTTCAACCAGAGGAATGTCAGTGGCAGTGGATGGCAGTTGGCGGCAATGGGCGGTAAGGCCATCAATTCCGGCCCCCAGATGTTCCACCATACTGAACCACACGTGTGTTACTTTTTTTCTTATTGTTACTTCTGATCCCAGAAATGTAGTGGGTAGCGGGTAGGGGGTGCAGTGGTGGGGGAGCTCTTCTTCCAACTTATTTTCCATTCAATGAATTTCCAGTAGATCTTTTAATAAAACCGCAATCTGCCCCCACCGAAAGTTGATGCTCGGCAGACATCCCATGGTGGGCTCAAATGAATAATTGATGTGGATGGTTTTAGCAAGTTTGAATTGAGCTAAATTAATTGCTGTTCAATAGCAAATAATAATTTTGTCTCAATGGCTGCTGCAAATGGTTGTGAGGAGAATTTTAAACTTGTGTTTAAACTATGACTTAAAACACATCAGAGCAATACAACTCCCTTCCTAATATTTTCTGTGCACAGGTTGGGCCTATATTCATTGGAGTTTAGAAGACTGAGAGGTGATCTTATTGAAATATATAAGATTCTGTGGGGGCTTGGCAAGATAGATGCAGAGAGGATGGGGGAATCTAGAACTGGGGCGCATAATTTCAGAATAAGGGTTGCCCATTTAAAACAGAAATGAGGAGAATTTTTTTCTCTCAGAGGGTCGTGAATTTTTGGAATTCTCTATCCCATGGAGCAGTGGAGGCTGGGTCATTGAATATATTTAAGGTGGAGCTCGACAGATTTTTGAATGATAAGGGAGTCGATGATTATGGGGAGCGGGCAGGGAAGTGGAGTTGAGGCCAGGATCAGATCAGTCATGATCTTATTGAATGGTGGAGCAGACTCGAGGGGTCAAATGGCCTACTCCTAATTCTTATGTTCTTATGTTCAAATGATCAAAAAATGCGTTCGTAAGTCACAACATTTGATTATCCACAGGCAGCACGGTAACTGCTTAAATGCCCACACCATGACAAGTGGCAAAAGCCTTGTAGAGTGGCCTCCGGTGCTTCTTGTACTTCAATCTCCTCCTTAGGTTCTCTCCTCTAGGCTTTT
This sequence comes from Pristiophorus japonicus, assembly GCF_044704955.1. Taxonomy (NCBI): domain Eukaryota; kingdom Metazoa; phylum Chordata; class Chondrichthyes; family Pristiophoridae; genus Pristiophorus; species Pristiophorus japonicus. The sequence continues at coordinate 36,032,157 of NC_091982.1, read as the reverse complement.
GCTGCAGCTTTTCCAGTTGGATGCCACTTTCTATGACAGTGTGGTTCACAATGCAAACCACAATGATTTTGTATACTTTGGATTGAATTTTCTGGGGTGGTCGCAGACGAGATCAGTGGTGGGTCGGGTCGGAAAGTTGTTATTGTCGACAGTGGGTCAGGAGCCCACTTTCATCTTGCTCCCATGCGCCTTTCCCCCAGGTGTCTATCATCGCGAGGCCGACCTGACCGGCAGCGGGTGGGGGACCCAATCGTGATGATTATCAGGTAATTGACAGGCACTTAAGAGCCTTTTTTCACTTTAAAAGTTTTCCTGCATGGCCATGGGATTCATGTAGCTCGGGAAGCAGGTCTGTCAACCTAAGGCGGGAGTTCGGTCGTCATTGCTCCAGCTGATTACTTGACAGCATGAAAAATAAACCAGAATGAAAACGTGTTAATTACATCAGCTAACAGATTGATGGAGATTCTGTTCTACTAATTCAGAAATTGCTGAAGGAATGTAAGTGCTGAAGGCTCCCATCCTATCCTGGATGGTGAGGGAACTACATTTTTCACTGGCCATTCCCGACTGTTGCCTCCCAACTCAACAGTAATTTTACTGAATTGAGCTGCACTATAAAAATGACATACACCATTTCAATAATTTTTTGTGTTGTTTCTGGCCAGGTATTTCTCACAGTATACTGTGATTGTCCAGTTAGAGATTAAATCAAGTCATCAACCGTAACAATTTCATTCTCATCACTCATTCCACTGGTTCAATTTGCTTTCAGCCCCTGAATATAACTAATTAAATTTTTCAGCCTGAGACTTTGGGGGTGAATTTCTGTGGAGGTACTCTCAGTTGTCCAATGTTAACTTCAACGGAAGAGCTGCAAAAATCTCAGAAACACATCAGCACCACTTACACTGTTTGTTAGGGTTTCCGCAGCTCTTCCGCTGAACATGCATAAGATTGTAAATGCACCCCTTTACCATTACATTTAAAATCTGCTTAATTTTGTATATTACCTATAAACACACATTATTTATTTGTACCAGTTACTGATCCAAAAGTCTATAGATTTGTGACTAAAGCACCAATAACTTCCCAATTAACGGGGCCGAACTTGGTGAAGGCCAAGTCCCGCCCAAGTGCCGCCCAAAAGGCCGCCAATGGCTGCCGAGAGACCGGGCCGCACTTTGGGTGGGAAATTGATGAAAAATAATTTAAAAGTTGGGCCAGTGGCAAACGAGCGGCGTTCGCCGTCAATCTGGGCGGCAGCGAGTGGGAGCTCCCAATCTTGGTGGCAAAGGCTCTTGCCGCCAAGGATGGAATCGGGCCCACGGAGGGTCGGAAATGTTCAAATAAAAATGATTGGAAATAAAAAATTACCTGGAAGACTTTGTAAGTTGCTGTGAAAAAAAAATTATTAAAAAGTTCACTAACTTTTTTTTCAGTTTTTTAACCTTACCTTGGGGGTTAGACCAACCTCCACGCAGCAGTCCTTCCCCCTGCTGGCGCCGACTCCCGCCCCACCAATCTGGCATCTCGGTGGACGGGAGGTCACTTATGCTACTTGGCCGTCTGCTGACGTCAGTGGGCAGTTCCAGGCAGTTCTCGCCTCCCGCCTGCTCCGGCCCAAGTGCAAACTGGCATTGAGCACAATCCGGAGAGCAATGCCAGCAGATCTTGGTGGCAGTCGGTGACAGTGGGCGGTAAGGCCATCAATTTCAGCCCCATTGTACTTTTTAATTATGTTCTTGATCGTATTTGTAGATGGCATCATGTTACTTACTGGTAATATTATTTAAATATTTATTTGTCACTCATATAACTTTTATAATATTATTGTAGAATAAAGATTCAACATCCACTTTGTCAGATTAAACTTCAAATGTAATGTGGTCAGGATCCCTTTAAGGATCCAGGCTGAAAACGGGCCATGAATGATGTCACCAGACCCACTCCATCTCATTGGGCCGGGTAACACGCTGGGCGGGGCTTAATAGGCCCCATTAAGGTAAGTTCATTTTCAACAGCGGGATGGAGCCAACAGCGGGGCCACGACCCGCCACAGATACTGGCCGCACCGGACCCATCCAGGTCAGCAGAATTTTGGCCTTTTGTAGGCTTATGCTACAGAATGCCCCCTGAAGTGTACAGGCACCACAAGAGCTGCCTCAGAATGTCAATAGTTTTTTCAATGATGGTCCCGGTGAAGGCATGTCACTCATCATTATCTGTGCTTGGATTCTAAATAGCATTTTATTCCTTATTTTTTCACGGGATGTAGGCGTCTCTGGGCACAGCCAGCATTTACTGATGATTCAAAGATGGGAGGAAAAGCAATGTGTGAGGAGGACACAAAAAATCTGCAAAAGGACGTAGACAGGCTAAGTGAGCGGGCAAAAATTTGGCAGATGGAGTATAATGTTGGAAAGTGTAAGGTCATGCACTTTGGCAGAAAAAAATCAAAGAGCAAGTTACTATTTAAATGGAGAAAGATTGCAAAGTGCTGCAGTACAGCGGGGCTGGTGGGTACTCGTGCATGAAACACAAAAAGATAGTACGCAGGTATAGCAAGTGATCAGGAAGGCCAATGGTATCTTGGCCTTTATTGCAAAGGGGATGGAGTATAAAAGCAGGGAAGTCTTACTACAGCTATAGAAAGTATTGGTGAGGCCACACCTGGAATACTGCGTGCAGTTTTGGTTTCCATATTTACGAAAGGATATACTTGCTTTGGAGGCAGTTCAGAGAAGGTTCACTAGGTTGATTCCGGGGATGAGGGGGTTGACTTATGAGGAAAGGTTGAGTAGGTTGGGCCTCTACTCATTGGAATTCAGAAGAATGAGAGGTGATCTTATCGAAACGTATAAGATTATGAGGGGGCTTGACAAGGTGGATGCAGAGAGGATGTTTCCACTGATGGGGGAGACTAGAACTAGAGGGCATGATCTTAGAATAAGGGGCCGCTCATTTAAAACAGAGATGAGGAGAAATTTCTTGTCTCAGAGGGTTGTAAATCTGTGGAATTTGCTGCCTCAGAGAGCTGTGGAAGCTGGGACATTGAATAAATTTAAGTCAGAAATACAGTTTCTTAAATGATAAGAGGATAAGGGGTTATGGGGAGTGAGTGGGGAAGTGGAGCTGAGTCCATGATCAGATTGGCCATGATCTTATTGAATGGCGGAGCAGGCTCAAGGGGCCGTATGGCCTACTCCTATTCCTATGTCCTTATGTTGTTATGTTCTTATTGCCCTCGATAAAGTGGTGGTGAGCCACTGCTGCAGTCCATGAGGTGAAGGTACTCCCACAGTGCTGTTAGGGAGGGAGTTCCAGGATTTTGACTCAGTGATGATGACGGAGCGGCGATATATTTCCAAATCAGGATAGTGTGTGACTTAGAGGCGAACTTAGAGGTGGTGGTGTTCCCATGCACCTGCTGCCCTTGCATTACATCGAACCGACAGCACAGAAACATGCCATTCAGCGTGACAGGTCTGTGCTGGTATTTATACGGCACACGAGCCCCCACCCAGTCTAAGTTTGCCTCTTTACAACCCTCTCCCAACTCCCTTGTATGCATCCAGTCTCCCCTTAAATGTGTCAATATTATCTGCTTCAACCACTCCACCTGTTAGTGATTTCCACATTATCACCACTTCTGTGTAAATAAATTCCTCCTGTATACATGCTGCAGAAGGGTCATGAGCTATGCAGCAGCAGGCATCAAAGAGTGGTCAAATGGAAGACTGGTGTAAAATGAAGGTGTCTACTGTACATGCTCCACGTCTCTGAGCCATACAGGAGGGCGGGTATTACTATGACCCTGTGGACCATGACTTGGTGACAGCTTTGAGGGCCTGGTCTTCAAACACTCTTTCCTACAGACGGCCGAAGGCTGCACTGGTGCAATGGAAGCAGTGTGGGATCTCATCATCAATATCTGCTCTTGTTGATAGGAGACTCCCGAGATAAGGAAAGTGGTCCACGTTGTCCAGGGCCGTGCCATGGATCTTGATGACTAGGGGGCAGTGCTGTGCGGTAAGGACAGGCTGGTGGAGGATCTTTGTCTTACTGATGTTTAGCGTAAGGCCCATGCTTTCGTACGCCTCAGTAAATACATCGACTATGTCCTGGAGCTCAGCCTATGTGTGTGCGCAGACGCAGGCGTCATCTCCGCAAGATCCTACAAATCCCCTGGGAGGACAGACGCACAAACATTAGCGTCCTCATCCAGGCCAACATCCCCAGCATTGAAGCACTGACCACACTTGGTCAGCTCCGCTGGGCAGGCCACATAGTTCGCATGCCAGACATGAGATTCCCAAAGCAAGCGCTCTACTCGGAACTTGTCCATGGCAACTGAGCCAAAGGTGGGCAGTGAAAACGTTACAAGGACACCCTCAAAGCCTCCTTGATAAAGTGTGACATCTGCACTGACACCTGGGAGTCCCTGGCCAAAGACCGCCCTAAGTGGAGGAAGTGCATTCGGGAGGGAGCTGCGCTCCTTGAGTATCATCGCCGAGAGCATGCAGAAATCAAGCGCAGGCAGCGGAAGGAGCGTGCGGCAAACCAGACTCCCGACCACCCTTTACTTCAACCACTGTCTGTCCCACCTGTGACACAGACTGTGGTTCTCGTATTGGACTGTACAGCCACCTAAGAACTCATGTTAAGAGTGGAAGCAAGTCTTCCTCGATTCCGAGGGACTGCCTATGATGATGATGGTAAAATGAAGACATCATGACTGCAGCCTGGGAATTTAGAAATGACTTGCATAATGTGGCGCAAATGATCACACACAAGCTACACTTTGATGGAGTCAAAACCCTTATGGTTCATGTACGGGGAGCTCTTTTCAGGTGAAGTGTGAGGAGCAATATGTGAGCCATCTATCACCTCCTAGACTTTGGTATTCCTGCAATTCTAAAGAAACCAGCAGCTGGAGCCGCTCACTGGTGTCCACAGGGGAATTTGATGCAACTGTTGACTCTTTGGAACAAGGTGTCAGACATCTGTTTAATGTAATGATGCACTGCTGATTGGAAAGGTCCCAAGGCCAAAAAAAAGGCTGTGATAATCTTGACTGGCATTGGCTACGGGTCCTCCTACAGCAGGTCACAAAGCTCACAAAGGACCTCCTTGGAAAATCAAAACATGCGAAGATATTGCTCTTCTGTAATCTCCAGGAATGTCCTATGGCGTCAATAGATTTATCTAAGAGTGTAATGGTGGGGTGATGCTCTCTTCCTACAATGATACGTCGCCTCCCTGCCATCCAAAATTGCATCCTTTTTGTCCTCCTCTTCTCCAAATATGCCAGGTTTAATGGATACCCAAAGGAGTCCCCAGTAATCTGAGGGGTATGGTTGACGCCAAACACTTCCTCATGTTATGTTATGTTATGTTCTTATGTTATGTTCTGATGTTACCCCAACAAACAAAACAACACAAATGATTCCTGCTTATGCAGAAACAGAAAATGCGAGGAATCTCAGCAGGTCAAACAGCATATGTGGAGAGAAACAGAGTTAATGTTTCAGATCTGTGACCCTTCATCAGAGGTTCCTTCAGTGATTTAGAAACAGCAATTGGCATAAATTAGCTTTTCGCTGCTTGTTGCCTGTACCTTTTTAAATGTACAGGCAACAAGCAGCGAAAAGCTAATTTATGCCAATTGCTGATAATGAAGTGCAGCATTAGTACCTTCAAAGCCCATTTTATATGGGGGAAACCTGCACTTGACCTATAACCTGCAGAAGTAGATAGAAAGCTGGTCACAGGCAGGAATTACTCCAATTTAACTCCAATTTACTAATGCCTGATTCAGGTGCTAATAATAGCACCCCAATCACAATGCTCGAGGAATTCTGAGAGTAACAGAGGTGTGGTGCAATGCAGACCTGTCAATACAGGTCTGTGCTCCTTTCCTTTACATTGTTCCTGAGAAATTGTTAACATTTTGTTTTCATGTTTCAAGATGCTGCTAGTTCTCAGTGAGCTCTGGTAGCAATTTGATTACATTTAGTGTATTGAGCATTGTTATGTCTGTAATGTACTTCTGAATGACTCCACGAGGCAATGTATTGTGCTCAAACTATAGTGACCTTGGTCCTTTATTCGTAACTCCAGAGTGAGGCAGCCGCATGGTGGCTAACCTTTTCCTGCCCCTGCCACCACGGCAGGAAACGCTGGTCTCCACCAGTTGCACCCTCTAATGGTGCCAGCATAGTATATACACAGTGATAATACTTCAGGTAAACCAGTCTCCATCTTATGCAACTATACAGTGACTACACAGAGAGTATATCTATAGTCTGCATATATAACAAGCATTAAAAGATGTCATGGAATAATTTATATATTGATCAAGAATTTGAGCTGAAAAACAACAGTTTGCCATATTAGAATACTATGCATGTATTAGGTTTGTCTTTATTTGTAGTTGGCTGTAGTGCTGACTGTTTGTAGGGCTACTATTCCTCAATGCAGAGCCTGGGAAACACAGGCACTGCAGAGAGAAGAAGGGACAGTGGACCCTATGTCAGTGTCTGCCGCCACTGTATTGCCCCAGGAGTTCCAGTGATTTTAGAGTGGGCATACCTAGACCTGCACCTGCAACAGATGCAGGTCCAGTCTTCACATAGAAATATAAAAACAAATAGCAAAAGTTTCAATAGCTATATAAAAAGGAAAAGAGTGGCTAGAGTAAATGTTGGTCCCTTGGAGGACGAGACTGGGGAATTAGTAATGGGGAACATGGAGATGGCAGAAACTCTGAACAAATATTTTGTATCAGTCTTTACGGTAAAGGATATTAATAATATTTCAGCAGTGGATCGTCAAGGGGCTATAGGCGGGGAGGAACGTAACACAATCACAATCACTAAGGAGGTGGTACTCAGTAAGATAATGGGACTAAAGGCGGATAAATCCCCTGGGCCTGATGGCTTGCATCCTAGGATCTTAAGAGAAGTAACGGCAGGGATAGTGGATGCATTGGTTGTAATTTACCAAAATTCCCTGGATTCTGGGGAGGTCCCAGCTGATTGGAAAACTGCAAATGTAATGCCCCTATTTAAAAAAGGAGGCAGACAAATAGCAGGAAATGATAAAGTAGTTAGCCTAACATCTGTGGTTGGAAAGATGTTGGAATCCATTATTAAAGAAGCAGTAGCAGGACATTTGGAAAAGCAAAATTCGGTCAGGCAGAGTCAGCATGGTTTTATGAAAGGGAAGTCATGTTTGACAAATTTGTTAGAATTCTTTGAGCATGTACTGAACAGGGTGGATAGAGGGGAACCAATGGATGTGGTGTATTTGGACCTCCAGAAGGCAATTGACAAAGCTTACTGCACAAGATAAAAGTTCACGGGGTTGGGGGTAATATATTAGCATGGATAGAGGATTGGCTAACGAACAGAAAACAGAGAGTAGGGATAAATGATTCCTTCTTGGGTTGTCAATCAGTAACCGGTGGGATGCCGCAGGGATCAGTTCTGGGACACCAACTATTTACAATCTATATTAACGACTTGGAGGAAGGGACCGAGTGTAATGTAACCAAGTTTTCCGATGATACAAAGATGGGAGGAAAAGCACTGTGTGAGGAGAACACAAAAATCTGCAAAAGGACATAGACAGGCTAAATGAGTGGGCAAAAATTTGGCAGATGGAGTATAATGTTGGAAAGTGTGAGGTCATGCACTTTGGCAGGAAAAATCAAAGAGCAAGTTATTATTTAAATAGAGAAAACTTGCAAAGTGCTGCAGTACAGCGGGACCTAGGGATATTTGTGCATGAAACACAAAAGGATAGTATGCAGGAAGTGATCAGGAAGGCCAATGGAATCTTGGCCTTTATTGCTAAGGGGATGGAGTATAAAAGCAGGGAAGTCTTGCTACAGTTGTACAGGGTATCGGTGAGGCCACACCTGGAATACTGCATGCAGTTTTGGTTTCCATATTTATGAAAGAATATACTTGCTTTGGATGCAGTTCAGACAAGGTTCACTAGGTTGATTCTGGGGATGAGGGGGTTGACTTATGAGGAAAGGTTGAGTAGGTTGGGCCTCTACTCATTGGAATTCAGAAGAATGAGAGGTGATCTTATCGAAGTGAATAAGATTATGAGGGGGTTTGACAAGGTGCATGTAGAGAGGATGTTTCCACTGATAGGGGAGACTAGAACTAGAGCGCATGATCATAGAATAAGGGGCTGCCCATTTAAAACTAGATGAGGAGAAATTTCTTGTCTCAGAGGGTTGTGGATCTGTGGAATTCGCTGCCTCAGAGAGCTGTGGAAGCTGGGACATTGAATAAATTTAAGACAGAAATAGACAGTTTCTTAAATGATAAGGGAATAAGGGATTATGGAGAGCAGGCAGGGAAGTGGACCAGAGTCCATGATCGGATCAGCCACAATCGTATTAAATGGCGGAGTAGGCTAGAGGGGCCATACGCCCTACTCCTGCTCCTATTTCTTATGTTCTTATGTAAATGAGGCAGAAGAGGGTATTCCTGATCTTCCCATCATTTCCTTTGCACGTGTCCACAGTTCCGGGGCTGCAGTAGAGCCCCAAAAACCCTGATAGTGGGGCCTTTCTGAATGCAGGGAGACAGAGGGAAACAAAAAGGAGACAAAAGCAAAAGACAGAAAGGAGATGAGTGAAAGTGGAGGGCAGAGAAACCCAAGGCAAAAAAACAAAAAAGGGCCACTGAATATAAAGGGGCTGCAGGAGGAGTCAAAACTAAAAATCATGGTTTAAAAACTAGGATTAAAACACTCTACCTAAACGCACGCAGCATTCGAAATAAAGTAAATGAGTTGATGGCACAAATCATTACAAATGGGTATGATTTAGTGGCCATTACAGAAACGTGGTTGCAGGGTGGCCAAGACTGGGAATTAAACATACAGGGGTATCTGACGATTTGGAAAGATAGACAAGAAGGGAAAGGAGGTGGGGTAGCTCTGTTAATAAAGGATGATATCAGGGCAGTTGTGAGAGACGATATTGGCTCTAATGAACAAAATGTTGAATCATTGTGGGTGGAGATTAGAGATAGTAAGGGGAAAAAGTCACTGGTGGGTGTAGTTTATAGGCCCCCAAATAATAACTTCACGGTGGAGAGGGCAATAATCAAGGGAATAATGGAGGCATGTGGAAAAAGGAACGGCAGTAATCATGGGGGATTTTAACCTACATATCGATTGGTCAAATCAAATCGCACGGGGTAGCCTGGAGGAGGAATTCATAGAATGCATACGGGATTGTTTCTTCGAACAGTATGTTACAGAACCTACAAGGGAGCAAGCTATCTTAGATCTGGTCCTGTGTAATGAGGCAGGAATAATAAACGATCTCCTAGTAAAAGATCCTCTCGGAATGAGTGATCACAGTATGGTTGAATTTGTAATACAGATTGAGGATGAGGAAGTTGTGTCAGAAATGAGTATACTATGCTTAAACAAAGGGGACTACAGTGGGATGAGGGCAGAGTTGGCTAAAGTAGACTGGAAACACAGACTAAACGGTGGCACAATTGAGGAACAGTGGAGGACTTTTAAGGAGCTCTTTCATAGTGCTCAACAAAAATATATTCCAGTGAAAAAGAAGGGCAGTAAGAGAATGGATAACCAAGGAAATAAAGGAGAGTATCAAATTAAAAACCAATGCCTATATGGTGGCCAAGGTTAGTGGGAAAATAGAAGATTGCGAAAAGTTTAAACGACAGCAAAGAATGACTAAGAAAGCACTAAAGAAAGGAAAGATAGATTACGAGGGTAAACTTGTGCAAAACATAAAAACGGGTAGTAAAAGCTTTTACAGATATATAAAACAGAAAAGAGTGACTAAAGTAAATGTTGGTCCTTTAGAAGATGAGAAGGGGGATTTAATAATGGGAAATGTGGAAATGGCTGAGACCTTAAACAATTATTTTTGCGTCGGTCTTCACAGTGGAAGACACAAAAATCATGCCAAAAATTGCTGGTCACAGGAATGTGGGAAGGGAGGACCTTGAGACAATCACTATCACTAGGGGGTTAGTGCTGGACAGGCTAATGGGACTCAAGGTAGACAAGTCCCCTGGTCTTGATGAAATGCATCCCAGGGTATTCAAAGAGATGGCGGAAGTTATAGCAGATGCATTCGTTACAATCTACCAAAAGTCTCTGGACTCTGGGGAGGTACCAGCGGATTGGAAAGCAGCTAATGTAATGCTTCTGTTTACAAAAGGGGGCAGACAAAAGGCAGGTAACTATGGGCCAGTTAATTTAACATCTGTAGTGGGGAAAATGCTTGAAACAATCATTAAGGAAGAAATAGCGGGACATTTAGATAGGAATAGTGCAATCAAGCAGACGCAGCATGGATTCATGAAGAGGAAATCATGTTTAACTAATTTACTGGAATTCTTTGAGGATATAACGAGCATGGTGGATAGAGGTGTACCGATGGATGTGGTGTATTTAGATTTCCAAAAGGCATTCGATAAGGTGCCACACAAAAGGTTACTGCAGAAGATAAGGGTACGCGGAGTCAGAGGAAATGTATTAGCATGGATAGAGAATTTGATGGCGAACAGAAAGCAGAGAGTCGGGATAAATGGGTCCTTTTCGGGTTGGAAATTGGTGGTTAGTGGTGTGCCACAGGAATCAGTGCTGGGACCACAACTGTTTACAATATACATAGATGACCTGGAAGAGGGGACAGAGTGTAGTGTAACAAAATTTGCAGATGACACAAAGATTAGTGGGAAAGCGGGTTGTGTAGAGGACACCGAAAGGCTGCAAAGAGATTTAGATAGGTTACGCGAATGGGCTAAGGTTTGGCAGATGGAATACAATGTCGGAAAGTGTGAGGTCATCCACCTTGGGAAAAATAACAGTAAAAGGGAATATTATTTCAATGGGGAGAAATTACAACATGCTGCGGTGCAGAGGGACCTGGGGGTCCTTGTGCATGAATCCCAAAAAGTTAGTTTGCAGTTGCAGCAAGTAATCAGGCAGGTGAATGGAATGTTGGCCTTCATTGCGAGAGGGATGGGGTACAAAAGCAGGGAGGTCCTTCTGCAACTGTATAGGGTATTGGTGAGGCTGCACCTGGAGTACTGCTTGCAGTTTTGGTCACCTTACTTAAGGAAGGATATACTAGCTTTGGAGGGGGTACAGAGACGATTCACGAGGCTGATTCCGGAGATGAGGGGGTTACCTTATGATGATAGATTGAGTAGACTGGGTCTTTACTCGTTGGAGCTCAGAAGGATGAGGGGTGATCTTATAGAAACATTTAAAATAATGAAAGGGATGGACAGGATAGAGGCAGAGAGGTTGTTTCCACTGGTCGGGGAGACTAGAACTAGGGGGCAGAACCTCAAAATACGGGGGAGCCAATTTAAAACCGAGTTGAGAAGGAATTTCTTCTCCCAGAGGGTTGTGAATCTGTGGAATTCTCTGCCCAAGGAAGCAGTTGAGGCTAGCTCATTGAATGTATTCAAATCACAGATAGATAGATTTTTAACCAATAAGGGAATTAATGGTTACGGGGAGCGGACGGGTAAGTGGAGCTGAGTCCACGGCCAGATCAGCCATGATCTTGTTGAATGGTGGAGCAGGCTCGAGGGGCTCGATGGCCTACTCCTGTTCCTAATTCTTATGTTCTTATGTTTCTCAGAATAAAGGGTCGGAAAGGGTCAGAGGTGGGCATTAACAAATAGTTTGATGGCGTTTTTCTTGATTGCTTTTGACGGAACAGAACCCTGTATTCAGAATGTTCCGATAGGGAACTAAATGAATGGAATAGAATCCCTAATGGGCTGCACTATTGGGTCTGTCAAAGAAATGAGAAATAGTCTTTCCTCGTTCTTGTGTCCGAGAAGAGAAAGGGAAATTGCCAACTGTTGCTCAAAATCAACAATTTATAGCCATCATTTAAACCCCAAGGGCCTGAAATTCATCGACATCCCGCCCACAACTGCCCACTTACCGCACAAAAATACAAGTTTGGTGAAAAAACAGGTGCATACCGCCGGCATACCGCTCGGCGGAATATTCATCACACCGTCCGCCGTGCAGTCCGCCCGCATACCGCCCAAAAAGTGCAATTTTCATTACATACCTGCAATGTATGTACTTTTGGGATCACTAGCCACTAGGTGGCATCACTGTTGGAGGCCATTGGGCTGTGCCGCCCAAGTATAAAATGCCAGCCATTTTGTATATTAGTCACTTTGGGCTTTAATAAAGCAGAGCCAAGGTCATACCTCTTGGAGTTAAACAGTACTCAGTCTAACAGTTATTGCATACATACCACCGGAGCTGCATACCGTCCTGGAAAAGTTGGTTTTACTCGATCTTAAGTGGGCGGTAGTGCTTGGAGCTGCCATTTTAAAATCGAGAACCGTCAGCAAAAGCAGCACCTCAGTATTTCTGAGGTGAACAGTGACTTTACAGTACGATTTACAGTAAGAAATGTATTTTTATTGGTACTGAGTTCATTATTAAGATAGAAGGCATTTGAGTTATATTTTCTTCATTGAAAAATCATTTGAGTTTATCTCAGGATATTTGAGGAGATTCTGGGGATTTAAAAAGAATGGGGCCAGATGGGAGAAGGTTTATTGAGCAGAGTTATCAGGGTAATGGAGGAGGAGGCCTCACACCCCAAAAGGATTTTCAGGGAGAAGTGCTCATACTTGGACCTGACCAATCGACAGTGCGTTTGAAGGATGCACTTCCGAAAAGAGGTGATCAATGAGATTCGCCAGCTCACTAAGGCCGACCAGCAGCCCAGTACCACGAACATTACTGCACTCTCTGTCGAGATGAAGGTGACTTTCCTTTTATGCATGTGGCCCTTTTCAGGCATCAGCTGGGGACATATTCTGTATTTCTCAGTACACTACTCATTTGACAGGTAACCAAAGCACTGTATGCACGCCGGATGAAATTTATAAACTTCCCGATGACCAGGGAGGCACCGAGTGACAGGTCTTTGGGATTTGCACGCATTACCGGCTTCCCCAAGGTGCAGGGTGCCATTGACTGTACCCATATTGCCCTGCGGAGGTGTACCAAAACTGTAAGGGATTCCACTCTCTCAATGTGTAGATCGTCTGCGACCATACACAGCGCATAGTGGCAATGAATGCCTACTTTCCAGGGAGCATCCATGATGCGCACATTTTGCGGGAGGGCACTGTGTCTAACCTGTTGAAGTCTGAGCCACAAGGTAAATGCTGGCTGCTGGGGGACAAAGGGTACGGCCTTGTCACCTGGCTCTTGACCCACTCTGCGGAACCCTCAGACAGAAGTCGAGCAGCGATATAATAAGAGCCATATAGCCACACGTAATTTTATAGAAAAGACAATTGGAGTGCTGAAGTAACGTTTTCGATGCTTGGACCACTCGGGAGGCAGACTGCAATACTACCCTGAGTAGGTTGCTCAGTTCACAGTGCTGTGCTGCATGTTGCAGAATTTAGCAATCATGCGGGGACAGGAATTGCCACAGGGGACTGTGGGACCACCTGAGGAGAGAGTGCAGGAGATGGAGGAGGAAGAAAAGGACAATGAGGGGCAGGAGGATGAGGAGGAGCTTCCAGATGAACCCATGGCACCACATCTCCCCAACACCACGGTGGAGGGCACGCGGAGTGTATGCCACTGCAAAATTGTTATGTCAGCAGCTCATAAATGAAGGTTTTGCTTGAATGTGGAGAGCTGCATTTTGGGAGCCTGATGACTGTTACCCCAAAAGTTTGACACTGTACAAGACAGTGCTTAAATTCAATTCAAACGTTTATGTAAAAATGTTAAAATATACAACAATTTTAAAACTTTGTAAAACTTATAAATATAACTTTGAACAACTGTAACAACTTTAACAAAACTTTAACAACTTGAAATAAACTTTTCAAAATCAAACTTCAATTAATTTCAATGAACACTTGACTACAACAAAACCCCCTTTACTGTCCTCTACCTTGACCGTGTGCTCCATCACCCTTGGGACTCACCCCCTCTTACTCCCATCCTTCCTTTTCCCATTACCCCTGAGCCCAGACCACCCCGTGGTGGTACCACATGCCGAGTGCTGTAGCTGTCATTGGGCGTCCTGATCTATGCTTATCTGTCTTGCAGCAACAGACCTTTTCTGCACCAACCTCCGTGCTGCGGCAAAGGCGTTGCAACGCTGGGGTTGCGTTACTGTGCACCACTTGGTCCCACAGAATCAGAGGAGGTGCAGGGGAATCCCCTGAATATAGAGTCGGTGGTTGAGGATGTTCCAGCTTGTCCAGATGGAACTGGTGTATCCTCCTCCATCTCTACCCCTACCTCCACTGGCTCCAGGATGAGCTGCTCTTCCTCTTCCTCTTCATCATCTCTGGCAGGGGTGAAGTTGGGAGAGGGCTGGGTGACGCCAGAGGTAGAGGCAGTGGGACTGTCATCTGGTCTCTCTTCCGGAGATCTCATCTGAATCCTCCAAGTCTGGAAGTACAAAACAACATTTAAAAGTGCTTGGCACCAGGGGAGGGGTCAGGGTTACATGAGTACATAGTACAGTGAAGTAGCACAGTCTTTCTTGAATGTCTATCACTGCTGCATTACTGCATTACATATCACAAACAGACAATACATATATGCATATACATATGCATTGCGTTACATCACAAGAGCCCAACATTACAGTGCAATACACTTATTACATTTCACGAAGCCAACATTACAGTTACAGTTACATTTCATAACATTACAAGACCGCAACACAGACCGGGGATTGTATTGAACTGACCATCCTGTGTGGGTGGGTCAGCTCCAACGCCGATGGTGGCACGGTTGCTATCCCCGACCAGCGACAGGGCAGGGATCTCAATCTCCGTCAATAGTTCTTGTGTTGTGGGTCCTCCCCACTACGCTGCTGATTAGTTGCTATTGCAGATGTCTTCTTCTGCAGAAAGTGAAGTAAATGAAAGTAAAAATCTTCTATCCATTTAACATCACAGATACACAGGTTCACACACACACACATCAAAACACTGCATTGATTCTCTTGTCATTCATTGCCTGAAAGCACAAATAACATCATCAGTGTGACACTGAACCTACATTTACATGGTACATGGCACATGGGGAGTGCATAAATAAAATCATTACTTACTCTTGTTACCCTAACCAGGTTGTTCCATCTCTTACAGCACCTTTCCCCGGTGCATACCATGGTACTTGTACAGTCTCCCCAATCTCGTCCCATATCCTGTTGTACTCCTTTGGGGTGGGCTTTCCATGACCACCCTTCGTTAGGTCTGTTAAGCTCAAAATAAAGTAATGCAGCCAAATACTGTAGACAATGAGTAAGTGTGACCTTAGCTCCTTTATTCAAACTCCAGAGTGTTGGTACAGTGTGGGAGGCCAGCTTATATACAGTGCTCCCTAGGGATGCTGGGATCCCTTAGGACTCCACCAGGTAAGCCCTCTGGTGGCGGTATCATACAGGTTGCCTTCGGTTGCTTACATAAAAAGGTCGGAGTACCTCTCCGTAATATTCTCGAGAAGAGCAGGTAGCTCTGTCTCGTCGAAGGCGGGCACCCACAATCTCCCGTCCTTCTCGATGTTCCTGTGCTTCGACTTCTTTTTCAGCATTTCCATTATATTTAAATTAGTATATGATTTTTGATTTATAAAATACTTATTATTAATGTTGATATTGTATAATTATTATTTGTTATTAATATCTTTTAACTCTGGAATCTATGATTAAACCAATTGATCCTCGAATAGTTTGCTGCTCCTTCTCACTCTCTCTCCCTCGACTTAACCTCTCTGCGCATGCGCGGGTGACCCCTGACCCCCGAAATCGCGGGTAAGAAGCACCTCTGGAAAAAAAAGCCCCCCCAAAAATTTGCGCATGTTGCAGTGCAGTGCCGCACCATCCATCGACAAGAAAGTCGATCTGGATCGATTATAATACTGCATACCTCCTGCTACACACCGCTCGCATACTGCCGAATAAAAATCCACCAAACTTGCGCTCTTCGATCTCGGCGGTATGCCAGCGGTTCGAAATGACATACCGCTGAGAAATGGGCGGACCTTATGTCCTGACTAATTTCAGGCCCCAAGGATTGTATTTCTGCCTAGAACAACTCAAGGCAATCTGTTACTTTTAAGTAATGTGTGCTATAAAGTTTATAGAGTGGGTTTTATTCAGCTTTTGGTTCTCTCTGTTGACAGTGGCTCTTGGCGTGAGCGTTGAAACCTCTGGTGTGTTTTTTGTCAATGGCATACAATGCTGCACTGAAGGATTAACTAATGGAGGCCACTGCTGCAAATTTATGGAGAAATGATTTGTGGTTGATTACTAGGATATTATGTGGCAAATATGATGCTAGTTAATCGCTGGTGGTTTTTGGAAATGAACTGATATTTTGATGTGACATTGCCACATAATGTAAGACATTTTTTTTTTACAGTTAAAATTTCTGCATGTGTTGAGTTTTTTGACTTTGGTAAAAGATGTTAGTATGTGTAATCATGCTTCCTGCTCCTTTGAACTAAAACTTGTTAATGCTACAGTCAAAACACTTGGGGGAAAAAAATTGGCTGCCAAGTGAGATTTACATTCCAACAAATGCTGTCTAATTTCATGGAGGAATTAACAAAATTTTGAATGATTGCTATGTCAGTTTCAAACAAAAGTGATTCATTCCACATTGAGTTCTTTTAAAATCTCTGCTGCCCGTGTCCTAACTCGCACCCAGTCCCGTTCACCCATCACCCCTGTACTTGCTGACCTACACCGGCTCCCGGTTAAGCAATGCTTCGATTTTAAAAATTCTCGTGGCTGAAATTGCCCCTCCCGATGGGTCCTCTGGCTGCCTGAAGCTGGCGGCCACGGGGTGGAGCGAAATGGCTGCCGACTCTCCGCGGTGGGGCCGCCATTTAAGGAATTGCCCTTTGTGAGTTTCAGAGTGGTGCCCAGGACCGCTCTGCCTGTTTTCCCGCAGAGGCGTGCACGTGCCGACCCCTTACTGGCCGGTGGGGACCGAAATTGCCCTCGGAAATTGCCCCGTTCCCGGTATTGCAACATGGGAGAAGCCCCGCTGCTGGTGGGTGCCCCAGACAGCATTTTCTGTCGGTTCACTCTCTGTGGCATGGCGGCTTGGCTGCCCTCAAAGGGGAGGGCACACTGCTGCGGCCGCCACGTTGATTTTTTTTGTCCGCCGACTGCCAGGTTGGTCCGACAGTTATAACCGTGGGTTCAGCCGGACCGCCAACAGGCAGC
The DNA here is from genome assembly GCF_044704955.1 of Pristiophorus japonicus. Taxonomy (NCBI): domain Eukaryota; kingdom Metazoa; phylum Chordata; class Chondrichthyes; family Pristiophoridae; genus Pristiophorus; species Pristiophorus japonicus. The sequence continues at coordinate 36,014,879 of NC_091982.1, read as the reverse complement.
CTGGCCAAAACCCTCCCTGGTGGCCCAGTGTTTGCCCTTAAAGTGGCTGCAGAGTTCGCAGCGGCCCTCCCCTTTAACTGAAGGGGAGAGATGTTGTGGCACGTGTCGCTGATGACTGACAGCCTCGGATAAGCCGCCCCGCCCCGCTATTGACTGCCACTCAGTCCTGTCCCCACTTCCGCCCCTATCGTGATGACATTTTCGTCCCGCTCAAAAGAAGTCCCTGAAGCAGTGAATTGCCACACCTAGGCCGCCCTAATGCAAGGGGTGGCCAGAACACGTCAAAAACGGTAGGTGTGCCCCGCTTCCGGCAGTGGGCAATTTCGGTTCCCTCATCCTCCATGGCCTCGCCCCTCCCTATCTCTATAATCACCCCCAGCCTAGAAAAGAGATATAAGATAGAGGCTGGGACCGAGGCACAGCAAAATGTTTTTTAGTACAAAGAACTGTACTAAAAAACAGAGAAGGATAGAATGCAGGAACGATAAGTTTGAAAATGAGATTTAGGTCAAGCAAGCAACCCACTGAAGTGGGGTTGTGTAGTATGTTCATTATTTTTATATTATTATGTGAGGATAGGTTGACCTGCAGCTGAGTGCCCCTTTTATATAGAGCTCTGAGACACAAATACCACCAGGCTTTACTCGCGGGTTAAGCATTGGGCGGCACTTCCATGATTTAAAATGGCATTGGGATCCTAATTACATTATAGGACCCCGATATTAATATATTTATGAGGCACCACTCCCATCTACCAGTGATGGAACCTTTCCCGAAATCAAAAACTGCGCGGTTAAAATGGCGGTGGGTGGGAGCACATCAGAAGTCCAGTGGAAAGCTGTGTGCCATTTTAACTACCTGCCTGCCCCTTTCCTGCGAGGCAAGCGGAGTTCAAATCAGTTCATGAAAGTTAATACTGGAGTCAGGCTTTTAACAAGAGAAAAGCTGGGGGTGGGGAGGCGGGGCAGTCAGAAAATAAAGGGCTGTAAGGAGGACAGAACACATGAGAAGATTTAGAAAATTAGCTTCAAGTCATTCAAGATGACCCACTGAAGTGGGGTAATGTAGCATGTTCATTATTTTTTTAATGATTAAACAAAGACAGGTAGAATTGTTGGGAAAAAATAAAACTTATCATAACTGTTGTCTCTATCTTCATCTTTTTGTGGCATTTAGCCAGTTAACATTTCTTATCAAGCCTCATCTCACTCAGTGCTAACTTGATCTGGGTTGGGAAGATTGAAGAAATACGTGTGCGAGACATGAATATCCAACTCAGATCACAAAGGGATGCTTTGTAACAAAATTATGCTATCATGCAAATAGATACATAGCCGTGTGAGTCAATCCCCATAAAAATAAGATGTTCCGATTGGTTAAGGGAGGAACTAATGTCATTGAACCCAAGAAGTCCTAAATTTGCCTTTTCTGTTTTTGTCTCCAATGCAAATATGAAACACTTATTGAGCATCATATTATAGTTTTTTAATTGCAGCTACTTCATGTCCTTAAAGATTTAACTCACATTTTATTTAATTGTGTTGAATTTCTGAAATGTCTATCGAATATAGGATATAGAAGGCACAACATTGCAGTTCGACTCACCGCAACGCACTTGCCGAAAACACGCTTTTAGTTAAAACTCTGCTTCTGGTTGAATGCCAGTTATTCTCTTTGATTTTAGAATACAGACACTTTGCACAATATGATCAAAGGAACTTTTGTAATTATTGCAGTAGTATTTCTATGACCGAGTAGCACCAAGAAATCTACACTGACGTTTGTTCGTAAACATTTCAGTTTTCAAAGCTTGGACTGTACCCATAGATCAACCTGTTTACAATACAGTTGAGGCAGTATCAAGAAATATGTTCCCTGGCATGTAATACATTGTTAATAGTTTCAATCTGTAGCTTGCAGCCATTAAGATTCATATTTTTCAGAGCATTGAAGTTATATTATGGCATTAATTTATTCAGCTCCTTTGTAATGCTTTTCAAATTAAATGACACCGAAGATGTCATGGACTGAAGCAGTATTCTAATTTCTATCTGGAGTGGGGAGTGGGGGGTGGGGAGGGGGGCCGGGAACTGGTATATGAAGTGAAACACAGTTCATATACTGGGACCAAATCTGCTGAGATTTTAACTTGTCTAAGGTGGGGGGGGGGGGGGGAGGTGATTACAGTGGTAGGGAGGGGCAAGGTCATGGAGGGATTTGCAAACAAAGATGAGGGAGCTGAAATTGCCCATGTCTGCTCATTCCACTAGCCTGTCCTCTTGAAGTCTATTATCTTCCTCTCTGTTTGCTACACTTCCAGGTTTCGTGTTATCTGCAAATTCCCCAGTCGAACTTTTCCTGAAACAGCCTCTTAACATGAGGAGGGGGCTTCCCCCACCCCATGTTTGGAGGCTGTGTCTGGAAAAGTTCCCAATCTACCCTAGGAGTACCAACCTTTATGCCTTTGAATGGCCTCAGTGGAACTCACATCAGTTGAGAGCGGGCATGAAACCCTTTGAGGCCTTCTGAAGGTTGCAAATCCTCACTGGAGTAAGGTCATTGATCCTGGAGAATGGCTCCAGTGGGAAATGAAGGCAGAAAAAAATGGCACTGCTCGGCTTTACAGGAGTTGCTTGAATTGGGTAGGAGCAGATAACATTGATATGCACGCAGGCACAGGCAGCTTACATCAGTCTCCACTTTGTCAAACTCATGGGGGAGTGGCCTGATTTTAAAAAAAATGTTCTGGCTCAGCCTTATTAATCTTATTTCCTTTGTCCAGTGCAGGCATCACTAATATTAGACTGCAGCACAGCAAGCCTATGTCATGCCCTTTATTGAAGTGCTTTAATAATTCTATAACAGAATGGTTTCACCCAAACAAAAGAGGATATACTAACTTGTTAATGCTGAGAAGCAGGGAAAGAAAGATTGATGCAGAGAGACGCAGGGAACAGTGACACTTGAGAAACAGGGAACTGCAAAAGTGAGAGATAACCAACCAAAAGCACAAATGAAAAAATGAAAAGAAACACGAAAGAAAAATAAAGGAGGAAACAATAAGGAAGAAGCAAATAATGACATTAATGATTTCGGCCTTTATTTCCTGGAACCTCTATGCTGGAATAATGCCGCAGAATGTTGAGTCGCCATTGCTATGGTGCAATGTTACAGCAAATGTAAGGTTTAGATTTATACAAGAAGATAATTTGCTTTTTGGTGTCAAGGGCAAAATGACATTTCAAATTTTAACCTTGTTTCAGAATATCTTAACAGTTTCATTAGGGCCGATTCAATAGTAACTTCCAAAAGGGAATTGGATAAATATTTGAAAATTAAAAAAATTCAGGGCCAGGAGGATAGATCAGGAGAGCGGGACTAATTGAATAGCTCTTTTAAAGAGTTGCCAAATGGCGGCCTCCTGTGCTGTAAGATTGTATGATTCTACAATTTTAACCGCCCCCGTACACCCCTCCCCCCCCCACCCCCCCATGCCTGACGGGGACAGTGAAGGCAGGGGACGGGGAGGGGTAAGATGTCGAGTGGGCTCATGCTGTGTTCCCAAAGCATTCTGGCCTACTATTCAGATATATATAGGGAGGAATTCAGACATGGAAAGGTTGACATCCCAGAGGTGGGGAAGCTTAATATAAATGGCAGTGTTGCATCCCGATGAAGTCTTTGGGATGCGCGTGCCATTTTAACCGTGGGCCCGACTATGGCCCACAAAAAGTGATGTTTAAAATGTATTTATAGGGTCCTTGTAGGTCAGGAGGAGCCCTCCTTTCCATCTCGGGTGCACCTTGAGCCTATCTGTTCAGGCCAGTGATAGTTCTCCGTGTCCAGTTGACGCCAGCCTGTGGCTAGCCCCAGGACTTTTAATTTAGTGCCCTTGACACCGAAAAGCAAATTACCTTCTTGTATAAATCTAAACCTTACATTTGCTGTAACATTGCACCATAGTAATGGCGACTCAACATTCTGTGGCATTATTCCAGCATAGAGGTTCCAGGAAATAAAGGCCGAAATCATTAATGTCATTATTTACACTGCACCATAATTTCCTGGAACTTTGGCACCACTCCACTGATGCCCTTGCCAAAACCTCGAAAATCTGCAGTCAATTACAATTGTGAATTTCTAGGATATGTATACGTTTGCTTGCCACAGCCACTTAGAATGAAATATAATGGTGCAGGTGAATTGGTATTGGCGTGTTTTCATAAAATCATTCAGCACAGGAGGCCATTTGGCTCATCATGCCTGTGCCAGAAAGAGCTAGCCAATTGTCCCACTCCCATGAATTATGTGTAGATGCATGTTAGATATTGAATCTAGGACACATCACTTTCTTATTCAAAATGACTATCAGATTTAAACTTATTACTTCCCACTGCTCTAACTGGTGGTGAAGAAATTGCTAGGCAGCTGACAATCGGTGTTTTTAAACCCCACCCCCCTCCACCACCCTAGAGATTGTACAGAGAGAGTGAAAGTCATTCGAGGCATTGTCGGAGGTGCTGCTCTTCACCCAGGAAGCAATTGCCCACCCTTGTGAAATGGCCGCAGGAAAACCTGAAGCTGCAATCTACCTCCCACAGGCCCTTGTCATTGGGAATTAAGGTAATGAGGGCTCTTAATTTCTACAGCTCTGGTTTATTTCAGTCAGGCATTGGAGACCTTTCTAATTTCAGCCAAGGAGCTTTGAGGGCCTGCGTGAACAGGTGGCAGATGCCCTCTTCCACAAGGCATCCAACCTCATTAAATACGGCATGTCCCCTGCATAGCAAAAAGACTTCCACAGGCCTGCTGGCTTCCCCAGGGTGCAGGGGGCTGTCGATGGGACCCATATGCCGTTAAAGGCTCTACTTGAGGAAAATAGGAATGGGTACCACTCGCTAAATATAATAATTGCCTGCGATGCCTGAGGGCCCTCAAAGCAGTGGGTAAGCACTCATGTCGCCTTTGTCCTTTGCCATTCCGCCAACTATGACTTATTCAACAAGGAGGCAGATAGATCGTGGGGTCAAGGCCTACCCCCTGATGTCCTGACTGAGGACACTGTTCTGAATCACTAACAACACAGTATTACAGGAAAGGTACAACTGCACGGACACAACGACTTGGCAGGTGACAGAGAGGAACTTTGAGGCACACTTTAGGTGTCTGGACAGGTCAGGGTGATGTCCTACAGTATGCCCAGATAAATTGGTGAAGATTGTAGTGGCGTTCTATGCACTACACAATTTTACTGTGCAGGAAGGGCTTAGGCAGATGAGATGACCATGGAACCAGAAGATCACCGACCAAGTCGCTGTGTCCATACAGTTGTACCTTTCCTGGACTGTGTTGGTGATTCAGAACAGTGTCATCAGTCAGGACTTCAGGAGGTCGACCTTGACCCCTGATCCATCTGCCTCCTTGTCTCTCCTTGTTGAATAAATCATAGGTGACAGAGTGGCAAAGGACAAAGGTGACATGAGCACTTACCCACTGCTCTGAGGGTCTTCATTTGGACATTGCAGACAATTATTATATTTAGCGAGTGGTACCCATTCCTATTGGGAAAAATGACATTTTCCCTGCACTTCCCTGGGCTGAAGGGTGGTGCCCATCCCATCCACATCCCTCTCACAGCAATGCATGTTGGCAGCAGGCAGAGAGCAGCTGGTGGCTCAGCTATTAGGACAATGATGGTCCCCACAAGCCCTCATCACCCTCCTCCCCCAATGTTACACCACAGGGGTGCTTGCAACAGCACGGCTGTCTGCGAGTGAGGAGGCGAATACGTCTGCTGCAGAGTGGGAGAGGCCGGAAGTTGGCGATGAGATAGTACTCTCAGGTAGGGTGGGAGGAAGATGGTCATGGTTTTACCTCCATTCCACATCAGCACCCTCACAGTGCTGTGTGAGGACATGAAGGCCCGTTCCACTTCACCCGTCTTCTCCCCTGGGGCACACAGCCTCCTTATCCTCCTCCCAGCTTCCTTGTTCCTTGTTCTCCTACTGCATCTTGCCCTCTCCTCAGGTGTCTTCCAGCTAGTTTGTACTCGTGCGAAGGAAGGACTACAATGGTACCGTATGTCCATTCCTCAGATTACATTCAAAGTACCATGTGTATCATTCCAACGTTCACTGGAGATGTGCCTTTATGGGGGCACATAACGTGTCCAGTATTAGCTCCATCTCTCAGTTTCCTCCATTTGGGAGAGCCGGTCCCTTATGAGCTGACAACGTGCAACTCTTGGTCCGGCAGCATCTCCACGCTGCCTCCCCTGTGCATGGTGTGGCTATCTAATGGGGGTCTCGTCAGGCTCCTCTTCATCATTCTCCTCCTCCTGAGGTGGGCCTGCAATCCCCACTGATCATGATGCAACATGCAGCACACCACAATGAATTTGGATACCTTTTGAGGGGAGTATTGAAGGCTGCCTCCAGAGCGGTGCAGGCATGGATCTGCCTGTAGGAGATGGCATATCTCTGTCAGCACTTCCTTTTGGAAGCACAGCCTTCTCACACACTGCTCCTCAAAGAGCTGGAGGTATGAACGTTGGTGCCCGTAAGTCTGTGGGGGGTAAGCCCTCCTCCCCGGACGTCTTCAGCCTCTCCTCATCCGTGGGTCGACATGGCCAAGAGCCCTTCTTCTAGCTTGACGCGCCTGACAATAGCATGCAACATGATAACTGCCGAACTAGTAATGCACCCTTTAAATTCTCTCACTGACATTGTAAGGACACGCTAATGGCAGATAAAAGTGTTGCTTTCAAGTCGGAGCTTCAGGCAGCGTGATGTGCGCAACCGTTGCAGTCAATGTGACCAGCGATATAGGCTCCTTCTCCCTCCATTTAACCACACCGCCAATACCACCTGCTGCACCCTGGGAACACCTGGCTTTTCAGACGTTCCTTGGGGCGGGCATTAAATGAGGCCTTGGGGCCTAATTTTGCATCCGGGGCGCTAGCGGAGCGTTGCACGATGATTGACATCATGATCTCAGTGAAACTAGAGGGCGGGGCGGCAAGTTTTTGCGGCGCCGCAAACCATGAACCAAATTTGCCGGCCGAGTAAAAGCTGGACACCTGCCGGAACACCTAGAAACACCATTTACCGCCCCCTCCAGGGCGCAAACAGAGGCGCAAGTGAGCTGAAAATCCAGCCCTTGATGTCCCCAGTAGCTGGTCTCGCCTTAGCTCCATCTCATCGAGGATGGGCCAAAGGTTTTCATCCTAAACTTCTGTACCTTTTATTTGATTCTTTGTGCAACATTTCTGTAGAGCTGGGTATGTGCCGACTCTGGAAATCATTTTTTTACAGCATTTTAAAATAATTTTTAACTGAAATTCACTTTGAAAAATTGATTTCATGTAATTTCAGAACAGGCATTCAATTTACTCCCAGTGCTAAGCTTCACACTGATTTATGGGGTTCTAAATTTAAAAGAAAAGAAAAACTTGCATTTCTATAGCGCCTTTCACAACCACCGGGCATCTCAAAGCGTTTTACAGCCAGTGAAGTACTTTTGGAGTGTAGATACTGTTACTGTTGTAATGTGGGAAACGTGGCAGCTAACTTGCACATATGCAAACTCCCACACACATCAATGTGATAATGACCAGATAATCTGTGTTAAATAATTTGGATTTAGGGATAAATATCAGCCAGGACACCAGGGATAACTCCCCTGCTCTTTTTCAAAATAGTGCCATGGGATCTTTTATGTCCACTTGAGAGAGCAGACGGGATCTTGGTTTAATGTCTCATCTGAAAGACAGCACTTCCGATAGTGCGGCACTCCCTCAGCACTGGAGTGTCAGCCTTGATGTTTGTGCTCAAATTCCTGACCTTGAAGTCAGGTCAATTGTTGATGTAAGTATAGTTCGAGATGAATGGAAAGTGCAAATGCCTGATTAAAGGCATACATCGAGTATTGCTCTGTTCCAGCAAATCCCGGGCCAATGGTTTTCCCAGTTTTTGCAAATTTTCTTTGTTTCATTAAATTCTAGAAGTTGTAACATATAAGGAGGCCAATGCTAGCTCTTCATCTTGGGCTAGCTAGTTATCTATAGAGATCTTTGACCTGATTATGAATCATATGTCAGCTATCATAATATAAAGACATTTTAATTGGCTTCTTTGCACAATTCATATTGGTAATGCTTTTTCATTGATTGATGTCCTTTTATCCATTCTATATTAAATTTGGTACATGAGGTGTGGGTTTCATTCAAACCTGCATACCTGTTACTTTTGTAGGTGACGCAGTGATTGGCTTTTGTCAATACTGAAAGTGTCACTGGGGCCTTCTCATCATAATTGTGGCAAGCTGCAGGCACCACCCGGGCACCCTGCGCAGCTCCCCGCGTGGAGCCTGACTACATTCGGCTGGCCGGCTGAGACCCACAGGTGAGTCCGGGGGGTGGGGGAGCAAGCGAGCATGCCTGGGCCAGCTGCAGCCGTAGTCTCAATGTGGAGGCAGGAGGCGCGCACAAGTTTACAAAAAATCTTACCTGCAGGCTTCTTCCACAGCCTCCCTTTAAGGACCGCCGGTTAGGCCGCTGTCGAGGCTGAAAGGTAGTCGGAACTTGCACAGCACCAGCTCTGACTAGTTTAAATGAATGAGGCGCAGGCCTTCCCGCTGCTCAAACTTGTCATCGTTGTGCCAGTTTTAAGCCTGTAAAGTGGATGCAACGATGTTGAATTTAGGCTCCAGTGACTTTAGTAGCACATGTGGTGCATTGTTTGTAACAATAACTAAGGTAGGAGTATAAAAACCATATTGAAAAAAATCATGGTGTACAGCATCTAACTTGGTAAGACACACGATTAGCTGCCTCTGTTTTGGAATTTTCAAAGCATGCCTGCTACAAGCATGAACCATGCCGAAATACTCCTCAGAACGGAATTGCTACCCTTTAAATGGCAACTAATGAAGGCTTTCAAAGGTTTTTAATAAGGTTTTAAAAATACCTTGACAACAGCAAAAGCAACAATATATTTTTTGGAGGGACAGGGGGAGGGTGTTGTACTCCACTCTCCGCCATCCTCCTTACAGTCACTGGTTTTGCTCTTGTCAAATTGCTTTGAAAACGTATTATAAATCTGCATTTTCACTCATCATAAACCAGTCTGGAAATGCACAGCTGCCGAGAATGTGGTGTAGTCTTCTATCAGTGTGATGACACGTTGGAGGGCTTCTGTTATATACCATGTTTTAATTGTACTCACATAGGGCTGGCCCACAAAGAGACCTTGATGCCTGAATATGTGCACCCTGCGGCAACTTTATGTTCAATTTTAAGAGTTTAAAAGCTTTGAAATTCTTCCTGATTGACTCTATTATGATTTTCACATTAAATGTCATTGGTCTCAGATGAATTCCTGCTAGGTTTTCCCAGATGGTTTTAGAAGGCCCCTTCATTGAAGGTAAATGCCAAATTTAATGAACTGTATGCATTAATAATTGGCTGTCTTAACACTATCCCAGACTGAAATGCTAGTACCTCATGAAATCTTAATTTGTTTGTGAACCTTTTAGATTACAACATTATAATTCACACAATTTGCAGAATTAAACAATCATTTCACAATGACTCAATCAACTGTTTTTTAATTGTATCTTTCTTGATACTTAAATTTTATCAATTCAATTTTTAAATTAATTTCTTCCATCTCAAAGAATTTCATTGTAGTTTCATATATGTAATTTCAGCTTTAATGTCATCCTAATCTAAAAATATCACTAAATACAGCTGACATTCTCTGAAGTTTTGCCATTTGCTGGTTAGTAGTTCGATATCTTCAAAAATAATATGATTAAGTTAAAATATGTCACTGTATAGTGAATACAGATAAAAACATACAGTTGTATTGAATGTACATGTTTCAATAAGTCATGTCATAATGAGGAAGTTTTACTAAATAGTATTGCAGAATAAAAAAGGTCATTTATATTTTACAAGGACCTAAAGCATCCAAAAGCCTTGGGTTGTTTTATAAAAGTCGGAACTGAGAATATTTTACGTTATTTTAAAGAGAATGCATTTGAAGTTCTATATAGGGTTATATTCCCCTATTTGCTAATTTTATCAGAAAAACAAGCAAGTATAACGTGTAAAACAACACATTATACATCTTGCTAAAATAGAAAACAGATGAAAATGTATCCCATATGTAAAATATGTACAGTAATACTGGAATAGTATAAAACAGTAAAATGGTTTCTTCCTCCTAGGTGGCACAATTGCAATCCTGGTGTAATGCCATATAATTTTGTAAAAGAACCAAGAAAAACAAAGGGGTTGAAATTGGCTATCGGTAACCTCTCCGGGGCTGGACATTCTTGTCCCACCCCGGAAGCAGAATTGGGGTAATCCGTCCCTCACAGAAAGTGGAACGCAATTTTGCATGCCCCACTTCCTCTTGGGGTGGGATTGGGGATGCTACCCAGGCACATCGCGTAGTGCTGACGCGTTTCAATTAAAGGGGAGGGATGCTGCAAGCTCTGCAGGCCCTTTGATAGCCTCCACTGAGCCACCAGAGCTAGGGGGTGCCGTGGCCACAGCCCGGCACCAAAACGGAGAGCCAAGCTGCACGATCGCGGCCTGGACCCCACAACAATATTACACAGCAGCCTGACAAGTAAGACGGGAAGAAAAAAACAATGGCAGCGCAGTGCACCTCTCCTTTAACTTTCGCCCCACGATGGGTGTGCGGCCCGGTTCACGATCCACAAGGCTGACATGGGCAATGCCTGTGGCAGCCTCACGGGGCGCTGGCTAATTTTTGCTATGGTGCTAAAAGGGATTGCTGTGCACAGCGATAAAGTCATCATCGCCAATGCAGCAGCCCAGAGCACTCCAGCCAGGCGCGGCGCTAATGGATTTGCGCCTCTGCTAACTCCCGCGCAATTTTGCGGGAGCCAGTAGCACTCCCCCCCGACTCTCCCCACCTCCCCCCGCCTGGGCAAAAAAACTTTTACGCCCCGTTAGCGCTCCCCAGAGGCACTAGCGGGAGGCGCTCAACAGGGTAATTTTGGCCCTAAAATGTTTTTATCAGATAATTTAAAGTTCAGCATTCAAAATGACTGCAGTTAAAACAAAATCAGCAGCAGTAACAACAGACATGAATGCTAATGTCATCATCCAAACATGAGAGCTTACCTATGCAAAATAAAAAAAGTTCTACTTTATATATATTCTAAAATGGTTAGGCATTATAGTTATAAACCGAGATTTGTAATTTATCAAATGTGTAACATCTTTGTAGCACACTCTCAGTCATCAGTTATTCTCTGTGTAATGCAAATTAAAGCCAAAGAGCTAGATTTTACATTTTTGTGCAGATCGCCCAAAAATGGGCATTATTTCTGGCATGGGCGGTAAAAATGGGTTTTCAGATCGCTGGCTTGTCGCCCATTCTCAAAGCCCCTAGTCTCCAGTTTTGAAATTGGGTGTTACCACGAGCAATATGAAATGGGCGGTAGCATTAAATCTCTCTGACTTTCTGCCGTAAAGTGTCGCCGTCCTTAGCAACGGTATGGCAACGTTCGATTCCCGCGATTCAGGAAGTCAAGGGTCATCATGACGTGCACAGAAGAGGAGACAGAGAGAGGGAGCTGAGAGGGACTGAAGGCATGTGTGGCTGTGGTGTGTGCTTGTTTGGCTGTTGTGGAAGGCACAAGGGAGATTCACCAGCAGCAAAAAGCCTACTAAGCACCAAGAACATAGTTGGCACTGAGTTTTTGTCCAACAAATAATATATAACATGGAAAGGATGGAGTGGGCCCTGGAGCTGGTAGCCAGGATCATTGGTGACAAAGAGCTCCCAGTGGTCCCGGAGCGCGGCACTGCAGCCCAAGGTGCCACACCCCCATTGCCAACGATATATGAGAGCCAGGAGCAACATCTTGCTTCTAGCTTGGAGCACATTCCCACCTTGGTACCATCCTCTCCCATATCCATCCAAGCAGCGTTTCGGCCGTCATCCCCCCGCCCCCCAATGATGCATCGCCTGAGGAGCTCCTCGGCCAGGCGGCTTGGAGTCAGAAGGGGAAGGGGAAGGGGTAGAGGTGGGGATGAGAAACTGTGGGGGTGGGGGGAGGGTTGGTTTTTACAGATATACTTATGATTTCAGACAAATGTTCGGTTTAAATGTTTTTTATTTAACAAAACCTTGTTGCGCATTGGCTCACATAGCTGCACCGTTACACGCTGGTGATTCCTTAACATCAAAAGGTATAATTACACTTAACTTGAATCAACTTAAACTTTAACTGTCAACAAGGTGATGCCCAATATTGATGTATGACCTGCACACCCAGCAGTGTGTCAGCTTTGTAAATACCACCAACGTTCTTTCAGGCAAAGCGATCATTGATGAGCTCCTGACGTAAGAGTCTTGCAGCTATCATGCCACCACGGGCCTTTTCACGTGGTCTACAGGGGGGTGGGGGCATGGCTTCAGCGTCAGCCTGATTGTCTGGCCCGAGGTCACCGTCCACCTACTCGTTCTCCTCTTCCTCTCTCTGGTGAGGTGGATTGTCAGACCCTTCAAGCAATTCTTGTCCCCTCCTGATGGCCAAGTTGTGCAGCATGGAGCATACCACCATGAATTGAGCTATCTGCTCAGGGTGGTATTGGAGCTCGCCTCCTGATTGGTCCAGGCATCTAAAACGCTGCTTAAGGTACGCCAATGATTTTCTCCATGATATTGCGAGTGGCTCTGTGGCTCTCATTGTATCGCTTTTCAGCTTCGGTGTGGATGTCATGCAGGTGGTGAGGCCATATCCTTTGTCACCAAGTATCCAGCATTGACCTTGTGGCTGATTGTTAAACAAGTCAGATACAGTGCTTGACACAGGATGTGAGCATCATGGATGCTGCTCGGAAATTTAGCATTCACTGCCATAATAATTTGCTGGTGGTCGACAATGAGTTGCATATTCAGGGAGTGGAATCCCTTGCAGTTCCTGAAAACCCCTGCATCCTGAAAAGGTGCCCGCATCGCGATGTGCATACAGTCTATTGCTCCCTGCATCTTGGGGAAGTTAGCAATTCGGTAGAATCCTAAAGCCCTCTCAGTCTGAGCCTCCCTGGTCATAGGGAAGCTGATCAAGTCCCTCCTGCGTGCATACAGGGCTTCAGTGACCTGTCTAATGCAGCAATGTGTGGCATGCTGAGACAGACCGCAAATGTCGCCAGCTGAGGCCAGAAAAGAACCTGACACGTAAAACGACAGTGCCGCGGTGACTTTGACCTCGACGGACAGTGCAGTACTGATGGCGCTGGCAGGCTACAGATCTCCCCTTATGAGCTGGCATACCTCAGTGATAACCTCTTTGTGGAAGCGCAGTCTCCGAAGGCAGGTGGTGTCGGGCAAGTCGAGGTAAGAATGCCTGTCCCTGTACTTGCGGAGGGTGTAACGTCTAGTCTTTCTCATCAGTCTGGCACGTCTTACATTGGGCACATAATGCAGTGGAGCGTCCCTTTCGTTGATCTCGAGTCTGCAGCATGTAATTGGTCATCAAGCGAGTGTGAGAAAGGACAAGCCCCATTGCAGTAGCTCTCTGTTTTCCACCGATTGGTCACAAACAAGGAATGTCCCGACGAAGACACCTATTCAATTCCAATCGTCCACAGTATGATAAAGATGTTTGTACAGATGTTCACATCACCTCCAAAGACCTCCAGAGTACATCTGAGGTTGAAGCAGAGCAGCCTTTTAAATGATGTGACATGGCATCCAGAACGCTGTGAGCAGTTCCGGTTAGTTCCACTTTTTCTGGGCGGTTCGTTGGGCGAGCGATATTGTGGGCGAGATGTGTGCGAGGTGGTGAAAGTGACACTGGACGATCTCCTGGGCGTTAATTTCGGCAAATGTGATACCTCCGACAAAAAAAAGTGGGCGGTCAGTATCTTTGAATCTCGGCGTTAATTCCGTGTGGAAAGTAACGCTGGCGATATTATGGCCGTTGATTTTGCCCATTCTGATGATTCCGCCCAAAAAATGGGCGGGCGGTATTATTTTTTCTCGGCGTTACGCACATGGGGAAAGTAACACTTGCCGATAAGTGTCCGAAAAATGCCATTTTGTGGCTAACTGGGCGATTTCTGGGCGTTATATTCAGCAGTAAAATTGATGTTAAGTGGGCGTTAAGCATGCAAAAAAAAGTGGAAAACCTCGCCCAATGACTTTTCACAATTGGATATTATAAAGTTACGAAAACATTTTTCTTTGTGTGAAGAAAAAATAATTGGATATTATCATTTATTATACCCTAAAAGTATCTAGCCAATGTGAAGCAGTTCTCTAAGACAAACTGGGTACTGTAATGCATCTGGAGGCCAGTGGATTAGAAGTCAGCACAAGTTATATTGTATAAGTCACTGGTGTGGCCAGTTCTTACTGCTGGGGCCAGTTCTAGGGCTCAATTTTGCCCAAGCCCATTTTCTGGCATATTGCCAGAGTTATGCCGGGTTTTCAGGTCCAGAAATGTGCCAGAAAAACATGTCCAAACTTTCCCCAATCTTTATACTGCAATCCAGAGCCGCACAGCATGGCCAGTGGCCTTGGAGGGTGGAGCCTGCTGTCTGCGCCGAAAAGCGCAGCCGGGCCTTCTGCAGATGCGCAGGAAAAAAAACTTACGTTTTTGACGTTGCTGCAATGGACATGCAAGCGCAGTACAGCTCCGAGTTGGCAATTGGCCATTTTTAAAGAGCCAGTTGTGTGTGTGACAGAAGGAGTGCTGTGTGTGTTAGAGCATTTGAAAAAGTGCTGTGTGTGTCTGAGAACAGCTGCAGCAATAGAAGATACAACACTGACCAAGGACCAAGAATTTCTTTCTGGAAGAAGTGGAGACACTAGTTACTGGGATTGAGAACAGATGGCAGGAGCTGGATACCAGCAGAGGTCACACAAAAGTGCCACCAAAAGAAATGAAGAAACACTGGAACCAAGTTGCAGAAGATTACTGCGCAGTGGTGAACACCAAGAGATCTGGAAGCCAGTATAAAAAGAAATGGCAGGACCTTGGTCGAGTAGTTAGTGTAAGTAATATTTTCATTTATTCAATGGAATTGCAATTGTAAATGTGACCATCTGTATGTCCCACCCAGCAGAAAGACACCCTCGCTAAAAAGTTGTATTTTCATCTTTGCAGAGGAAAGTGGCTCACAACAAAAGGGAAGGAACTCGAACAGGAGGAGGCCCGGCAAATCTGCACACACTGACACCCTTGGAAGAGAGAGTCGCTGCTTTGATGGGTCCTGTCTGGAGAAAAACAATCAGTACTGCACAAGCTGGGCCCACACTCGAGGGAGAGGGGAAGTCCTGCAAATTCATCGTGGCCCTTCAAATCAACCTGCTGCCTGGCCTTCTATGTGTGAGCCTACTCATGCCACCCACCCTGCCCCCTCCTCTGCTGCTAACCATTTGACTATTCCGGTATATTTTGTAGAACTTTTGAGGCCAATCCTGAAGATGCAGAAGAAGATTCAGAAGCGGACGAGCCTGAAGAGGAGAACATCTTCCAATCCCACCCTCCAGGTCAAGAACATGGGGGGAGAGGGGGAGGGGATGGAGCTGGATGAAGCTCCCACTGTTTTACTGACTTTGGAGGAGGTGATGCCGACAGCCCATTCCGTGGCTAGCGGTTTGAGTGTTGGTGGGACTTGCTGTGGTTTTGCACCTTCCGAGGTTGTGGGTCCCAGTAGTGGGGTGCAGCAAGGCACACCCAGGGCCCCATTGTTCCAGGCTATGGGTTCCATTGTTGAGATGCAGCGAGGCAGACCCAGGGTGGGGGGAAGGAGAGCTCGACCACGCTCTCCTGAGATGCAGGATATAACAGATGTGGTTCAGATGATGTCGTTGAGTACAGAGAGCATTGACCTGACCCGATCACTCCTGGACACCATCAGTGGGGTGAGTGATGAGATAGAGGGACTGTTGGGAGAAGTAACAACATTTGCTGGGACCATCAGTGAGGGAATAGTGTCCATGAGGGAGGGAATGTCAGAGATAGTGCAAACCATGTCAATGACCACGAGGGGGGAGAATATCAGAGGCAGTGCAAACCATGTCAATGACCATGAGGGAGGGAATGTCAGAGGTAGTGCAAACCATGTCAATGACCATGAGGGAGGGAATGTCAGAGGTAGTGCAAACCATGTCAATGACCATGAGGGAGGGAATATCAGAGGTAGTGCAAACCGTCAATGACCATGAGGGAGGGAATATCAGAGGTAGTGCAAACCATGTCAATGACCATGAGGGAGGGAATGTCAGAGGTAGTGCAAACCATGTCAATGACCATGAGGGAGGGAGTGTCAGGAGTAGTACTGGGCATTAGGGAGGGAATGTTTCAGTCCGCTGAGCACTCTGGGTGCATGAGGAACGGCATGTGTGAGTTAGCTGCTGCAATAAGGGAACACGCCCAGACCCCGCGCCTATTGACAGAATCAACTACCACTCCCACTGCAATCCCCACACCAGCCTCTGAAGAGCCCCAAGCAGGGCCCTCCGACTTGCTGCCTGTTGCTGACAGCCCCCCACCGTCAAGAGGTGCTCAGTACCCGAGATGTTAGAAGGAATAAGCTTGGTACCAAGCCCACAATCACTGTGCCACCGCCTGCCGGCAGGGATAATGGAGAGTCCAAGCCCAGCGGGTGGTCGGTCTTACACTAAGGGGCATGAGAGATGGGTGCCGCCTTTCTTTGCTGTTGTTGTTGTTGTTATTATTATTGTTACTGTTGTAACTGTTCTCAAATGAAAAGTTTTTTGTAAGTTATGTAAATTTACAAGTTTGTACTCAAATGAAAAGTTTTTTGTAAGTTATGTAAATTTACAAGTTTGTAAGTGATCTTAAAGTTTTTAAGTGATCTTAAAGAGTGATATTAAAGTAAAGTTTGATACAAGAATAATTTTATTAAAGTTAGGTTAAGTGCATTGTAAACTTTTAAATAAGATCTATTTTACATTAAAACTGAATCATGTTCCATTAACACAACACAACATTACGGAACAGCTCCAAACAATAAACATGTCCAAGTGGAATAGTTGACTCTGAGCCCTCAGGCATCAGTAAAGCATTCACGGATGAGCAGCTGGCGCAAGGCTTGAGCAATCGTTAAAGGAGACCGATGGCCTGCCCTCCACCGCTGTCGTACTCGGCCTCAGGCATTTGCATGGCTTCCTCATCCTCGTCATCATCATCCACCTCCTCCTCCTGCTTATCACCTGCATCTTCCACATCATTATCATCAGCCACTCTCACTGCAGGTGGGTCTTCCACTACCAGGTGCTGCTGCCTCATGATGGCTAAGTTATGCAGCATGCAGCACACAACAGTGAACTGACCGACAATCTCAGGGGAGTACAGCAAGTAGCCTCTGGTATGGTCCAGGCATCAGAAACGATGTTTCAATATGCCAATGGTCCTCTCAATGATGCTGCGGGTCGCAATGTGTGACATGTTGTATTGACGGTCAGCTTCCGTCCGGGTTACGCGTAGGAGCGTCACAAGAATATAAGAAATAGGAACAGGAGTAGACCATACGGCCCCTCGAGCCTGCTCCACCATTCAATAAGATCATGGCTGATCTGATCATGGACTCAGCTTCACTTCCCGCCTGCTCTCCATAACCCCATATCCACTTATTGTTTAAGAAACTGTCTATTTCTGTCTTAAATTTATTCAATGTCCTAGCTTCCACAGCTCCCTGAGGCAGACAATTCCACAGATTTACAACCCTCTGAGAAGAAATTTCTCCTCATCTCTGTTTTAAATGGGCGGCCCCTTATTCTAAGATCATGCCCTCTAGTTCTAGTCTCCCCCATCGGAGGAAACATAATCTCTGCATCCACCTTGTCAAGCCCCCTCATAATTTTATACGTTTCGATAAGATCACATCTCATTCTTTTGAATTCCAATGAGTAGAGGCCCAACCTACTTAACCTTCCCTCATAAGTCAACCCCCTCATCACTGGAATCAACCTCGTGAACCTTCTCTAAACTACCTCCAAAGCAAGTATATCCTTTCGTAAATATGGAAACCAAAACTGCACGCAGTATTCCAGGTGCGGCCCCACCAATACCTTATATAGCTATAGTAAGAGTTCCCTGCTTTTATACGCCATCCCCTTTGCAATAAAGACCAAGATACCATTGGCCTTCCTGATAACTTGCTATACCTGCATACTATCCTTTTGCGTTTCATGCAGAAGTACCCCATAATCATAAGCCAGGTGGCGAGGCCGTACCCTTTGTCTCCCAGTAGCCAGCTCTGCCCTTCTGACTGCTGCTCAAACATGGCAGATATAACACTGCCGCGTAGGATGAATGCATCATGGGTGCTGCCAGGGTATCTTGCATCGACTGACATGATGCGATGCATGTCATCATACACGAGCTGCACATTAACGGAGTGGAAGCCCTTTCTCTTCCTGTACATCTCGGAATCCTCCAAAGGCTTGCAAGCCGATCTGGGTACAATCAATGCAGCTCTGTACCTTTGAGAATCCAGCAGTCCTTGAGAACCGCACAGCCCTGTCATGGATTTCTTGGGAGGTCGTGGGGAACTTGATGAAGTCATTCCTCCACGCATACATTGCGGCCGTGACCTCGCGAATGGAGACATGTGTTGCATGCTGAGAGATGGCGCACACATCTCCAGTTGTAGCTTGAAATGATCCGGAGGCATAGAATGAAAGTGCAGCTGTAACCTTCACTTCAACTGACAAAGCTGTCCTCCTGATGCTTCTCGGCTGCAGGTCTGGTTCCATCAACTCAGATCTCACGGACGACTTCTTTGTGGAAACGCAGCCTTCTGACACAGTCTGCATCACTCAGGTGCAGGTACGAACGCCTGTCTCAATATACCCGAGGTGGGTAAGGCCTCCTGCCCAGCACCCTACGGGCTCTGAAGTTCCTGATGCGATGAGCTCTAATCAATTGTCTCCTACGTAGCACCATGATGCAGATCGCTCGCACAAGGTATGGCATTGTCAGTATTGTCCCCATACTTAAAGTTAAACTTTCAAAGAAGTTCAAAACAGCAGGAAAGCAGGCAGCACAGGTTCGCAGTTCTCTCTCTTCCCACGGTCTTTATGGATGGACCACACACGAAGGTCTTGTGACCTCTCTCTCCACCCCCCTTGAGTCTTGTGACCTCTCTCTCCCTACCCCTCCTCCTCCCCGGGCACCAAGCCTTCTGATCGGCTGCTCCGACCCTGGCCCTGAGTGAGTGCCTTCCCGGTCCGCTCCGCTTCCCACCCCTAGCCCAGGCCAAATGGCCTCTGATGTACCTACCTGCGCAGATTTCTTTAACTCTCCGCAAGGGTTTTCTTGAGAGGCCACATACGCTGGCCTAATTAGAAATGGCGTAACTATCAGGTGGCCAAAGTTCACTAAATGGCCAAAATTGGCGTAGGTGGCTGGTTACGCCCCCTATGGATGAAAAAAACGGTACCTGAAAAAGACAGAACTAAATGAGTTCGCTGGTGCAAATTGATTGGGGAAACTGTGGATTTTTAACTTAGGCCAGAAAAAGCAGTCTGCTCCAAAAAACGGCGCAAATCACTGGGGAAAATTGAGCCCAAGAGTGTGTCTCAGACTTTGAGTCATCCTACCTCAAAAAGGTTACAGATACATTAGTAGGGTTTGGTGAAGTGTGAGAAGGATGATTTCATGTCTTGGAGAACTAAGTTTAAAATGTAATTTAATTTTGTTTGAGAAAGGAAGACCGAGAGAAGACATAATACTGGTATTTAGAATAATGAAAACTACAGATAAGGTGGAGCTAAGCATGGTGGGTAGCTGCGACGGAGAACATAGAATTTGAAAACTTAAGTAAACACTCACATGGTTGAGAAAGAGGTGAAATGAGTAGAATTCTTTCCCCTACAGGGTAGTGACTAAGTGGAATACAATCCTAGAAAAAGTAATTAATTCTGGGTCAATTGATGCCTTTCTTTTGGTGAGGTGTCTGACATTTGCAGAATCCTGTTTAAGAGCCTCCAGAGACAAGCTACTGAGAAATCTGTACATTGAGGTCAATGGAAAGAAAAATGAGAGATGCCTATTTGCGCAAAGTCAAAATTACTCCTGTAGACTTTCTGTTTTGCCATTCTCTCCATGCTGGGATATACCATACGTAGTTAAGTCCAGAGAGTTTAGGTTTAAATTGGTAGAGCCAAGGCTTAAGGACTCCAAGGTCTAGCGCCTGTTTCTCGGGTGCTAAATGACCTTGTTAGCCTTCAATAGGGCAGGAAGCGCACATTAATTATAAGCCGTAAGTGTGTCGCCCACCATATTGGTATAGGCCAATAAATCGGCGTGCATTGCCCACACCTCAAACACGCATTAGACCCATTGCATATGCAAATAAGGGGCTTTGCAGCTGTTGGGGGCCCCTAATGTATGATTTATTTGCCCTAACGCAGCCCGTGTCTGCCGGCTGTACTCGGGAAACCCAAGTCTACATATCCTTAAAGGGATTGTCTGTTAGGCCGCAACCGAAATGGTAAGCTTTTAAAATAAACTTATCTGAACATGGAGCCTGGAGGAGCAGGAGGAGCCTCTGAATATCATTCATTTGACGTTACAATGGTAGATGTATATATTTTTTTAATTCATTCTTGGGAAATGGGTGTTGCTGGCAAGGCCAGCATTTATTGCCCATCCCTAGATGCCCTGGAGATGGTGGTAGTGAGCCCCCTTCTTAAACCACTTGCTGCAGTGCATCTTGTAGATAGTACATACTGCAGCCGCTGGTGGAGGGAGTGAATGTTGAAGGTGGTGGATGGGGTGCTGATCAAGCGGGCTGCTTTGTCCTGGATGGTGTCAAGCTTCTTGAGTGTTGTGGGAGCTGCACTCATCCAGGCAAGTGGAGAGTATTCCATCATACTCCTGACTTGTGCCTTGCAGGTGGCGGAAAGGTTTTGAGCACTCAGGCGCGTCACTCACCACAGAATACCCAGCCTCTGACCTGCTCTTGTAGCCACAGTATTTAAGTGGTTGGTCCAGTTATGTTTCTGGTTAATGGTGGGCCCCAGGATATTAATGGTGGGGGATTTGGCAATGGTAATGCCATGCATTGTCAAAGGGAGATGGTTAGACTCTCGCTTGTTGGAGATAGTCATTGCCTAGCACTTTTGTGCCGCGAATATTATTTACCACTTATCAGACCAAGCCTGGATATTGTACAGGTCCTGCTGCGTGGGGTAACAGACTGCTTTATTATTTGAATTATATGTGAATAGAACTGAACACTGCGCAATAATTAGTGAACATCTCCACTCCTGACCTGGAGGGAAAGTCATTGATGAAGCAGCTGAAGATGATTGGGCCTAGGACATTGTCCTGAGGAACTGGAGCAAATCCTAAAGCAATGTCTTGAGGCTGAGATGATTGGCCTCCAACAACCAAATCATCTTCCTTTAGGCTAGGTATGACTCCTGCCAGTGGAGAGTTTTCTCCCTGATCCCCATTGACTTCAATTTTACTCAGACTCCTTGGTGCCACACTCGGTCAAATGTTGCCTTGTTTTCAAAGGCAGTCACTCTCACCTCTCCTCTGGAATTCAGCTTCTTCACCCATGTGTATAGGTGATCTTGTCGAAACATATAAGATAATGAGGGGGCTCGACAAGGCGGATGCAGTGAGGATATTTCCACTCGCAGGGGAATCTAGAACTAGGGGACATAGTCTAAGAAAAAGGGACCGCCCATATAAAACTGAGTTGAGGAGGAATTTCTTCTCTCAGTGTTGTAAATCTATGGAATTCTCTGCCCCAGAGAGCTGTGGAGGCTGGGTCATTGAATATATTTAAGGTGGAGATAGACAGATTTTTGAGCGATAAGGGAATAAAGGGTTAGGGGGAGCCGGCAGGGAAGTGGAACTGAATCCATGATCAGATCAGCCATGATATTAAATGGCGGAGCAGGCTCGAGGGGCAAAATGGCCTACTCCTGCTCCTATTTCTTATGTTCTTATGTAATGAGATCTGGAGCTGAGTGGTCCTGCCAGAACCCAAATTGAGCATCGGTGAGCAGGTTATTGATGAGTAAGTGCCGCTTGATAGCACTGTCCATGACACCTCCAATCACTTTGCTGATGATGAGAGTGGACTGATGGGCCAGTAATTGGACGGATTGGATTTGCCCTGCTTTTTGTGGACAGGACATACTTGAGCAATTTTCCACATTGTCAGGCAGATGCCAGTGTTGTAGCTGTACTGGAACAGCTTGGCTAGAGGAGCAGCTAGTTCTGGAGCACAAGTCTTCAGCACTACAGTTGGGATGTTGTTGGGGCCCATGACCTTTGTTGTATCCAGTGCATTCAGCTGCTTCTTGATAATACGTGGAATGAATCGATTTGGCTGAAGACAGGCCTCTCTGATGGTGGTGACCTCAGGAGGAGATCGAGATGGATCATCCGCTCAGCACTTCTGGCCGATGATGGTTGCAAATGCTTCAGCCTTATCTTTTGCACTCACGTGCTGGGCTCCGCCATTATTGAAGATGGGGATATTCATGGCATCCCCTCCTGCCATTAGTTGTTTGCTTGTCCACCATCATTCACAACTGGAGGTGGCAGGACTGCAGAGCTTTGATCTGATCCGTTGGTTGTGGGATCACTTAGCTTTGTCTATAGCATGCTGCTTCCGCTGTTTGACACGCATGTAGTCCTGTGTTGTAGCTTCACCAGGTTGGCACCTCTTTTTCAGGTACACCTGGTGCTGCTCCAGGGATGCAAGTTTGGTATCTTGGGAAAGGAGGGGCCAGAAATTGAGGTGAAACATGTCACCAGTTAATCACTGGCATGATCCTTTCTGATAGCGGGGCTGCTGGGAGTTTCTTTCCCTTCATCCTGATATCACCTTTGGGGGGGTTTCCTCAGCTCCACCAGTAATCTCACTGGATACGGTTCTAAAGTGGCCAACAGTACATAATCCTACAGGTTTACACGCCTCTTAGTGCCCTGTGTGCTAGAAGTAGAATTCAAAATGGCAAACATGGGCCACAGAAACCTTCAGCGGATCTGGCCTGGGAAATCCTAATGGAACAGCAGGGTCACACTCCCAAAATTCTGACAGGTGGGAACCCCAGTAGCACTGCCACTGGAGCGGGTTCCCACTCCTGTTATGCAGATGACCTTGTCTCTGGGATTTTACTCCATCCACAGCAACAGCACCACCAGAATTTCGATGCATTGTTCTTAATCACACAGATGTGATTAGGTTGCTAATCAGTTAATTAAGAAGCAGATTTTTTTTTCAGTGTGTTGATTCTAGTCAGCATTCTCAGCATTAGAACTGATAATTGGGCGACATTTTGTGCTTGGACAAGGATTCCTTATTTAAATGTTATGCTCGATAAGAAATTCAATACAAAAAGGAATGAAAGGGAAGTGACTTGGTGTTTCAGAATTCTATGAACTTTGCTTGGATCAGGTATGCCTTTATGTGGAGTCAACTGCCATAAGAAACATGGATGCAGATAGTTTAAATGGAAATAAGCCTTACAGCTGGCAACTGCTCCACCATGAAATGGGAGCTCGGAAAGAGTTGTTGTTTCAGTGATGTTGGCTATGGCAATGCAGTCGTGTCACTTTTAATCACAATTTTCCAGATGATTCATTGCAAACATTTTTTGGGCTATGCCAATGCAGGGTGCGCAGTTAAAGCACAATTCTGCACATTCTGAACATGTACATTCTGCAAAAAAAATAATGGTGTCAATTGCAGGTTGAATGGCTGCCAGTGACCGACTATCACCAAATAGAACAGCATAAGTCTGGGAAGGAGTTCTGATCATTTGCAGTCATTCATCACTCTTGATGCACACCAGCCTGGTTTGTGTCCTGCAGCACAGACTAAAAGAGTCATTTTGTGTCTTCAAAGCTCTTTCATGCTAACACAATAGCCATCAAGTGATTAACTACAAATCTGTGTATGTTTAGATTCTTTTGTGATTCTGTGGGCGTCGAACAATATTTGAAAGGGAAATGTCACGATAACAGCCCCAGAAACATATTCCCAAAGTTTATATAGAAATGGAAAATGCACAGCAGGTCAATCAACGTCTGAAAGCGAATCTTTGATTTTCAGGTGTTGATTGACTCACTATGGATGTCCAGCTTTTTATTTAGATTTTCAGCATTTGTGTTTTGAAACTTTGCTAAAGCTTAACTACAATCATGTGCCATTCTGAGCAGAAAGTGAAGTCCACTTTGTTAAATTCTACATTCTTTTATGATTTTTATTTATTTCCATTAAGGCAAGAGATGTTGATAGTGAGGATTGTCTAGCACTCCCAGAACAAGACCACCTAACATGGCCAGATATACAGTAAATTCATTCAACCTAAGAAAAGTAGCCCCCGTTACTATGAATGAGAATACTACATAGTGATTGTTGGTCCAGGCCCACATGATCCCAGGATATGCATACGATCCTGGAAGACATGGGCCCATACGCTGGATTGCGAAACTAGATTTCAGAGCGCAAGTCTACGTTTCTCCGGGACCACCAGGTATTTTCGTAAAAGTCGGAGACGTTCGCCCGCAGGAAGCCTCCAAAACGCAATTTTGCCATTATTTCCTTTCTTGCCCTGGTAAATGGTTCCATGAAACTATAGAAGTTCAGAAGAATGACAACTTGTATTTATATAATGCCTTTAATGTAGTAGACGCTTCACAGGAGCATTATCAGACAAAATCTGACATCGAGCCATATAATATTAGGACAGGTGACCAAAAGCTAGGTTAAAGAGATAGGTTTTAATGAGCAACTTAAATGAGAAGAGAGAGGTGGAGAGGTTTAAGGAGGGCATTTCAGAGCTTAGAGCCTAGACAGTTGAAGGCATGTCAATCAATGGTAAAGGGATGAAAATCAGGGATGCGCAAAAGGCCAGAATTGGAGAAACGCAGAGATCTCGGAGGGTTGGAGGACAGGAGGAGGTTACAATGATAGGAAGGGATGAAGCCATGGAGAAATTTGAAGACAAGGATGAGAATCTTAAAATCTAGGTGTTGTCAGACCGGGAGCCAATGTAGGGCAGAGAGCACAGGGGTGATGGGTAACCGGGACTTGCTGCGAGTTAGGATAAGGGCAGCCGAGTTTTGGATGAGTTCATGTTTACAAAGGGTGGAAGGTAGGAAGCTGGCCAGGAGAGCATTGGAGTAGTTGAGTTTGGAGGTAACAAAAACATCGTTGAGGGTTTCAGCATCAGATGAGCGGAGGCAAGGGCCGAGACGGGCGATATTACGGAGGTGGAAGTAAGTGGTTTTGGTGATGGAGAGGATATGGGGTCGGAGGCTCAACTCAGGGTCAAGTAGAATGCCAAGGTTGTAAACAGTCCAGTTCAGCCGCTGACAGTGGCCAGGGAGAGGGATGGAGTCAGTGGCTAGGGAATGGAGTTAGTGATGGGGACCGAAGACACTAGTTTTAATCTTCCCAATATTTAATTAGAGGAAATTTATGCTCGTCGAACACTGGATGTCGGATAAGTAGCATAACAGATCAGAGGAGGTGGAGGGCTCGAGAGAGAGAGAGAGAGCGAGAGAGAGGCGGTAGTGAGGTAGAGCTTGGTGTCATGTACATTTTGAGTGTGATCTTGTGTTTTTGAATGATGCCCCTGAGGGACAGCATGTAGATGAGAAATAGAAGGGGGCCAAGGATAGATCCTTGGGGCACTCCAGGAGCGGGAACAAAAGCCATTGCAGGCGATTCTCTGGCTACAACTGGATAGATAAGAATGGAACCAGGCGAGTGCAGTCCGACCCAGCTGGGTCACGGAGGAGAGGCGTCAGAGGAGGATGGTGTGGTCAGCTGTTTCAAAGGCTGCAGACAAGTTAAGAAGAATGAGGAGGGATAGTTCACCATGGCTGCAATCACATAGGATGTAATTTGTGACTTTTCAATGCTGAAGCAGGGCCATGTGGGAGAGGCGGAAATCTGACTGGAGGGGTTCAAACATGGAATTGCGGGAAAGATGGGCATGCATTTGGGAGGTGTCAACAAGTTCGAGGACTATGGAGAGGAAAAGGTGGTTGGAGATGGGGTAGTAATTTGGAAGAATAGAGGGGTCAAGGGTAAATATTTTGAGAATATTTTGACCAATGTTCCTGCTAATTTCTATATTTGGTGTGCGGTCCCTTTAAATTTGCTGCGTGGCTGATGCGCAGTCTATTTTCCAGCGGAATAGCTGGTGAGCGGTCTGCATGTGACTTTCTGGTCGCTGTATGGCCGCAAGCCCCTGCAGCTTAGGGGCATCGTTGGTACTGACAGCAAAATCGAAAGAGAACATAGAAAGAGGCCATACAGTGCATCTGTCTGTGCCAGCTTTTTGCTAGAGCAATCCTGTCAATTGGTGAAAGGAAATCAATGGCAATCTAGTGAAAAAAAATAGATCCTGCATTATAATAGTTGCCATATTTAAAAAAGCAATTCACTGTGTTAAGCACTTTGAGACATTTCTGCTATGTGATAACATGTTACATTTTAAATGTGCTACACCCTTGGCAATCTGTTAAAAATGTAGGCTTGGCTTCAAGAACACTTACATTTCAGGCTTGTTCAAAGACTACAATGCCAGATAAACTCAAACATTAAACCATAGTAAGTGGCATCAGTAGGCAAATAAGAAAGACAACTGTGCTAGACAGTGTCACAGTCATAGATTGATGCTAACATTCTGGGGAATGTTAATACGAATAGCCATTATTGGGATGGTAACACAATCTTCACTAACAGTGCTTAAAGTTAATATAGCAGGAGAAGCTAAGTAGCTGGCAAAGCCACTAGTCTACTGCAAAACAACTGGATTATTAATCATCGAATATATTAAAACTACACAAATCCCTTGCAGCATTGTTGCTGGTGAGTTGGACTTTACATTATTACAATGGCAGAGGGTACTGGTGTGTGGAAATAGGGGAGAGGTGCACATCTTCATTAAAATATGTTTTTAAGACTTCTGCCCAGAGAGAGTGAAACGAGTGACTCTAGGGGAGATTGAATGCACTGGTTGGGCATATGGACATCCAGCCTGTGGAGGGGACGGGTGGTAGATCCTGGAAGGTAGCTTCATGCCTAATGTGCCTTGAATTGCACTGCTGTTTTTTTATTGTTGGGCTATACTTGTTTTGCAGGTGACTCACACTGCTGGTGCATGCAGGCCTCAAAAAAAGGTTGGGAAATTTGTTACCGTGTGCAAGGTTTTCCAAACCTTGCACTATACATGCTGTGCTCATATAAAATAGGTGCATTTTCAAATGGATTTACTTACTGGTTTTTGAGAGTGCATTTCTTAATGGTGTGTTTACCTGATTTGAGAGTATGTGTGAGCTAGTACAATTCTTGGTTTGTTGAGTTGCTTTTGTCAGAGTTTGGTGCATTATTTTAATTTTCCATCTTACACTTAATTGTTACGTTTTTGTATTTTATGTTCTTTTTCACCGCCTATTATTGAACAGAGGTTTAATCACAAATCACAATTTAAGCCCCTTAGACCTTTAAGGTGGCCATTCCTTTGGGAACCCCTCATCCTCATGGAGGTGGATGATGAGGATGCGTTCCACAGAAATGAACAGAGGCAGGTGTGTTTGCTTCTAAGTGAGTCTGCCAGGAGCTGGACCTACCCAAGGAGGTGTGAGTAGAGATCCCACCAGAATTACTACGGCATATCCAAGAAAATTTGCCTCTGCTGCCAACAAATCACCTGGGAGGCAATCTCAGAACTTTGCTATATCCTGTAAAGTTGTAATCTGCAAATATTATCCAGGATTGAGACAATTATGCCCATAGCAGGGAAGATTATGACTGTCTAGACCTTCTACCCAACTGGTTCCCTTTAAGCAGGGGTAGCCTGGAGGAAGAATTCATAGAATGCATACGGGATTGTTTCTTAGAACAGTATGTTACAGAACCGACAAGGGAACAAGCTATCTTAGATCTGGTCCTGTGTAATGAGACAGGAAAAATAAACGATCACCGAGTAAAAGATCCTCTCGGAATGAGTGATCACAGTATGGTTGAATTTGTAATACAGATTGAGGGTGAGGAACTTGTGTCAGAAACGAGCGTACTATGCTTAAACAAAGGGGGCTACAGTGGGATGAGGGCAGAGTTGGCTAAAGTAGACTGGAAACACAGACTAAACGGTGGCACAATTGAGGAACAGTGGGGGACTTTTAAGGAGCTCTTTCATAGTGCTCAACAAAAATATATTCCAGTGAAAAAGAAGGGTGGTAAGAGAAGGGATAACCAGCCGTGGATAACCAAGGAAATAAAGGAGAGTATCAAATTAAAAACCAATGCGTATAAGGTGGCCAAGGTTAGTGGGAAATTAGAAGATTGGGAACATTTTAAACAACAGCAAAGAATGACTAAAAATGCAATAAAGAAAGGAAAGATAGATTACGAAGGTGAACTTGCGCAAAACATAAAAACAAATAGTAAAAGCTTTTACAGATATATAAAACGGAAAAGAGTGACTAAAGTAAATGTTGGTCCCTTAGAAGATGAGAAGGAGGATTTAATAATGGGAAATGTGGAAATGGCTGAGACCTTAAACAATTATTTTGCTTCGGTCTTCACAGTGGAAGACACAAAAACCATGCCAAAAATTGCTGGCCATAGGAATGTGGGAAGGGAGGCAATCAAGTGATTGAGACAATCACTATCACTAGGGGGGTAGTGCTGGACAGGCTAATGGGACTCAAGGCAGACAAGTCCCCTGGTCCTGATGAAATGCATCCCAGGGTATTAAAAGAGATGGCGGAAGTTATAGCAGATGCATTCGTTATAATCTACCAAAATTCTCTGGACTCTGGGGAGGTATCAGCGGATTGGAAGGCAGCTAATGTAACGCCTCTGTTTAAAAAAGGGGGCAGACAAAAGGCAGGTAACTATAGGCCGGTTAGTTTAATACCTGTATTGGGGAAAATGCTTGAAACTATCATTAAGGAAGAAATAGCGGGACATCTAGATAGGAATAGTGCAATCAAGCAGACTCAACATGGATTCATGAAGGGGAAATCATGTTTAACTAATTTACTGGAATTCTTTGAGGGTATAACGAGCATGGTGGATAGAGGTGTACCGATGGATGTGATGTATTTAGAGTTCCAAAAGGCATTCGATAAGGTGCCACACAAAAGGTTACTGCAGAAGATAAAGGTTTGCGGAGTCAGAGGAAATATATTAGTATGTATAGAGAATTGGCTGGCTAACAGAAAGCAGAGAGTCGGGATAAATGGGTCCTTTTCGGGTTGGAAATCGGTGGTTAGTGGTGTGCCACAGGGATCGGTGCTGGGACCACAACTGTTTACAATATACATAGATGACCTGGAAGAGGGGACAGAGTGTAGTGTAACAAAATTTGCAGATGACACAAAGATTAGTGGGAAAGCGGGTTGTGTAGAGGACACAGAGAGGCTGCAAAGAGATTTAGATAGGTTAAGCGAATGGGCTAAGGTTTGGCAGATGGAATACAATGTCGGAAAGTGTGAGGTCATCAACTTTGGAAAAAAAAACAGTAAAAGGGGATATTATTTGAATGGGGAGAAATTACAACATGTTGAGGTGCAGAGGGACCTGGGGGTCCTTGTGCATGAATCCCAAAAAGTTAGTTTGCAGGTGCAGCAGGTAATCAGGAAGGCGAATGGAATGTTGGCCTTCATTGCGAGAGGGATGGAGTACAAAAGCAGGGAGGTCCTGCTGCAACTGTATAGGGTATTGGTGAGGCCGCACCTGGAATACTGCATGCAGTTTTGGTCACCTTACTTAAGGAAGGATATATTAGCTTTGGAGGGGGTACAGAGACGATTCACGAGGCTGATTCCGGAGATGAGGGGGTTACCTTATGATGACAGATTGAATAGACTGGGTCTTTACTCGTTGGAGTTCAGAAGGATGAGGGGTGATCTTATAGAAACATTTAAAATAATGAAAGGGATAGACAAGATAGAGGCAGAGAGGTTGTTTCCACTGGTGGGGGAGACTAGAACTAGGGGGCACAGCCTCAAAATACGGGGGAGCCAATTTAAAAACGAGTTGAGAAGGAATTTCTTCTCCCAGAGGGTTGTGAATCTGTGGAATTCTCTGCCCAAGGAAGCAGTTGAGGCTAGCTCATTGAATGTATTCAAGTCACAGATAGATAGATTTTTAACCAATAAGGGAATTAAGGGTTACGGGGAGCGGGCGGGTAAGTGGAGCTGAGTCCACGGCCAGATCAGCCATGATCTTATTGAATGGCGGAGCAGGCTCGAGGGGCTAGATGGCCTACTCCTGTTCCTAGTTCTTATGTTCTTATTATGTTCTTATGTAAGCTGCCTCGGGTGATATCTGTCAGAGAGTCTACAGTGCACCACGGCATACATGAGATCACTGAAGCCTTGTTTGCCAGGATTAATGGCTTCAATATTTTTTCCAAGGGCTGTGCATTTTTCAGGTTAGTTGGGCTTCTAAAAGTGCCAGGGCTGATTGATATGATTGATAGAACTTGTGGCATACAGTCCCTTTTCAACAATGAAATGGCTTTTAAGAATATAAGGTGTTACAATCAATTAAGATACAGGTTGTAGGTGCCTATCAGCACATCATGCAGATGGGTGTCAGGTACTCTAGAAGCTTATGTGGTACATTTATCTCATGGCACACAACAGTGTTACAATTATTTAATGGAATATCAAGACTTGATAGATGGATGCCATGGCTCAAGATGTTGGTCCAAAATCCACAGTTACAAAAAAATATAATGAGACATATGCCTGAATGAGAATAGGATAGAGCTGAAGCAAAGGTTCACTGCTTGGACAGATCTTGGGATGTTCTATTGTACAGTCCTGCATAGGTATCCAAAATGACAGTGGCGTGCTGCATGCTGCACAATTATGCTTCCAGGAGTCACCATGCAGCAGGTGGAAATGGATATTAAAGCATGTCCTGCAGAGGATGATGAGAATGATCCTGAGGTTAAAGAATTGCCAGCCGCAGCAAGGAAAACAATTCTGCCAACGTCTAATATGTAATAATTTCATTCAAAAATCAGTCGACCCAGCACAAGAATTGTTGATTTAATATTCCCAATCAACTGGCTCATCAATATCCTCGACTTGACCTCAGCTACCATGCGTACCCATCCATTTATCTCCTGCTATAGAAATCTGCCTCTGTACAAATTAACTCTCTGTTCAATATGGAAAAGCAAGCCTAATAGTATATTATCCTAACAATGCTTGGTGCGTTGCAAATTGGGGCATTTTCTCTGATGCGTCCCCTTTGCGATTTTGTACAGTGGGTTTTCTCTAATACCTAACCTAGTGCTCCTTTTAGGTGTTTCCCAAATAGGAGCTGAAAGTGAGGTGGATGACAGTTGCTATTGGGTAGCTTCTTTGTCGGCCATAAGATATTCCTGAAACTTGATGTTTGATGCTTTGGTGGCTGTCTGGGCCTGCCTACATCTAACGGAGCAAGCGTCATTTGAGTAGGGCATGAATGTTGAGTAGCCTTGAGGCATATCACACTCTTCCATGGCCATTCCTGCCATGCCCTTACTGTTGGGCACTCCCTCAGTATTTTTTTTTGTGACCTGCATGGAAACAGATCTGGCATGAAGTCAGGGAACGGCAGTCATTGACAGTGGAGCCTAATAGCTTCAGCTAGAATATTCCCAAGAAAATTCATGGCTGCACTTAGATCTTCTATTGAGGGATGAACTGAGGGGTGAACTGCAGTTCTGTGACGTGGTCAAATACCATTGCACAGGTACAGCTAGTGGACTCCTCCATACTAGTCGTCATACCTTCCATTGTGTTTTTCACACTCATTCAAATGCCTGCATGAATTGAGAATGCTCAGAAAACAGCACTCTTTTGGACACAGGCCCGGAAGGGTACGAATCCCAGAACTGAAGATGGCCTTGAGTTGGCTGCATGCCATATGCTTCCCATGGCTCACCTCTTGACGTTTGAATCTGAATCTCCTGGAGTAGATCTTCCTGTGCTGATGCTTGTGGCAGATGGAGTGAGTACTACTATGTGCAGTGAGGTGATAGACTCAGCATTCTGCATTTCCACAACTGATGTCTCTTCGAAGACAAGTATGGAAAAACAGGACAAAGCTGTCTGCTTGAATGGTACACCATCCACTGGCCTAAATATACCTTCCCTCAACCACCAGCGCACCGTGGCTGCAGTATGTTCCCTTGACAGAATGCACTGCAACAAGTCACAATGGCTTCTTTGCCAGTACCTCCCAGACCTATGACCTTCACCAACTAGAATAGACAGGGACA
This sequence comes from Pristiophorus japonicus, assembly GCF_044704955.1. Classification (NCBI taxonomy): domain Eukaryota; kingdom Metazoa; phylum Chordata; class Chondrichthyes; family Pristiophoridae; genus Pristiophorus; species Pristiophorus japonicus. Next base: position 35,982,585 of record NC_091982.1, on the reverse strand, counting down.
TCAGGTGCAAGGGAACACTTTCACCTCCAAGTCCTCCTCCAAGTCACACACCATCTTGACTTGGAAGTATATCACCATTCCTTCATCGTCGCTGGGTCAAAATCCTAGAACTCCATCCCTAACAGCAACATGGGAGTTCCTTGACCTCACGGACTGCAGTGGATCAAGAAGCAGGCCCACCACAACGTTCGGAAGGGCAACTAGGGATGGGCAATAATGCTAGCCTTGCCAGAAACACCACATCCCAAAAAATGAATCAACCATTACAATGATATCAGCATATATTACTTGTAACAAATGTAATTTGCCAATACATGGCATGCTATGAAACTGTGATGCATGCTAAGTTTGTGATTGACAGAGTACCGGAATGTGCGAAAGATCATGAGAAAGAAGAGAGACCAACAATAATGGGTATTAGCCTGGAGATGGAGTTGCCCTCCTGCATGACCATCTCCTATTGATTCGACTGATTCTGGGCCAACTATTTGCGAGATAATTTCCTCAAGGCAGATATGGGCTGCAGATTTAGTTGACCCCTGCTGGTTACTCACATCTTCCCTTCTGTTATTGGATTATTTTTCCTGCAAGTAGAAACAGATGGATGAAGTGCTCCATATTTAAAGCGCCTGTATATCGCTATGCAAATGACCACACTGCCGCTCAAAACATGAGTCAATGAGCACAGAGGATTCAAGTGACTACTAGCGGAAACCGTATGTGTTCTGAGAGGTGAGTTACATCATTGGAGGCTTTCCTTCGAAGCTGGAAGATTCGGCATCCATTTGGAGCGTGTAATCTGTGGGGTTAAGATATCCAGTGTAGCAGCAAATTTAAATAGCTGCTGGTGTGTCTTAAAGAGACAGACACAATTTATGCAATGGAAGTACGCAGCAGGAAAAATTGTATGGACTGCATTGAAACAATGGCTAAGGGTAATGCAAGGGCTCAGGGATGAGACAGGTGAAACTATCTGTCACAGCCATGCCAAAGCATTGCACTCGAAGCAGCTACAGTCAGGGTACAATTACTTTGACAAACTTCCTCAATGGTTCACTGTTTTCCTCACCTTTGACAACTAGCTCCTTACATTTGAAAAGGCATTTCACCTCTTCCCAGGCAATTGGACAACATAATCATGAGGTGGGCACCCATTCCACCCAAAGAGGGGCATCCTCCTCTGCTGCACCTCCATCAGTATGATCCAAACTGTGCTAAGAACATTCAATCATTATTTAAATGATTGCATCTCAGAAACTATTCCGAGGCCCACTCCATGCACTTCTGACACAAGGTGCACTCGTGCACATCTGGACACTACATTCCTATCAGCCCTTTATTGCCATTGTCACTGGCATTTTACTGAGTTTAGTGCTCTGTTCGTTGTGGGCCTATTTCCATTCTGAGCTTGGGGCCATTAATAATAAACTGAACAAAATAAGTAACCATGTGGTCATCAAGTGCAGCTGTTTCTGTCTTAAAGAGCTTTTGCAGGCTTCTCTTTTGGAACATGCTGTTAACCTCATATATTTCACAGCAGAAATATTTTACAGTTTTAAAAAGTAGTGATTTTTTTGCCATAATACATTAAACGATTATATTTGTGCAGTATTAAAATATTTGCAATATACATTCAAATTGTGAAATTACTTTAAGACCACAACAATTTTGGAATTTCCAGTTGTTAAAAGGATATCTTTAAAATGAGTAGCTGTCAAGTAGGAATTAAATTACTAATAGAATTCCCCAAAGGAATTAAAATGAGTTGCTTATCAGGCATGTCTACTTATTAAACATTGAAGAGCAACTTCTGTCTGAGGTTGAAGCAGACTGTTCGCAACCTTGGTGTCATATTTGATCCTGAAATGAGCTTTTGACCACGTATCCGCAGCATAACTAGGACCGCCTATTTCCACCTCCGTAACATCGCTCGTCTCCGCCCTTGCCTCAGTTCATCCATGCATTTCTTTGTTACCTCTAGACTTGACTATTCCAACACACTCCTGGTTGGCCTCCCACATTCTAACCTATGTAAACTAGAGGTGATCCAAAATTCCGCTGCCCGTGTCCTAACTCGCATAAGTCCTGCTCACCCATCACCCCTGTGCTCACTGACCTACATTGGCTCCCGATTAAGCAACGCCTCGATTTCAACATTCTCATCCATGTTTCCAAATCCCTCCATGGCCTCGCCCCTCTCTATCTCTGTAATCTCCTCCAACCCCCTCCCCCCCTCCCACCCCCGAGATGTCTGCGCTCCTCTAATTCTGCCCTCTTGAGCATCCCTAATTATAATCGCTCAATCATTGGTGGCCATGCCTTCTGTTGCCTAGGCCCTAATCTCTGGAATTCCCTGCCTAAACCTTTCCGCCTCTCGAGCTCTCTTTCCTCCTTCAGGAATGATGCACCTTAAAACCTACCTCTTTAACCAAGCTTTTGGTCACCTGCGCTAACTTCTCCTTATGTGGCTCGGTGTCAAATTTTTTGTCTCATAATACTCCTGTGAAGCGCCTTGGGATGTTTCACTTCGTTAAAGGTGCTATATAAATACAAGTTGTTGTTGTTGAGCAATGATGTAGCAGTCATTGTAACATTAAGATCCTGCCGCATTGGTCTCAGTTTAAAGCTTTCCCTGTACAGAGGCACAGATGCCACAGTAATAATGCAGGCTGTTACAAGCTCCACATGAACTGTATTTTTGCTTTCTATGCTCCGAGCAAAATTAACAGTAGTTTTAAAAATGTGGGTGTGAAGTCAGACAAACTACATGTTGCTAACGTTATTCCTCCTGTTCTGAGTTGAAGAACCAGCAGTTTCTTTCCTATGGCTTTTGTTAATCTAGGGTAAAGATTTGGGGGTGTTACTGCCCAATTTGGGAAAAAATGGCGGGCACCGCACTTTTGTCGGCAGGTCATGCAGCGGTCGCCATTTTCGACTGGGCGGCAGCGCTGCTAATGTCCGCGCTCATGAAAATTATGTAGATTATGCAGATCGTGATGTCAGTGAGTGTGCAATGCTCACTTGACACCCAATCTGCCATTTCCAACTTCGCCACTCCACTTACCGGAATGTCATAAGTGTGGCAAGCTGAGCAAGCGTTGACAAGCAGGAAGGAGGCTCCAGCAACGTATTTAAAGGGATCATCAGCAACAACTTGCAGCTGACATGTTTCTGCAGTTTGAATGGCTCTGTGGAACTTTCTGCAGCACCATCAGCTTTTATGTAGCAAACTTTTATGTGGCACCTTATCGAATGCCCTTTGGAAATCCAAATATATTACATCCACTGGTTCTCCTTTATCTATCCTGCTAGTTACATCCTCAAAAAACTCTAATAAATGTGTTAAACATGATTTCCCTTTCATAAAACCATGGTGACTCTGTGTAAGCATATCATGATTTATCATTTCCTTAATAATGGATTCCAGCATTTTCCCGACGACTGATGTCAGGCTAAAAAGTCTATAGTTCCCTGTCTTCTCTCTTCCTCCTTTCTTGAATAACGATGTTATATTTGCTACCTATCAATCCGCTGAGACTGTTCTAGAATCGAGGGAATTTTGGAAGATCAAAACTAATTTATCCACTTGCTGTAGCCACCTCTTTTCGAACCCTAGGATGTAGGCCATCAAGTCCAGGGGATTTGTCGGCTTTTGGTCCCATAGTTTCTCAAGTATTTTTTCTCTACTGGTATTAATTGCTTTAAGTTCATCACTCTTGTTTGATCGTCAGTTTCCCACTATTTTTGGTATACTTATTGTGTCTTCTACTGTGAAGAGAGATGCAAAATATTTGTTAAAGTTTCTGCTATTTCCTTATTCCCCATTATAATTTCTCTTGTTCTGAATTTCTGAGGAACTAATGCTTGCTTTTGTTACTCTGTTCCTTTTCACATACTTGTAGAGGCTCTTATAATCTCTATCGTAACAGGAAGTGTTGGGGCAAGTGGAGAACACCTGAAGTCTTATTTAAAAGCTTCTGCTCACAACACTTGCTTACGGCCATGGGAACGCTACTGGCCATCTCCCTCTTGCTTGAGTATCTTAGGGAGAGGGAGCGGCAGTCTGGGCTGGCTGGCTGACAGGCAGCGGCAAGGGCAATGTCAGGGTGACACTGGTGGAAACAGGAATGCAGTCATTCTGAGAGAGGATAGTAAGGTCCTGATCCACTGACCCACTGCCACTCCCCTGCAATGGTGCCTCAGCATTCCTAGCAATCTGTTGGAGCACAGATTGCTGGCCTGCTGCGAAATCCTGCAAGCCTCTTTTCGATACTGGTAAACCCAGGCATGATGGCAGGTGTCATGTATCTTACATTATTATATATAACTGTATCCTAACATGCTATACATGACTGTAATAAGATATGACCTGTAACCACCAGCATACCTTACCACCAGGGGTGCACTTGCAAGAGACAGGTATATAAGGACAGGTCTCAGGCAAGTGCAGCATTCGAGAGCAGTGAAATAAAGGTGCAGGTCCAGAGTGACCTTGACTTCACTACATGCCTCGTGTGAATCTGTACTGAGGGGACAGGACTTTACAAGGCAAGCCTCTTTTCGACACTGGTAAACCCAGCCACGATGGCAGGAGTCTGAGGTTGGGTAGCAGCAAGCTAGGACTGCATGTGAACAGGCTGATTTTGCATGGCAGTGAGCTGAGGCAGCAGGACAGCGGTGTATGCTTCAGCTGCAGCATTAAGATGTTGGGTTGCTTCCGCCTGTGCTGAAATGGCAACCACGACATCAGCCATCGCAGTCAGCATCATGTCTGCATTGACATGGTTTCTCCGGGAGTTCTCCATTATTTCCAGCCTGGAAATCATGGGCTCCAAGCACTGTGCAAAGCCCCGGCCAACATTGGAGGCGGACTCCTCCATGCTCCTTGACATTGCCGAGATGCTCTCTGGCCGTCTTACCATTGCACCTAGCAATTCAATGTGCGTGTCCATCACCCTTCTTCTGAAGGTCGCCCCATTGAGGTCCTCATCCGAGTTGTGTGCAGCAGAACTTGCGTGCAAACACGCCCTCCGTGGAGCTGGACCCCGAGCTATCCTTTCCCCCTGGCCTTGCTGCAGCCCACTCATCCCTGGTGCCTCACCCTGTACAGATCCCACTTCTACACTACCCTCCAAATTACACGCAGTGCTAGTTTCTGAGCTGGTGTCTACGAGTGACAGATGCAGTGATGCTATATCTTTTTCTTCTCCACCCTCACTTGCCTCGGGGACAAGCTGGGCTGCTGCTTGTTCTTGATTATCTGAAAGGAGAATGGCACAAGTGTTAGTTTGTGAGGGGAAGGGGGGAAAGCAAGATTATGCATGCATACAGCAGTAGCAACTTGTAAGTGAGAAGAAAGTGTGGGGTGAGCTGGAAGTGCGATGTGAGAAGAAGGATTAGGAGTGAGCATGCTGTCGCCAAGGGCTCGAACATTGCCATGGACACCATGATTTAACGTCCAATGATGATCAACACTGGCTCCTCCAGTTGGCTCAGGTCCTTTATCGCAGCTTGTCCACTTCGCCTGTCCGCCACTGCTCCCGGCAATTATGTGCCTCCTTGGCCTGCAAGAGAAAGGAAGTGTGTGAATGAGTGTAGTACAATGTGTTTGGGTGATGTGCCTGCCATAGTTGAATCACCTTCAGTGTGCGCAAGGTGTGAGATGTGGGTGCGAGTGTTGCAGCAGTGGTAAGGTTGTAAGAGTGAAGTGAAGCTATGATTGTGAGGTCTGAGTGGTGGTGGGGAGAGATTGTTGGTAGGTGTGTGATGGGATGTGGTGCATTGAGCAGTGTGTGAGGTTTTTACTGCAGATGGTGGGATATGGCATTTGCTGAAGCCCTCACTCACCTTGACCTGCCGTATGAGGTCATTAAACCTCTTTCGGCATTGTATGGAGGAACTGGGGATCATCACATAATTGGCCATCTCCCGCCACAGCCTTCTGGGCGTATGGGCCGATGGCTTCCTGCCGGCTTGTGGGAAGATGACAGCCCACTTCCTCTCCACATCCATCACCAGTGCCTCTAGAGCCGCGTCTGAGATTCTGCTTGCTCTCTCCCCGTGCTGAGGTTCAGCCAGCTCTTTGTGGTTGCGTCTGCTTCCAGCTGGAGTTCCAAGTGGAATGACAATGAGGTGCTGCTGCATCAGTTCTGAATAAAGCCTAGGTCAAACATGACTGGGAATGAAAAATAAAAACAGAAATTGCTGGAAATACTCAGCGGCTCAGGCAGCATCTGTGGAGAGAGGCTGCACAAATGCTTCCTCTCCACAGATGCTGCCTGACCTGCTGAGTATTTCCAGCATTTCCTGTTTTTATTTCAGATTTCCAGCATCCACAGTATTTTTCTTTTATTTGACTGGGAATTAGACTGCACCTGATATTGGCCCACCTGCTGAGCATTAAGCCAATGAGCAGCAGCTTTAGTGCTGAGATCAGTACTATAATCATGTTAATGAGGATTGAGCACTAATTGTGGGTGCTGCCGAGACCAGTTTTACCTGATGCAGATTAATGGCACTGGGCTTTGACACCGGACATTTTCGGGCCATATCCAGTTTCTAGGCACTGGTCTTGAAAATGTTTATACTATTATTACGATTTGGATGTTTATATCTTTTATGGGAAATGAAACAGCATTAATTTTATGGTATTAGTAGAGGAGAGGTAAATGTGTGTTCTTTCCTATAATTTACTTTTCAAATCAATAGAGTTCGCAACATTGAATGTCAGATGTCAGAGATTCATTGTATACAGTAATTGAACATTTCCGTTGACCGAAACAATTTCCCTACTTTCTTATTTTATCGATAATTTCACTTTTGTTGCAATTCTACCAAATGAAACTTCTAATTATAAATCTATACCACTTGCCTGGATGAGTGCAGCTCCAAAAACACTCAAGAAGCTCGACACCATCCAGGACAAAGCAGCCCGCATGATTGGCGCCCCATCCATCCTTAAACATTCACTCCCTCCACCACCGGCATACTGTGGCCGCAGTGTGTACCATCTACAAAATGCTCTGCAGCAACTTGGCAAGGCTTCGTGGACAGCACCTCCCAAACCCACAACCTTTACCACCTAGAAGGACAAGGGCAGCAGGTGCATGAGAACACCACCAGCTCCACGTTCCCCTCCAAGTCACACACCATTCTGACTTGGAAATGTATCGTCGTTCCTTCATCGTCATTGGATCAAAATCCTGGAACTCCCTCCCTAACAGCACTGTGGGAGTACCTGCACCACATGGACTGCAGCGGTTCAAGAAGGCGGCTCACCACCACATTCTCAAGGGCAAGTAGGGATGGGCAAAAAATGCTGGCCTTGTCAGCGACGCCCATCTCGGAACGAATAAAAAATAAAAGTTGATACAAGTTGAACCTTCCTTATCCGGCACCCCCCTCGACCAGCACCATTCCCGGCCACGGCGTGGCACATGCACAGAACTCCGACATGAACAAATTCAGCGAATTGAAGTCTCTCCTCGCTGCTGACTCCTGTAATCGTGGCCTGACCATGCGATCCACCGCACCCCCCTCCGCCCCAAACCATCTCTCTGCCGCACTCCCAGCCCCAAGCCAGCCAGCCCCAATATCCCCATGCTCAGTACCTGTACCATCCAATTTAATGTCACCACCCCTCATCTGGCAAAAATCCCCTTATCCGGCACAGGCCCGGTCCCGAGGATGCCGGATAAGAGAGATTCAACCTCTACCAATCTTCTGCTTCTGAAAAGGATGATGTAGTCGCAGATGTGTTCCAGCTGCAGAACTTGTTATCAACTAAATAAAGTTCTTTGCAGTACGCACTAGATTGTCTTTCTAATTAGCTTTATTGTCTAAATTGACCATTGCGTTAAGGCCTGTCTTAATTCAACAGTTCGGTGGTCACTGTTTCTAAATTGACTTACACCACCTCACTTAACAGGGAAAAGCTGAAGATTACTATTAATATAATATATAGAGAAATTAATAACAGTACAACATTAGCAGACGTCATAACAGTCTGATTAACCCTTTCCTTATAGTTTTACAAGCTGATCTCCCATGGAGTTGCTCATGGGGAATCCGAGGTTACACTGTTGCAAAAGGTGGGCTGGGCTGGGCTGTGGAAGTGAGGAAGCAGACAAGTCTAACATCAGTTGTGTGCAAACTCTTAGCATCCCTATTTCAACAACAGCAACTTACATTTATATAGCACCTTTAACATAGTAGAAAAGTCCCAAGGTGCTTCATAGAATCATCATCAAACAAAATTTGACACCGAGGCTCATAAGGAGATATTAAGACAGGCGACAAAAAGCTTGATCAAAGAGGTAGGTTTTATGGAGCGACGTAAACATAGAAACATAGAAAATAGGTGCAGGAGTAGGCCATTCGGCCCTTCTAGCCTGCACCGCCATTCAATGAGTTCATGGCTGAACATTCAACTTCAGTACCCCATTCCTGCTTTCTCGCCATACCCCTTGATCCCCCTAGTAGTAAGGACCTCATCTAACTCCTTTTTGAATATATTTAGTGAATTGGCCTCAACAACTTTCTGTGGTAGAGAATTCCACAGGTTCACCACTCTCTGGGTGAAGAAGTTCCTCCGCATCTCGGTCCTAAATGGCTTACCCCTTATCCTTAGACTGTGACCTCTGGTTCTGGACTTCCCCAACATTGGGAACATTCTTCCTGCATCTAACCTGTCTAACCCCGTCAGAATTTTAAATGTTTCTATGAGGTCCCCTCTCATTCTTCTGAACTCCAGTGAATACAAGCCCAGTTGATCCAGTCTTTCTTGATAGGTCAGTCCCGCCATCCCGGGAATCAGTCTGGTGAACCTTCGCTGCACTCCCTCAATAGCAAGAATGTCCTTCCTCAGGTTAGGAGACCAAAACTGTACACAATACTCCAGGTGTGGCCTCACCAATGCCCTGTAAAACTGTAGCAACACCTCCCTGCCCCTGTACTCAAATCCCCTTGCTATGAAGGCCAACATGCCATTTGCTTTCTTAACCGCCTGCTGCACCTGCATGCCAACCTTCAATGACTGATGTACCATGACACCCAGGTCTCTTTGCACCTCCCCTTTTCCTAATCTGTCACCATTCAGATAATAGTCTGTCTCTCTGTTTTTACCACCAAAGTGGATAACCTCACATTTATCCACATTATACTTCATCTGCCATGCATTTGCCCACTCACCTAACCTATCCAAGTCGCTCTGCAGCCTCACAGCATCCTCCTCGCAGCTCACACTGCCACCCAACTTAGTGTCATCCGCAAATTTGGAGATACTACATTTAATCCCCTCATCTAAATCATTAATGTACAGTGTAAACAGCTGGGGCCCCAGCACAGAACCTTGCGGTACCCCACTAGTCACTGCCTGCCATTCTGAAAAGTACCCATTTACTCCTACTCTTTGCTTCCTGTCTGACAACCAGTTCTCAATCCATGTCCGTACACTACCCCCAATCCCACGTGCTCTAACTTTGCACATCAATCTCTTGTGTGGGACCTTGTCGAACGCCTTCTGAAAGTCCAAATATACCACATCAACTGGTTCTCCCTTATCCACTCTACTGGAAACATCCTCAAAAAAGGTGAAGAGAGAGGTAGAGAAGTGGAGTGATCTAGGGAGGGAATTCCAGAATTGGGGCCTAGGCAGTTGAAGGCACTGCCGCCAATGGTGGAGCAATTAAAATTGGGGATGTGCAAGAGGCCAGAATTGAAGGAGCGCAGAGATCTTGGAGGATTGTAGGGCTGGTGGAGGTTACAGAGATATGGAGGGGCAAGGCCATGGAGGGTTTTGAAGACAAGGATGAAAATTTTAAAATCGAGGCGTGGCAAGACTGGGGGCCAATGTAGGTCAGCGAGCACAGGGGTGATGGGTGAGCGGGACTTGGTGCGAGTTAGGATATGGGCAGCAGAGTTTTGTATGAGCTCAAGTTCATGGAGGATGAAAAATGGGTGACCGGTCAGGAGTATATTGGAATTCAAGATCAAATTGGTGAGCATTTAGAAATGCATGAGGTAATCAAAGACAGCCACCATGCATCTGTTGACGGCAAGGTGTGTTTGCCAAATTTAATAGAATTTTTCAAGCCATGATTGTAATGAGTGCCTGGCTCACAGAAATGGCCTTCTGCAGTGTGACTGTGGTATCCGCAGGCAGTAGCTTATGAAGGAGGCCCTCATGGTCGATTCCAATGACAAAAATGTCCCGCAGCACTTTGGTGAGGTGGTTGCCGAAACCATATGGTGCCGCCAGTCTCCTGAGGTCTGCAGCATATTTCGCGATTTCCTGGCCTTCGGGATGTTGTTGGGTGTAGAACCGGTGTCTGGTTGTGAGGATGCTCTCCTTGGGCTTGAGTTGCTCTTGGATCAGCGTTATGAGCTCCTCGTATGTCTTGGTCGTTGTCTTCGCTGGTGCCAGCAAGTCCCTGACGAGGCCATAGACGGTGGGCCCACAACTGGTTAGCAGGATAGCTCTGCGCTTATCAGCCAATGTGGCTGGGTTGTCTCCTGCCAGGTCGTTTGCTGTGAAGAAATGGCTGAGCCTCTCTACAAAGGCATCCCAATCATCACCATTGGCGAACTGCTGCAACGTACCAAGGGTAGCCATTTTCACGTGAAAGTCCGTAATCTCGTCACCAATTGTTATGTCTTTAGATGCTCTGATAATGACTCCACGAGGCAATGTGTTGTACTTGAGCTGTTGTGACCTTAGTCCTTTATTGATAACTCCAGAGTGAGGATCACACACGGTGGCCTGACTTTTATACTAGGCCAGCCCGGGGAGAAGAGGATCACCGCAGTCGACATTGTGGATGGGAGGAAAGATGGCGCCCAAACCACGAGGTGATGTGTTGTACTTGAACTGTAGTGACCTTAGTCCTTTATTGAAAACTGTAGAGTGAGAATCACACATGATGGCCTGCCTTTTATACTAGGCCAGTCACACCTGTACAGGTAACCTGCAAGTCTCCCACTGCGGTGCCCTCTGGTGGCACACCTTGTAATAGTGCAAGCAGTAACCATGTAGGATACATGACAAGCAGCCCGTACAGGAATCCCCTCCACGCAGAACTGAAAGGCATGGAGGGGATTGCAACAGCTCTACAACTATATTTGTAGAAACAAATAATCAAGTGCCCCCCTGATTAAAGGGGGGGGCACACTCCAAAAAATTTTCAAGTGCCCCCTTTTCTTTGTTTTTTCCTTTTTTTTAGGACACTAAAACACAAATTATACAAGTGCCCCCTGGCTAAAAGGGCAGGGGGCAGGGAACTAAAACTGACAACTTAAACAAATTTAACTTTAGACATTAAAATCAAATTAAAATTTGGTTGCCGGGGGTGATGATGCATTCCAGTCCCTCTGGCGCCCACCTCTCGCGGAAGGCCGCGAGCGTACCGGTGGACACCGCATGCTCCCTCTCCCTTTCCAGGGTCACCCTGGTTCGGATGTAACCGCGGAAGAGAGGCAGGCAGACAGACTGAACGATCCCCTCGACCGCCCGCTGCCTGGACCGGCTGATGGCCCCCTTGGCCATGCCCAGGAGCAGTCCTACGAGGAGGCCTTCCGACCCGTCCGCTCCCCTCCGCACAGGGTGCCCAAAGATCAGGAATGTGGGACTGAAGTGCAACCAGAATTTGAGGGGCAGCCCCTTCAAATAATGGAATAGGGGCTGCAACCTCACACACTCCATAAAAACATGGAACATGGACTCCTCCAGACCGCCGAAATTTCAGGCGGCCTGGGAGCCCGTGAATCGACTTTAAAAACTTATTGCACGGGACTGCTCAGTGCACCACCTTCCAGGCCAAGCCCCCAATAAATAGAGGGAGGACTCCCACGTAGAGTACACTCCATTGGGGACCCCCGCCTCCTTCAGACGACAAGATGGTGCGCCATGGCGTATCCAGACGGCAGACGAGGATGGCAAGGTGGAGAGTGTGCAAGAACAGCCTGTACAGGAAACCCCTCCGCGCAGAACTGAAAGGCATGGAGGGGATTTGCAACAGCTCTACAACTCTTTTTGGTTCAAAATCATGAATAACATTTGAATGACCCGTACAGGGATCGAACCCTCGACTTTACAGTTTTTAGCGCCATGCTCGAACCAACTGAGCTAACCTGTGAACATACTTACAGGTGCATACATTACAATGATGGATTGGAAAGATTAAGGAATGTTTAATTCACTTAAATGGGCATTCTTCATATGTGAGTCAAAGAAAGGATATTTTACCATGGTGGGGAGAAGAGATTGGGGCAGGCATTATAGCCAAACCTTGATCCTCAACTTCCACATATGCACACAGGAGTCAGAATCCTGACTAATTTGTATTTCTCTTCTCAGGTCAGGTGTACCGCAACCAATTGCAGTTCCTCCATGCTGCTCCAGCTGTGATTAGCTAATACAGCACAGATCAGCCATTGAACCTGGTTTTCATAGCTCCATACCACACCACACAGCATACTTACGATGACTAATACACATGGGATCGAAAGTTCAGCAGGATAACATATTTCCAGGATATTTTACTCAGACATATATAAGTCCGTTGCAATAGGAAATTATTCCTAAGTGAGCTGTTCTGATGTCTATTACATGTGGTGGATTAGAAAGCTAATCCTCTAAGGTAATTTAAAAAAGACTATCTGGTAAAATAAAACGAAAACCTTTTATGACACAGAAGCGTAAAGCAGTCCAGAGGGATATTTAAATAATATTCTACTTCCAGAATGAATTTCGGTTGAATACAAAAACAGATTGACACTTCATAACTTTTTCTGCATGAACTGTCGGACTGAGACAAATCTCATTGTTCAGTCGTGTGGGTCAATAGTAAAAGTGAAACAATGTAACATGACTCTTAAACATCACCAACAGTCACTTCTTCTGGGTTTGATTTGATCACAGTAATTGCCCTTTATACGTGCTGCAAATATCATTCTTATTGATTTTTTCTTATGTCGGTCCAGAATTTAAAAAAAGTTCAATTCTGTTATACTTTTGAAACATACCTGACCTGTCGCCATAGCAAAATGCTTCAGATCAGCAATACAAAACCCGAATTGCAAATCTGTACACTACAATACGCAGTAAGATAGATTTTATTGCCCCCTGCAACCAGTGATGCAGGGACAAAATAAACACCGGAGAACTGAAAATTTGGTGAACAGCTATACAGGTATAGCCAAATCTGTGCCACTTTTGCACCAAGCACAATTTTCCAGCAGGCATTTTAGAGCTGCCTAAATTGATCTTGCCAACAATTAACCGCAGCTTCATTTCAACATTGTTATGCATTGAAATGAAGCTCAGCTCAACTTTCCATCTGCTCACTTAGTCCATCGGGATGAAGCAAGGCTTTTAGCTTTTTCAGTTTTTAATAGAGGCTACCGGTTTATTTTTGGCATATTTATGAAAATAATTTTCATCACCCTTTTTAATTTTTCCTTATTTTGAGAATTTATTTTCTTTCTCTGAACAGTATATTTATATAGACCTCGGCTAGCTGACTATTCCCATAAAACCATCTATAAATGAAGCATTTGCAAGACATTAGCAGAACTGGAACAGCTGAACAGAAAAGGGATGTGAAAAGGAGCTCATACATGACAAATGTTAATGGGACCTACAAGACATCTAAGTGAAGTCCCAGGCAGATGGCAAATGACGTTCTCTTAATGATGGGGTTAGTTTAGAAATGCCCTGATCACAGTGTTTCAGGGGTGAAGGATGGTAGACAGCATGCCAATGAGATCACCAAAGCCAGACTTCCTGCACATGCCATTATGCCACCAACTGTGTCTGTCGGGCTCGCAATTCCCTACCTGGTAATGACCTGAGGACAATGTCCTCTGATAGGTCCAGGTCAGCACAGAGCCAGTTGTAGATCAGTGCCACCAACTGTAAGAATACCTGCAACCAACCTATACTGTAAGGGTGGCACTGCCTCTTAGAAACATAAAAATCCACAGTGCAGAATGAGGCCATTTCGGCCCATCGTGTCTGCGCCGGCTGACAAAGAGCCAAACGACCCTCGGTCCGCAGCCCTGAAGGTTACATATAAAACAATGAACAATGGTGGAAAGGTAAAGAGCATCCGGCCCAACCAGTCTGCCCCACAGAACTGCAATACACCATGCATCGCAACATTTTACACTCCAACCCAACCGGAGCCATGCGATCTCCTGGGAGAGGCAAAAAAACAGATAAAATCCCAGGCCAATTGGGGAAAATAATCTGGGAAAATTCCTCTCCAAACCATCCAGACGATTGAAACTAGTCCAGGCGATCACTCTGGTCATATTCGATTCCTTGAAGTACTTATCGTATCTGCACCAGCCAACAAGAGGTTATCCACTCCAATCCCACTTACCAGCTCTAGGTCCGTAACCCTGCAGGTTATGACACTTCAAGTGCCCGTCCAAGCACCTTTTAAATGTGGTGAGGGTTTCTGCCTCGACCACCCTTCCAGGCAGTGAGTTCCCATAACCCTCTGCGTGAAGAAGCTTCCTCTCAAATCACCTCTAAACCTTCCACCAGCCACTTTAAAACTATGCCCCCTCGTAATCGTCCCCTCCATCAGAGGCCCTTGCTATCCATTATACACTATATCCAGACCCCTCAATGAAGTCTCCTCTCAGCCTCCTCTATTCCAAGGAGAACAAACCCAGCCTATCCAATCTGTCCTCATAGCTAAGATTCTCCATTCCAGGCAGCATCCTCGTAAATCTCCTTTGCACCCTCTCCAGTGCAATCACATCCTTCCTATAATACAGCGACCAGAATTGCATGCAGTTTTCCAGCTGTGACCTAACCAGTGTATTATACAATTTAATCATAACCTCCCTGCTCTTGTATTCTATGCCTTGTCCAACAAAGGCAAGCATTCCGTAAGCCTTCTTAACCATCTTATCCACCTGGCCTGCTATTTTCAGGGATCTGTTGACAAACACTCCAAGGTCCCTTTGTTCATCTACACTTCTAAGTGGCCTACTGTTTAATGTGTATACCCTTTCCCTATTAGCCTTCCCAAAATGCTCACACTTCTCCAAATTAAATTCCATTTGCCACTGTTCTGCCCACCTGACCAGTAGATTGATATCCTCCTGTAATCCATGACTTTCCTCTTCATTATCAACTACACAGCCAATGTTAGTGTAATCTGCAAATTTCTTAATCACACCCCCTATATTCACATCTAGATCATTGATGTATACCACAAAAAGCAAGGGACCCAGTACTGAGTCCTGTGGAACCCCACTGGAAACATCCTTCCAGTCACAAAAACACCCATCAACCATTACCCTTTGTTTCCAACCTCTTCCAATTTTGGATCCAACTTGCTACTTTGCTCTGGATCCCATGGGCTTTTACCTTCGTGACCAGTCTGCCATGTAGGACCTTATCAAAAGCCTTGCTAAAGTCCATATGCACTACATCGTATGCATTACCCTCATTGACCCTCCTGGTTACCTCCTCGAAAAATTTAATTGGGTTAGTCAAACACGATCTTCCCTTAACAAATCCGTGCTGACTGTCCCCGATTAATCCTTGCCTTTCGAAATGTAGATTTATCGTGTCCTTCAGGATTTTTTCCAATAATTTTCCCACCACTGAGGTTGGCTGACAGGCCTGTAATTACTCGGCCTTTCCCTTTCTCCTGTCTTAAACAAGGGTATCACATAGCAGTCCTCCAGTCCTCCGGCGCCATGCCTAAATCTAAAGAGGTTTGGAAAATGATTGTCAAGGCTTTTGCTATTTCCTCTTTTGCTTCACTCAACAGCCTGGGATGCATTTCATCCGGGCCTGGGGACTTATCTACTTTCAAAAGCTGCTAAACCCCTTAATACCTCCTCTCTCTCACTATGTTTATTTCACCGAGGATTTCACACTCCTCCTCAATAGCAGTGTCTGCATTGCCCCTTTCCTTTGTGAAAACAGATGTAAAGTTTTCATTAAGAACCATACCAACATCTTCTGCCTCCACACAGAAATTACCCTTATGGTCTCGAATAGGCCCTACCCTTTCTTTAGTTATCCTTTTACTCTTAATATATTTATAGAACATCTTTGGGTGATCCTTAATTTTACTTGCCAAAAAACTTTCATGCTCTCTCTTAGCATTCTTAATATCTTTTTTAACTTTACCTCTGAACTATCGATATTCCTCCAGAGATTCCACAATATTTTGCCATCGGTATATGATATACGCTTCCCTGTTTTTCTTTTTCCTCTCCTATAAGTCCCTAGACATCCAGGGGACTCTAGAATTGTTATTCCCACCCTTTTTCTTTAAGGGCACATGTTTGGCCTGAGCCCTCCAGATCTCCTCCTTGAATGCCTCCCACTGTTCCGACACTGATTTACCCACAAGTAGCTGGTTCCAGTCCACTGTGGCCAAAGCACTCCTTAACTTAGCAAAATTAGCTTTTCCCCAATTCGGAACTTTTATTCCTGGTCTATCCTTGTCCTTATCCATAACTACCTTGAATCTGACTGAATTATGATCACTGGCACCCAAGTCCTCTCCCACTGCCCAGCTTCATTCTCCAAAACTAAATCCAGAACCATCCCCTCCCATGTTAGGCTTGTTACATACTAACTAAAAAAGTTCTCTTACATGCATTTTAAAAATTCTGCACTCTCTATACCCTTCACACTATATTTGTCCCAATCAATATAAGGATAGTTGAAATCCCCTACTATTACTGCCCTGTGGTTTTTGGACTTCACAGCAATTTGCCTACATATTTGCTCTTCTATCTCCCTCCCACTGTTTGGGGGTTGATAATACACGTCCAGCAGTGTGATCGCCCCTTTTTTATTTTTCAGTTCGACCCATATGGCCTCATTTGATAATCCCTCTAACATATCATTCCTCCTCACAGCTGTAATAGTTTCTTTAATCAATAACGCAACCCCCCCTGCCTTTTACCCCCCTCTCTGTCTTATCTAAAAATCTTGTAAACAGGAATATTTAGCTGCCAAACCTGCCCCTCTTTCAACCTTGTCTCTGTAATGGTTCTAATGTCATACTCCCAAGTGTCTACCTGTGCTTTCAGCTCATCCGCCTTATTCGCTATACTCCTTGCATTGAAGTACAGTTGAGCGTCCCAAATTCGGGGACCGAGGCCAAGCCGGTTTTCGTGTTTTTCCGGACTTTGGAATGTGTTTCTGACATCCGAAATCCAGAAGCATCCGAGCTCAGGTTCGGGTATTTCCAGATTTCGGAACGTCAGAAAGGGGGGTGGTGCTCTCCGAGGAGCTGTTCAGGTCGCTGGCTTCGTCCAGGAGATCGTTGGGCGGGATCCAGCTAACATGGAGGTGTTTGGGCGGGCCCCGCTGCCAAGGAGGTGTTCGGGCTGGGCCCCGTCGCCAAGGAAGTGTTCGGGCTGGCGGGCCCCGTCGCAGAGGAGGTGTTGGGGCGGGCCGGTGAGGAGGCCCCGAGGTAAGGGCAGCGGCGGCAAGCGGGGCGAGGCAAGGGGTGGCGGGGTAAGGTCAGCAGCGGCAAGGTGAGGCGAGGTCAGGCAGCGGCGGGGCCCCGAGGTAAGAGCAGCGGCGGCAAGCGAGGTGAGGCAAGGCCCGAGGTCGGCAGGGTCGGCGGGTCCATATTACGGAACATTTTAGGGATTTCGGACGACCCTGCCACCAATCGATCCGGAGTCCTAATTCTGGAACATTTCGGATTCCAAAACTCCAGATTTTGGACACTCAACCTGTATACACCATTTAGCACAGGAAGACCGCCTTGATTACTATTTACTAACCCTTGTTTCCTTTGTCTTACGGATTAACTTTCTACATTCTTGCTTTCCAATTTCAGCTTTACTTCCTTCCCCATTGAATTTGTTCTCAGGTTCCATTCCCCCTGCCAAGCTAGTTTAAACTCTCCCCAACAGCACTAGCAAAACTCCCCGCGAAGATATTGGTCCCGGCGCTGTTGAGGTGCAACCCGTCTGGTTTGTACAGGTCCCCCAGAAGCGGTCCCAATGCCTCAGGAATTTAAAGCCCTCCCTCCTACACCAACTCTCCAGCCACGCGTTCATCCTCTCTATCCTTCTATTTGGCACGTGGCATCGGTAGTAACCCGGAGATTACTACCTTTGATTTTTCTCCTATCTCCCTAAATTCTGCCTGCAGGACCTCATCCCTCTTTCTACCTATGTCATTGGTCCCGGTATGGACCACGACCGCTAGCTGTTTACCCTCTCCCCCAGAATGCCCTGCGTTCGCTCTGTGACAACCCTTGATCCTGGCTCGAGGGAGGCCATGTCTATGGCCGCAGAAACGCCTCTCTCTTCCCCAAATTATATAATTCCCGACCACTACAGCTCTTTTATTCTTTGTCCCCCCCTACTGTGTAGCTGAACCACCCATGATGCCTTGAACTTGACTCTGGCTGCACTCCCGAGAGGCACCATCGCCCTCACCGGTGCTCAGAAGAGAATATCGGTTGGAAAACAAGATGGCCTCACAGGGGGACTCCTGCATTACCTGCCTAGCATTCTTCCTCCATCTAGTGTTCACCCACCTTCCCTCTATCTGCATGCTTTTAAGCTGTGAGGTGACCACCATCTGAAACGTGCTATCCACGTAGCTCTTAGCCTCGCGGATGCACTGTATTGACTCCAGCCGCCACTCAAGCTCCAAAACGTGGAGCTCGAGTAGTAGAAGCTGGAGACACCTCCTGCACACATGGTTGTCTAGGCTGCGCGAAGCGTCCAGGACTTCCCACATGCCACAGGACATGCACTCCACAGGACTCAGCTGCCCTGCCATCCCTCTAATTAGACTTATCTGATTATAAAAGAGAAAGAGAGATACTTACCAATCAAACAGCTAATCACTTCCCTGCCCGGACGAGGGCTGTGAACTCCTCGCCAGAAGTGAACCCCTCGCCGACTTCCGGGCCTCCTACCCCTCGGACTCCTGGTCTCCCGAACGCTCAGACCTCCCAAACACTCAGACCTCCGGGCCTCCCGAATGCTCAGACCTCCCGAACGCTCAGATCAGACCTCGCGAACACTCAGACCTCCCGAACACTCAGGCCTCCCGAACTCTCGGGCCTCCCGAACGCTCAGATCTCCCGAACGCTCGGACCTCCCGAACGCTCGGACCTCCGGGCTTCCCAAACTCTTGGGCCTCTGGGCCTCCCGAACTCTCAGACCTCCGGGCCTCCCGAACTCTCAGACCTCCCGAACTCTCAGACCTCTCGAACTCTCAGACTCCTGACCTCCCGAACGCTCAGACTTCCCGAACGCTTGGACCTCCGGGCTTCCCGAACTCTTGGGCCTCTGGGCCTCCCGAACGCTCAGACCTCCGGGTCTCCCGAACTCTCGGGCTCCTGACCTCCTGAAATCTCAGACCTCCCGAACTCTCAGGCCTCCCGAACTCTCAGACCTCCCGAACTCTCAGACTCCTGACCTCCCGAACTCTCAGGCCTCCCGAATTCTCAGGCCTCCCGAACTCTCAGGCCTCCCAAACTCTCAGACCTCCTGACCTCCCGAACTCTCGGACCTCCGGGCGTCCTGAACTCTCAGACCTCCCGAACTCTCAGACTCCTGACCTCCCGAACTCTCAGGCCTCCCGAATTCTCAGACCTCCCGAACTCTCAGACTCCTGACCTCCCGAACTCTCAGGCCTCCCGAATTCTCAGACCTCCCGAACTCTCAGACCTCCCAAACTCTCAGACTCCTGACCTCCCGAAATCTCAGACCTCCCGAAATCTCAGACCTCCCGAACTCTCTTGTTCACTTCCTCTTGTTTGAAGAACAAACCACATCCCAGGCATGCCACACTGCTGTTCTCTGGGAAGGGTGGTCTGGAGTGCTAAACAGGGTTATCATTAAAAATACAGCTTAGGGCACAAGTTCCCGATAAAGGGAGGACCTGGCTGACCTTTAACATTCATTTAAAATGGATGAGATTATTGAAAAGTACTTGATTTATAATATCAGAAAACTTATTTCCGTCCTCTCTCCTATGCAGCACTTAGAATCAATTTCAATTGCTAATGTGGGCCTTGCACATTTTATGAAACACAGCACGCTACTGATAGGCAACAAGGTCAGTAATTTACAACCTCAGGCAGAAGCACCTCCATTTTGCCAGCGGTCAAATAAAATCTACTCTGCTGCACGCTGTAGTGTAATCTTTCTTGGTGTACACAGTCAACAAATAATTATTTGGCAACAAATGTGCGCATTAAAAATGACTACTTGGGGAGTAATAATGCCGACAGGTGAACAGCTCTCTTTTGATTTGGTGTCCTGGAAATTCCTGCAAGTTTAAGTGCTTTCACTTGCTCATTTTTGCTCACACATTTAAGGGGAATCTAGATAAGCATGAGGGATAAAGGGACGAAGGATATGTTGATAGGGTGAGATGAAGTAAGGTGAGAGGAAGCTCATGTTGAACATAAATACTGGCATAGACCAGTTGGACTGAATGCCCTGTTTCTGTGCTATAAATTCTATGTAACTTTTTGCCTGCAAATTACTGACCTTGTTGCCTATCAGTAGCATGCTGTGTTTAATAAAATGTGCAAGGCCCACATTAGCCTTGAGATTGATTCTAAGTGCTGCATAGGAGAGAGGACGAAAATAAGTTTTCTGATATTATAAATCAAGTACTTTTCACTAATCTCATCTATTTTAAATGAATGTTAAAGGTCAGCCAGATCCTCCTGTATCGGGAATTTGTGCCTTAAAGCTGTATTTTTAATTTCTTTTTACTGTCATACACTTGTAAGCAAAAGGATTTTCTAGTTCTAACGACAAACGACAGAGTAGAAGATAAAGAGATTGGCGATCTCTCCCAATTTAATGGCTCGTATTCTTTGTTTTTCATTCTTTATCTCCTCATTCACTCCCTCGCACACAAGTAGAAGTTGCAGCATTTCTGCTTAGCACACTGAAATTACCATGCAAAGTTATGTTGCAAGGGGTGTCTTACTGCAAGCATTATAAAATATATCTAGCTGCTACTTCTTGGTGATCAAGGGAAGGAGGGGTGGCAAGCTAATGCCTCACAGCATCCTAGATATCCCTCTCCCACAGTGAAGACACAAACGACTAGCTGGAGGCCCAGCTTAAGGTCTCCTTCAGCTAATGTGATCAGGGATTCAGACCTCAGAGGGTCAATTTAGAATGTACTTTGGATTCATCATGTTAGGGAATCAGATTTTAGCCAAAACGCAGGCTTCAACAGTATCGTGGCTTTGCTGCAGACTTCTAGCCCTGCTGAGGGAGTGATCAACAGCGAGGGAATCACAGAACGTGCATGGATGGTGGAGGTGTCCCTTGGCTGATGCAACATCCACTTTACTCAAATGACTAGAGATGTGTCTCCAAGCATACAGGCCAGATGGCTACTACATCAAGACCATCAGCAGGCGGGGGGCATTAGAGGAAGCAACGTGCGGCGGCATGCCACTTCAGGGAGCAGAGCGTGCTGCTGCAGGAGGGCGACGCTGATTGCAGTGCGGGCAGGCACAACAGGAGGGGCGAAGGAGCAGCATGAGTTTGTAGATGGAAGTGACCGGGGCTCAGGAGAGGTGCGAGTTTGGGGCTCAGAACAGGTGAGGGCCCAGGGGCAGCACGGGCCAGCCCACACTGCGATATGTGTGCGCACTAGGTCCGTGCAGCAGAGCAGGTCTCCAGTTGTCTTGGGTAATCCTTGCCACTGGACCAAGACCTAGCTCTATCAAGCCTGTGTGTGGCTGGTGTGCAATGGCCACCACACTTGAAAAAAAATCCACGCACAGGCATCTTCCACCCTTCAAGATTTAGTTCAGGATCTGGAATATTAGATCCTTCATTGAAACACCTGTGAACTCATCCCTTTTTGGTGTGGAAGCAAGTCATCCTCGCTTTGAGGGACTGCCTATGATGATGATGATGATGTCAATCCATGTGCCACATGTGGCTGCAGGGCCATTTTCTGACCCAGCACAAGGAGGGACTGTGCTACCTCCATCCCTAGAGGCAGACACGGACACCTAGCCACCCCATTTTCTCTGCCTACTGGGAAACACTTCGACCAAACAGATGATTAGAAAGTAAACAACATACATCCTACACTTTCACTAAGGGGTGGCACTGGGTAAAAACTGAGTACGCTTGCATCACACATTGTAAGAATGAATAAAAGTTGGATTGAGTGGCACAGAAATGAGTCTCCATCATTCTTTTGGTGTGAGGCCAATTAAAGTAATTTGGGAAAATTGATGATGTATTCATGGGTATTGATAAACGCTTGGCCCCAGTGAAAGTGAGGGGGTTGGGTACATGTGGAAATGACTGCTGTCCATTGGTGATATAAGGCACTTAATTAAAGGTTTGGTCTATTAGACCTCTGCCTGATGACTCTTGTTAACTGAGTGGTTTCTTGCGCAAGCAATTCTTCTGTAACGGGATTGAGTAATCTTCTTTCAGTAGCTGGTGCCTTTCTTCGCATGCCTGCTCCAAGGCTATCATTCCTTTGTTGGCTAAAAATGTGTAGAACACAGCAGACTCCGGTAAACTTTCTTTTGGAAGCTCCCATGACCCTTCATCCTGTAATCAATGGTGCCAATGTTATTTGAAAGATCATGAAGACTATAGGAATAGCTGCTGAGAGACCAAAGATATGCACTGTATACTCAAGCACAATACTTGAGGAGAGGTACAATGCAGCAATCGCTTGCATCAGGGTCCTTGTTGAGGACAAAATCATGAGGGTTCTAGACAGAGTAGATAGAAAGAAACTGTTCCCCTTGGCAGAAAGGTCACAAACCAGAGGACACAGATTTAAGGTGATTGGCAGAAGAACCAAAGACGACATGAGGTAAAACCTTTTTACGAAGCGAGTGGTTCGGATCTATAATGCACTGCCTGAAAGGATGGTGGAGGCAGATTCAATCATTGCATTCAAAAGGGAATTAGATCTGAAGGAAAATAATTTGCAAGGCTACAGGGAAAGGACAGGGGAGTGGGACGAGTTGGAGTGCTCTTGCAGAGAGCTGTCACGGGTTCGACGTAATGAATGGCTGTAACCTTCTGTGCTCTAACCATTCTATGATTCACAACAGTTGCATCCTCAAATAGCAATTTAATTGCCTTGAGGATATGACCTGTTACAGGACAAAGTTGGGGGCTGTTTTATAGCATCACCCCCCACCCCCCCACCCCGACCCGCCTAATCTGTTGAGCCATCTGAATTGTAATTGCATGAACTGGGCTGTAAAAAGAAACTGCTGCTATTGTTTATAATTCAGCATTTGGATTTGCTGACTGTTGAAAACCCCTTTCAAATTTCAAAATGTGCACAACTTTTATTTCATATGGTGGATTCTGACATGTGTTAATTTCAGTTAGTAACAACACAGACAAGATGGCAGAGAATTTGGATCCCAAAAGTCTGCGATGTTCAGTGGATTCAGAATGGGCAGAAATTTGTGGGGCACCCGGATACACTGGTTCTGCCCTAGGTTCAATATACATACACTGCGGTTTCCCGTGGGGCCGGGAATAAGAACATAAGAAATAGCAGCAGGAGTAGGCCACCTGGCCCCTCGAGCCTGCTCCGCCATTTAATAAGATCATGGCTGATCTGATCATGGACTCAGCTCCACTTCCCTGCCCGTTCCCCATATTCACTTATCACTCAAAAATCTGTCTATCTCCGTCCTAAATATATTCAATGACCCAGCCTCCACAGTTCTCTGGGGCAGAGAATTCCATGGATTTACAACCCTCTGAGAGAAGAAATTCCTCCTCATCTCAGTTTTAAATGGGCGGCCCCTTATTCTGAGACTGTGTCCCCTAGTTTTAGTTTCCCCTATGTGGAAATATCTTCTCTGCATCCACCTTGTTGAGCTCCCACATTATCTTACATGTTTCAATAAGATCACCTCTCATTCTTCTGAACTCCAATGAGTATAGGCCCAACCTACTCAACCTATCTTCATAAGTCAACCCCTCATCACCGGAATGAACCGAGTGAACCTTCTCTGAACAGTCTCCAATGCAAGTATATCCTTCCTTAAATACGGAGACCAAAACTATATGCAGTACTCCAGCTGTGGCCTCATCAATACCCTGTACAGTTATAGCAGGACTTTTTTGTGTCCTCCTCACAATTTGCTTTCGCATCAGTAAACTTGGCTACATTACACTCTGTCCCTTTATCCAAGTCATTAATATAGATTGTAAATCGTTGAGGACCCAGCACCAATCCCCGCAGCAGCCCATTAGTCACTGGTTGCCAACTGGAAAATGACCCATTTATCCCGACTCTGTTATCTGTTAGTTAGCCAATCCTCTATCCATGCTAATGTATTACCCCCAAAAGTTTGAGATCCAACTTTCTCACCCTCCAACTAAATTTGAAATTCTTAAATGCTATGGTCACTCATTCCTCGAAGATCATTTACTACGAGATTATTTATTAATCCTGTCTCATAACACAGTACCAGATCTAAGATAGCCTGCTCCCTGGTTGGTTCCGCAACGTACTGTTCAAGGAAACTATCCTGGATACACTCTATGAACTCTTCCTCAAGGCTACCCTGGCCAATTTGCTGCATCCAATCAATATGAAGGTTAAAATCGGCCATGATTATTGCCATTCCTTTATTACAAGCCTCCATAATCTATACTCCATTCAACAGTGTAGCTACTATTAGGGGGCCTATAGACTATGCCCACCAGCGACTTTTCCCCTTTAATATTCCTTATCTCTACCCAAATTGATTCAACATATTTTATATTAGTCAGTAACTTTTAACATTGTTGTTGCCAATTTAAGTGTATCTAAGGGTTAAGTCATGGCAGGAGAGCTCGGTCAGGTGTTATGCTCCTCCTGTACCATGTGGGAACTCAGGGACACTTCCAGTGTCCCTGATGACTACGTGTGCGGGAAGTGTATCCACCTCCAGCTCCTGACGGTCCGCGTTGCGGAATTGGAGCGAAGGGTGGATTCATGCTGGAGCATCCACGATGCTGAGAATGACGTGAGTAGCATGTGTAGCAAGTTGGTCTTACTGCAGGAGAAGGGTCCACAGCCAGATAGGGAATAGAAGACCAGCAGGAAGAGTAGTGCAAGGAAGGTAGTGCAGGGGTCCCCTGCGGTCATCCCCCTGCAAAACAGATACACCGCTTTGAGTACTGTTGGGGGGGATGACTCATCAGGGGAGGACAGCAGCAGCCAAGTTCATGGCACCGTGGCTGGCTCTGTTGCACAGGAGGGCAGCAAAAAGAGTGGGAGAGCGATAGTGATAAGGGATTCAATGGTGAGGGAAATAGATAGGCGTTTCTGCGGCCGCAACCGAGACTCCAGGATGGTATGTTGCCTCCCTGGTGCAAGGGTCAAGGATGTCTCGGAGCGGGTGCAGGACATTCTAAAAAGGGAGGGAGAACAGCCAGTTGTCGTGGTGCACATTGGTACCAACGACATAGGTAAAAAAAGGGATGAGGTCCTACGAAACGAATTCAAGGAACTAGGAGCTAAATTAAAAAGTAGGACCTCAAAAGTAGTAATCTCGGGATTGCTACCAGTGCCACGTGCTAATCAGAGTAGGAATCGCAGGATAGCGCAGATGAATACGTGGCTTGAGCAGTGGTGCAGCAGGGAGGGATTCAAATTCCTGGGGCATTGGAACCGGTTCTGGGGGAGGTGGGACCAGTACAAACCGGACGGTCTGCACCTGGGCAGGACCGGAACCAATGTCCGAGGGGGAATGTTTGCTAGTGCTGTTGGGGAGGAGTTAAACTAATATGGCAGGGGGATGGGAACCAATGCAGGGAGACAGAGGGAAACAAAATGGAGGCAAAAGCAAAAGACAGAAAGGAGATGAGGAAAAGTGGAGGGCAGAGAAACCCAAGGCAAAGAACAAAAAGGGCCACTGTACAGCAAAATTCTAAAAGGACAAAGGGTGTTAAAAAAACAAGCCTGAAGGCTTTGTGTCTTAATGCAAGGAGTATCCGTAATAAGGTGGATGAATTAACTGTGCAAATAGATGTTAACAAATATGATGTGATTGGGATTACAGAGACGTGGCTCCAGGATGATCAGGGCTGGGAACTCAACATCCAGGGGTATTCAACATTCAGGAAGGATAGAATAAAAGAAAAAGGAGGTGGGGTAGCCTTGCTGGTTAAAGAGGAGATTAATGCAATAGTTAGGAAAGACATTAGCTTGGATGATGTGGAATCTATATGGGTAGAGCTGCAGAACACCAAAGAGCAAAAAACATTAGTGGGAGTTGTGTACAGACCTCCAAACAGTAGTAGTGATGTTGGGGAGGGCATCAAACAGGAAATTAGGGGTGCATGCAATAAAGGTGCAGCAGTTATAATGGGTGACTTTAATATGCACATAGATTGGGCTAGCCAAACTGGAAGCAATACGGTGGAGGAGGATTTCCTGGAGTGCATAAGGGATGGTTTTCTAGACCAATATATGTCGAGGAACCAACTAGGGGGGAGGCCATCTTAGACTGGGTGTTGTGTAATGAGAGAGGATTAATTAGCAATCTCGTTGTGCGAGGCCCCTTGGGGAAGAGTGACCATAATATGGTGGAATTCTGCATTAGGATGGAGAATGAAACAGTTAATTCAGAGACCATGGTCCAGAACTTAAAGAAGGGTAACTTTGAAGGTATGAGGCGTGAATTGGCTAGGATAGATTGGCGAATGATACTTAAGGGGTTGACTGTGGATGGGCAATGGCAGACATTTAGAGACCGCATGGATGAACTACAACAATTGTACATTCCTGTCTGGCGTAAAAATAAAAAAGGGAAGGTGGCTCAACCGTGGCTATCAAGGGAAATCAGGGATAGTATTAAAGCCAAGGAAGTGGCATACAAATTGGCCAGAAATAGCAGCGAACCTGGGGACTGGGAGAAATTTAGAATTCAGCAGAGGAGGACAAAGGGTTTGATTAGGGCAGGGAAAATGGAGTACGAGAAGAAGCTTGCAAGGAACTTTAAGGCGGATTGCAAAAGTTTCTATAGATATGTAAAGAGAAAAAGGTTAGTAAAGACAAACGTAGGTCCCCTGCAGTCAGAATCAGGGGAAGTCATAACGGGGAACAAAGAAATGGCAGACCAATTGAACAAGTACTTTGGTTCGATATTCACTAAGGAGGACACAAACAACCTTCCGGATATAAAAGGGGTCAGAGGGTCTAGTAAGGAGGAGGAACTGAGGGAAATCCTTATTAGTCGGGAAATTGTGTTGGGAAAATTGATGGAGATTGAAGGCCGATAAATCCCCAGGGCCTGATGGACTGCATCCCAGAGTACTTAAGGAGGTGGCCTTGGAAATAGCGGATGCATTGACAGTCATTTTCCAACATTCCATTGACTGTGGATCAGTTCCTATCGAGTGGAGGGTAGCCAATGTAACCCCACTTTTTAAAATAGGAGGGAGAGAGAAAACAGGGAATTATAGACCGGTCAGCCTGACCTCAGTAGTGGGTACAATGATGGAATCAATTATTAAGGATATCATAGCAGCGCATTTGGAAAAAGGTGACATGATAGGTCCAAGTCAGCATGGATTTGTGAAAGGGAAATCATGCTTGACAAATCTTCTGGAATTTTTTAAGGATGTTTCCAGTAAAGTGGACAAGGGAGAACCAGTTGATGTGGTATATTTGGACTTTCAGAAGGCTTTCGACAAGGTCCCACACAAGAGATTAATGTGCAAAGTTAAAGCACATGGGATTGGGGATAGTGTGCTGACGTGGATTGAGAACTGGTTGTCAGACAGGAAGCAAAGAGTAGAAGTAAATGGGTACTTTTCAGAATGGCAGGCAATGACTAGTGGAGTGCCGCAAGGTTCTGTGCTGGGGCCCCAGCTGTTTACATTGTACATTAATGATTTAGACGAGGGGATTAAATGTAGTATCTCCAAATTTGCAGATGACACTAAGTTGGGTGGCAGTGTGAGCTGCGAGGAGGATGCTATGAGGCTGCAGAGTGACTTGGATAGGTTAGGTGAGTGGGCAAATGCATGGCAGATGAAGTATAATGTGGATAAATGTGAGGTTATACACTTTGGTGGTTAAAACAGAGAGACAGACTATTATCTGAATGGTGACAGATTAGGAAAAGGGGAGGTGCAACGAGACCTGGGTGTCATGGTACATCAGTCATTGAAGGTTGGCATGCAGGTACAGCAGGCGGTTAAGAAAGCAAATGGCATGTTGGCCTTCATAGCAAGGGGATTTGAATACATGGGCAGGGAGGTGTTGCTACAGTTGTACAGGGCCTTGGTGAGGCCACACCTGGAGTATTGTGTACAGTTTTGGTCTCCTAACTTGAGGAAGGACATTCTTGCTATTGAGGGAGTGCAGCGAAGATTCACCAGACTGATTCTTGGGATGGTGGGACTGACCTATCAAGAAAGACTGGATCAACTGGGCTTGTATTCACTGGAGTTCAGAAGAATGAGAGGGGACCTCATAGAAACGTTTAAAATTCTGACGGGTTTAGACAGGTTAGATGCAGGAAGAATGTTCCCAATATTGGGGAAGTCCAGAACCAGGGGTCACAGTTTAAGGATAAGGGGTAAGCCATTTAGGACCAAGATGAGGAGAAACTTCTTCACCCAGAGAGTGGTGAACCTGTGGAATTCTCTACCACAGAAAGTAGTTGAGGCCAATTCACTAAATATATTCAAAAGTGAGTTAGATGAAGTCCTTACTACTAGGAGGATCAAGGGGTATGGCGAGAAAGCAGGAATGGGGTACTGAATTTGCATGTTCAGCCATGAACTCATTGAATGGCGGTGCAGGCTCGAAGGGCCGAATGGCCTACTCCTGCACCTATTTTCTATGTTTCTATGTAACATCTTGAACTTCTGAACCAATATCGTTTCTCACTAACGCACTGATCTTATCCTTTATTAACAATGCTGTCCCACCTTCTTTTCCTTTCTGTCTGTCCTTCCAAATGGTCAAATACCCCGGAATATTTAGCTCCCAGTCCTGGTCACCTTGCAACCACATCTCTGTAATGGCTATCAGGTCATACCCATTTGTATGATCGGTGGTTCTTGTCGGCACCTCCTTGCAACCTGATGTCAGAAATTGAAGATGTCCCTTGTTTCATGAAAGGGAAATCATGTTTGACAAATTTGCTGGAGTTCTTTGAGGATGTAATGAACAGGGTGGATAAAGAGGAACCAGTAGATGTGGTGTATTTGGATTTCCAGAAGGCATTCGATAAGGTGCCACATAAAAGGTTACTGCACAAGATAAGAGCTCACGGGGTTGGGGGTTAGCATGGATAGAAGATTGGCTAATGAACAGAAAACAGAGAGTCGTGATAAATGGGACATTTTCAGGTTGGCAAACTGTAACTAGCAGGATGCCACAGGGATCAGTGCTGGGGCCTCAACTATTTACAATTTATATTAATGAATTGGATGAAGGGACAGAATGTAATGTAGCCACATTTGCTGATTATACAAAGATAGGTGGGAAATCAAGTTGTGAGGAAGATGCAAAAAATCTACAAATGGATATAGATAGGTTAAGTGAGTGGGCAAATATTTAGCAGATGGAGAATAATATGGGAAAATCTGAGGCTTTCCACTTTGGTAGGAAAAATAAAAAAGCAATTTATTATTTAAATGGGGAGAGATTACAAAATACTGCGGTACAAAGGTATCTGGGGGTTCTTCTACATGAAACACAAAACGTTAGCATGCAGATACAGCAAGTAATTAGGAAGGCAAATGGAATGTTGGCCTTTATTGCAAGAGGGATGAAGTATAAAAGTAGGGAAGTCCTCTTATAGCTTTTCAGGGCATTGGTGAGACCACACCTGGAGTACTGCATACAGTTTTGGTCTCCTTATTTAGGAAGGAATTTAGTTGCATTGGAGGCAGTTCAGCGAAGGTTCGCAAGGATGATTCCTGAGGTGAAGGAGTTGTCTTATGAAAAAAGGTTGAGCAGGTTGGGCCTATACTCATTGTAGTTTCGAAGAATGATGTGATCTTATTGAAATGTATAAGATTCTGAGGGGGCTTGACAGGGTAGATACAGAGAGGATGTTTCCCTTCGTGGGAGATGCTAGAACTAGGGGGCATAGTTTCAGAACAAGGGGTCGCCCATTTAAAATGGAGATTAGGAGGAATTTCTTCTCTCAGAGGGTCGTGAATCTTTGGAATTCTCTACCTCAGAGAGCTGTGGAGGCTGGGTCATTGAATATATTTAAGGTGGAGATAGAAAGATTTTTGAACGATAAGGGAGCCATGGGTTATGGGGAGCAGGCAGGGAAGTGGAGTTGAGGCCAAGATCCGATCAGCCATGATCTTATTAAATGGCGGAGCAGGCTCGAGGGGCCAAATAGCCTACTCCCGCTCCTATTTGTTATGTTGTTATGTTCAAGAAGCGTTACTTCATCAGATAGTCCACAGGAATGTTTCAGATCAGTTTGAAGGCTTGGACCTTCAGTCAAGGAGTAAGTGACTTTTCTACCAGAGTGATGATTTTTATAATTTACTGAAATCTTCAGTTGGTTCTGCCCAAGGTGGCTGGCAAGTGCAATATTCTTCTTCTCCCTCACCTTGTGGTCACCCAGTACAAATCAAAGTGGCAATGTGACCACGATCGGGAATTATAATGTTAAGTAAGTAAATTATTTGCATTCAGTTTTACCGCCGCTCAACCCCCCCACTAGCTCTGCCACTGCAGGCATCCCAGCTACACTAATACTGGTGTGGTTGCTTGACAACTTTATGGTCATTCTCTGACCCTGGGAATCCCAACAAGGTCAGGTAGGTGGTGTTAGAAACTAGGGATACCTAAAAAACATATGGTTATGCAACTAAAACTGTGATGCGAAGAATGCTGTGTATACATGATGGTGTTAGAGCTGGAAACAACAAGTCTCCTCAGACTAGATTGATGCTTAGAAGTGCTAATATTTTGGTTCCCTGCTGATGTTATAGCATTCTGCAATTTGACAGCCATATACAATTATCTGTTGTTTTCAAGTTAAGACTTCAACTTTGTTTATGTATCTTTAATTTAACCAACTAAGCTCTATATTATTATTAATAACAATCAAGTTATAATGCTAAGGTAGGAATTGGAGTTACTTGTCACGGTCGTATGTTTTTGCTGGATAACTAATGTGTTATGTTCTGTCTTAACCTCTGATTAAACATAATATACCCATATATCCACCATATTGGTTTGCACTCAAACCTGATTATTTAAAGTGACCAGAGATAGCTGTAAAGAGGTTATTTCTAACAGTGGGTCTCCAGGGCATTGAAAGTCCCACTCTGCCATTGTTGCAATAGTGGAACAGCATTGCAGGCATTTGGCCCATAGTTTGTATAAGAACATAAGAACATAAGAAATAGAAACAGGAGTAAGCGATACGAGCCTGCTCTGCCATTTAATACGATCATGGCTGATCCGATCATGGACTCAGGACCACTTCCCTGCCCACTCCCCATAACCCTTTATTTCCTTATCAGTTAAGAAACTGTCTATCTCTTACTTAAATTTATTCAATGTCCCAGCTTCCACAGCTCTGAGGCAGCGAATTCCACAGATTTACAATCCTCTGAGAGAAGAAATTCCTCCTCATCTCAGTTTTAAATGGGCGGCCCTTTATTCTAAGATTATGCCCCCTAGTTCTAGTCTTCCCTATCAGTGGAAACATCTTCTCTGCATCCACCTTGTCAAGCCCCCTCATCGTCTTATAAGTTTCAATAAGTTCACCTCTCATTCTTCTGAATTTCAATGAGTAGAGGCCCAACCAACTCACCTTTCCTCATAAGTCAACCCCCTCATCTCTGGAATCAACCTAGTGAAACTTCTCTGAACTGCCCCCAAGGCAAGTATATCCTTTCGTAAATATGGAAACCAAAACTGTGCGCAATATTCTAGGTGTGGCCTCACCAATACCCTGTACAACTGTCGCAAGACTTCCCATCAGCCATTTTACTGCATAGCATTCACCTGTCAATCGTATAAATATTTCCAGGTCAGGGGAAAGTCAGTGAACTTTCTACATTTAACTATCGATACAAATTTATACCTATATTAATAAGATTAAAATAGATGGGGAATGTAGAAGGAGTAGCTCTGTTGTGAAAAAGTGACTGCATTACCTAGTATGAAATACAAATCTTTATAATTAATAATGGCTTGGAATTTTTACAGTCGGGATGATGGCGAACTGGCAGCGTTTGCCGTCATTCCGCCTTTGAAACTGATCGCAACTTTGGGATTTGATACATGCGCATGGGGAAACCCTGAAGTTGCGATCTGTCATTGACAGCTCCGAAACTGTCTGCGCTGTGCCTCCCACCGTCCCCCCTCTCCCGCCCCAGAATCGACAATCTGTGTAATTAGCCAAATCATTGAAACTGATGTAAACTTCAGCTCTTCCGCAGTAAGTCCATTTTTAAATACCCCACCAAAAGTTAGAGACAAAGGGATTAGGTGTAACTGGAGTTTTAACAGCATATTGACTGCTAAACAAAGGTTAAGGGCTTGGAAAACTAATTTTAATTTTACGCAGTTTGAAATTTGTTCATTTAAAATTTTAATTTCTTTTTAATAAACTTTTGTTATTTGTGCTTAAATCTAAAGGAGAATACCTGAACTCGACAGAATGGCCCGGAATTTGCAGTGGGTAATAACAGCGAACAAATGGCTTTGAAATGGAGCGCAACTTCGGGATTTAGCCCATGCACATCCTGACGCCGAAATCCTGAAGAAGCAGTCAGTCATTCACTGCTCCCACGCTGGTTGCACTGTGGAACTCCCCTCCGCCCCCCCTCCCCATCGCCAGCAATCAGTTTAATCAGTGTGATCAGTGAAACTGATGAAAATTTGGGCTTTTCCGCGGAACTAT
Organism: Pristiophorus japonicus; assembly: GCF_044704955.1. Lineage (NCBI taxonomy): Eukaryota > Metazoa > Chordata > Chondrichthyes > Pristiophoridae > Pristiophorus > Pristiophorus japonicus. Next base: position 35,949,706 of record NC_091982.1, on the reverse strand, counting down.
CGCTGTTAAATCCCCATTAAATGTTAGACCTTGTTGGATTAGGTGTAACTGGGGTTTTAACAGAGTATTGACTGCTGAACAAATGGTAAGGGCCTGAAAAACTAATTTTAATTTTATGCAGTTTGAAATTTGTCCATTTAAAAAAAAAATTAAGAAACTTTTCAAAACATTAAATTTAAAAAAAATATTTTTCCATATTTATTTTAGGTTTGTCTTTTCCCCATGTGAGAGCCATATTCTTTGTTTTTCTCTCTACAACATTTTTTAAAAGTTAGAATTTTAGGGGTTTACTCACTTCCTTGTCTGTGAGACTTCTGCCTTTTGATTGGCTGCTTAGGCAGCTTGTTGAGGTCATAGCAGATCACACAAGGGGATCCCCACTATATTCTGTTGATTTGAATTGAAGGTCGGAAAACCGAAGTTCTTGAAATGTATTTTGGGGCCAGCAGTGAATGTCTTCGCTTCACCAGGCCAATATTTTTAGCTAAAATTATTTCAGAAAGCAGTACCTAGTTGGTACTTTGATTTCCAAAAGTTAGATAGTTCCAGATCAGTTCTCAGGCTGGTCTGATGTGCCAACACACATTGAACTGAATGACAAAGATTTGGAAAGCATCACCCCCACAATTTACTTTTAACAAAACAGCTGAGGAGGAAAGGCGACCCAAAATGGCAAGTCACCATCAACTAAAAAAAATGATTATATCGCTTGATTTCATATCAGGTAATAAAGTTGTATGTTTTAAGATAAATAGGGGTGCACTTTGAACAGAAAATATGCTGTTGAATTTTCCTTCCCTTTTAAATAAATACATGCTGAGTGAGTGTTTGAAATCCATGAATGGAAACTTCATTGGGATTTTCAGGTTTTATCCATTATATTCACTTCTGCTGTCTGTTAACTCTTTCTGTAAGTTCTTGGGAAGTGAATACTTTGTTGACTAGAATGAACTGCATAACATCTGCAAAAATGATCTTCTGGACAATTCTGCGGTTGAATGTAATAAAGTAGAATTCGAAAAAAGCACCAAAACAAAGAACGATACTTCATTCACAGGAGATTGGACATTATTTGAAAAAAAAAACTTAGAGATTTTAGCACTGAAATGCTGTTGCAGTCTTTAAAGGGTTAATAAATTCAAGGGCAGATGAAGCTACCAGAACATCAAGCTGAATATTGCTTTTTAAAAATTCCTTATCAATTACATTTTTGGATTTATCAAACTGTGATTTTAATTGAGAAATGATTTGAATTGACATCATTAGCTTTGCAAGCCTTGTGTTTAGATGTTTCCATCCGGCATTAATCTGACTTGTGTCTCATGAAAGGGTTTGACTGATAGGATTACGATGTGGCTTCACATTAGGGTGCTTCAGTGAGGAGAATACTGGGCCACATCCTCCTGTGACACACATTGCCAATGATTTTCTGTTCTCGGCTGAAGCAAAAAAATCACAAAAAGATAGTTGAATAACAGAACAATCTGCATGACAATATTTGCTCATTATTAGCACGCAGGATGAAGTACTGCAGTAAGTGCTAGACTGGAGGGGCACTGTACACTCTAATAATCACAGAATGGTAGGAGACAGGCTCACACCCATGGTTTCCCATATAGTTAGTTCCTAATCTGAATCATGGCACCTGTGGAGGATACATTATGGAGGCCAGGTACATATTCACAAGGAAGGAGGAAATGTTGGACGGAAAGTCGTTGGGTCCCTAATATAGCAGTGTATCACACTAACACAGCAATACCAGCTTGCAATAAAACTTTTATTATAATTACACAATATATTAAGTCAAAGTATAAATGTTTAAGAGAAGCGCTTTCTCTTTTTCGTACTTGTTCCTTTATTCAGAAAACTGATACTGTACCGAATCACTATAATTCAAACAGCCTTGCGTTGATGTTTTGGCTGAAGTAGCTTAGTTTTAATGAACGGCAGTACCAAGGAACGAAAAAGAAATGAAGTTAAATCAATGGTTCGTGTAACAGAGCAGGCAATAGTTTCCAGCTGTAAATTATTATTTTGAGTATGTGGGATGGCAAAGCACTTTCTGTAAAGTGGAAATCATACCAAAAGAACAATCAAAACAAACAAAAAGGGCAAATAACAAAGATAAATATCCCCTGAAAGCAGGAGTTTCTATTGAGGGGCAGAATCGCTAAATTAGAAGCTATTCGCTCCTTTGCCAAAATGTAAAAAAAAAAGGACTTGCATTTATATTGCGCCTTTCACGACCACCGGATGTCTCAAAGCGCTTTACAGCCAATGAAGTACTTTTGTAGCGTAGTCACTGTTGCAATGTAGGAAACGCGACAGCCAATTTGCACACAGCGAGCTCACACAAACAGCAATGTGATAATGACCAGATAATCTGTTTTTTTGTTATGTTGATTGAGGGATAAATATTGGCCAGGACACTGGGGATAACTCCCCTGCTCTTCTTCGAAATAGTGTCATGTGACCTTTTACATCCACCTGAGAGAGCAGACGGGGCCTCGGTTTAGCTACTTATCCGAAAGATGGCACCTCCGACAGTGTAGCTTCGTCATCTTTCATAACAGTTCTGTGATAATATCCTGAAAAGGTATGGAACTGTATTGATTTCTCAAAAATCTAAGGTGGGTCTTTTTAAATATAGTGCGGCTTTATAAAAACTCAACAAAGAAATTGTAGCTGCATTATTCTTTGAGCTTCATTTACATTAAAAAAAATTCATTTTCCTTCATTTCTCAACATGTGCCCAACCTGAGTTGTCAGATCTGAAGAAACATTCTCCCGATGTGACAAAATTAATAGAATTCATCTGTGAAAACAGCAAACGCATGAGAATGTAAAAATTTTGCGCACGTTTTAATAAGGGAAAAGCTGGGTTTCAGAGGGTGGGAATGGTACAGGAGTCTGGGAAATGGGACCAGGGGAACAATAAATGCTAAAATGGTTTTTATATGGTTGAGCTGTTTCAAATGAATCATAGAGGCACAAAAATACCTTTCATTTACGATTTGCTTTAGCTGAGTGCAGAACACAGTGGATAGTTTTAATGTGTGCTTAGAAAACTGCTGGGAGACAGAATCCTATAAAATGTGATCAATGCTCACTACTACCTTTTTTTAGCGAACACATTTACAGAATTAATTAATCCTCTGAGATGAAGCATTTGAGATGTTGTGAGTTTGATGAGTGGAAACTTTCTTTTAATTTCATAAGCTCTGCCCAAAGTGAGAAAGGAGGCAGTCGCAGGTTGTGAAACATTTTACGCTGCATGACTGGGCTGTTTTTTCTTCATTGCTTCATCTCTGCAGAATGAAATCGCTTTAATACACTCAACAAGTGCCCTCTGTCCATCACGCTCTTCAATGTTATGCCTTGTGAGTTCCTATGGCACCTCCTGGCCTGATAAGTTTGCAATCAGTACAGAAGTTAATTCAGAGGGACTTGGCAACGAGTTTGTCTAAGCAAACAGGGGCAAAAAGCATGAAAAATTTTCACCAGCAGCAAATAATGTGAAAGACTTGCGCAGCATTCCAGTTCCCAAAATGGGAATTTTAATCCTCTATTTGGAGTCGAATAGGAGTGATTTAATGAATAAGTTTGACTTGTTTTATTTATTTATTTTTGTCATTTTCCAACACACTAAAATGTCTTTAAAATTCGTAACCTCTCAGTGCACTCAGCCTACCTGTATTAGAGAAACACCAGGCTTCCTGTCAGCAAATTATTAGTCTGGTTCAGGCTCCAGTTTCCTGTGTCCAGTGTTTCAAGTTGTTGTGTGGTATAGTTATTAAACAGCGTAATGTGATCTCTGGAAGATGTTTGTTCACTCTTTGCACTAGGGAATCATTTTGTGAGTGGTTTCAGCAAGGAGTTAAGGATGCACCTGAGCAGAATCCAAGTCTTAAACGTCTGCAGGAAATGGAACTAATTGAAACTTGGTCTAGCGCATGAAAAGAAGTCTTTAGAAAAAGCAACTTTAATTAAAATGCTTGCATGGCAGCCTGGTGCCTGGTGCATTGCTGCATTAATAAAGTCTACAATAGAGGGGTAGAACATTTTCCTTCACCAACCTCCCCCCCACCCCCAACTTTACCTTATGACACAATGAGGTCCTGATTTCAGGTGGGCTGTCTGGGGAGCAGCCAAAATTGGAGGATGAGTCAATCCATGCCAGTATTGGGCAATTATTCAGCAGCCACTTATGTAGGAGAGTAAAATTCTGTAATCCCACGCTTCCAGTGAAAAAACAACATGCTTCAATTCTCTGAATGGAGTATCACGAAAAGATTTACCTTAGAAAATGATATATGCTATGGGGAGCTTAAAATGTTTCTACCCCGCGGAAAAAATCGAATTCTCCAAGACATGAGGACAATTACTACCTCTAAACTCTACACTCAGACTGAGGATTTAGAATGAATTGATTAAGGACATACTGGCTCACTATTATTGGATGCAGAACCCTGAGGCTAAAGGCACATAGAATCATAAGGGGTGAAATTGCATTGAGCCCAAAAACGGACGCAGGGAGCGCGAAACATGATCTGCCCGCGTCAATTCAAAGTGGCGCAGGCAATACGCAAAATTCGTGCTGCCTGCTCATTATAATGATTGGAATGCTGAGCTCAGCACTAAACTTGCTGCTGGTTGGCTCAGTGCTCGGTGAGGGGGTAAGGGGGGGGGGGGCGGACGTTATCAGGTAGAGTCTACTGGCCAATAACATTTTGCCTAGGCTCTCTGCAGTTCTTAAATGGAAGTGCTTTGTTGCAGAAACACCTCATTGTCACTATGGATGTAGCCATGGCCCAGCAGGGAAGAGAAAGAGAAGGAGAAAGGCACTTCTCTGATGCAGCACTGGGTGCCTTGGTCCTGCGAGTATGCAGAAGAAGACAGGTCTTATACCCACAGAGGGGAAGGAGGCCTTCCAGCCAGCCACCTGAAAGCAGGGGGAGGCGATGGCACAAGCAGTCAGTGCCACATGTGTTACCCATAGGACCTGGATGCAGTGCCACAAGAATTTTAATGACTTCACACGAGTGATCAAGGAAAGTGAATGCATCTTCAAATGCCATAACCCATCAACTGCACCACTAGCCTCACACACTGCTCAATGCACCACACACCCATCACTCCCCTACCAACAATCTCTAGCAATCACATCTCATACCTCACAATCATAGCTTCACCTCACCCCCACACACTTATCACTGCTGCAAGCCTCACACCCATATCTCACACCTCGCACAATGTCAGCTATTCAACCATGGCAGGCACATCACCCAAACATATTGCATCACATTCACTGACAAACTTCCCTTTCTTTTGCAGGCCAAGGTGACTCACAACCACTGTGAGCAGCAGCAGACGGGTGGGGGTGAAGCACTTCTTCAATGTGATGGAGATCATTGGATGGGCTGTCACTGAGGCCGTGGTGAGCGGCGAGGTTGAAAGCATTGCCGATGACGCTATGCTCATATCCAGGGCTCAATTTTCCTCTTTGCCGATTTTTGGCGCCCAGGAGGACTAACGGCTGATTTTTTTTGCACTCGATTGCAGCGGGAAAAAAAGTTGGAACTTGCGCCAAAGTAAAATTTCATTTTGCCGCTGCGGTTTCCGAAGTTACATCTGAGGGTGGAGCTTCAAGTCTGCGCCAAAAGCTGAGATTATCAGGGTAACGAGAGACACACCGAGGGAGGTTGCCAGGATAACGAGAGACATACCGACGGCTGAAGCCCCCTCCCCCACTGTGAGTTGAAGTTCCACGGCCAGGGATTGCAGCGGCAGGGGAGCAGGGAGCGGGGGGACGACATTCTGCCTGGGATTGAAGCGGGACTGGGAGGGGGGGTGTACTCGGCCCGGGATTGAAGCGCGACCGGGAGTGGGAGGGACAACACCAAAACAAGTCATCTTTAATTTAAAGAGTTGAAAAAGGAATGTACTTTAACATGATCATCATAACCTATCTTTATGAGCAAGAACTAATTGCAAAGAAAAAGCTCCGATACAGACCTGAGCGGCGATTTCCTTAAGTTAATGTAGAGTTTTTCTGAATGGTACTTAAGGTCACTCTGCGCGTCCTTAAAAAAATCAGTGTTGGGGAAAATCACTTAAATGGCCAAAAAGGGCCAAAACCGGTGTGGAATCCAGTTTTCAACTAGACCGGAGCCATAAAATCTGGCGTACAAAAAATCTGGTGCTGACAGTCGCCGCTGGCGTACAAACTTTGAGGAAAGTTGCAAATTCATGATTACTCCCAAAAAATCAGCGGATGACAAAAAAGCGGCGGCCAATGGTGGCGAAAAGTGAGCCCCTAATTCTTCTTTTCACATCCCACTTCCCCTTCATGGAACAATCTCTTCTCACTTACTAGCTACTGACGTTCTTGCTTTTCCCCACTCTTCTCACAACCCGACCCTTGTTCCTTTCTCCTTTCAGATACTCAAGAACTGCCAGCAGCCCAGGCAGTCCCCGACACAGTAGAGGAGAAGAGTGATGGAGAAGAAGAAGCATTGTCACTCGATCTGACATTCCTGGGAGCAGCTCAAAAATTCACACTGCGCGAACTTTAGAGGGTAGGAGAGAAGCGGGATCTGCACGTGGTGAGTCACTGGGCATAAGTGGGCTGCTGCCAAACCAGGGGGAAAGGGTAGTGCAGCTGCTAGCTCCCCGGAGGGCACGTTCGCACACGTGTTCTGCTGCACACAACTCAGAAGATGACTTTGATGTGGCGGCCTTCAGAAGAAGAGTGATGGGCATGCACACAGAAATCCTTGGTACAATAACAGACAAGACTGAGAGCCTCTTGTCGGTGTCCAGGAGCATGGAGGAGTGGATGCATTGGTGGTCATTTTCCAACAGTCTATCGACTCTGGATCAGTTCCTATGGACTGGAGGGTAGCTAATGTAACACCACTTTTAAAAAAAGGAGGGAGAGAGAAAATGGGTAATTATAGACCGGTTAGCCTGACATCAGTAGTGGGGAAAATGTTGGAATCAATTATTAAAGATGAAATAGCAGCGCATTTGGAAAGCAGTGACAGGATCGGTCCAAGTCATTATGGATTTATGAAAGGGAAATCATGCTTGACAAATCTTCTAGAATTTTTTGAGGATGTATCTAGTGGAGTGGACAAGGGAGAACCATAAGATGTGGTGTATTTGGACTTTCAAAAGGCTTTTGACAAGGTCCCAAACAAGAGATTAGTGTGCAAAATCAATGCACATGGTATCGGGGGTAATGTACTGACGTGGATAGAGAACTGGTTGGCAGACAGGAAGCAGAGAGTCAAGATAAACGGATCCTTTTCAGAATGGCAGGCAGTGACTAGTGGGGTGCCGCAGGGCTCAGTGCTGGGACCCTAGCTATTTACAATATACATCAATGATTTACATGAAGGAATTGAGTGTAATATCTCCAAGTTTGCAGATGACACTAAACTGGGTGGCGGTGTGAGCTGTGAGGAGGATGCTAAGAGGCTGCAGGGTGACTTGGACAGGTTAAGTGAATGGGCAAATGCATGGCAGATGCAGTATAAAGTGAATAAATGTGAGGTTATCCACTTTGGTGGCAAAAACAGGAAGGCAGAACATTATCTGAATGGCGGCAGATTAGGACAAGGGGAGGTGCAACGACACCTGGGTGTCATGATACATCAGTCATTGAAAGATGGCATGCAGGTACAGCAGGCGGGGAAGAAGGCAAATTGTATGTTGGCCTTCTTAGCTAGGGGATTTGAGTATAGGAGCAGGAAGGTCTTACTGCAGTTGTACAGGGCCTTGGTGAGGCCTCACCTGGAATATTGTGTTCAGTTTTGATCTCCTAATCTGAGGAAGGATGTTCTTGCTATTGAGGGAGTGCAGCGAAGGTTCACCAGACTGATTCCCGGGATGGCAGGACTGACATATGAGGAGAGACTGGATCGACTGGGCCTTTATTCACTGGAGTTTAGAAGGATGAGAGGGGATCTCATAGAAACATATAAAATTCTGATGGGACTGGACAGGTTAGATGCAGGAAGAATGTTCCCGATGTTGGGGAAGTCCTGAACCAGGGGACACAGTCTAAGGATAAGGGGTAAGCCATTTAGAACTGAGATGAGGAGAAACTTCTTCACTCAGAGAGTTGTTAACCTGTGGAATTCTCTACCGCAGAGAGTTGTTGATGCCAGTTCATTGGATATATTCAAGAGGGAGTTAGATATGGCCCTTACGGCTAAAGGGATCAAGGGGTATGTAGAGAAAACAGTAAAGGGATACTGAGGTGAATGATCAGCCATGATCTTATTGAACGGTGGTGCAGGCTCGAAGGACAGAATGGCCTACTCCTGCACCTGTTTTCTATGTTTCTATGTAACATTGGACAGGGCTTTGCACGGGTCTTGGAGCCCATGATTTCCAAGATGGAAGTGATGTTTGAATGTTTGGCGTCTGTGCACGAACAATGGACAGAGCATATAATGGGTGGCCGGTCTGTTACCACCTATTTTACACTCCTGGTTGAATATTGCATCTGCTGTGTGCAAAAATCTTCAGAGTACAGGCGAAACTGTTGATCTTTGTGGGAAGTAGACTGCATGGTTACTCAAAAGAGCTACGCTGCAGAGTAGTAAAATGTGGATTAGTTTCAACTCCTCATACAGTCTTGCGCATGCTAACAGAGAAGGATCTTCTTCACAGGGAGGAATAGTGGGAAAATTGAAGAATGAGTCAACATGGGCTGCTCTTGTATACATTCTGCTGCTTGGCTTAACTAAGAAAATTATTGAAATTTAAAAGCAGGTTTGCTGCCTACACATAGGTGGTCCCTCGAACGAGGATGACTTGCTTCCACGAGAGTTCACAAATGTTTCAATGAAGGACCCGATGTTTCAGTTGAGGGGGTGGAAGATGCCTGTGCGTGGATTTTTTTAAGGTGTGGTGACCATTGCACACCAGCCACGACACGGGCTTGACAGAGCTAGTCTTTATCCAGTGGCAAGGATTAGCCAGGACGACTGGAGACCTGCTCTGCTGCACGGACCTAGTGCACACACATATTGCAGTGTGTGCAGCCTACTTTATTGCCAATGAATGGTGCATAGGGTGCTAGTGGGCCCCACTCAAGAGATGGAGAATTGAGAATAATGGGTGGAAATAACTTTCTGGAGTTTTGTCTGCACAGCGTTGGATTATAATGAATCCAGGAGCAAGAGGTGCTCTTTCTCTTGAGTTTGCCAAACAATGCTGCAATATTGCATTATTAAAAAGATTTCGGCTGGGTAGTCAGCCAAGGTTGCCAACAAGCTTTAACGGAATCAGACTAATTAGTTGCTACCAGCCATCCAGCTAATCCTTGGTACTCGTTTACCATAGAGTACGGAACCAAGGAACTGAATCTCTGAATTTAGAATCTTTATGGTGGTTTGGGGGAATAGGCAACATCATTGCCAAACTTTCCGAACACAACAGCGTGAATTACCTCGGGGGTTCTCTCGATTGGCCGCTTTAATTCAGGCGGAAGATCGGTGGAGACCCCATTTACATGGTGTATCCAGGGTTTCCACCAGAGCAGCGGCCAATCGGGAGAAACCCAGAGGAAATTCCCAGCCCTAAATTCTGGGGCCGAAATTGCTCCCCTCCATAAGTTCCATTACCGCGCCGACCCCTTACCAACTGGCGGCGACCCCCTTTCCGACCCCCATGTGGAATTGCCCCGCGGCAGCAGTGCTGCTGCAAGGCGATGCCACTGACACGTTCCCTGTCAAGAAGATGTCTGTGGCTGGGTGGCGTGTCTGCCCTTAAAGGGGAGGTCGCGCTGCCGGTGACTCCATTTTAATTTTTATTTAAAGGCTGCCAGGTCGGGCCTACAATTATGCCCACAGGTTCGGCCGGGCCACCAACCGGCAACCTGGCACCCCCTCTTGGCCGAAATCCTCCCTGGGCCACTAAAGTGGCTGCAGTTTGCAGCGGCCCTCCCCTTTAACTGTTGTGACGCGGATGACTTGGAGCGACGGCCGTTCCAACCCGCCCCCAATTCTGCCACTCTCCTGACACCAACACAGCTCCGACCGGAAACCAGAAACAAAGTGCTGAAAATCGCCGGATTGTCCACCCCATGCATTAGGGTATACGGGACACTTAAAAATCGCCAGGTGCGCCCTGTTTCGGGCGGAGGCCAATTTAGGCCCCTCTATCTCTATTCAACTGCAAAGCTTCAGTTACTGCTACTCGATCAATTAGGGAGTGAATTATTCACTGAGGGAGGTGCCGTCATCAAAAGGAGCATCACCATTTTTGTTAGCATACACCAGTCATTGATAAAGATGAGCAATGGACTCATATTTAATTTATGACTGACAGGAAGTCAGGCTCCGTGGCCAAGCCCTGCACAGCACACTTCTGATGCACTGTGCTCACAGTGCTCTCAGTCAGTGCTGGGAGAGGAAGATTGGCCCAACTGCCTCTTGAAATTCTGGATTCAGTAATCTTTTCAATAGTGTTTGCTTTGGATAGATGTACAAAAGAAATATATGTGGTAATCACAGAAAAATATTGAGAGTTAAGTGCCCACAGTGCCTTTTTCTTAAGGCAGCATTCTGCAGTGTTTTCCTTCAAATTCCCCTACCACTGAAGATTATAATGTTTTGCAAAGGTATGCAGCGATTTGCAAGTTTCTGCTCTACATAAATCAGTTACAGATGACTCTAGCCTTGCAGTCCAAAAAGATGCCACTCTCCTTTTAATAACATCTAAGGGAGTTTTCTCCAAATACGAGTAGGTCATCTTTTCACAATCTATAATCCAACTCGAGATTGTTTAGAAGCTTTAACTTGCACTTTATCTTTTCTGAAGAGATACTCTTTTCTCCTCAATGTATTAGTCTGAGTTAAATACAATTTTAATGCTCTAATAAGACTTATTGGGGCTGATTTTAACTCGCTCTGATGGGCCCAAATGTGTTAAAATGACGGTGCAGTACTTACCACCCTGTTTGTGCCTGAATGGTGCCCTCCGCCATTTTGACTCTGGTTAGGACCCGGGTATCAAGGCATCCACCTATCTCAGGCCGCAGCATTAGTTAAATGTTTAATTAGGAACCTGCTCCAATTTTTATAGGAAATAGCGGGACAGTTGTTGAGCGCAGGAGCCGCCAGACTGGGTGGTACAGGAAGCAGACATTTAAAGGGCCACTCGCATTAATGTTTGCGTGGATCACTGGCTGCTCAGTCATTGAGTATATTCAAGACAGTGGTCGATAAATTTTTGGGAATTAAGGGAATTAAGGGATATGGGGATAATGCAGGAAGGTGGAGTTGTGGCAGAAGATCAACCATGATCTTGTTGAACGGTGGAGCAGGTTCAAAGGACCAAATGGCCTACTCCTACTCCTATTTCTTATGAGCAGTGCTTGCAACATCTATTTGGGCGGTGAAGGAAGGAGAAAAGAAGCAACAGCAGCAGGACTTACACCAAAGAGACCAAGAAGTTGAACAGGAGGCTTCAGGAAGACAGCCAGCAAGGGGGAGGAGTGGGGGTTGGGGGGGCGGGGGTGGCAGAGAGGCGGGGAACAATAAAGACCTTGAGATATCCTCCAAAGAGGGTCTGCAGAAACTGTATTACTTACCGCAGTTTCAGCTGTGAGGCTGTCACTGCCTTGTGTCACCTGATGCAGCCGAACCTGGAGCCTGCAATGCAAGGAGAACATGCGTTGCCTGCGGCCATCAAGGTAACAACGCCTCTGAACCGATTTGACTCCGGGCCATTCGAGGCTGCAGCAGGTTACATGGCACACATTGGCCAGTAGTTGGTGCACTCCTACATCAAGCAGGTAACATCTGCCATCTTCCAAAAGGTCCAGCACACATATCAAGTTCTTCATTAACAGTAGAAGCCCACATGAGTGCGCTGTTGGCTTTGCCGCCATTGTGGACTTCCCCTAAGTGCACAGAGGAGCTGAAGAACTGAAGGCATTCACGAACAGGAAGGATTTAATTCTCTGAATGTCCAGGTTGTTATGTTCAGAATAACTCCACAAGACTGTATACTGTAAGCTCAAACTGTTGTGACCTTGGTCTCTTTAATGTAACTCCAGAGTGAGGAAGCAGCATGGTAGACTGCCTTTTATACCTGCTTGCCTGGGGTGTGCAGGTGACCCTTGGGTCTCCAACAGGTGCGCCCCCAGTGGCAAGTCTTACACAATAGTAAAGTTTACATACATAACACAGGTGATCACTGATCATGCTGGAGAATAATGCAGATTTGTGCGCGCTTTCTGGGGAGGTGCCATGATGCCGACATACTGCGGCATACCACAATCTCACCACTTTCCCAACAGGACCAATGTGTGGATTGCTGCTTGATGACAAGAGATACCCATTAACTACCTGGCTGATGACTCCACTACGCAACCTGCATTCTTCTGCAGAACATCAATATAACAGTAGCCATGGAAATACCCATTTCTGTGTCAAGCAGGTCTGTGGGATTATGAAGCAATGCTTCAGATGCTTGAATTGGTCAGGGGAGCCTTACAATACAATGAGCACAGTGTCACATATGGTGATGGAATGCTGTGTTTTCCACAAATTCACCATTCAGCATGAATTGACCCTCTCAATGGAGCACTTGGAAGTCTTGGACACTTGAAGAATGGTGAGGGGCTGCCAATATTTATCCTTCAATCAACATCATTAAAAAAAGATTATCTGGTCATTATCGCATTGCTGTTTGTGGGAGCTTGCTGTGCGCAAATTGGCTGCTGCATTTCCTATATCACAACAGTAATTTCCTATATTACTACACTTCAAATAGTACTTCTTTGGCTGTAAAGCACTTTGGGGCATCTTGAGGTCATAAAATATAAAGGCACGTCTGTCTTTCTTTCTTATCAGCATAATGTTGTTGCAGCTTTTCATCGGCCAACTGATAAACCAACGATTCACTTGAACTCCTGTCCTCCCAATCCTGCAAGACCACTCCTCCCTAACACCTTATCCAGTCCCTCCACCCTCCCAAGATAAATGCAAATCACTGACCATCGGTCATCCAAATACTGCCTAGGCTCTGTAGCTAACTGAATTAAACTACACAGAAACACAGTTATAAAATTTTGCTTTACTTTAGTGAATTTAACAAATGTCAGAAAACTAGATACCATATTATGGTCACTCTTCCCCAAGGGGCCTCGCACAATGAGATTGCTAATTAATCCTCTCTCATTACACAACACCCAGTCTAAGATGGCCTCCCCCCTAGTTGGTTCCTCGACATATTGGTCTAGAAAACCATCCCTTATGCACTCCAGGAAATCCTCCTCCACCGTATTGCTTCCAGTTTGGCTCGCCCAATCTATGTGCATATTAAAGTCACCCATTATAACTGCTGCACCTTTATTGCATGCACTCCTAATTTCCTGTTTGATACCCTCCCCAACATCACTACTACTGTTTGGAGGTCTGTACACAACTCCCACTAACGTTTTTTGCCCTTTGGTGTTCTGCAGCTCTACCCATATAGATTCCACATCATCCAAGCTAATGTCCTTCCTAACTATTGCATTAATCTCCTCTTTAATCAGCAATGCTACCCCACCTCCTTTTCCTTTTATTCTATCCTTGGGATTGGGGGTAGTGTGCTGACGTGGATTGAGAACTGGTTGTCAGACAGGAAGCAAAGAGTAGGAGTAAATGGGTACTTTTCAGAATGGCAGGCAGTGACTAGTGGGGTACCGCAAGGTTCTGTGCTGGGGCCCCAGCTGTTTACATTGTACATTAATGATTTAGACGAGGGGATTAAATGTAGTATCTCCAAATTTGCGGATGACACTAAGTTGGGTGGCAGTGTGAGCTGCGAGGAGGATGCTATGAGGCTGCAGAGTGACTTGGATAGGTTAGGTGAGTGGGCAAATGCATGGCAGATGAAGTATAATGTGGATAAATGTGAGGTTATACACTTTGGTGGTAAAAACAGAGAGACAGACTATTATCTGAATGGTGACAGATTAGGAAAAGGGGAGGTGCAACGAGACCTGGGTGTCATGGTACATCAGTCATTGAAGGTTGGCATGCAGGTACAGCAGGCGGTTAAGAAAGCAAATGGCATGTTGGCCTTCATAGCGAGGGGATTTGAGTACAGGGGCAGGGAGGTGTTGCTACAGTTATACAGGGCCTTGGTGAGGCCACACCTGGAGTATTGTGTACAGTTTTGGTCTCCTAACTTGAGGAAGGACATTCTTGCTATTGAGGGAGTGCAGCGGAGATTCACCAGACTGATTCCCGGCATGGTGGGACTGACCTATCAAGAAAGACTGGATCAACTGGGCTTGTATTCACTGGAGTTCAGAAGAATGAGAGGGGACCTCATAGAAACGTTTAAGATTCTGACGGGTTTAGACAGGTTAGATGCAGGAAGAATGTTCCCAATGTTGGGGAAGTCCAGAACCAGGGGTCACGGTCTAAGGATAAGGGGTAAGCCATTTAGGACCGAGATGAGGAGAAACTTCTTCACCCAGAGAGTGGTGAACCTGTGGAATTCTCTACCACAGAAGGTAGTTGAGGCCAATTCACTAAATATATTCAAAAGGGAGTTAGATGAAGTCCTTACTACTCGGGGGATCAAGGGGTATGGCGAGAAAGCAGGAAGGGGGTACTGAATTTGCATGTTCAGCCATGAACTCATTGAATGGCGGTGCAGGCTCGAAGGGCTGAATGGCCTACTCCTGCACCTATTTTCTATGTTTCTATGTTTCCAGGTGCTACCCAATAGTGTCTTTCTATATGTGCTCTTTTCCTTATTCTAGTTCTCCAATGCTGTGCTGCCTATGGGCTCAGTAGAGGAAGGCTGTTTTTACTCTATTGAGGGCACTGCAGATTGATCCATCTCGACTGCTGCCGGGGCACTCTGGCCCAGCTGACTTGGTGGTACCTATGTCGGTATTGGATGAGGTTATGATGAAGTTGTAGAAGTACTGCTGTACTGAGAGAACACAGCATGTGCAGCACACATACAGCCAGTTCCACTTTCATTCGAGCTGCACATCTGCTCTCCCAACGATTAGCATGACAGCAGACTGTAGGAGGTCTGTGACCTGATTAAAGGCCCTTTCCATTCGATTCCCCCAGTCGGTCCACGTTGCCGGACAGGCTTTCCAAGATGGAGGAAATGGTGGAGACCAGCGCTCCAATGGCAACAGTTGCTGCCATTGCTGGGAACAAGGGTTCTTGCGTTACAGGGTCTCTGCAGATTCGACAGAGGAGATAACGCAATTCATGGTAGACTGAAGAGAACTCATGCCTTGCGCCAGAATGCAGCACATGCTAGAGATAGACCTCTCCATATTCTCAGCCATAACGTGGCAGGTTATATATTACACTTCCAGAAACCTTCTCTAAAGGCTGGGGCACTGAAATCCTCATCTCCGTCCTCTCTTCAGCAGTGCTTGCACCCAGGCTCACCCTCTGGCCAGCACTGCCCTCTGCTGTCCTTTCCACCATCATGAGCTGCTGCTCACTTGTGTTATGAACTTCACCCTGTGCAGACCCCTCTAACTGACTCTCTGTCCCACTCAGGGGCCTGATCTCTGTGCTGGTGGTTTTTAATGGAGTAGTGAGTGATGGTGCAGGCTGGTGAGGCTGGGTTGGCTCGCCTTCTTCTACAGTCGGGACTAATTCTGCAGATGGACCTGCAAATAGAAGAATTGGACAATGAATATCAAGTGCTGAGCAGGTTAGGAAGGTAGATCTTGACGTTGTGCGGTAGTGTAAAACAGGTGATAGCGAGTCGGCAACCCATTTTACTTCTCTCCAGAATTTTACTTCCACTGTCTCTTATGGGGATTTTACTCTTCTGGGATGATGTCCCACATGTTGTATAATTGTTGTTATATTTGTGGACTGTGAGTAAAATCAAAAATTGGTATCCACCCATCATCCATGTAGATATTTTTTATAAGATCATACTTCTGTATATTCCTTTAGCTTGTTTTTATCGACAGTTGTTACCAAATTGTCCAATTTCACTATTTGATTCAAACTGTTAATTGCTTCGAAGAAACACTTTCTTGATTGCTTTGTTGAAGAAACTTCCCACAAAATGTTGCTCTGAAATTGGATCCTGGAATAAGTTCTGTCTCCATGTAATTTTAGGAACTGTATTCCAAAGTTGCCATTTTCTGAAATGCTTCTGTTGATGTGGTGCACATTAGTTCAGATCGAGATAAATGTAAGTTTTCTACTGTCTGAGAGTAGTCACTAGTTACTGTAAGATTGTTGAAAATAACTGTTCTGGTGTTGTTCTCCTTAGAGCAGAGAAGGTTAAGGGGAGATTTGATCGAGGTGTTCACATTCACAAAGGCTTTGATAAAATAGATAAGCTGAAACTGTTTCCTGTGCTAGAAGGGTCGGTAACCAGAGAATATAGATTTAACGTAATTGCCGAAAGAACCGGAGATGTCATGAGGAAAAAAATATATGTAACGAGTTGTTATGATCTGGAATGCACTGCCTGAAAGGGCGGTGGAAGCAGATTCGATAATAGCTTTCAAAAGGGAATTGGATAAATACTTGACGGGGAATCATTTACAGGGCTATGGGGAAAGAGAAGGGGAGTGGGAGTAATTGGATAGCTTTCTCAAAGAGCTGGCACAGGCACAATGGGCTGAATTCTATGATTCTATGAAAAAATATTGAAGAAGAAAGAAAGAACTTTGAGTTAATCGGGTTTGTGGCCCATTGCAACCACAAATGTTTTTTTGGTAGATAAGTAATTTTCAGATCTACTCAACATAGAATATATCTCTCTAATAATACTGAAAGAAGGATGCTTATGAAGTATCATTGCATGATCTAAAATAATGCAAGAAACCCCAATAATTTTGGGCAAAGCAGAACCATAAAGGGGATAGAAAATCTTGGAGGAGTACTTCTTGTTTAAAATACTTAGCTATTTTGGATTGAGGAATATAATACCAGAAAAGTAGTTTGAAGTTTTTTTCCAAAAATGTCTTTTTGCAGTTCTCCATGCTGCTGAAAAATTAAAACTTTTTAAAAAACAGTCAAACATTTTTGTATCAAATTGTGTATGTGTTTTCAATATAAAATAGAGGAGTATTTAGAACAAAAAAGAATCCCCCTATCCAATGTTCTTCCTTTTCAAGAATAGAATCTGCATTTTCTTTGTGTGAGGGTAACTTCAATTGTATTGAGGAATACCTTTCTTTCATTTTGACTAAAGGGGAGGACATCACTTTAGTTTTGATATTTGTGCTTAAATCTAAAGGAGAGTACCTAAACTCTACAGAATGGTCCAAAATTTGCAGTGGGTAATAACAGTGAACGAACGACTTTGAAACTGACCGCAACTTCAGGATTTAACGCATGTGCATCCGACACTAGCTGCACTGTGGACCCCCAGACATCCCCCCTCCCCCCGCCCATAGCCAGCAATCAGTTTAATCAGTGAGATCAGTGAAACTGATGATAAATGTGGGCTTTTCTGCAGTAACATCGCTGCAAAATACCCCATTAGAAGTTAGACCATGTTGGATTAGGTGAAGCTGAGGTTTTAACAGCGTTTAGACTGCTAAACAAATGTTATGGCTCTGAAAAAATAATTTTAATTTTGTGGTGTTTCAAATTTCTCCATTGTACTTAAAGATTTCAATTTTTGTGAAACTTTAAAAAGTATATATTTTTTTTAAGTTTGATCATATTTATGTCAGGTTTACCTTTTCCCCATGTGGGAGCCCCAATCTTTGTTCTGCTCTCTGTAACATTTTTTAAAAGTCAGAATAAAAGCAACTTCTTCACTTCCCGCTTCCCGACCTGTGAGAATTCTGCATTGTGATTGGCTGCTTAGACAGCTTGTTGACATCATAGCAGTCCGCACTATGGAATTCCCGCTACACTGCACTGATCTCAACTGCACGTCGGGAAAGGCAAACTTCTCGCCGCAGAGATTGTGAAATCTTTCTGTGCCGGGCCAGTGACAAACGCCTTTGCTTCGTGGCTGACAGCAAGTTACAGGGCAATGAAAACTACAGATAACGTGGAGGTAAGCACAGTGGGTAGCTGAGATGGAGAACATAGAATTTGAAGACTTAATTAAACATTCATGGTCGAACAAGAGGAGAAATGAGTAGAATTCTTTCCCCCACAGGGTAGTGGCTATGTGGAATGGACTCCTAGAAAAAGTAATTAATTCTGGGTCAACTGATACCTTTCTTTTGGTAAGGTGCCTGACATTTGCAGAATCCTGTTTAAGAGCCTCCAGAGACCAGCTACTGAGAAATCTGCACATTGAGGTCAATGGAAAGAAAAATTGGGAGAGATGTAAAATGGGCTGCCTACAGACTTTCCCCTGTAGACTTCCTCTTTGGCCATTCTCTTCAAGCTGGAATATACCATATGTAGCTAAGTCCAGAACCAAGGCTTAAGGGCTCCAAGGCCTAGATGTTTAGCGGCACAGCGCCTGTTACTCGGGCGCTAAATGGTCCTTCATCGCGTTGGCTCGCTTAGCATTAAGGCCAAATGTTGCAGGGTTGGCTCCTGGTCTAAAACCATGCTTCAGTGTGTGATTCCAGTTCCGAGCTTAGTGAACCCAGTTTGCAGTTTTTCCAATTGTCCGGTAATTGAAGTTGAAATCAACAGAAAATTGGAAGCGCTGCAAATCAGGTGTAATGATCTGTGCGTCTGATTCTCCAATCTCTGCTCCCATTCAAGTTAGGCAGGAGGAATAGCTTGCAAAAACTGCCCATTATCTTTCACCTGTCTAAAATTAAGGGGCCGAAATTGATGGCCTTACCGCCCACTGCCGCTGACTGCCGCCCACTGCCGCTGACATTCCTCCTCGAGTTGCGCCCAGTGCCAGTTTTGATTTGGTCTGGAGTGGACAGGAGGTGTAAAATTTCTGAATCTCTCTGGACAGTGAGACGATTCTTTCAAAACAATTGGCACAGTTTATTAAAAACACACTTCTGCATTTAACAGCAGTCATCCTTAGTTACAACAGAGATACAATGAGGTTATAATAAAGAGTGATATATGTTACGTCCCTTTGGCTGGCTGGTTTGAACACACGGCATGCTGATTTGGCTGGTCTTCAACAGGAGGTCTTTTGCCGTGTGTCCAGCAGGGAGAGAAGAGAGAAGAGAAAAGTTCCTGGCTTGCGTTTTTTTATATTCCTCAAGGCCATTGTCCTCAGAAAGCCTCCCGATTGGACTTTGGTTCCAGGGCAGTTCCTTATTGGTTCTCCTCACATATGTGGCTGTCTGGTCTGGCTCAGCCATCTCTGATTAGTTTAAATGGTTTTCCAATACACGAAAGCCATGCGGCAGCTCTGGGGGCTTTCATTTTGTTTCTTACAAAACTTAGCCCAGGATGGCAATCTGTGGGCTTCCATTTTATCTCAACACAAACAGGCCTTTCCGTATAATCTACACTTTTAACATTTATACATACAGAGAATCAATTAATAAACACTTTTATTCTTACAGAGGGGAGAACCGCCGGGAACCACCCACTGGCCAAGTGGTGTAACTGACCTCCAGCCTGCAGAGATGTCAGATTGGTGCGGACGGGAGTTGGCAACTGAACGAGAGTGGATCGCTGTGAGGAGGCTGGTCTGCCCCGACTGTGAGTATGAAAAGCTGAAAAAAAAGGTTAGTAAACAATTTTAAAACATTTTCTTTACAGCGACTTACCTTGATGGGGTCCCCTGAAGGTCTTCTGATGCTTTTTTTTTGAATGCTTTTTATTTGCAGGTCTTTGACCCTCCATGTGCCTTTGCCGCCGAGAAGGAGAGCTCCCACCGGCTGCCACTCAGACTAACGGCGTAAGTCCCTCTTTTGCCGCCCTCCGCCTTTTCAAGGACCTTTTTGCCGAAAACCCCACTCAGAGTACCGTCAGGTATCTCGGTGGCCATCGGCGGTCCTTTGGGTGGCACTTGGGCGGCCCTTGCCCTTCACCAATTTCGGCTCCTAAACTTGGTACATCAATTCTGAGAGGCAGAATTGCTGACACAGCAACACAACACAACTCCTTCTTCCTATGACACTGACTTGCTACTCAGTCCATCAAACTCATTTCTTGCAACAAACTTGCAAAATTTGAATTATTATGGGCTCTGTCTAAAGTATTGATTGGTGGACTTGATAGTCCACCAATCAAAATTCTGATTAGCGCCTGCTCCTATTTCTTATATGTTCTAAGAGGCTATTCTTTACATCTGAGCAAAGTGTGTGTTGGCAGTCTATTTGACTCTGGATTGAAACACAGCCAAACTCAAACCAGTTTACAAGCAAGCACTTTTCAGTAGGGAGTAAAAGGAGAGTGATCAGGAGAAAGAACCATGACTGATTTCCCTGCCCTGTCGCCTCCCACTGCTGAAGTCTGTTATAAGCACACCACCCAGAACATGGATCAAATCTGGAATCTCTCTGGTGTGTGTATTGCACCAGAGAGTACCTTTACCCACAGAGACATTAGGGAGTCCTTGCTCCCATTTTTTCATATTGAGTCTAGGTGTTCGTTGTTCCAGCTTTGGTATGGAATCCTGGGCTGTGTGCCGATGAAAACTATAGGCTGTAATCCTATAACCATGTAATATGCATAAATGAAAATCTGATAGTGTGTCATGTGTCTGCTAAGAGAACCTGTTTGAGATATAATATCACATCACATGTAACTCTTTCTGGCCAAAGTCTCCCTACTACTCCATGATAATTCTGTATGGTAAAGACAAACTGCCTCCTCCACCCTCTTTTCTGACACCTGATGCAAAGAGTCCATGGACTTGATAGTCTCCAAAATTAAGGTCACACTGTTGGATCTTCCAGCTTCCATTCGCAAACCTTCCACACCACCCTGCAACATTCCTGCTACAATAAAATAGGCTTAAAAATGTACCCACTCCTCTTGAGCTGACTTACAAGAGACCAAGAAGTCCCTACAGCATACAGCCGGCACAACAGAAGGTAAATTCCCCACTGTAGGGGAAATATCTGCGGGGAAAATCCCAAACCGGATAAGTGTTGTTTAGGTGTAATTTTAATCTTCAAAAATGGGTGACTTTGGTTTGGGATGGGAAGTTAAAATGTTAAAAATCTGAAACCAACCCGCCTCAAACCCGCCCTCTTCCGGTTTTAACGGAGGCGGGACGAGGGGTGGGTAACCAATCCGCTCTCAGGAGACGGGTCAGTCATTGAAACTTTTTAAGGAGCCCTTCATTATAACAGCATTTCTATTTTTGACCCATATTGGCGGGATTTCCTGGATACTCGGAAAACCCGGCAGGTAAAAGGAGGTGAGAAGGGCTGGTTCCATCAGGTAAGTGCCTTTACAGCACTGCTTGTGGGCCAAGAACAGCAGCAGTGTTTCCTCCAGGCCCAAGGAACAAATCTGTAAACACCCGCCACCTCCATGGTCTCCTGCCGAACCATCCCATCACCACCCTCCCCCCGCATTATCGACACCCCCCCGTGACATCCCCATTACTGACCATCCCGCGATCTCTGACTCTCCCATGATACGCCCATCTTCATCCCAATCTCCGACACCCCTCCGATCTCTCCCTGACTGCCCGCAATCACCACTGACCCCCTCCCCATCCACACTGTACCCATCTCCGCCTCCTGTGATCCCTACCTTAACTACCACAAACCTACCTGCTCTTGGGCTGTGGCCTTGTCTGGAGCCTGCCAATCAGGCTGGCTTCCAGGCAGGGAATCTGTTTAAAAAAAAACACGCAAACACCATGGAACTCCATGGCATTCCTCTGATCATAACTACTCCCTGCCCCCCTCTCCAAAACCCCACCCCAGAAAATATCGGGCCTTAGTCTCTGCCTGGAACTAAGGAACTATAAATCTGGATCCAATTCCTGGACGCTCATTCGACATAAGCCCAGCATCCAACATCCAAATCAACGCAGGATAGGGAAATTAAACAACAGAAACAATCCACCAGAAACCAGGCAAGGTCGTCAACCTCAACTAAATGAACCACTAGCCAATCTGGGCAGGATCCTTTGTTTCCATCAGTTTAACAATTTATGAAACTATGATAAAACATGTGCTTTCTACCTATCCCTCCATCTCAGTTAGATTGTCAGCCCCACAGGCATAAATAGTCTTTTATTCAAACCTAATTTATTCTGGCCTGTTTAATCTCCAATTTAGCAGCCATTGGGGTAAATTTTGACTTGGTGCGATACTCTAAAATGGGTAATAATGAATTGGCAGTTCGTTGTACATTTCTTCCGACTATTATTTTAAGTCAAAATCTACCCCACGTTCAAGGCATGAACTACTTCTACAACAACAACTTATATTTGTATAGCGCCTTTAACGTAGTGAAACGTCCCAAGGCGCTTCACAGGAGTATTATGAGGTAAGAATTTGGTACCAAGCCGCATAAGTAGAAATTAGCGCAGGTGACCAAAAGCTTGGTCAAAGAGGTATGTTTTAAGGAACGTGGAAAGAGAGGTAGAGAGGCGGAGAGGTTTAGGCAGGGAGTTCCAGAGCTTAGGGCCTCGGCAACAGCCATCAATGGTTGAGTGATTATAATCAGGGATGCTTAAGAGGGCAGAAATAAAGGAGCACAGAAATCTTGGGGGGTTGTGGGGCTAGAGGAGATTACAGAGATAGGGAGGTTATGGAGGGATTTGAAAATGAGGATGAGAATTTTGAAATCGAGGTGTTGCTTAACTGGAAGCCAATGTAGGTCAGCAAGCACAGGGATGGATGATGGGTGAGCAGGACTTGGTGCGCGTTAGGACACGGGCAGCCGATTTTTGGATCACCATAGTTTACGTAGGGTAGAATGTGGGAGGCCAGCCAGAAGTACATTGCTATAGCCAAAATGTAAAATAATTCTTTCAGTCCTTTAACCATTTCGACTCCTCAACATTTGAAATTGCATGTTTGCTAGATATATGGTGGAAATGTCCCTTGAGGCAATTACACCACTTCCAACAGAAATGTCTATCCTTTTTCCTTCCATACATTTTTGGAGTTGATTGTGTTCTTGGGTTAATCTCTAATTATTGATTTGGAGAAAATGCAAGATTTTAAACTGATTATAACCTTGAAGAAATTCAGGAGAAGATGGCAGGAGTTCAGTCCAACATCAATGCATGTGAGGATGATGCCCTACATGGTGTATCTGAATAGTTGGTAGCATGGTCTGTCATACCAAGTGACATACCCCTGTTCTTTTTGTCTGTTAACAGACTGTTTTTATTTGTGCTATACTTTGTTTTGCCCTTTACTCCATTATAATTTGGTGATGAAGAGGAAAAGGTGACAGGAAGTTCCCTACCAAACACAATGTAAAATGATCCTTGTTGCAACTAATGTATTTCTCAGTAATTTGCCACCAAACAAGAATTGGTAGTATTTTACAACAATCAGATGTGGTCATAAATGTGCAGCTTCTATGTCACAATTATTGTTGATAGAGGCCTACTAAGGAGGCCTTGCCTACTCAAGCAATGAAGCATCCGTTTTTTGTGGGGGAAGCTAAAACCGTGGACAAGTCTTATACAAACTTGCGGAATTCAGCATGGTACCAAGTTATCTTCATTTAAATATTAATATGAGGCCCGAGCATGCTAGTTATAAGGCCGTCTTCAACCCCTCAAATCAAGCCTTGTACAATTGGGCGAGGAGTGAGCTGCTGTGTGTGGTTACTCACAGAGTTTTGGAGCCCTGCTGGTTGACTGTGAGCATCGATGGCAGTGCCTTTCAAAATTAGAGCACGTGTGGAAAATGTCTGCCGATGAGTTTAAATGCTGCCTTGTAACTCAATATTAGATCTTGATTATCTACATGGAACATGAATTAGAAATGTGTTTAGTCTTTGTCAATTACAGTACGAAGTGGGCATCACACTATAAAGAGAAAATGATGTTCCTCCTTACCAGATGATAATATACCTTTCGTCAACTGATTCATTGAGCAGCATTGGTACAAAATACATTCATAAAAAATAATTCAAAATGAACAGCTGATCTTAGTCAGATTAGTCTGTAAGATACTCCTTTACATCTCTTTAATTCTCCCCTTTATCATCTGACTTGTGCCTTTCCTGCACTTACATCTCCCATAGTTACAGATAGATATACAATTCTGTGCTGTGATAGTTTCTCAAAGTCAAGATCATCTCAATAACAAGTACGTGATGCCCTTTTATTTCAGTAACTATCATGCTCTTGCACATTATTTCAACAGGTCATCATTTTTTGTAAAATGTCAAAAGTCTAAAATTGAAGTAGTTGATTGTTCTTTGTGCACTTATTCATGGCATAATTAATCAATAAATTTGTTGGTACACCGCAGTCAGTACCTTAGTCCCAAACCTTTCTTGCAGATGTTCTAGTTCTCCTTCTTCCACTCCCTAATCTATTTTGTTGGGTGTATATCCCACACATTAATAATTATTGGAAATCTCATGACAGTATCTGACCGTATGTGTTTCATATGCATGTTAAAATGGCACAAATGTATATAGGATATATTATTAATAGCACAAAAATTGAACATTGCATCCCCAACCTCAGTACAGGTTAACGGTGTCCGAGAGAATTCCTCAGAGGAGGAAATAAACTTACCCACAGTGTAGGTTTATGTGGGTGAAAGGGTTAAGCTTCTTGCCTGTCTGGATTTTAGTATTCAATTTTCAAGGTGCACAAAGTGATGGCCTTTATTGATTGGTATGAGTAACACAGCTGCAATTAATTTAAGCTGGTTTTTATAGATAGCAATTAGTTTTATGGGCTCCAGCACTTTATATATCACTTATACAAGATATTTGTTTTTTAATGATCTTTTTCTCCTGTCTTGCTGTCAAGGATTATGAGGTTTTCCTTATTAATTTGAGAGTTCAAAGACAAAGTAAAATAACCACATGTTTTATCTCTAACTGATTTTATGCACAGACAGTTTGCACTGATTAATAACATCAGTCATGGTCCTGTTCCAACTCATTCATTGCATACCATGTTGTGAAATCCTTTGCTATAGAAGTATCTATTCCATACAGCTGCAACTGGGACATCGCAAGATCACAAACTGCAATCGCAAGGACACCAAGCATTGAAGAAGTCAAGTTAGATTTTGTAGCACTAACTATTGATATGAAATGAGGTTCTAGCGGGGTGATTGTAACCCTACTTGCTCGGCAGAAACTGGGCGGGTGGCGGATTTAAATTGCCCAGGTTATTTACCCACCCTGGAGACTGCCCAACTGAGCAGGCAGCAAGGACATCTGCCCAAAGCCGGCAGGATCTTGCTTTGCATGTCAGGTCCCAATGACATACATGAGACCAACTGCAATTTTAACCCGTCAAACTAAGCGGGAAGTCACAGAGAGTTTCCTGCCAGGTGAAGACAGCGGAGAAGTGGATCGGGGCCAGAAGAGGCCCCAAAAAAGTAAGGCCTAGAAATTCAGTAAGGCCCGAAAATGGGCGGTGGCACCGTGGGGCGAGATTTGCTCGCACCCGTAAAAGAATCACAGGCAGTACGTTATTTTGGTGCTGATGCTGATTTAAATGACTTCAGCGCACAGCCCAGCGATGAACGCGCTGCTTCAGGCTGTGCGCTCAGCGGGAGGCCCAATGTTGCATCCCTGTAGCGTCCTTGGAGCAAGGCTACATTTTCTTAAAGCAGGGCTGTCATTTTAGAAAGCAGTCTTGAGCCCTTACAAGGGAACGGCTTTCTGAAAAAAAATTAAATATAATTCAAAAATAGGCAGTCTCTAGCCCTTAAAGCTCAACTGCCCTCTGGAAAATAAAATATTTAAAATCATTCCAAATTAGGCGGTCTTCAGCACTTAAAGTTGAATTACCTTTTGCATATAAAAATATGGTAGAAGTGCTTCAGCACAAACGCGAATGGCTCAACAGGCCAGGGAAAAGGCACCCAGGATGTTGCACGCAGCACTCCAGCTTTGTGCAAGGGGTCAACACTGTTGAGTGGTCCTCCACCCACAGGATGTCTGTAGGCCCTCCAGAAAGAACGACGTGGGACCAGATCATCAGATCACTGCTAGCAGTGTCACCCCAGGACCTGGCTCCAGTGCCCTAAGAAGTTTCATGACTTCAGACAAGTGATCAAGGTCATCTTCAAAGGCCGTCTTCCTATCAACTGCACCAATAACCTCACACACTGCTCAATGCGGTCACCCCATCACTCACATACCAATATTGGGTACCAAACACGAGGCACACTTCACATTCCTAACTTCATCTCACCCCCTTGGGGCTGGCCATTCTTGGCAGGTGCATGGCTGAGGATCTTGTTTGTATACAAGATCCTCATGCATTATCCTTCTTCTCATATCCCACTTACACTCATCCCACAATCTCTAGTGATGTATAAGCTGCACATGGTGTAAGCATACACCTTTTGCTTCCCCCCCTCCCTTCACCACAACCCTACCCTTGTGCCTTCTTCATTTCAGACACCCAAGAAATCCAGCCGAGCCAGCCAGTGGTTGATCAAGAAGAGGGAGAGGAGAGTGAAGAAGAAGAAACACCGTTACTCAATTTCACATTCCTGGCCTCCAGCTCCTAGAGGTTGTCCTGCAAGGCCATCTGCAGTGCCCCCTGCTGACAGTCAGCAGCCTTCCATCAGCCATGCTACATCCACTGGGGTAACCCTGTGTGACATTGGTAGGACAGGCAAAGCCTCATGCAAGACAGTAACTAAGAGAATGCACAAGGGTGATTAGTTGATTTTTTGATGTAATATTGGATGCATATATGAATAAAGTTGGATTGGAAAGTGTTATATATGCAGACTATAGATATACTCTCTGTGTAGTCACTGTATAGTTACATAAGATAGAGACTTGTTTACCTGATGTACTATCAATAAGGTTTACACTGTGTATATATTATGCTGGCATCACTAGAGGGTGCAACTGGTGGAGACCCGGGTTTCCTGCACTGGTGGCAGGGGCTGTAGAAAAAGGGGAGCCATCATGTGGCTGCCTCACTCTGGAGTTACGAATAAAGATACCAAGGTCACTACAATTTGAGTACAACACATTGCCTCATGGAGTCATTCATAGGTACATTACAGACATAATAGAAAGTTTGCTTTGTTGTGGCTTTTATTTCAGTAATGTGGCCAAGAGGACACTGTGATGGTCAGTAACAGAGGGAAGGTAAGATGTGGGACAAATGTTGAAAGGTGAATTGGGGGTTGTGTTTACTGATACCACAGACAAATGATTCTATTCCGGATATCCCGGCCAGAAAGGGACTGCCTGTGTTGCATCCTTCCTTCCGATTCCGCCTCTTCTGCTTCCTCCTCTTCCCTCTGCGAGCAGCTTGTCCCCTTTCCCGCCTCTTCTTCATCTCTATTTCCCCCCCAGGACTGTGACCAAGTTGCCTTCTCAGAGGCATTCCTTTAACATTCAAAGCCTTTCAAACATACAACAGAACTCCCTGCAGACTTTAACAACTTTGTAAATGTATTGTACCAAGCCACCATGTCAATAAAATGTTTAAAAAGCTGCAAAAGCTGAAATTGACACTTACCTGAAAGATGTGTGTGCCTCTTTAAGAAGTGCTGACAGCGTCTCTGCATTACTGCTGCATGCATGTTATTCCGTGCGTGGTTAGGACAGGACATTATAAGAACATAAGAAATAGGAACAGGAGTAGGCCATACCGCTCCTCGAGCCTGCTCCGCCATTCAATAAGATCATGGCTGATCTGATCATGGACTCAGATCCATTTCCCCGCCCGCTCCCCATAACCCCTTATCCCCTTTTCGTTTAAGAAACTGTCTATTTCTGTCTTAAAGTTATTCAATGTCCCAGCTTCCACAGCTCTCTGAGGCAGCAAATTCCATAGATTTAGAGAGAAGAAATTTCTCCTCATCTCTGTTTTAAATGGGCGGCCCTTTATTCCAAGATCATGCTCTGTAGTTCTAGTCTCCCCCATCAGTGGAAACATCCTCTCTGCATCCACTTTGTCAAGCCCCCTCATAATGTTATACGTTTCGATAAGATCACCTCTCATTCTTCTGAATTCCAATGAATAGAGGCCCAACCTACTCAACCTTTCCTCATAAGTCAACCCCCTCATCCCCAGAATCAACCTAGTGAACCTTCTCTGAACTGCCTCCAAAGCAAGTATATCCTTTCGTAAATATAGACACCAAAACTGCACGCAGTATTTCAGGTGTGGCCTCACCAATACCTTATATAGCTGTAGCAAGACTTCCCTGCTTTTATACTCCATCCCCTTTGCAATAAAGGCCAAGGTACCATTGGCCTTCCTGATCACTTGCTGTACCTGCATACTATCCTTTTGTGTTTCATGCACAAGTACCCCCAGGTACCGCTGTACTGCAGCACTTTGCAATCTTTCTCCATTTAAATAATAACTTGCTCTTTGATTCTTTCTGCCAAAGTGCATGACCTCACACTTTCCAACATTATACTCCATCTGCCAAATTTTTGCCCACTCACTTAGCCTGTCTATGTCCTTTTGCAGATTTTTTGTGTCCTCCTCACACATTGCTTTTCCTCCCATCTTTGTATCGTCAGCAAACTTGGCTACGTTACATTCAGTCCCTTCTTCCAAGTCGTTAATACAGATGTAAATAGTTGGGGTCCCAACACTGATCCCTGCAGCACCCCACTAGTTACTGGTTGCCAACCAGAGAATGAACCATTTATTCCGACTCTCTGTTCTCTGTTAGTTAGCCAATCCTCTATCCATGCTAATATATTACCCCGAACCCCGTGAACTTTTATCTTGTTCAGTAACCTTTTACGTGGCACCTTGTCAAATGCCTTCTGGAAGTCCAAATACACCACATCCACTGGTTCTACTTTATCCACCCTATTCATTATATTCTCAAAGAACTCCAGCAAATTTGTCAAACATGACTTCCTTTTCATAAATCCATGCTGACTCTGCCTGACCGAATTTTGCTTTTCCAAATGTCCACCTACTGCTTCTTTAATAATGGGCTCCAACATTTTCCCAACCACAGATAGTCTATAGTTTCCTGCTTTTTGTCTGCCTCATTTTTTAAATAGGGACGTTACGTTTGCAGTTTTCCAATCTGCTGGGACCTCCCCAGAATCCAGGGAATTTTGGTAAATTACAACCAGTGCATCCACAATCCCTGCCGTTACTTCTCTTAAGACCCTAGGATGCTCGCCTATGGGTTGCAGTGACATTCAAAATCACAGTCGTATGTCAAATCAGGCGTTGCACGCCGATTGGTGTCACGATCTGCACATTTGCATTGGAGAGGCGAGGGCAGGTAATGAATGGCAGCGCAATCGTCCTCTCCAAAATAGCTGCCACCGTGTCCCGCACTCGAAGCGAGGCGGCCGCCATTTTTTCAAGAAATCTAGCATTAACGGCCACTGCAAGGTAGGGACTTTCAAGGCCAAGGTTTTTGAAACTTTTTTTTAAACTTTCCTTGTGGGCCCAGGAGGAGCCTATGTTTTCGGTTCGAACATTCCGCTTTGAAAATCCCGGCACTTCACATAGCAGTAAGGGGATTAATTTCCTCTGGTAGTGCGTTGTTTATAGGATTTGTGTCAAATTCCTTTGTGTGTTATTTAATCCAGCCCGTTAAATGGTTAACAACTGTGTTAAAAGAGGACACAGAGGTATTTCATGCAAAAGCATTGCGCAGTGTGCTACTGGAGGGGACAGAGTTTTCTGAGTGCGGTATTCAAATTTCACCCACATTTCGTGTCAGGTCAGCGGCATGGTCGCGCTGGCTGCCGAAGTCAGCATCAGCGGGGAGGAGGGAGAGGCGGGGGTGGGGCGGGGTGGGGGAGGCCTGAAACACTTTCAGGTTTGGGCCTCACCAGCACAATTTGGGCGAGCTGCCCAGCTTTCAGTGAGAGCTAGTAGGCAGCTCAGCCCACTGGCTAGTGGCTCAATAGGCACGCTGAGCCAGAAGGGGACAGGTACTGTGGAAGGGGTGTTGGGCGGGGAGAGGGCAGAAGAGAGATTCAATTTTTTTGAAAAAAAAACGCTCCTTCGTGTTTTACCTAGGAAGACTTACCAAATAGATTTGGAAGAGCTATTATCTAGTTATAAAACATACTTACTATTTCAGATTTTACATTGAATACCTGATAAGTAAATAACATTGTTTATCAAAGGAGCTATTCACTGAGCAAGATTTGTTTTTACCTCTCATTATCCTCAGTTAGTTTAATTTTATCTTTCACGATTGCCTTTTATTAGCTTGGTTAGCCCTTTGGTATTTAGCTTTATGCCGTAGTGATTCCTAATTTATAAGTACCTGTAACCCTTATATTCTTTTAACAACATTTTAACAACTGTTCAACTCTTTCATTGTTTTCTGTTCCAATGCGAGCTTGCTTGCATCAACCAATCTGTTTTATTGGCTGCACTGCCTGATGAGGGTCATTTTTCAGTTTCATTAAACCAGTGGCTGAAATGAACCATTAAAAAAGCTATAAATGTGACATTACTAAAAGGTTGTAAGTGGTCATTGGAATGTCTAACCTTTGCATTATCTAGGAAGCAGATCCAGCTTTGTTTCAGCTTTAAAATTCATGATTTTCAAAATAAGTATGTACACATATAGGCTATCGTTGTGTGACTGTATAAGTGTACAGTGAGATAAATTAGCTTTTTGGAGTCCTGATTTTAGAACAGTAGTCTTGGCAATATTAGGGAGAAACAAGTCAATATAATTTAAAAAAACAATCTATTTTAAGAATCGCTGTAAATGAAACATATTTGACCACACATTTTCAGAAAATCATTATAATTGTCACATGTCTTCAAGTTTCTTTCACTTCTGAAACAACGCAACTACTTCTTAATCTTGATATCATATCATGTAAAACAATGCATACACAAATTGGGAACATTTGATAGAATAACATCAGAAAAGCTTTTTCAATACAACTGTACCCAATTTGCACATACATTGACTCTCCCAATTCACTTAACTTGATGACCATACCGACTTTGGGTCATTGGCACACTGGAGGTGGCTTCCTCGGCCTGTGGAGAGAAACCCTGTCAAAGGGCGGGCAGAGTTTTAATGTGGCAGTCCTTGGGGACAGTCAAAGAATGCACAAGTGGTGGGAAATACAGAAGCAACCATGTTTCTCTCGTTTGCATACAGTTTAGATGTGCCCATCCAGAAACCCAGACTTTTCCACAAACAAAGCTAGGATTTTGGTCTTAGTCTGAAAATTGAGCCTTGAATGGTGTTTACTTAATATCAATTAGGCGTTGCAGCATTTAGCAGCAGAATAATAAATTGGCATGGGTTTTCTGGCCCCTTCCCATTGTGTTTTTTGGCAAATTTAAGACAATTGAGGCCATAAAATTGCTCGAGGCCAGTTCCACTTACAGTTATTTTTTTGTAAAGATTTGGAAGATGCTTTCATCAGGTGCCATGGAAACATAGGAACAGGAAGAGGCCATTCAGCCCCTTGAGCCTGTCTCGCTATTCAATTCGATCGTAGCTGATCTGTATCTTAACTCCATCTACCCTCTTTGGTTCCATAACTGTTAATACTCTTAACTAACAAAAATCTATCAATCTTAGTTTTGACATTTTCAATTGACCTAGCCGCAACAGTGACGTGGATGGAAGCTTGGTAATTATTCTGCAGAGATTTTCTGTAGATGCTACAGTAGTACATTTGTGGAGGTACAGGGGAACCTTTGGACAGGACTGTTAATCCAGTGACCCAATCTGGAAGTGAAAAGAAGGTATCCTTGATGAGAGTCACATGAATGTCTGTTGAAGTTGATAATGGGTTGTCCTCCATATCTGCTTCAAGCTTCCCCATTCTTCTTGCTGATGTCCTTGTACCTGTAGGAGCCTTCCTCCTCCTTGACTTCTAGGATAAAACCTCTTTATAAGACAAAGTTGCACAGGAGGCAGCGCACATTCTGATCCTTGAGACCTTAGCTAGAGTGTATTGTAGGATGGCTTCAAATTGATCTGAGCATTTAAGGCATGCCAATAGTGTGCTTAGTTAATAATCTGGTGCATAAATTGACCCCATTATACCAGTATTCAACTCATGTCATGACATATTGTACAAAGAACAACAGCCATGGCCACAGAACATAGCATTGATCTGTGAAAAGCCACCCTAATATTTGCCTTTATGGATTAAAGATTGTTGGTATGGTTAACTTCCTTAAAATGAAAGTATCATAGCAGCACCAAGAGAAAGAAAATATTCATTAGCATATTGAATACTGTTGGTTGGAAACGAGGTGCATATTGAGTGAATAGAATCCCTTCCTGTTAATGTAGGAACTGCATTGGCCAAGGGAGTCTGTAGCGCAATTGAGGACAACTTGGAACTTCAGGAATGCTGCCACACTGTAAAACTGCTGCTACCAGTGTCCAAAAGGAACGGGATGAAATGATTTGCTCTTGCGAACAATGCAGTGGTGCTTTGTTCAATGTATCTGTGCACAGCTGATTAGTAAATGACACTGGAGTCACTCTGTAATAAAAATTAAAGTGACTTTTGAGCTTAACAGCCACTGACAATGCCTTTGGTTGTGGTGGGCTATAGGTTCACTTGCAGCATGTAGCATCATTTAGTAACAGCTTCCTTAGTAAAGTGAAGTTTCAACAGGCACAGCTCCTCTGAAAAATAAGTGCATGTGTGCCATGCTCTGATTGTTCTGATGGTATCAGCAGATGGGTACAATGCAACGGGAGTGCTGCCTGAGCAGCCTGGCATCCATCCCTTCATTGTTCCTCCTCTTACAAAAAGCAAACACAAAGGGAATTCTCAATGAGAAACCCATTGTTCCTTACCTGAAATGTTGAAGGGGAGCAGGGTGGAATAGTAAACCCACAACAAATGACAGAAAGGCAGGCGGCAAAGCAGTTGGTAACGGCAAAATACAAAAAACCCTCCTCCAGAAAAAAATCAGAAATAAGTTTTAACTGAAGCAGGAGGGCAGAACAAAGAGTGGGA
The DNA here is from genome assembly GCF_044704955.1 of Pristiophorus japonicus. Lineage (NCBI taxonomy): Eukaryota > Metazoa > Chordata > Chondrichthyes > Pristiophoridae > Pristiophorus > Pristiophorus japonicus. Next base: position 35,916,749 of record NC_091982.1, on the reverse strand, counting down.
GAGCGATAGTGATAGGGGATTCAATTGTAAGGAGAATACATAGGCGTTTCTGCGGCCGCAACTGAGACTCCAGGATGATATGTTGTCTCCCTGGTGCAAAGGTCAAGGATATCTCGGAGCGGGTGCAGAACATTCTGAAAAGGGAGGGTGAACAGCCTTGTTGTCGTGGTGCACATTGGTACCAACGGTATAGGTAAAAAAAGGGATGAGGTCCTACGAGACGAATTTAAGGAACGAGGAGCTAAATTAAAAGGTAGGACCTCAAAAGTAGTAATCTCGGGATTGCTACCAATGCCACGTGCTAGTCAGAGTAGGAATCGCAGGATAGCTCAGATGAATACGTGGCTTGAGCAGTGGTGCAGCAGGGAGGGATTCAAATTCCTGGGGCATTGGAACCATTTCTGGGGGAGGTGGGACCAGTACTGTTGGGGAGGAGTTAAACTAATATGGCAGGGGGATGGGAACCAATGCAGGGAGACAGAGGGAAACAAAATGGAGACAAAAGCAAAAGACAGAAAGGAGATGAGTAAAAGTGGAGGGCAGAGAAACCCAAGGCAAAAAACAAAAAGGGCCAATGTACAGCAAAATTCTAAAGGGTCAAAGTGTAATAAAAAGGCAAGCATGAAAGCTCGGTGCCTCAATGCAAGGAGTATTTGGAACCCAGGAGAGGGCTCTGAGCTAGTTAGAGTGGGTGAGAGCTCAGATGAACAGGACCCCAAGAAAGAATGCAAAAGGCAGGAGGCAACAGAGCAGAGTAGCACTGGGGTAAGTGTAAACCACAAAGTGATAGGAAGGGACAATATGTATAAATATATAAGGGCTGCAGGAGGGATCAAAACTAAAAATCATGGTTTAAAAACTAGTATTAAAACACTCTACCTAAACGCACGCAGCATTCAAAATAAAGTAAATGAGTTGACGGCACAAATCATTACAAATGGGTATGATTTGGTGGCCATTACTGAAACGTGGTTGCAGGGTGGCCAAGACTGGGAATTAAACATACAGGGGTATCTGACAATTCGGAAAGATAGACAAGAAGGGAAAGGAGGTGGGGTAGCTCTGTTAATAAAAGAAGATATCAGGGCAGTTGTGAGAGACGATATTGGCTCTAATGAACAAAATGTTGAATCATTGTGGATGGAGATTAGAGATAGTAAGGGGAAAAAGTCACTGGTGGGTGTAGTTTATAGGCCTCCAAATAATAACTTCACAGTGGGGTGGGCAATAATCAAGGGAATAATGGAGGCATGTGAAAAAGGAACGGCAGTAATCATGGGGGATTTTAACCTACATATCGATTGGTCAAATCAAATTGCACGGGGTAGCCTTGAGGAGGAATTCATAGAATGCATACGAGATTGTTTCTTAGAACAGTATGTTACAGAACCTACAAGGGAGCAAGCGATCTTAGATCTGGTCCTGTGTAATGAGACAGGAATAATAAATGGTCTCCTAATAAAAGATCCTCTCTGAATGAGTGATCACAGTATGGTTGAATTTGTAATACAGATTGAGGGTGAGGAAGTAGTGTCTCAAACGAGCGTACTATGTTTAAACAAAGGGACTACAGTGGGATGAGAGCAGAGTTGGCTAAAGTAGACTGGAAACACAGACTAAATGGTGGCACAATTGAGGAACAGTGGAGGACTTTTAAGGAGCTCTTTCAAAGTGCTCAACAAAAATATATTTCAGTGAAAAAGAAGGGCGGTAAGAGAAGGGATAACCAGCCGTGGATGACCAAGGAAATAAAGGAGAGCATCAAATTAAAAACCAATGCGTATAAAGTGGCCAAGGTTAGTGGGAAAATAGAAGAATGGGAAAATTTTAAACGACAGCAAAGAATGACTAAGAAAGCAATAAAGAAAGGAAAGATAGATTACGAAAGTAAACTTGCGCAAAACATAAAAACAGATCGTAAAAGCTTTAAAGATATATAAAATGGAAAAGAGTGACTGAAGTAAATGTTGGTCCCTTAGAAGATGAGAAGGGAGATTTAATAATGGGAAATGTGGAAATGGCTGAGACCTTAAACAATTATTTTGCTTTGGTCTTCACAGTGGAAGACACAAAAACCATGCCAAAAATTGCTGGTCACAGGAATGTGGGAAGGGAAGACCTTGAGACAATCACTATACTTGGAGGGTAGTGCTGGACAGGCTAATGCGACTCAAGGTAGACAAGTCCCCTGGTCCTGATGGAATGCATCCCAGGGTATTAAAAGAGATGGCGGAAGTTATAGCAGATGCATTCGTTATAATCTACCAAAATTCTCTGGACTCTGGGGAGGTACCAGCGGATTGGAGAGCAGCTAATGTAACGCCTCTGTTTAAAAAAGGGGGCAGACAGAAGGCAGGTAACTATAGGCTGGTTAGTTTAACATCTGTAGTAGGGAAAATGCTTGAAGCTATCATTAAGGAAAAAATAGCGGGACATCTAGATAGGAAGAGTGCAATCAAGCAGACGCAACATGGATTCATGAAGGGGAAATCATATAACTAATTTACTGGAATTCTTTGAGGATATAACGAGCATGGTGGATAGAGGTGTACCGATGGATGTGATGTATTTAGATTTCCAAAAGGCATTCGATAATGTGCCACACAAAAGGTTACTGCAGAAGATAAAGGTACGCGGAGTCAGAGGAAATGTATTAGCATGGATCGAGAATTGACTGGCTAACAGAAAGCAGAGAGTCGGGATAAATGGGTCCTTTTCGGGTTGGAAATCGCTGGTTAGTGGTGTGCCACAGGGATCGGTGCTGGGACCACAACTGTTTACAATATACATAGATGACCTGGAAGAGGGGACTGAGTGCAGTGTAACAAAATTTGCAGATGACACAAAGATTAGTGGGAAAGCGGGTTGTGTGGAGGACACAGAGAGGCTGCAAAGAGATTTAGATAGGTTAAGCGAATGGGCTAAGGTTTGGCAGATGGAATACAATGTCAGAAAATGTGAGGTCATCCACCTTGGAAAGAAAAACAGTAAAAGGGAATATTATTTGAATGGGGAGAAATTACAACATACTGCGGTGCAGAGGGACCTGAGGGTCCTTGTGTATGAATCCCAAAAAGTTAGTTTGCAGGTACAGCAGGTAATCAGGAAGGTGAATGGAATGTTGGCCTTCATTGCGAGAGGGATGGAGTACAAAAGCAGGGAGGTCCTGCTGCAACTGTATAGGGTATTGGTGAGGCCGCACCTGGAGTACTGCATGCAGTTTTGGTCACCTTACTTAAGGAAGGATATACTAGCTTTGGAGCGGGTACAGAGACGATTCATTAGGCTGATTCCGGTGATGAGGGGGTCACCTTATGATGATAGATTGAGTAGACTGGGTCTTTACTCGTTGAAGTTCAGAAGGATAAGAACATAAGAATTAGGAACAGGAGTAGGCCATCTAGCCCCTCGAGCCTGCTCCGCCATTCAACAAGATCATGGCTGATCTGGCCGTGGACTCAGCTCCACTTACCCGCCCGCTCCCCGTAACCCTTAATTCCCTTATTGGTTAACAATCTATCTATCTGTGACTTGAATACATACAATGAGCTAGCCTCAACTGCTTCCTTGGGCAGAGAATTCCACAGATTCACAACCCTCTGGGAGAAGAAATTCCTTCTCAACTCAGTTTTAAATTGGCTCCCCCGTACTTTGAGGCTGTGCCCCCTAGTGAACAAAGTAACGTTGCTTTCGAGCAGGAATATACATGGCAGAACGTACACGCCGGCTGCTGCTGCCCGACCTCAGATAACCCAGAGTCCGCCATCAATCGTTAATGCGAACAGTTAACACTTTGTTGGCGCTGTGGAGGTGATCATCGGCCCCGTCAATGCCGCTTCAAGCACTATGTGTGCAACGGTTGCAGAACAATGGGACACCTCCAGCGAATGTGCAGGTGAGCTGCAAACCCTGCAAACCACCACGTTGCAGAGGAAGATCGATCCACTGTGGATCAGGCTGAATTGGAGACTCGAACCGAGGAGGCAGAAGTGTACGGGGCACACACGACCACGACGAACTGCCCACCAATAATGTTGAAAGTTGAACTGAAAGGAATTCCAGTATCGATGGAACTGGACACAGGTGCGAGTCAGTCCATAATGAGTAAAAAGGCCTTTGCCAGGCTGTGCTGCAACAAGGCACACTGGCCCAAGCTCAGCCCCATTCACACCAAACTAAGGACTTACACCAAGTAACTAATCCCTGTAATTGGCAGTGTAGAAGTCAAAGTTTTCCATGGTGGAGCAGTATACAAACTCCCGCTGTGGATTGTGCCAAGGGATGGCCCCACATTGTTTGGCAGAAGCTGGCTGGGAAAAATACGCTGGAACTGGGACAACATCCGAGCGCTCTCGTCCATCGACGACGCCTCATGTACCCAGGTTCTAGCAAGGTTCCATCGTTGTTCGAGCCAGACATTTGAAGCTTCTCGGGGACGAAAGTGCAGATCTATTTGGTTCCTGGTACACAACCCATCCACCACAAGGCACAGGCGGTACCGTATATGATGCGTGAGAAAGTGGAAATTGAACTGGACAGGCTGCAGCGAGAAGGCATCATCGCGCCGGTGGAATTCAATGAATGGGCTAGTCTGATTGTCCCGGTACTTAAAGAGGACGGCACGGTCAGAATTTGTGGGGACTATAAAGTAACGATTAACCGTTTCTCGCTACAGGACCAGTACCCGCTACTCAAGGCAGACAACCTATTTGCGACCCTGGCTGGAGGGAAGACGTTCACCAAGCTGAACCTGACCTCAGCCTACATGACGCAGGAGCTGGAGGAGTCTTCAAAAGGCCTCACCTGCATCAACACGCACAAAGGTCTGTTCATCTATAAAAGATGCCCGTTCGGGATTCGGTCGGCCGTGGCAATCTTCCAACGGAACATGGAGAGTCTGCGAAAGTCGGTTCATCGCACCATGATTTTTGAGGTTCTTAGTCAGTTGGATCGCGTGGGGCTCAGGTTGAAATGCTCGAAGTGTGTTTTCCTGGCACAGGAGGTCGAATTCTTGGGAAGAAGAATCACAGCAGACGGCATCAGACCCACCGACGCCAAGACGGAGGCCATCAAGAACGCGCCGAGACCACAGAACGTGACAGAGCTGCGGTCGTTCCTGGGACTCCTTAACTATTTCGACAATTTCCTATCTGGGTTAAGCACTCTGCTAGAACCCCTACATGCGCTCTGCGTAAGGGAGATGACTGGATATGGGGGAATTCACAAGAGGCTGCCTTTAAGAAAACCAGAAATCTGTTGTGTTCAAACAAACTGCTTATCCTGTATAACCCTTGTAAAAGATTAGTGCTGGCTTGCAATGCGTCATCATACGGGGTCGGGTGTGTGTTACAACAGCCTACTGAATCAGGGATTTTGCAACCGGTCGCTTATGCGTCCAGGAGATTGTCCAAGGCTAAAAGAGCCGATTGCATGATTGAAAAAGAGGCTCTGGCATGAGCTTATGGGGTAAAAAAAATGCACCAGTACTTATTTGGCCTCAAGTTTGATCTTGAAACTGACCACAGCCGCTCGTATTGCTGTTCTCTGAGAGCAAAGGGATTAACACCAATGCCTCTGCCCGCATCCAAAGATGGGCGCTCACGCTGTCGGCATACAACTATGTAATCTGCCACAGACCGGGCACAGAGAACTGCGCTGATGCTCTCAGTCGGCTGCCATTGCATACCACCGAGGTGGAAATGGCACAGCCAGCGGACTTGCTCATGGTCATGGATGCATTCGAGAACAAGAAGTCCACCGTCATGGCCCGCCAGATCAGGACCTGGACCAGCCAGGATCCTTTACTGTCCTTGGTAAAGAACTGTGCCCTCCATGGGAGCTGGTCCAGTGTCCCAGCAGAGATGCAGGAGGCGATTAAGCCGTTCCACAGGCGCAAAGACGAAATGTCCCTGCAGGCAGATTGTCTGTGTGGGGCAATCGCATGTTCTTGCTCAAGAAAGGCAGAGATACGTTAATTTGTGAATTGCACAGCACCCACCCAGGCATCGTAATGATGAAAGCCATGGCCAGATCCCATGTATGGCGGCCTGGCATCGACTTAGATTTAGAGTCATGCGTGCGCCAGTGCAACATTTGCTCTCAGCTGAGCAATGAACTCAGAGAGGCACCGCTAAGTTTGTGGTCGTGGCCCTCCAAACTGTGGTCAAGGATCCACGTGGACTATGCGGGCCCATTTCTAGGCAAAATGTTTTTGGTCGTCGTGGACGCTTATTCAAAATGGATTGAATGTAAGCACGTCCACACCCACTATTGAAAGCCTGCGAGCCATGTTTGCCACGCACGGCCTGCCGGAAGTCCTGGTCAGCGACAATGGGCTGTGTTTCACCAGTGCTGACTTCAAGGAATTCATGACCCGCAATGGGATCAAGCACGTCACATCTGCCCTGTTCGAGCCCGCATCCAATGGCCAGGCAGAACGGGCAGTTCAGACCATCAAGCAAAGCTTGAAACGTGTATCGGAAGGCTCCCTGTAGACCCGGCTGTCCCGAGTGCTGCTCAGCTACCGCACCAAACCCCACTCACTCACCGGAGTTCCCCCAGCTGAGCTGTTCATGAAAAGGGTGCTCAAAACAAGGCTCTCTCTTTTCCACCCTGATCTCCATGATCACGTGGAGGGCAGGCGGCATCAACAAAGTGTGTACCATGACCGCGCAAATTTGTCACGCGATATTGAGCTCAATGACCCTGTGTTTGTACTCAATTATGGAAATGATCCCAAATGGCATGCTGGCACGGTCACAGCCAAAGAGAGGAATAGGGTGTTTCAGGTCAAATTGGCCAATGGACTAATGTACAAAAAACATTTGGACCAAATCAAATTGCGGTTCACCAACAGCTACGAATAAACCGAAGAAGACACCACCAACTTTGACCCTCCAATGCACACACAAGTGGCAACTGACATCATGGTTGACCACAAAGCTGAACTCATCATCCCCAGAAGCCCAGCAAGGCTGGCTGCCCAGCAGCCCAGTGAATAACTAACCAACTCACCCACCCGCATTTGTACCGAGACGATCGACAAGGGAGCGAAAAGCCCCAGATCGTCTCACCTTGTAAATAAGTGTCCTATTGACCTCACGGGGGAGTGATGTTATGTATTTAACCCCTTGCAACCTGTATTACACTACCAGCAGAAAGCCTACCTGTTGGACTCCCAAGGGATCCCAGCATCCCTTGGGAGCACGGTATATAAGCAGGCCACCCACGAGGTACCTGCACTCTGGAGTCTCATTGAAGGAGCTAAGGTCACTCTTGCTCATTGTACACAGTACTCAGTTTCATCCTTTATTATGAGCTTATCATGAAGGACCGCACCTCCAACAACGCAAGACTCCCTCAGCCCACCCCATGCTTGCTGATCTATATTGACTCGTGGTCCGGCAACCCCTCAATTTTAAAATTCTTATACTCTTCAAATCTCTCCTGGGCCTTGCCCCTCCCTATCTCTGTAACCTCCTCTAGCCACAGAACTCTCCGAGGTTTCTGCGCTGAGATTTTTTGCAAAAACACTCAATTAGTTATGAATGAGTGAAGTTGTTGAATCTTTTTGCTAATTATTTTACATACATTTGCTAAAAAAATTAATTTGGATATGTAATTCAGAGAATGACATTTAGAGACTGAAAATCCTTGGCCCCTCTGGCACGCTCCTGCCCGTAACATCCTCTGCATGCCTCTTACGAGGCTACTGATGCATTGGGGTAGGACCGCAGGCAGGGACGTCTATTGCTGTGAGTTCCTGCGTGCCCAGCAGTTAGAAGGACCCAGCATAGCATCAGTGGTGGTACAGTGAGATTGGGTCTTCTAGGCCACCAAAAGGTGCATATGGGCCCCACCTAAAAGTCCAGGCCAGGATTGTGGCCCGCACCCCCGAAGATGGAGCAAATGTTTGTACCACATTTTGACTCAGTATTAAAGGGGGCCAAGGTAGCAAGATTCACTTCTTTCCTGGGGATCCCGACACACCTCCCAGACTGGCATACTTCCACCGCACGTTGCAGCCTGAGATGGGCCACAAGGCACCCACCAGAGCCGTGTAAATGGAGTGACTTCCCACTAATTGGTAGTGTAGGATCCGTTCCTCCCCCTCAAAGGACTATGAAGTATAAAAATCCAGAACTGTATTACAGCCCGCAAAAGGAGATGGGCAGTAAGAGGTTAATTCAGACATAGCAGCTGAAAACCAAGACACTGGACAATCCACAAGGATACAGATTGCTATACGAATGTTTTCTGTTTGGAAAAGGTACAAGAACATTCACACATTTGTTAACTTAAGGGGTTGCATTGTTAAAAGACAATACTTTGGACCATGGCCCCAGACAGGCTGGTATCAGTGTAGGCCCAGACAATGGGCCGGATCCATGAACCATTTGAATACGAATGCAACTAGAAACCAATATCTACATATGCAGTCACCTTGGGAAGGTTGCATTGCCAGAAATACCTTATCATACAGACAGGCTGCAGTTAAGGTAATCATGGACAATGACCCTAAACGAGGGACAACTAGCATCAAGAGTGTTTCTGCTAGAGACAGTCACACATTTAATACTGCCATCGTGTTCACATTGGGGCAACAGGAAATCTGTTTCAAGATATTGCAAGTTGGAGTTTGTATAAAGAAGAGCCACTTTGAAGAGGGAAGAGCAGTGTTTTGGACAGTCGACAAGACGCAAGCTGGTAACCATGGTTCCGTGTACTGTATAGTGCCACATGTAACGTAATTTGATGACTGTATTACAATGTATCCTGGATTGTACTGAATTGTACCCTGAAATGTAAAGCAAGCAAATGTATTGAACGGAACTGCCGTCAGCATCCAAATGTATTAAATGGAATTGCTCACCGCATCCAAATGTACTGAACTGCCTTCCAATGTATCGTGCAAATTTTTATATGAATAAAGTATATATTTTGAAATAAAAAAACCCCCATGATCCAGGCCCACAATCAAAATCAGGAAACAACCGATGAGTGGCTGATTATGTTTCAGTCAAATCATAGAAGGGTTTTTGTGATTTAGTCAGAGTAATTTTATATGTAACAGTCGAATCGTGGATGGGTTTAACTGTGTCATATTGTGTCGATGCAAACGACCCTTGTGTAGGGGTTTGTATTTTGGGTTTTGTTATTCCAATATAGATCGAAGGGGTTTATACTGGGGAGGTAATTGCGTGTATGTTCAAGAAACGAACAAATCTAAGGTTGAGGCAAAATCCTGTGCCATGTGTATTTTGTTCTTATAAATCCTGAAGTCAAAGAAGTGTGTGTAACCAGGGACTAGTATCAGAAACCCTTACAATAGAGTCAGCGTTGGAGGTCACCAGCAGGCACCTCCTGGGATGCGCTTCCACCAACCGTGGCTTTCAACCCCCTCATGTTTATTTAATCAGCAAATCTTACACAAATATGACCAGAAGTGGCTAGTACATATGAATGGTTAATACTGCAAGTTTTCACAAGCTAATTTTGAATTATTGAAGGTGAATTCCTGAATAAGTTGGACATCTTGTGAAGTGATGTCACAGCTCAGAAATGTAACAATCAGTCATAAAAATGCCTCACTTTGTTTTCATTAATATGGATATGTTGACTGCTAATAGAGCTGTTTTAACTAGTCCAGTTGCAGGAAGTCATTGTGACATTCAGTGATTCAGAGAATAAAACATTGGATTGATTCATTGTACTTCCAAACTGTACAGTTAATACCAGTGTCTTCACCAAAACAGTAGAGAACCAAGCAGAATACAGGAAGTGCAGCAGAGAACTGAATAAGGAACTAATAGGAGCAAAGAGAGTGTATGAGAAAAGATTAGCAGGCAACATAAAAACAACCACTAAAATCTTTTCTAAATATATAAGGAAGGGTGGTGCCGATTAGGGCCCAAAAGGGACATTTTCTTGTGGAGGCATAGGGCATGGCTGAGGTACCGAGTATTTTGCATCTGTCTTCACAAAAGTAGAGGATATTGGCAATGTAGCAGCAAAGGAAAAGGGGCTAGGGAAATTGAATAGGACAAAAGTAAACAGAGAAAAGTTGGCAATGCTCGAAGTAGAAAAGTCACCCGGTCCAGGTGGGATGCATCCAAGGTTGCTGAGGTAAGTCAGTGTGGAAATAGCAGAAGCTATGGCCACAATCTTGCAATCCTCCTTGGATATGGGCGTGGTGCCAGAGAACTGGTGGTTTGCAAATATTACACCTCTGAAGGGAAGGTTAAGCCCAGTAACTACAGGCCTGTCAGCCTATCAAGAGACCATGACTGGAATTTTCACATTGCAGAGCGTGCAGGTTTAGGAGTGGGTCAGCAGTTAAAAGCGCTGAATCCTGCCAACTTCCGCATTTAAATGGGGTGTGTTTTGAAGCGCATACATGGACCTGCTCGGGAGAGGCCGGTGACCTCATTGAGGTAGTTGAGAGACCCTTAACAGACTTTTTAATGTGAAGTTTCAACTTTAACTGCTTGCGCATGGGATTCATGGACCCCGGGAAGCTCGCCTGTGAAGGCAAGGAGATGCTTAGTGGCCATTGTGCGAGTTCATTAAGTAACAGCTGGAAAAAGCACATAAATACTCACACCTTATACCTGCTTCCTTGCCTAATGGAAAGGCTCTTGCTGACACCATCTTGTGCAGAGATTTTGCTTTCAGGAGTTTGCAGTTGATTTCTACAACCTCTGAAGCCACTCTCACTACATTGCAAATCACTCTAACTACATTGGAGGATTGTGTCTCTAATCTCCACTTTACCTGGCATCTATCAGATCAGCACGCTTATGCTGTCTCCCCTTGGACCTCAGCTTCGGACCAAGATGACCCCCAGCACCAACAACACCAGCCACACCAGCAACAGCAGCAACAATACTAGCAGCTTTCTCCTCACTGACCTGATGCTCCACAGGAGACAGGGGATCAACACAGAGGTGCACCACACCGGAGGTGATACCTCCAACACAGGGTATACAGGTAGAGGTTGAGCTTCCTGGACATGACTGAGCAGCAGTGCTTCAGGAGGCTCAGGCTATCGCACCAGGTCATGGCAGACATTTATAGCTTGTTGGAAGAAGTCCTGCTGCCCAGAGGACCTGGTGGACACCCCTTATCAGTGGCTGTTAAAGTCACCATCTCAATTTTGCCTTAGGCGCAGGGATCTGCAGCAAATATTTGCAGGATCTCGCAGTCGGCTGCCCACAAATGCATCACCCAGGTGACAGATGCCAAGTTTCACAAGTCAGGCACTTATGTAAAATTTGCCACTGATGAAGCCAGTCTTTTTCTTTCTTTATCAGTAAGTAACCTTTAGCATTGTTGCCAATTTAAGTTTATCTAAGGGTTAAGTCATGGCAGGAGAGCTCGGACATGTGTTATGCTCCTCCTCTACTATGTGGGAAGTCAGGAACGCTTCCGGTGTCCCTGACAACTACGTGTGCGGGAAGTGTATCCGCCTCCAGCTCCTGACGGACCGCATTGCGGCACTGGAGCTGCGGGTGGATTCACTCTGGAGCATCCACAATGCTGAGAATGGGTCCCCTGCGGTAATCTCCCTGCAAAATAGATACACCGCTTTGGGTACTGTTGAGGGGGATGACTCATCAGGGGAGGGCAGCAGCAGTCAAGTTCATGGCACCGTGGGTGGCTCTGCTGCACAGGAGGGCAGGAAAAAGAGTGGGAGAGCGATAGTGATAGGGGATTCAATTGTAAGGGGAATAGATAGACGTTTCTGTGGCCGCAACAGAGACTCCAGGATGGTATGTTGCCTCCCTGGTGCAAGGGTCAAGGATGTCTCAGAGCAGATGCAGGACATTCTAAAAAGAGAGGGTGAACAGCCAGTTGTCGTGGTACATATAGGTACCAACGATATAGGTAAAAAACGGGATGAGGTCCTACAAGGCGAATTTAGGGAGCTAGGAGTTAAATTAAAAAGTAGGGCCTCAAAAGTAGTAATCTCAGGGTTGCTACCAGTGCCACATGCTAGTCAGAGTAGGAATCACAGGATATCTCAGATGAATACGTGGCTTGAGCAGTGGTGCAGCAGGGAGGAATTCAAATTCCTGGGGCATTGGAACCGGTTCTGGGGGAGGTGGGACCAGTACAAACCGGATGGTCTGCACCTGGGCAGGACCGGAACCAATGTCCTAGGGGGAGTGTTTGCTAGTGCTGTTTAGGAGGAGTTAAACTAATATGGCAGGGGGATGGGAACCTATGCAGGGAGACAGAGGGAAATAAAATGGAGACAGAAGCAAAAGTTAGAAAGGAGAATAGGAAAAGTGGAGGGCAGAGAAACCCAAGGCAAAAAACAAAAAGGGTCACTTTACAGCAAAATTCTAAAGGGGCAAAAGGTGTTAAAAAGACAAGCCTGAAGGCTCTGTGCCTCAATGCGAGGAGTATTCGGAATAAGGTGGACGAATTAACTGCGCAGATAGCAGTTAACGGATACGATGTGATTGGCATCACGGAAACATGGCTCCAGGGTGACCAAGGCTGGGAACTCAACATCCAAGGGTATTCAGCATTTAGGAAGGATAGACAGAAAGGAAAAGGAGGTGGGGTGGCATTTCTGGTTAAAGAGGAAATTAATGCAATTGTAAGGATGGACATTAGCTTGAATGATGTGGAATCGGTATGGGTGGAGAAACGGAATACCAAAGGGAAGAAAACACTAGTGGGAGTTGTGTACAGGCCATCGAATAGTAGTAGTGAGGTTGGGGACAGCATCAAACAAGAAATAAGGGATGTGTGCAATAAAGGTACAGCAGTAATCATGGGCGACTTTAATCTACATATTGATTGGGCTAACCTAACTGGTAGCAATGCGATGTAAGAGGATTTCCTGGAGTGTATTGGGGATGGTTTTCTAGACCAATATGTCGAGGAACCAACTAGAGGGCTGGCCATCCCAGACTGGGTGATATGTAATGAGAAGGGACTAATTAGCAATCTTGTTGTGCGAGGCCCCTTGGGGAAGAGTGACCATAATATGGTAGAATTCTTTATTAAGATGGAGAGTGACAAAGTTAATTCAGAAACTAGGGTCCTGAACTTAAGGAAAGGTAACTTTGATGGTATGAGGCGCGAATTGGCTAGATTAGACTGGCAAATTATACTTAAAGGGTTGACGGTGGATAGACAATGGCAAACTTTAAAGAACACATGGATGAACTTCAACAATTGTACATCCCTGTCTGGAGTAAAAATAAAACGGAGAAGGTGGCTCAACCGTGACTAACAAGGGAAATTAAGGATAGTGTTAAATCCAAGGAAGAGGCATACAAATTAGCCAGAAAAAGCAGCAAACCTGAGGACTGGGAGAAATTTAGAATTCAGCAGAGGAGGACAAAGGGTTTAATTAAGAGGGGGAAAATAGAGTACGAGAGGAAGCTTGCCGGAAATGTAAAAACTGACTGCAAAAGCTTCTATAGATATGTGAAGAGAAAAAGATTAGTGAAGACAAACGTAGGTTCCGTGCAGTCGGATTTGGGTGAATTTATAATAGGGAACAAAGAAATGGTTGACCAATTGAACAAGTACTTCGGTTCTATCTTCACAAAGGAAGACACAAATAACCTTCTGGATGTACTAGGGGACCGAGGGTCTAGTGAGAAGGAGGAACTGAAAGATATCCTTATTAGGCGGGAAATTGCGTTTGGGAAATTGACGGGATTGAAGGCCGATAAATCCCCGGGGCCTGATAGTTTACATCCCAGAGTACTTAAGGAAGTGGCCCTAGAAATAATGGATGCATTGGTGATAATTTTCCAGCAGTCTATCAACTCAGGATAAGTTCCTATGGACTGGAGGATTGCTAATGTAACACCACTTTTTAAAAAAGGAGGGAGAGAGAAAACGGGTAATTATAGACCAGTTAGCCTGATATCAGTAGTGGAGAAAATGTTGGAATCAATTATTAAGGATGAAATAGCAACGCATTTGGAAAGCAGTGACAGGATCGGTCCAAGTCAGCATGGATTTATGAAAGGGAAATCATGCTTGACAAATCTTCTGGAATTTTTTGAGGATGTAACTAGTAGAGTGGACAAGGGAGAACCAGTGGGTGTGGTGTATTTGGACTTTCAAAGGCCTTTGACAAGGTCCCACACAAGAGATTGGTGTGCAAAATCAAAGCACATGGTATTGAGGTAATGTACTGATGTGGATAGAGAACTGGTTGGCAGACAGGAAGCAGAGAGTCGGGATAAGCGGGTCCTTTTCAGAATGGCAGGCAGTGACTAGTGGAGTGCCGCAGGGCTCAGTGCTGGGACCCCAGCTCTTTACAATATATATTAATGATTTAGATGATAGTATTGAGTGTAATATCTCCAAGTTTGCTGATGACACTAAACTGGGTGGTGGTGTGAGCTGTGAGGAGGACGCTAAGAGGCTGCAGGGTGACTTGGACAGGTTAAGCGAGTGGGCAAATACATGACAGATGCAGTATAATGTGGATAAATGTGAGGTTATCCACTTTGGGGGCAAAAACACGAAGGCAGAATATTATCTGAATGGCGGCAGATTAGGAAAAGGGGAGGTGCAACGAGACCTGGGTGTCATGGTTCATCAGTCACTGAAAGTGGGCATGCAGGTACAGCAGGCAGTGAAGAAGACAAATGGTATGTTGGCCTTCATAGCTAGGGGATTTGAATACAGGAGCAGGGAGGTCTTACTGCAGTTGTACAGGGCCTTGGTGAGGCCTCACCTGGAATATTGTGTTCAGTTTTGGTCTCCTAATCTGAGGAAGGACATTCTTGCTATTGAGGGAGTGCAGCGAAGGTTCACCAGACTGATTCCAGGGATGGCTGGACTGTCATATGAGGAGAGACTAGATCAACTAGGCCTTTATTCACTGGAGTTTAGAAGGATGAGAGGGGATCTCATAGAAACGTACAAGATTCTGACTGGACTGGACAGATTAGATGCGGCAAGAATGTTCCCGATGTTGGGGAAGTCCAGAACCAGGGGACATAGTCTTAGGATAAGGGGTAGGCCATTTAGGACTGTGATGAGGAGAAACTTCTTCACTCAGAGAGTTGTTAATCTATGGAATCCCTGCTGCAGAGAGTTGTTGATGCCAGTTCATTGGATATATTCAAGAGGGAGTTAGATATGGCCCTTATGGCTAAGGGGATCAAGGGGTATGAAGAGAAAGCAGGAATGATCAGCCATGATCTTATTGAATGGCGGTGCAGGCTCGAAGGGCCGAATGGCCTACTCCTGCAGCTATTTTCTATGTTTCTATGTTTCTCTGTTACTGAGCGGGTTCTCGGCCTTGCGGCACTGGCTGGGTTCCCACGGGTGCAGGGCATCATCAATTGCACACATGTGGCCATCAAGGCACCCCTACATCACCCAGGAGTGTTTGTGAACTGGAAGGGCTTCCACTCCCTCAATGTGCAGCTCATCTGCAAACATAAAAAGATCATCGTGCATGTGTGTGCCAGATATCCTGATAGCTGTCATGACTCTTTTGTCCTGCACCAGTCCAGCCCCCCTCAGCTCCTTGCACCTTCAAACAGACTTACGAACTGGCTACTTCGAGGCAAGGTTTATCCATTGAAGACATGACTGATAACACCCTTGAGGAGGTCAAACAATATGGCCGAGAAGCATTATAATGAAAGCCACATGTCCACCAGATGTGTCATAGAGCAAGCAATCGGCATGCTGAAGATGCGCTTCAGATGCCTTGACAGATCTGCAGGAGCCCTTCAGTACGCACCAGCCAGGGTCTCCAGAACCATTGCCATATGCTGTGTGCTGCACAACATAGCGCAGCAGTGAGGATTGGAGCTAAAGGAGGAGCGCGCAGCCTCTTCAGAGGAGGAGGAGGAGGAACAGTTGGAACACGACGAGGAGGAGGAGGAATCTGAGGTGGAGATGGCACCAGTAGGGGTACACGTTGCTGCCCGGGAGGCTGGAGATGGCCTCATCATGGCATGATTTACTTAACTTGCACCAGTGCACCCATTTGGCTTCCAGATGCTGTACCAACATCCCCCCCACCCCCCACCAATACCACAAAGCAGTCCTAAAATGACCAAACCATTCCTGTCAAACAAACCCCCATTGTTCGAGGTTAATTAATGTCTCACCCTTCATTCCAAGTGACAAAGCCAGTTCCCAGGTAGCAGTCAAAAATGGTCAAGACCGGAAAGTAGTGAGAATAAATAAATTTATGTGTGTCATAAATAGAACTGAAACTTAACACTAACATTTTGGCAAAGACCCATGTGCATACCCTTGGGCAGCTACAGTTGTGTCTTTTTTCTTTTCCGAGTACTTCTACAAGGTGCGCCTCCTGTGGCTTCAGCAGAGGTTGCGGCATGCTGCTCACTTCCCTGCTGTCACTGCTTCAACACTTTTGCCAGACCTCCTCTGGGTTTTGGAGTCTGTGATTGCTCCGCCAAAGACTACTCCTCCTGCGACTGTGCAGGGGCAGACTTGGCCATCGGGATCTGAGGAAGCATGTGGGGCTCTAACTGAGGGGGAGACAACCGGGGTGAAGTGGGAGCACTTTGAGCAGAGCCCCCACTTCAATGTCCCCTCTCAGCATCATCCCTCTCATGGCCACCTCCACATCTCTGCTTGCAACGAGCTGGACAGCACATTGCTATCCCGTCTTGAGAGTCTGCAATCTGTTGTTCACAGCGAGCATGTTCTCGCTGGACTGGTGCATTTGCTGCTGCATGCAGGGGCCATCCTTTCCATGGAACAGCACGTCATCGCCATTGCCTACGACATGGTGCTGCTCATGTTAGAGATGGATTCCTCCATTCTTCCTACAATCATGCACAGTGCGGCTGAAAATGCTGCCAGAGCCTCGCGCAATTGTTGCTGTTCCTCCAAGATCCCCAACCTCTTTGTCGACGACCCCAGAGGTTCAACATCTGCATACAGCTGAGCAGATCTGGGAGCGTCCTGCGCCCTCTGGTGAGGACTCTCCACTGCTGTCCCTGTCTCCACCATCTGCTCTTGTTCACTTGTGCTGTGTGAGACATCAGGTGACAACACTACTCTATGTCTCGCAGGACCCACCGACGTGCGTGTATCTGCGCTGGTGCGCATGGGTCTGGTGACAGTCCACCCTCAGAGGACGCAGCTTCCTCTGAGGAGTTATCTTCCTCCTCCAGCTGGGCAGTTGGGGGGTGGGGGCGCACTTGATGGATCTGTGGGAGAGTAAGTATATGAATTAGACCTCTTATGATAAGGTTGTATAACATTACCATTATGCACATGATGATATTCTACTGGCTGCTGATAGTAGTTGCCATGAGTGACTGTTGTATGCCGTGTGGGATATTTAATTCTGTCACCAGATTGCTGGGAGGTCCCCCTCTCTCCATCTCCTACAATCAGCAGCTCTGCCACTCCACTTATTTCAAGAGCTTCCTCCTCTGCTGGGGTCATATTAGTATATATTAGAGGGCCACCTCCGGTTCTTTCTCATTCTCTCCTGTTCTGCGCTCTTTTCTCCTGCAAGGACGGAAAGAAGAGAACTTTGAGTGAAAGTGATGGAATAAGTGGAAGGGATGACTGTGCTACATCTATAGAGGGTGACTATGATGTACTATCATGAAATTGCCAAATGGTTTCCTTCTGTGGCGTTACTTTGTAGGATTGCATTAGGCTGTGGATGAATGTCAGTGCTGATTA
Organism: Pristiophorus japonicus; assembly: GCF_044704955.1. Lineage (NCBI taxonomy): Eukaryota > Metazoa > Chordata > Chondrichthyes > Pristiophoridae > Pristiophorus > Pristiophorus japonicus. The sequence continues at coordinate 35,899,079 of NC_091982.1, read as the reverse complement.
GTCAAATGGGGATGTGAGTAGGTGCATAGACAATGAGTGCACTTGCAAGGTAGGTTGGTGTGAGGAGTGACGTGCAGGAGTAGGCTGAGGAAGGCAGAGTGATGGGTTGGGGTGACAGGCATATCAGGTTGTAGCTGAGTGTGGGATTGTACTCACCTTTCCTGCCCTCGTGAGATCATTAAATCTCTTGCGGCATTGAACCCAGCGAGTGGCTGCTCACTTCTTGTGCGATCTCCAGCAATGCCCACTTGGTTTCTCTGGCTGCTCTCTTCCTGCCATTACCAGGGAATAGGACCTCCCTGCCTACTCTGACTCTCTGGACCAGGCCTGCCAGGGAGGCATCCGAGAACCTTGGCAGAGCCTTCTGGAGCTGTGACGCCATCCTTGCTTACATCCACACAAATCTTCTCGATATTATAGCAATAACCACCTCTCCCAACCATCTGTATTCTTTCTCCAACAACCTTCAACACTGATGTGTGCAAGGCTCCTTTAAATATCTGAGCTGAAAGCGAGTCATCAGTGACATCATCAGACCCGCTGCATTTAATTGGCCGGGAAACCCGTATGACTGTTTCGATTGATGTAATTGAGTTAAATGCGCAGTGTAGAACGCGCTGTTGGAAACTTCAGGATGGCGACCTGCTACGTGGTCTGCACGCACCCGCCCCAATTCTAAGGTGAAAATTCCGGCCCATAATTCCGGACAAAATTAATTTTCACTTGGAAAAACATGGGTTAATTAATAACAGCAAACATGGATTTGTTAAATACAAGTTGTATCTGACAAACTTGATTGAGTTCTTCGATGAAATAATGCAGAGGATTTATGAAGTTAATGTAGTTGATGTTCTGTATATGGACTTCCAAAAGGCATTTGATAACGTGTTACATAATAGACTTGTTACCAAAATTAAAACCCATGGAATTAAAGGGGCGGGGGGTGCTTGGAATTAACTATGAGATAGGAAGCAGAAAGTAATGGTGAACGGTTGTTTTTCAGACTGGAGGGAATTATACAGTGATATCCCCCAGGGTCGCTATTAGGATCATTTATTTTTATGATATATTAATGACCTGGACTTGTGTATAAGAGGCATAATTTGAAAGTTATCAGATGACACAAAACTTGAAAATGTAGTGAACAGTTAGGAGGATAGTAACAGACTGGTGAAATTAGCAGACACATGACAGATAAAATTTGACACAGAATTGTGCAGTGATGCATTTTGGGAGGAAAAATTAGGAGAGGTAATACAGGGTACAATTTAAATGGTAGAATTTTAAAGTTGGTGCAGGAACACAGAGACCTGGGGGTTTCACATACACAGGTTTTTGAAGGTGGCAGGACAAGTTTATTTAAAAAGGAACCTTGGCTTTATAAATAACAGTGTAGAGTACAAAGGCAAGGAGGTTATGCTAAACTTTTAAAAATCAACGGTAAGGCTTCATCTGGTGTATTGTGTCCAATTCTGGTCACCACACTTTTGGAAGGATGTCAAGGCCTTGGAGAGGGTGCAGAGGAGATTTACCAGAATGATACCAGGGATGAGAGATTTCAGTTATGTGCAGAGATTAGAGAACTTGGGATCATTCTCCTTAGAGCAGGGAAGGCTAAGGGGAGATTTAATAGAGGTGTTCAAAATTATGAGGGAATTTGAGCGAGTAAATAAGGAGAAACTGTTTCCGGGTGGGTCGATAACCAAAGATAATTGGCAAAAGAACCAGAAGGGGCATGAGGAAACATTTTTTAAGACAGTGAGATGTTGTGATCTGGAATGCACTGCCTGAAATGGCCTTGGAAGCAGATTTCAAAAGGGAATTAGATATATACTTAAAAGAGCAACATTTCCAGGTCTATGGAAAAAGAGTGGGCATTGGGTTTAATTAAACAGCTCTTTCAAAGCATCGTGGCATAGGCACGATGAGCCAAAGTCCTTTAGTGCTGTAAAATTGTATGAAAAATAAATAAGAATTTCTTGACATCTGAAACCCATGTCAAATGTAGTTAATATTTTCTTGTTTCAAATTTGAAGTAAGATTTTTTTTAAAGAACAAAATAATAAACACTGTTATCTGCTTTGAGAAAACTGTTCCTTTTATTTATTTTAAATGTAACTATTTTAGGAAAGAATGTTGGAAAAATCTTGGTAAACTGTTTGAGGTTTTAATTTTGGAAAAGGAAAAGGGTATTGTATGTTAAGAGTGGAATAATAAACAGATTCACGACCGGCATGAAGCAGATTGATGTGGGGCCAAAATTTAAAAGACGAAAAAAATAAAATCTGAGTTAAAATACAGTATAACTAAACTTCCTTTTTCATACTAGGAACCAATGAAATTAAAGCGTACCAATCATATGTTTAATTGGTACTGTATGGCGAAGAATATTTCTGTCGCTTTATTTTAATTGTATATTTTTAATTTAGCTCTTGTATGCTCACTTTAAAAATCATTTTCTTAATTTGCTCTCCTCCCCCCACCCACATTATGAGTTCTTTTCATGATGCACTGCAACATCCATCCATGAGGGCAGCCAAATATCCCATTCATAGACCTCTGATGATGGATTCAGTAACAAACCACAAACTGATAGACAAGATTGAACTGAGCTTCATTGAGATTATAAGATTACAGTATGAGAATTGCAGATGACAACTTGCACCCTACTGTTATGGCATCAATGTGCACTGGCTATTTGATCAAACTATTGAAATATATTTATTTTATCTTCTTTTTCTTTGTGAAATAGCAATTTTCTTGTTTTTTTTTTGGTACATTCCCACTGAATATTTTAACACTGCTTAATTTTGTATGTTGTTAATATAAAGGGTACTGCTCTATTCTTCAAAGATTCATTGGTTGAAATTATCCTTCCAGAGGTGGTGTTCCAGCGAGGCAAGTCTTCTGCCTGCTCTTTTGAGACTGCCGGAACCCCAATCCATTTTCCTAGGTTGCGAGTCATCAGATATGCATGGCGACTTCCCAGCAGGATTCTCGCTGCCAAGAAGAAGCCCACCATTGCCCAGCCACAAAATCCTGGTGGTATTGCAGCGGGACCACAATTGCAGCACCAGATCATTTGACCAGGCACTTAAAGAGACGAGGATTGGTAGCACAATAAGTCTCGACAGAGACTGAAGTCTTCAAAGCAAGTTAAGTGAGGGCTGGAATGCAGAGAGAGGCAAGACCACATCCTTCTCCCTCCATGGGGAGATCTCAGAGTCATTATCAAGGGCTATCACCGTCCTCCCTTTGGCAGCCCCAGGATGTGGCCATAACATGAGAGGATGGAAGAGAAATCTGCTGGTAACTATACAGTGGGCAGGGAAGGAATCACCAGTGGCAGTTTCGGTTGGGTGGAAGGAGGAAATTGCAGCTGATGTAGTAGTAGGCCTCACTGTCGTCAGTCGTGGCTCAGTGGGTAGCACTCTCAGTCAGAAGGTTGTGCGATCAGGTCCCACTTCAGAGACTGGAGCACATAATCTAGGCTGACACTCCAGTGCAGCACTGAGAGAGTGCTGCACTGTCAGAGGTGCCGTATTTCGGATGAGGCATTAAACCGAGGCCCTGTCTGCTCTCTCAGGTGGACGTACAAGATCCCATGGCACTATTTAGAAGAAGAGTAGGGGAGTTATCCCTGATGTCTTCTCCTCAATCAACATCACGAAAAACAGATTATCTGGTCATTGTCACATTGCTGTTTCTGGGAGCTTGCTGTGCTCAAATTGGCTGCTGTGTTTCCTACATTACAACAGTGACTACACTTCAAAAAGTACTTCATTGGCTGTAAAGTGGTTTGGGACATCCTGAGGTTGTGAAAGGCGCTATATAAATGCAAGTCTTTCTTTTTCTTTCTTTCACTGCCGGATCTCCCCTTATTCTTTGCCACGATCCATCCCACTTTGTTGCACGATCTCAGAGAAGAATCCAGCCCATATGGTCAGGTTGTATTAGATGGTCCTTGTTTGACTTGAATTTCTATATTTTGGCCACAATGTATGCTTTCATATTTGGTGATCTTTGGGAGTTATTTTGTATTAATAGTGCGAGATATGAATAAAATTATAAACACAAAAGCAATGTAAATTGTATAACATTTTAAACAATTTTACAAATGCGTATTAGACTTTCATCAGCATTCTAGATCCTCTCTTAAGAAAATAAAAACTTGAATTCAACCAGGTTTTACTGTTGGGAACTGAGGTGTTGCTATTCACATTCATTATCACTCAACTTTTCAACATCTTAATCAGTGTTCTACAGTTTATGTTATTTCATAGATATATAGACACTAGTGAAAAGATTAATGCATCGAATGGCAAGTTTCTGGATAAAAAACATAATGCTGGAAAAACACAATGGGCTGGATATTAACCCAGAGGCGGGGAGGGAGCAGGTGGAGGAGAGCCTTCTTTGAAGTCAGGAACCTTAGAAGAACGGGTTTCCCGTAGGTCCTGCTAAATTTAATGGCAGGACCTGATTAGCATTTTTTGAATCTCCAAATTAAATTGCATTCCAAATTGAGAGGCTGGCTGGCTATTGGACGGGTAAGCCTTCAACACCAGGCTGCAGTTAGAGAGCAGAGAGGATGTGGGAGGGATCAGAAAGGCCGGAGGGAGGGCGAGAAGATCGGAGGCCAGAGGGAAGATCAGAGGTCAAGTTGGGGGAGATTGGAGGTCTCGTTGAGAAGATCAGAAGAGTCAAGGGGAGATTGGAAGGGAGGGGAGTGTATAATCGCGGGGGGTTGGTGAAGCAGATAAAATGGATCCAGCAGATAAATGAAAAGGCACTTACCTCCTGGATCCAGCAGTCCTCGCCTACCATTAGCCGCCGGATTTCCCGGGGCCTGGAAAACTCGGCCACCCAGGGTTAAATTTAAAATGGAGGTTAAATATGAGGCATGTGGCCTCATTTTAATATTTAAATTACCAACCCACCTTCTTGGAAGTGCTAAAACCAGAAGTGGGCGGGTTAGGATTCAGACCTTTAACATTTTAACATCCCACCCGACCCAAATCCGCTCATTTTTGGTGGTTAAAATTCCCCCCAATGCGTTAGTCAGCACCTGAAAGAGAAAGACAGGTTAACATTTACAGCGACGTTCTTTATCTGAGTTCCTTTACATTCTTTACGGAACTAAAACTTCACAGCGCAAGTTAATTCCATTTTTTTGGAACAGATGTTAAATACATCACAAAATATTATCTCCATTTGCATGGTCTCTCTGAATAACTTGTATGAATTAATTAAAGGGCCTGGCTAGATTGTTATATGGTTGTTCCATGGACCTGCCAAAATCTTCCACTGTCAGGTCCAGTCAGAATAACTCGAGAAATTATTTCATTCTGGCCTCTCAAAGCATAGTATAAACTTACATATATGCAAATAATGAACTAGATTCCTATTTCTGGCATGATTCATTTATCCTTTTCTCCATCATCTGGAATTCAAAGCAAAAATACAGAAGTTTAATGGTTTCTTCCATAAGGATAATACATTTGAAGACATTATTTCACAGGACGTTGGCAAATTTCTCTGTTTTAATTTTGGCAGTGTTGAAATCCTGCTCATTATATGGAAAGCATTGAAGTCCTACTTACGTGGAATTACCATGAGTTTCACAATGGCATGTAGGAGTCATGGAAATTTATAAATCTTTCTGTCTCTGAAACAAAAATTCTATCAGATTTCTCAATTCTGCAAAGCCTGATGGTAACTCAGCAGATTTTTTTCAAGATCAATCTATCTACCTAAATCTATCTAAATAATGTCCTGAAATTTGCTGGAGTGATGTTATGAGATGGATTTTACTCCAATTATTTTTGTGGCACAAATTTCCGGAAGTGTGAGGTGATAACGAAGTCAACGGGGTATCTGGGACCTCGGTAGTCTATCTCCTGAATTTTGGCAGTGTTGAAATCCTGCTCATTATATGGAAAGCATTGAAATCCTACTTACGTGGAATTACCATGAGTTTCACAATGGCATGTGAAACTTTAAAGGATAGAGAAAGAAACAGAGGAAGGACAGAGGAGGTAATAGGGTGAGTCAACTTATAAACCGAAAGAGAAGTAAAGAGAGGGAAAGAAAGATTGGATTAAGAGTGAGAGAGAGAAAAAAGATACAGAAAGGAAAAGTAAAAAAATAATTACCAAATGTAACATTTTTAAAACTTCTAGGAACAATTTACTACTTGCAGGAGTGAGACTCCACAGTGTCAGTTGTTCCCTTTCTAAGCCTCCAAGGTTGAGTGGCATGTCAGGATCATAAATCACCCCATTAATAGGACCCTTTTGCCATGAAATACCAGCCCTTATTTTCTGTGGTGAGTTCAGTTCATATTTACGGTGTAAATCCAGCAATTTCTTGACATTCATGGGGAGGTTGATGTCAAGCTCTCGGTTTGAAAGGCTAACGGCGGAGCGGCGCAAGTTGTACAGCAATTTCTGATGGCTTGCAATTTACAGCGTATCTCTTCCTTGTCAAGAATTGCAGGCTTTTTTTTACAGACTAATAATGACGTGTCATGTACTCGCTTTTCATTCTCCAGCAACTTCTGGGTCATTTAAAAGTCTTGTGTCTACTATATAGTCATTCTGTCACATCTGCCACACATGAAAGTGTGGCCCCAGAGGCTGAATCAGACAGTCTGCAGCCTTGGGGGCTGAAATTGCCCCTTTCTATAAGGGGTGCGGAAAGGCCGCTGAGTCTCCGCGGAGGGGCCACCATTTTAAGAATTGCCCGTCAGGTTTGGAGCGGTGTAGGGGACCACTTTGCCTGTTTTCCCACCGCGGCGTGCTCATGCTGACCCCTTACCAACTGGCAGTGACCCCTTCCCGAAATTGGCCCTCGGGAACTTGTCCCTTTCCCGGAATTACCCTGTGGGAGCAGTGCCGCCGCCGGTTGGTGCCACTGACAGCTTTTGCTGCCGGTACTCTTTGTGGCTTGGCGGTGCAGCCGCCCTTAAAGGGGAGGTGGGGCTGCCAGTGACGCCATGTTTTTTTTTTGTCGGCCAAATGCCAGGTCGGGCTGACAATTATGGCCGTGGGTTCGGCTGGGCCGCCAACAGGCAGCCTGGCACCCCCTCTTGGGTGCCAGGCCACTGGCCCAGCCAAAACCCTCCCTGATGGCCCAGGGGTTGCCACTAAAGTGGCTGCAGAGTTCTCAGCAGCCCTCCCCTTTAACTGATGGGGAGGGACGTTGTGACACACCAGCGTGACGCTGATGACTTCGAGTGTTGGCCGCTCTGCCCCGCCCTCACTTCCGCTCCACTAGTGACGGCCACACTACCCCTCCCCCACTTCTGCCCTGCTCTGAAAAAAACACCGAAGTGCTGAATTTCTATGGTTTGGCCATCCATGCATTGGGGTGGCCGGAATACTTCAAAAACGGTAGATGTGACTCGTTTTGGGCGGTGGGCATTTTTGGCCCCTCGGTGTCCTGTTCAACCCTCAGTTAAAGGGAAGGGCTGCTGTGAAGTCTGCATAAACTTTATTGGCACCCACTGGGCCACCAGAGAGGGTTTCGGCCGGGCCAGCGGCCCAATACCCAAGAGGGGGTTGCCACCAAACCCGTGGTCACCATTGTCGGGCTGAGTCGGCCGATAATTAAAATAATATGGCCATCATGGCAGCGCGCCCTCCCCTTTAAGGGTGGATGTGCCACCCAGCCATACACAGCTTCCCGACCAGGGAAAGCTATCAGTGGCACTGACCGGCGGCAGCGCCGCTCCAGCAGGACAATTTCCTATGGAGCAATTTCCCGTGGTGCAGAACGGGGTCACCGCCGGTCGGAAGGGGGTTTGCGCGTGGCCGACAAGGCGGCAGCACAGATGACGTGGAAACCCGTTCTCGCCACTTCCAGCTTGGGGGCAATTTAGGATGGATCGACCCATCCATCTGCTCCCGGTCGGTGAGGTCTATCTCCTCCATTATCCACTCTTAGAGGCGGTATTGGACCTTAAGGAGGGGAGCAACCTCACTGCAACAGTGCCCACTCACTGAAACCCTTGTCCATGCTTTTAATACCTCAACACACAATTTCTCCTTACAGAAACTCATACTCACTTGAAACTCCACTTCCCACATCTTGTCCCATGGCAAGACCCGCTCACCCAATATCCTGTGTTCACTGACCCATTATCCTGTTACCTTCACTGGATGCCTGTCCTCAATAATGCTAAATTCAAAACCCTGTCCTTGTTTGCAAATCCCTTTATAACCTTGCCCCATCCTACTTCTGTAAAGAAGGAAAGATGAAAAGTAAATAGCCAAACAGGAAAGAAATAAACCAGAGTTTTATATATTTCTTGGCACTTCTTTACCCAGAAAGTGGTGAGAATGTGAAACTCGCTACCACATTTAAGGGGAGGCTAGATGAGGGAGAAGGGAACAGAGTGTTTTGCTGATAGAGCTAGATGAGGAAAGACAGGAGGAGGCTCGAGTGGAGCCGGATTGAACTGGTTGGGCCGAAAGGCCTGTTTCAGTGCTGTGTATCCTGTGTAATTCGCTATAAAAAGCCAGACAACAACAACTACTTTTATTTATATAATGCCTTTAACATAGTAAAACCTCCTAAGGTGCTTCACAGCAGTGTTATAAGACAAAACAGATAAATTTGACACTGAGCCACATAAAAACAAATTATGGCAGATGATCAAAACTTGGTTAAAGAGGTAGATTTTAAGGAGTGTCTTAAAGGAGGAAAGAAAGGTGGAGAAGCGGAGAGATTTAGGGAGGGAGTTCCAGAGCTTAGGGCCCAGGCAGCTGAAGTTACGGCCACCGATGGTTGAGCAGTTATAATCAGAGATGTTCAAGAGGACAGAATTTGAGGATAGTAGACATCTCATAGGGTTGTAAGGTTGAAATAGATTACAGAGATAGGGAAGGGCGAGGCCATGGAGGGATTTATAAACAAGGATGAGAATTTTGAAATCGAGGCGTTGTTTAACCGGGAGCCAATATAGGTGGACGAGCACAGGGGTGGTGGGTGATCGGGACTTGGTGCGAGTTAGGACACGAGCTGTCGAGTTTTGGATGACCTCAAGTTTATGTAGTGTAGAACATGAGAGGCTAGCCAGGAGTGCATTGGAGTAGTCAAGCCTAGAGGTAACAAAGACATGGATGAGGGTTTGAGCAGCAGAAGAGCTGAGGCAGGGGCGGAGGCGGACAATGTTACGGAGGTGGAAATAGGCAGTTTTAGTTAAGCCGGAAGCTCATTTCAGGGACAACTATGATGCCTAGGCTGTGAACAGTCTGGTTTAGCCTCAGATAGATGCTAGGGAGAAGAATGGAATTAGTGACTGGGGAACACAGTTTGTGCTGGGACCAAAGATAATGGCTTCGGTCTTCCAAATATTTAATTAGAGAAAATTTCTGCTCATCCAGTCATCATCATCATCATCATCATAGGCAGTCCCTCGGAATCGAGGAAGACTTGCTTCCACTCCTGAAGTGAGTTATTTGGTGGCTGAACAGTCCAATATGAGAGCCACAGACTCTCGCAGGTGGGACAGATAGTCGTTGAGGGGAGGGGTGGGTGGGACTGGTTTGCCACACGCTCTTTCCGCTGTCTGCGCTTGATTTCTGCATGCTCTCGACGTTGAGACTCGAGGTGCTCAGCGCCCTCTCGGATGCACTTCCTCCACTTAGGGCTGTCTTGGGCCAGGGTCTCCCAGGTGTCATTGGGGATGTCGCACTTTATCAAGGAGGCTTTGAGGGTATCTTTGTAGCATTTCCACTGCCCACCTTTGGCTTGTTTTCCGTGAAGGAGCTCCGAGTAGAGCACTTGCTTTGGGAGTCTTGTGTCTGGCATGCGGACTATGTGGCCTGCCCAGCGGAGCTGATCGAGTGCAGTCAGTGCTTCAATGCTGGGGATGTTAGCCTGAATGAGAACGCTGATGTTGGTGCGCCTGTCCTCCCAGGCGATTTGTAGGATCTTGCATGTAGATCCTACAAATCCCCTGGGAGGACAGGTGCACCAACATCAGCGTCCTCATTGGTGATATTTCTCCAACAACTTGAGGAGTCTACTGTACATGGTCCATGTCTCTGAGCCATACAGGAGGGCAGGTATTACTACTAGATTTAGAGACCATGAAGTGGTCGAGAGAAGTGATGAAGCTGGGTGTCGCCAGCGTACATCTGGAAACTGACTTTGTGTTTTCAGATGATATCATAGAAACATAGAAATTAGGTGCAGGAGCAGGCCATTCGGCCCTTCGAGCCTGCACCGCCGTTCAATAAGATCATGGTTGATCATTCAACCTCAGTATCCCTTTCCTGCTTTCTCTCCATACTTCTTGATCCCTTTGGCCGTAAGGGCCATATCTAACTCCTTTTTGAATATATCTAATGAACTGGCCTCAACAACTTTCTGCGGTTGAGAATTCCACAGGTTAAACACTCTCTGAGTGAAGAAGTTTCTCCTCATCTCGGTCCTAAATGGCTTACCCCTTATTCTTAGACTGTGACTCCTGGTTCTGGAACTCCCCAGAAGTTCTTCCTGCCTCTAACCTGTCCAATCCCATCAGAATTTTATATGTTTCTATGAGATCCCCTCTCATTCTTCTAAACTCCAGTGGATACAAGCCCAGTTGATCCAGTCTCTCCTCATATGTCAGTCCTGCCATCCCGGGAATCAATCTGGTGAACCTTCGCTGTACTCCCTCAATAGCAAGAACGTCCTTCCTCAGATTAGGAGACCAAAACTGAACACAATATTCCAGGTGTGGCCTCACCAAGGCCCTGTACAACTGCAGTAAGACCTCCCTGCTCCTATACTCAAATCCCCTAGCTATGAAGGCCAACATGCCATTTACCTTCTTCACTGCCTGCTGTACCTGCATGCCGAACTTCAATGACTGATGTACCATGACACCCAGGTCTCGTTGCACCTCCCCTTTTCCTAATTTGTCACCATTCAGATAATATTCTGTCTTCCTGTTTTTGCTCCAAAAGTGGATAACCTCACATTTATCTACATTATACTGCATCTGCCATGCATTTGCCCACTCACCTAACCTGTCCAAGTCACCCTGCAGCCTCTTAGCATCCTCCTCACAGCTCACACTGCCACCCAGCTTAGTGTCATCTGCCAACTTGGAGATATTACATTCAATTCCTTCATCTAAATCATTGATGTATATTGTAAATAGCTGGGGCAGCATATAGATGAGAAATAAGAGGAGGGTCAAGTATAGATCCCTGGGGGACACCAGAGGTAACGATGCACGAGTGGGAAGAAGGCATTGCAGGAGATTTTCTGGCTACGATTAGATAGATAAGAATAGTACCAGGCGAGTGCAGTCCCACCCAGCTGGACGATGGTGAAGAGGTATTGGAGGAGGATGGAGTGGTCAACTGTGTCAAAGGCTGCAGACAGGTCCAGAAGGATGAGGAGGGATAGTTTATCTTTGTCACAGTCACAAAGGATGTTATTTGTGACTTTGATGAGAGTCGTTTCGGTACTGTGGCAGGAGCGAAAACCAGATTGAAAGGATTCAAACATGGAGCTCGGGAAAGATGATCACGGATTTGGGAGACGACAACACGTTCAAATACTTTGGACAGGAAAGGGAGGTTGGAGATGGGCTGATAGCTAGTAAGCAAAGTGGGATCAAGGGTTGTTTTTTTGAGGAGAGGGGTGATGATAGCAGATTTGAAGGAGAGGGGCACAGTACCTGAGAAGAGAGAACCATTAACTATGTCAGCTAACATGGGAGCCAAAGAAGGAAGTGTCAAATTCACAGTCCTTCATACAAACATGACATCCCAATTCTTAACACCATGTATTCTGATTGGTATAAAGCAGTTAGTGAATGTAGCAACCACAGGCCAAGAAACTATACAGCTTTTCATGTATAGAGAGAGCAAAGGAATCCATGATAAGGGAGAATATGAAGATTAGGAGAGCATTCAAAAAACAATTAGCAGTTTAGTGGGAATAGGGTCAAGGGAGAAGGAAGTGGGTCTCATGGACAAGATGAGCGTGGAGAGGTCAAGAGGGGGGATCAAAGAGAAACTAGAGAAAGATGCGAGTTTAGGGCTAGGGCAGGGGGGAACCTCAGAGGAAGTTTGGCCCAGTGGGCTAGGGGAAGGAAGAGGACTTGCAGAGGGAGCTGATCGGATGGTCTCAATTTTTGAGACATAAAGTCCATGAGCTCCTCACACTTGTTGTTGAGAGTGGTGGAGAAAGGGGAGAGGGGTTTAAGAAAATGGTTAACAGTAGAGAATAGTAGCGGGGTGTTATCTTTGCATTCCAAAATGATCCTGGAATAGTGAGCAGTTCTTGTAGACAAGAGTAGGATCCGATAATGTTTTATGTGTTCGAGCCAGATCTGATTAAGTCTGCGCCCCTTGGACTTAAAGGAGTGAAGATGAGGGTTGTACTCAGGGGAATGGCCAGGGTGGGAGAGAGTAATGGTTTTAATCAGGACTAGGGCATCAAAGGTGATGGTGAGGATATGGTTGAGCAGATCGGTGGCTGCAGAAATGCGATAGTGAAAGGAGGGCCAAAGATTGGACAGTTTTGAGTTGGTAAATGCAGTTGTAAGAGATTTTGGAGGGAGTTTTTTCCAGGGGCAGTTGCAGAAGGAACTAGGGTTGGATTGGGGAAGGGAGTGTGGGTGGAGAATATTACCGAGGAAGTGGTCAGGGATGGCGTTACCTGTAATTGACATGGTTGGAATAGCGAGGCCACGAGAGATGGCAAGGTCAAGGGGGTGGCCGTGAATATGAGTTGAGGAATTCACATGGAGGGAGAGATTAAGGGAGGACAGTAGGGTAGTGAACTTAGAGGCGAGCATGATGAATTGAGATGAAGGTTGAAATCACCGAAGATGAGAAGTCGCTCGGTGCAGAGGGAGGAAAGCAGTGAGCATATATCCGTGATAACATTTTTATCATACTTGGGTGGGCGGTAAAGAATGAGAATTTTAAATGAGAGATGAGAGGGATTGAATAAAGTGAGAGGTTTAAAGGAGGAGAAAGTGCTGGAGGAGTAGGGGGACAGACCACGGTGTGATTTGGTGATGAGAGCCACACCGCTACAACGGTGGTCTGGGCAGAGCAAATGGTGGAAGGTATAGCCGGGCGGGGAGGCTTCATTTAAAGGTAAGGTGTCATCATCCCTGAGCCAAGTTTCCATCAGTGCCATGATGTTGATGCAATCATCCACGATAAGGTCATGAATGGCAAGGGACTTGTTTGCAAGTGAACAGGCAATCTGCAAGATCTGGAGAGGATCCGTGATGGCTGATCCAGTGCCAGCATACACTGGGTCAGTACGTGAAGGTATGAGTTGGACGGGAAGGAGATTGGCAAGGTTAGCTCCCCCTGGACAAGCTGGGCACCAAGGTCGGTGGAGAGTAGGATGGGACAGTTGGGGTTGCTGCTCGTGAGGAGACAACGACGAGTGCCATGGTGGGCCCTTCTGCAGATGCCAAGAAATGCACAGAGGGAAGCTGCAGCTTTGTCTAAAAGGGAGTCGAGCCTGAGACAGCGGCAGGAGAGTAGGAAGTTCAAAGAGTAATGAAGGATTGGGGTAGGGATTTGGGGGGACAGAGTATCCGAAAGAGGAGGGATGAAAGGAGGCCTGATGACAGGAGAGAGCAGTCAGGGAGGGATAAAGAGAAAAGGCAAATGTAATGTTGGCCTTTATTGCAAGGGGATAGAGCTTAAAAGCAGAGAAGTCCTGGTACAACTGTACAGGGTATTGGTGAGGCCACACCTAGAGGACTGCGTACAGTTTTGGTCTCCGTATTTAAGGAAGGATATACTTGCATTGGAGACTGTTCAGAGAAGGTTCACTAGGTTGATTCTGGAGATGAAGGGGTTGAAATATGAGGATAGGTTGAGTAGGTTGGGCCTATACACATTGGAGTTCAGAAGAATGAGAGTTGATCTTATTGAAACTTATAAGATAATGAGGGGCTCAACAAGGCGGATGCAGAGAGGATATTTCCACTCATAGGGGAAACTAAAACTAGGGGACGTAGCCTCAGAATAAGGGGCCGCCCATTTAAACTGAGATGAGAAGAAATTTCTTCTCTCAGGGTTATAAATCTATGGAATTCTCTGCCCCAGAGAGCGGTGGAGGCTGGGTCATTGAATATATTTAAGGCGGAGATAGACAGATTTTTGAGCGATAAGGGAGTAAAGGGTTATGGAGAGTGGGCAGGGAAGTGGAGCTGAGTCCATGATCAGATTAGCCATGATCTTATTAAATGGCAGAGCAGGCTTGAGGGGCTAAATGTCCTCCTCCTGCTCCTATTTCTTATGTTCTTATGCTCTTAAAAAGCGGGAGAAGGAAGTGGAAATCGAAGTGAATGGCTCGGGTCCAAAGCGGCAGCCAAAATGCGCACGCAAATAGACAGAGGGGAGAAAAAAGAAAATCAATTTACATAGTGAATACTACAACAGTAATACTACTGCAATGTTAGAATCCTTATAATTAAGATTAATTATATTAAAACAAAATCTAAACAAATAAAGAAATAAACAAATGGACATTAAAAGTAAAAGGTTACATTAAATGCAAAGATTAATGTAAACATGGCATATAAAAGATTTGTTTTAACTTATCTATTTGCAGTTGGTAAGGAAAATGTATTGTGCAAGAGAAATCAGAAATACTTCATGTCTCTGGAGAGATCTCTTCCAGACTTTATTCCAAATATTTTCAGTGGGATGTACATTCTCTCCAATTCCATGTCCCAAATCTCCCTCACCCTGCATCAGCAGAACCTCTGACTCACTGTGAGCAATGCAGTATGATATTTACAGTGGCTAAACTCCAGTACATGGATGAACAATAAGCAAACTAACATTTGTAATCATTATCATGGGGAAAAAGCGATGGCAAGAAATTGGTCTTATGTAACAGAGTAGGATCCCATACAAATAGATTGGAAATGTTTCAGCTTTTAAAAATAAACAAAGTAAATTTCTAGCTGATTACCAGCAAACAATTACAATTCCGATGAGTAAAAGATCTATTCTTAAAGTTATAAGAACATAAGAACATAAGAATTAGGAACAGGAGTAGGCCATCTAGCCCCTCGAGCCTGCTCCGCCATTCAATAAGATCATGGCTGATCTGGTCGTGGACTCAGCTCCACTTACCCGCCCTCTCCCCGTAACCCTTAATTCCCTTATTGGTTAAAAATCTATCGATCTGTGACTTGAAAACATTCAATGAGCTAGCCTCAACTGCTTCCTTGGGCAGAGAATTCCACAGATTCACAACCCTCTGGGAGAAGAAATTCTTTCTCAACTCGGTTTTAAATTGGCTCCTCCGTATTTTGAGGCTGTGCCCCCTAGTTCTAGTCTTCCCCACCAATGGAAACAACCTCTCTGCCTCTATCTTGTCTATCCCTTTCATGATTTTAAATGTTTCTATAAGATCACCCCTCATCCTTCTGAACTCCAACGAGTAAAGACCCAGTCTACTCAATCTATCATCATAAGGTAACCCCCTCATTTCTGGAATCAGCCTCGTGAATCGTCTCTGTACCCCCTCCAAAGCTAGTATATCCTTCCTTATAAAGACCAACTTTCCTCAGCACAGCACTTGGGGAACTCTCAACAATAGGCCTGGTATCGAAGTGAGGCAGCAGGGAGCACTGCTGGTCCTCCCGACTCATTTTCCTCTATGGCCATTCAAATTCAGGATACCTCAAAAAAACTGGCAGTGGGTCTTGCACTGAAACTCTCCTCGGACTGGGAGTGGCGGTGACGCCATTGGAGTGGTGTGTGTTGGCTTCTCTAAGGATGCCAGCACATCTGTTCACTCGCCACTCCCTCAGCCAATACCAGTCATGGAGACAAGTCAGCTGGGCCAGCCTACCCTGACAGCAGCCAAGGTGAAAAAGTCTGTAGCAAGGGCTTCACAGGTTTGAGCACTCAGAACTTACCAGGCACGGACTTCTGAAGGGTCTTGACCTTAGCAACAGCACCTTTTCATTAATTTGCTCAGTCAAATAGCGGGGTGCGCCTCGTAGAAGTATTAAGAGTTGACACTTGGGTGAGAAATGAATGGATAGCAGTTCATAGAATAAAACAGCACCGAAGGAGGCCCTTCAGCCTATTGTGCCTGTGCCACTCCCCCTCTCCCTGCTCTTTCCCCATAGACTTGCAAATCTATCCTTTGCAAGTATATATGCAATTCCCTTTTTTGAAAGTTACCACTGAATCTGCTTCCTTTCAGGCAGTGCATACAAGGTCATAACAACTCACTGAGTAAAATAAATATCTCCTCTCTGGTTCTTTTAGAAGATGAAGCAACTCCCGTGATGGAATTACGTTTATGATTGCTCACTTACAATTATTTTAAATATGGATTCCACTGTAAAAACAATAAATTGCCGTCACTGATAAAAGTAGCAGAACGGGATTTAAGAACTTTATAACTGTTATTTGGACTCATTCTTGATGTTCACAGTTTCACATTCCAGCCACGATCCACTGGGCACTCTGGTGATGAATATCAGGGTTCTGGAGTATTGAAGGTCACCTTGTTATTGGTGAACAGCCATCATTCCTTTACAGCCCTTGTTGAATAAATGGATCTATCCCATTCACTGAACAGGTTTAAAAATGTTGAAGGTTGCACAGAAAAGTAGTGAAAATGATAGATATAGATTTACACAGACACTAAGGGCTGGATTTTTGGCTCATTTGCGCCCCATTTAGTGCCTCGGCGAGGCACAAAAATGATTTTTTTAGGCTTGAAACGAGGCACACAAGATTTTGCGCCCGGGCGGAATTTCCGCCAATGGATTTGCAGCGGCACTAAAACTTAGCGCCCCGCTGCTGTTTTGACCGTTTGGATGAGGTAAATCGGCGTGCATCGCTGTACTAGCATCCCGGGGGAAACTTTCGAGTATTTCGCCTGATTTAGCATCCACCCGGGAACCTGCCAAGAAAAATCAGTCGGACCCAGGGCACACCAGGTGCTAAAGGTGCCATCTTGAAAACGGAGGAGAAAGTTGCAATTGTGAGTGAGTGAGGATTGGAAGAAGAACGCTGCCTTACTGCATACTTTTGATTGTGAAGTTTATGTGAGTTTATAGTTTGTTTTATAAAGGACATTTCAGAACATTTTAAAAGATGGGGGCCATGCTATGTCGGGAGCCAGTAATCCTGGCTGCTATATTCATATGCTGTCGGGCTGAAAGAAGGCTTATTGATGATCATTTGCTATGTAATCAAAGAGGTCGCAGATGTATGGGGAGCAGGCCTTTCCCCCCATGAGTTTACAGGGAACATCGCTCATACCTGCAGCTCTCTAAGGCACAGTGCGTTAGAAGGCTGCGCTTCTGAAAATGGGTGGTCACAGAGATATGCCAGCTCCTACAAGCAGACCTACAGTCTACCAGCAGCAAGAGGACTGCACTGCGCATCGAGGTGAAGGTGACTGTGGCACTTGCCTTCTATGCCTCCAGCTCCTTTCAGGCATCAGCGCGGGACATATGCTCCATCTCTCAGCATGCTACACATTGCTGCATTCGCCAGGTGACTAATGCACTGCACGCACGCAGGATGGACTTCATAAACTTCCCAATGACCAAGGAGACCCGAAATGAGAGGGCTGTAGGTTTTGAACGATTTGATGGCTTCCCCAAGGTTCAGGGTGCCCTTGACTATACATACATCGCCCTGCAAGCACCTTTTGAGAATCCAGAGGTTTTCCGAAACCGAAAGGGATTCCACTGCATGAATGTACAGATCGTCTGCGAACATACTCAGCGCATCATGGTAGTCAATGCCCAATATCCAGGGAGCATCCATGATGCTTTCATCTTGCGTGAGAGCGGTGTCTCATATGTTTGAACGTCAGCCACAAGCCCAGAGCTGGATGCTCAGGGACAAAGGTGTAGTGTAGGTAGGCACCTTTAGTAATGACTCCACGAGGCAGGGTATGATACTTAAACTGTGCAGACCTGCAGTCCTTCATTTGCAGCTCCTGAGTGCCGATAACAAGCTGTGAGTTCTCTTTTATACTGGGTTACCTGCCGTGTGCAGGCAACCCCTAAGTCACCAGCAGCAGCACCCTCTGGTGTACCGGTAAGGTGTGTGCAGTATAAGGGTATATTCAATGTGGTATAGCAGTGTTACAGACATCACACAGTAAACAGGCATGCATGCACAACAATACTCCCCCCTGAGCAATTTTCATATCCTTCTTGTCAAGACCAGGGGAGGTGATCAGTGGTGGGCTGTGGGAGGTTGTGATGAGGGTTGTGTGGTTGACAGGTGTGACCCCTGTGCTTGAGGCTGGCCTCGTATGTTTCCCCTCCCTCACACACAAACCAAGTGGGTGCCACTGTTGTGGGATCCCTCGGGGATACACTGTGTATACACAGTGGTGTGTATACACTGTGATGTGGGTAGTTGTGGGTTGGTGGGCAGGGCCACAAGACTGAGTGGACTCCTTGTCCACCAATTGGGATGAGGGTCAGGTCATCCCAGGGTTTGCCAGGGAAGCTGGAGGGTATTGGCCTCACACTCCTGGTGTTGGCCCTGGTGGCCAGGGGTTGTAGGACTGGTCTGGTGCAGGTTGCCATTGGTGGTGGCTGGGCTGCCCATTGACCACTGTCCCTGTAGTGGGTCTGCTCCCACTGCCTGTGTGTGTGTCCTGCAAGGGGCATCACATTCGTTCCAAAGATCCAGGCTACGTGATCAGGTAGCCTGCTGGACCTGGGGGTCTCCCACAGGGGGATTCCATTGGCATCAGCATGGTCCCTGTAGGACCCAATGTCCTTTGGCAGTGTCCTACCGGTATACATGACACCTTGGCTCTGATCACACATAGTTGAGCCTGCATTTTACATTTTAGTATTTGCATCACTTTTGGGTGTCCTGGTTTCAACAGACATAGTTACATTAGGCATTTCACAATCTCTATCATTACTGTTAAGCATAATAAACTTGTTCTTAACCTTACTGACACCTGCATTCATATCATTAGTCACATTAGTTAAACCAGCATCACAAATCATTGTTACATTGCATACATTTTCACACTTGCACCCTTTAATCGCATCTTTAGCTTTAAAGTCAGTGTACTCAAATAGTTGAAACTTCCCCTTTAAATTTCTTTGGTTACTGGTCTCCTTTAAGGGAGCCTTCAAATCCGATTGGTCGCTCGGTGTCATGTGATGCTCCTCCATGCTCACTGGTGGCATGGCGGTGGCCATTTTGATTACAAGTGTTTCTCCTTGTGCTGCTGGTGCTGCAGCCATTTCCTGGCTTTCCCGCAGGAGGGCTGTGGTGGTCTTTTCTTTCACAGGACCACTTCGCCTGATGTGGACCCGGTTCATCCAATTCCTGCCCAGCAGCGTGGGACCGTCGCCGGCTACAATCCACGGGGGAGTTTGTTCAACACACCGCCCTGGGAGACCTGGACGTCTACACTGCCAACGATTTGGATTTTACCTTTGGTATAGGTGAGCAGCTTTGCCTGGACAGGAGACAGTTTTGGTCGAGTAGCAGGATTCATCCAAATTTTTTCAAAGGTCATTTGGCTCATCACAGACTGGCTCGCCCCTGTGTCGATCTCCATGGAGACTGGGACCCCATCGATGTCCACTTCCATCATCCACGGAGAACTTCCAATGGAGCAGGTAAAGATTTCATACTCTTCTTCTAGGGTTTGAGCAGCTTCATCTTCATCTGTGTCGGAGCCCCGGTGATCAGCCAACTCCTCAGAGACGCGCTGAGTACAGCCTTTTCTGCACATTCTCTGAAGGTACCCTTTCTCTTTGCAGCCTTTGCATGCATAGTCTTTGTAGCGGCACTGGTGGACCCTGTGGTTTCTTCCACAGCACCAGATGGGGCCATCTGGTTTGCCCCATGTTGCGGACTCAGGGTTGCGGGACTCAGGGCAGCATTTCTGCCTTTCGAAGTGTCCATGCGGTGCACTGCGCTCGCCGGTTCAGAGTCCTGGCTCAGTATTCGCCTGGAGTCGCTGGCCGAAACCATGCAGGCCTGGCTCACTTGAATTGCTTTCTGCAGGGTGACTATGATGTCAGCCGAGAGCAATTTGTGTAGGAGGCCTTCGTGGCCAATTCCAATGACAAATATGTCCCTTAGTGCTTCATTAAGGTGGTCGCCAAAATCAGACAGTGCAGCTAGTTTTCTTAAGTATGTAGCATGCTTAGCAATTTCTTGGCCCTCAGGTCGCCGGTAAGTGTAGAACCGGTGCCTGGCTATGAGGATGCTTTCTTTCAGTTTTAGTTGTTCCTGTATGATTGTTACAAGCTGCTCATAGCTCTTGGTGGTTGTCTTCTCCGGGGCTTGTAAATCCCTGACGAGACTGTAGATGGTGGGCCCACAATTGCTCAGCAGGATGGCCCTGCATTTGTTCGGTAGTGTAGCCGGTGTGTCCCCATCCAGGTTGTTGGCTATAAAGAAATGTTCCAATCTTTCCACAAAAGCATCCCATCTTCACAGTGGAAGACACAAAAACCATGCCAAAAATTGCTGGTCACAGGAATGTGGGAAGGGAGGACCTTGAGACAATCACTATCACTAGCTGGGTATTGCTGGACAGGCTAATGGGACTCAAGGTAGACAAGTCCCCTGGTCCTGATGAAATGCATCCCAGGGTATTAAAAGAGATGATGGAAGTTATAGCAGATGCATTCGTTATAATCTACCAAAATTCTCTGGACTCTGGGGAGGTACCAGCGGATTGGAAAGCAGCTAATGTAACGCCTCTGTTTAAAAAAGGGGGCAGACAAAAGGCAGGTAACTATAGGCCGGTTAGTTTAACATCTGTAGTAGGGAAAATGCTTGAAACTATCATTAAGGAAGAAATAGCGTGACATCTAGATAGGAATAGTGCAATCAAGCAGACGCAACATGGATTAATGAAGGTGAAATCATGTTTAACTAATTTATTGGAATTCTTTGAGGGTATAACGAGCATGGTGGATAGAGGTGTACCGATGGATGTGGTGTATTTAGATTTCCAAAAGGCATTCGATAAGGTGCCACACAAAAGGTTACTGCAAAAGATAAAGGTTTGCGGAGTCAGAGGAAATATATTAGCATGGATCGAGAATTGGCTGGCTAACAGAAAGCAGAGAGTCGGGATAAATGGCTCCTTTTCGAGTTGGAAATCGGTGGTTAGTGGTGTGTCACAGGGATCGGTGCTGGGACCACAACTGTTTACAATATACATAGATGACCTGGAAGAGGGGACAGAGTGTAGTGTAACAAAATTTGCAGATGACACAAAGATTCATGGGAAAGCGAGTTATGTAGAGGACACAGAGAGGCTGCAAAGAGATTTAGATAGGTTAAGCGAATGGGCTAAGGTTTGGCAGATGGAATACAATGTCGGAAAGTGTGAGGTCATCCACCTTGGGAAAAAAAAACAGTAAAAGTGAATATTATTTGAATGGGGAGAAATTACAACATGCTGAGGTGCAGAGGGACCTGGGGGTCTTTGTGCATGAATCCCAAAAAGTTAGTTTGCAGGTGCAGCAGGTAATCAGGAAGGCGAATGGAATGTTGGCCTTCATTGCGAGAGGGATGGAGTACAAAAGCAGGGAGGTCCTGCTGCAACTGTATAGGGTATTGGTGAGGCCGCACCTGGAGTACTGCGTGCAGTTTTGGTCACCTTACTTAAGGAAGGCTATATTAGCTTTGGAGGGGGTACAGAGACGATTCACGAGGCTGATTCCAGAGATGAGGGGGTTACCTTATGATGATAGATTGAGTAGACTGGGTCTTTACTCATTGGAGTTCAGAAGGATGAGGGGTGATCTTATAGAAACATTTAAAATAATGAAAGGGATAGACAAGATAGAGGCAGAGAGGTTGTTTCCACTGGTCGGGGAGACTAGAACTAGGGGGCACAGCCTCAAAATACGTGGGAGCCAATTTAAAACCAAGTTGAGAAGGAATTTCTTCTCCCAGAGGGTTGTGAATCTGTGGAATTCTCTGCCCAAGGAAGCAGTTGAGGCTAGCTCATTGAATGTATTCAAATCACGGATAGATAGATTTTTAACCAATAAGGGAATTAAGGGTTACGGGGAGCGGGCGGGTAAGTGGAGCTGAGTCCACGGCCAGATCAGCCATGATCTTGTTGAATGGCGGAGCAGGCTCGAGGGGCTAGATGGCCTACTCCTGTTCCTAACTCTTATGTTCTTATGTTCTTATAATCTTCCCTCTCTGTAAATTGCTGGAAGTTGCTGAGGTTAGACATGTTGAGCGAGTAGTTCGTGACCTCATATTCCCATCGCCAGTTGTGGTATATGTAGGCATCTTTAGTAATGACTCCACGAGGCAGGGTATGATACTTAAACTGTGCAGACCTGTAGTCCTTCATTTTCAGCTCCTGAGTGCCAACAACAAGCTGTGAGTTCCCTTTTATACTGGATTACCTGCCGTGTGCAGGCAACCCCATGGTCTCCAGCAGCAGCATGCTCTGGTGTACCGGTAAGGTGTGTGCAGTATAAGGGTACATTCAATGCGCCATAACAGTGTTACTGACATCACACAGTAAACAGGCATGCCTACACAACAAAAGGTTACGGCCTCGCTACCTGGCTCATGACCCCCCCCACCCCCCTCCAAAACCCTCAAACAGAAGTTGAGCATTGCTATAATGAGAGCCATGCAGCCACACACAACATCGTCAAACAGACAATTGGAGTGCTCAAGCAGCGCTTCCGATGCCTGGACCACTCTGGAGGCTGCCTGCAAAACTCCCATCAGCTGGTCTCTGAGTTCATAGTGGTTTGCTGCATGCTGCACAATTTAGCAATCATGAGGGGACAGGATTTGCCAATGGGGATTGCAGGACCACCTCAGGAGAGAGATGGGGAGGAGGTGAAGGAGGAAGATGAGGAAGAGGAGCCTGGTGAGGAACCCATGTCACCACGGCAAGATTGCTGGAGCGCTGCTGCGTTGGGGGAGAAACAAATGGGACGCCACCTGGGGACACATTGGAGCAGCTCGTAGTGTGGAAGGTCTGGCTTCTGACTGGCTCGCTTCTTCATCGGATTCGCCAGTCACAGATGGTTTAGGTGTGGGGGTGACAGTGGGGAATGCAGAAAGTATGGCAGGAGGATTTATGGACTGCATCACCTGCCCAAGCTGGAACAGAACTTGTCAGAGCTGCTAGGGTTCACGCCATACTCTCCGGGACTCCAGTGTCACTACTGCAGGCCATCAGCCTCATGTGGGCACTGATGGCCTCACAGGTTTCATGGCTCGCACCGACAATCTGCGACCCTACCTCCGTAGTGGTGGCTGTGAGACTGTCGATGCTCGTGGGAATCCTACCCAAGGCATCAAGGAGTTGATGGCTGACCTGGATGCTGTTCCTGGACATTTCCATCATGTTCAGTTCCACGTCTGCCTGTATGTCAGCAGACCGACTTTGCCGACTCACCCTCCAGAGAGGTGGCATATGGGATTCGACCCCAGAACTGCGTTGCTGCACACTATTAGTCCCAGGAGCCTCGGAGTTGTCAAACCCCGAGCAAGTCACGTCTTTGTCCTCAGAGGAGGTGAGTGCCGGTGGTAAAAACAGGGGTGGATTGATGCTGCGCCGGATTCGGCTGATCGGTATTCTCCTCCTCCAGACGATGGCCTGACGTGGTGTGTTGCCTTGAGGGATGATGCGGCTGTGGCTGGTCATCTGGAAGTAGAAAGCAACAGATGAGTGGTTAGCAGCAGGGGAGGGGCAGGGTGTCATAAGGAAGTTTGCATAGCACAGACTTATTTGAAGGATCGCCGCTACTCATTATATCTAGTCCAGAGACACTGCAGGACATTGCCCCAACACAGCCCAGGGAGTGTGCAGGACATTGCCCCAACCCTAGTCCAGAGACACTGCAGGGCATTGCCTCAACCCAGACCAGTATCCGAGCGGGCTTCAGCGCCCCCCAGTGGCAGCTGCCCGACCAGTGACGCCGATGAGGCCTGTCACTCTCTCCTCAATGTCGGTTAGTGGCAGGCTCTGAGGTGGACCGCCACCTGACCGCACCTGCTCGCGTTGATTATGTGATTTTTTTGGCCTGCAAAGATGAAAATGGAAATGGTTACAAGCGGGTCCATCTGCTTTTGTGGCACAGATAGCCACCGAAGCACTTATACCATACTGTGTGAATGTAATACAGTCCTCTGTTTAATGGCCTCGGAAGTTGCACATGGTTCATCAGGTGGACATCGAAGTGCGGAGACATCTTATGAGATCTCAGAAAGCAATCTTAATGTGTAAATATAATTCATGGCATATAGGGTGCCAAACTAAGCCTACCTATGTGTCATGCATATTAACAGGCAACCCACAGCGTGCTGAGAGACACCAAAAGCATGATAACAAATAGTGCGTCAGATTTATAATTGAAGTAATGAAGGAGTGCAAATTAAAATTGTACTCACTCTACCGACCCTTAAAAGGTCATTGAACTTCTTTCATCACTGTGTGCCATTCCTGACCAAAGTGTCTGAGGCAGAGACCTCCTCAGCAATTTCCCTCCAAATCTGCTTAAAAATCGATAGCAGTGGTCTGGATCCACCCCTACGATGTAACTCCTGCCATCTTCTCTCCACAGCCCCCACTAGAGCTTCGTTAGCTTCTTGGCTGAATCGCCTGCCACGTTGTCTTCCTTCAGCATCCTCCATCATGAAAATCCAAATGTAAAATGGCTGATTCAGCCCTGGCTGTACTGCGCATGCGCGCGGCTGCGCCCTGCATTAGCGTTTGCTACCGGACAGCAGACCAGAAGCGCGGGAAGAAAAAATAAATATTTGCGCTTGCGCAGAACGGACGATTTTTTTTGTGCCGGAACTTTCAGCTCCGGCGCACAAATTGTGTGGTGTAATGCCAGAGTTAACGCTAACACTCCTCTGAACTTTCATTTGGCGAAAGTTGCACGCTCTGGCGCTAGCATTAACCTAGGGCTAAATTTCAATCCACCGCAAATTGCACTTGGAAATGGGCGAAAAAGCAAAAAGCCGAAAATCTAGCCCACAATCTTGTGTGTAATATTGTGCAGAATCAGTAGCTCAGACCTGAAGCATCATTTTATAAAAGTCACAGTACAAGGGAAAGGGGTTAAATCACAACAGACCCATCTATTGAAAATACATTATTATTATACATTATATACTAGTGAATTAACATGAGATCAAATCTTGTAACTTTCATGTAAAAGAGTTCATAAAGTACAAAGAAAAGTATGTTCTCCTGCAATGTAATTGAAGATTATGGCAACTCTATGGCCCCGATAATAACTCGGAGGTGGGTTCACAGCAGGGGAGGGTGCGAAATTGGGTGGGAATCTCAAAAGAAGGTTCGGCGTGTCTGTCTGTGACATTTTAACGCAGCCACCTAATTATAATATTACGTCCGGGTTTGGTGTCGACTGCATGGCAGCGGGCTCACGTGACGCAATCGCAACTTGAGTCCAAAGATGGAAATTGAAGGACTTGGGAGTTTGAACCAAAAGAGTGTGAAGTCTCAGAATGGATTCAGGATGTCAAGGGCTTTGCCTCGATTTAATGATATATCACTTGATGTACTGTGAGGTGCAGTGAGAAGTCGGAGGGAGATTCCCTTCCCCAGCAACGCGAGGAAGAAACCTGCTGCTGCAAAGAAGGCATGGCTGGAGGTGGCTGAGGTCAGTAGCAGGAGCATTGTGCCACGCTCCTGGATTCAGTGCAGGAAGTGCATTAATGACCTAACCAGATCGGAGAAGGTGAGTGCAGTTGTACATTCACCTACAACTATTTTAGTTGAAACATAAATCAAATGCCCCTTTTTGGCAAGGGCAATTGAACCCACAAATTAACATTTTGAACTTTAATGAAACATTAAATCAAGTTAAAATTTGGTTGCCGGGGATGATGATGCCCTCCAGTCTCTCCGGCGCCCATCTTTCATGGAAGGCAGCGAGTGTACCAGTGGACATTGCATGCACATTCACCTACATCCTGCTGTGCACATCACCCCAACCCCTCACTCTGTCTTGTCAAGCCTATTCCATCACATCATTCCTCACACCTATTTGCCTTGCATCGCCTTGCCTTTGCATTGTTCTCTTTCTATACCCTTCCTCACATCCACCACCGCCTTAATGTCTCACACAGGTAGTCACCTTCATCAAATGCACTGCATCCATCACAAGTGTGCACAGAAGATTAGGGAGAGGGACAGAAGGGGAAGTGGTCCTCCATAGATTTTCCTGTTGACAACTGCAGAGGAAGAATCATTGGAGATCAGTGGTGTTTTGGCATTCCCTGATGATCCGAGATGGAGAACGGGAATTTCCCAGCTACCTGACCTACCTGACACAATTAAATATCAGCCACTCACATGTCACACAACACTCAGTCACGTTGACTTGATTTCAGCAGCGAATGAAATACGATTACCTTCATAATGTTGAGTTGCAACATTCTTACCTTGCCAGTGCTGATTCATAGCTTTTTTCTCTGCCAGAGTTGTCAGAACAGATGTCGGTGGAGGTCGGCAACAATGATTCCTCAGAGGAGCTGAATCCTCCTGAGGGTGCACCATCACAAGACTCATGCTTACCATGCACTAGCGCAGATACTCGCACTTCGGTGGGACCACGTAGGCAGATACTTGGGTTTTCACCTGATGACTCACACTTCGCAAGTGAGCAAGAGCAGATGGTGGTGGTAGGGATAGCAGTGGAGAGTCCGTGTCAGAGGGTGCCACCCTCTCTAAGCTCTGCTTAGTTGGACACAGATTCTGTACACGAGGGGCCATCAATAAAAAGGAGAATCATTGATCAACAGCAGAAAATCTACTATATTCTGGCAGGCCTTCTAGGCCCACTGTCTACAATTGCAGAGGGAATGGAGGAGTCCACCTCAAGCATGAGTGAGTTGATGTCACAGGGCATTGCGAGGTTATCTTCTTCAATGGATGGAGTGGCCAACTTGGTGGAACATCAAACGGGGCAATCAATTGAGTCCATGCAAGCCTTGACCATGGCTGTGCAGCCTCTGGATGTCAATGTGTCTGGTGCCTTAAATAGGATGACAGATACCGTAACCTTGGTCTTACAGCGCGACACTGATTGGTAACAAGCTGTTTTCCGGCAGAGTGGTAGGGGTGAAGTGTAGGCAGCCCATGAGAGGCAGCAGGGTGACTTGAACAGGTTAGGTGAGTGGGCAAATGCATGGCAGATGCATCATAATGTGGATAAGTGTGAGGTTATCCATTTTGGTGGCAAAAACAGGAAGGCAGATTATTATCTGAATGGTGACAGATTAATAAAAGGGGAGGTGCAATGAGACCTGGGTGTCATGGTACATCAGTCATTGAAAGTAGGTGTGCAGGTACAGCAGGCAGTTAAGAAAGCAAATGGCATGTTGGCCTTCATAGCGAGGGGATTTGCATATAGGAGCAGGGAGGTCTTGCTGCAGTTGTACAGGGCCTTGGTGAGACTACACCTTGAGTATTGTGTGCAGTTTTGGTCTCCTAATCTGAGGAAGGACATGCTTGCTATTGAGGGAGTGCAGCGAAGGTTCACCAGACTGATTCCGAGGATGGCAGGACTGACATATGAAGAAAGACTGGATCGATTAGGCTTATATTCACTGGAATTTAGAAGAATGAGAGGGGATCTCTTAGAAGCATATAAAATTCTGACGGGATTGGACAGGTTAGATGCAGGAAGAATGTTCCCGATATTGGGGAAGTCCAGAACCAGGGCTCACAGTCTAAGGATAAGGGGTAAGCCATATAGGACCGAGATGAGGAGAAGCATTTTCACCCAGAGAATTGTGAACCTGTGGAATTCTCTACCACAGAAAGTTGTTGAGTCCAGTTCGTTGGATATATTCAAAAGGGAGTTAGATGTGGCTCTTATGGCTAAATGGATCTGGGGGTGTGGAGCAAAGGCAGGAGTGGTGTACTGAAGTTGCATGATCAGCCATGATCATATTGAATGGCGGTGCAGGCTCGAAGGGCCGAATGGCCTGCTCCTGCACCTATTTTCTATGTTTCTATGTTTCTATGATGGTGAAAGGGGACATGGAAGTGAGGACTCCATCAAAGCGCTTTCACTTCTCACCCACTGCCACCCTCCTCAGTCAGTCATGCTGCCTCATCTCCCAATGGCCAAGTCTGTCCCTGACCAGGTGCAGGTGGAGCAGTCTTTGGCGGGGCCCTCACGAGCCCCAACACTCGGAGGTCGTCGGCCAAGAACATCTCCACAGTCAGAGCAGGAATCTGAGCAGCCTGCCTCTAACTCTGCTCAAGCCACAGGGGTTGCACCATCTAAGGGCAATAGGAAAAGGAAGAGTAAAGCTTTGTAGTTGCACAAGAGTATGTATATGAGAAAATGTTATGTTGTTTAGTTTCTTTGTGTCATTTTTCTATGTTGCCAATTTTTGGCAACTTGTCTTCTTAGTTCCTTGTTGCTGAATGGGAAGACATGAAATGATGGGGACCAATGTGAGGATGTGCAAGGGATGGTTGGTTGATTATTGGACTGTTTTGTGTCAGTACAATTGGTGGGGGATGGGGACGAGAGTGGCTGTTGGATGGGATTGTTACATCGATCCAATGTTGGTAATCCCTGGCATCCCGGACAACAATGTAAGCAGCTGGTGCTCCATTCGCGTCACCATCTTCCTCCTCTTCCTCGTTCTCCTCCTCTTCATTGAATTTGTATGCAGACGATGTATGCTGAGGACCTTGTTCCTCCTGCAGCTCCAATCCTCGCTGCAATGTTGTACAGAGTGCAGCACTCTACGACCATTCTGGATAGCCTTGCTGCCGAGTACAGAAGGCCACCTCCAGATCTGTCCAGGCACCTGAAGTGAATCTTGAGCATGCCGATTGCTTGTTCAGTGGCACATGGGCAGTCATATGGCTTTCATTGTACCGCTCTTGGGCTTCATTGGTTGGGTTTCTGACGGGTGTCACCAATCAAGTTTGAAGGAGGTATCTCTTTGTCTCCTAGCAGCCTTACGTCTGCTTTCAGATCCAAAGAATTCTGGATTGTTGATGAGGAGCTGGTTGGTCTATGAGAAGCAGTCGAACATCTTGAGGGAGGTTCAAACATTCAGATGTCTTGTATGCAGCACGATTGCTAAACTTCTCGGGAAGGGTTACATTTACTGGTAATTGGATATATTCAAGAGGGAGTTAGACATGGCCCTTACGGCTAAGGAGATCAAGGGGTATGGAGAGAAAGCAGGAAAGGGGTACTGAGGATATGATCAGCCATGATCTTATCGAATAGTGGTGCAGGCTCGAAGGGCCGAATGGCCTACTCCTGCACCTATTTTCTATGTTTCTATGTTTTTAATTGTAAAATTAGTAATGTCATATAATTTAATTAATATTAATATTAACACAAAAAATCCACAATCTTTTAATTCTATATAGATTTGTATTTCCGATTTTTTATTTTTATTTATTCATTCACGGCATGTGGGCACTGCTGGCAAGGCCAGCATTTATTGTCCATCCCGAATTGCCCTTTAGTATATTACTGAATGGCTTGCAAGGCCATTTCAGAGGACAGTTAAGAGTCAACCACATGCTGTGGTTCTGGAGTCGTATATAGGCCATTCCGGGTAAGGACGGCAGATTTCCTTCCCGAGAGGTCATTATGAACCAGATAGTTTTTTTACAATGATCCAGTAGTTTAATGGTCACCATTACTGACACTAGCTTTTTATTCCAGATTTATTTGATGGAATTTATATTCCCCAGCAGCCATGGTGGGATTTGAACTCATCAAGAGCAGTACAACAAAAGCCATATGACCACTCATGTGATCATTAGACCAGGCCTCTGGATTACTAGTCCAGTTACATAACTACTATGCTACCGTACCCAAATTATAAGATCCCCTTTTTCTATTTGCTAGAATGCAAATCGAGTCACAAAATCATTCAAAGGTTCCTTTAAAAATCTAATCGCCGTCGTTGTTTACAGCTGAAGGCTGCCCCTAATATGTCCTTACTATGCAGTACAAATGCACATGAGGCCCATACGTGAGAGAAGGTCACTCTGTGACCAGTAACCTTTATTCCAGCACTGAAGTGATGAAGGTGGATGGAGCTTCCCCTTTTATACCTGAAAACCCAGGTTAGGAGTGTCTCCCACAAGTTCACTACCTAGTGGTCAGTGTTCTCACGGTGTACAACTTAGGTCAGTTTATACATGGATTACAATGACAGTTGAATACATGACATCACCTCCCCCCCCAAAGTCTTATTAGGATCACATGTTAAGTCTCAAGTCTCTGGTGGTTTACGCTCCCTTGTAGAGCGCCTGAGTTGGGGCTCCGGTTGTTGGGCGCTGCCTGAGTGTCTGCTGTTTGCGGTGCCTTAGGCCTGTCCGGACTGCCCATACTGCCTGGGTTCTCCTCCACTTGGTTCCGGTGTTTGGTCACCTGTGGTGGAGTGAACTCTACATCGTGTTCTTCCTCTGCTTCTTCTATGGGGTTGCTGAACCTCCTTTTTGTTTGATCCACGTGTTTGCGGCAGATTTGTCCATTGGTAAGTTTAACTACCAGAATCCTATTCCCCTCTTTGGCAATCACAGTGCCTACGAGCATTTGGGCCCTGCAGCATAGTTGAGGACAAAGACAGGGTCATTGACATCAATACATCGCGCCCTCGCATTTCCGTCATGGTAGTCACATTGTGACCGGTGCCTGCTCTCAACAATTTCTTTCATGGTGGGGTGTATGAGGGATAACCTGGTTTTGAGTATCCTTTTCATTAGCAGTTCTGCGGGTGGAACCCCTGTGAGCGAGTGTGGTCGGGATCTATTGGCCAACAGGAGGTGTGATAAGCGGCTTAGTAGGGAACCCCCTTGGATTCTGAGCATCCCCTGTTTGATTATCTGCACTGCTCATTCCGCCTGGCTGTTTGAGGCCGGTTTGAACGGTGCCGTTCTGACATGGTTGATACCATTTCCTGCCATGAAGTCCTGGAACTCAATGTTTGTAAAGCACAGGCCATTGTCGCTGACCAAGATGTCCGGTAGGCCATGGGCAGCGTAAATTGCCTGTAGACTTGCTACTGTGGCAGAGGATGTGCTTGAATTGAGAATGTCACAATCGATCCATTTGGAGTAGGCGTCTACTACAGCCAAAAACATTTTTCCCATGAAGGGACATGGATGCGTGACCATGGCTTGGCGGGCCAGGACCAGGGGCTAAGGGGGGCTTCCTTGGGCATATTGCCCAGCTGGGCACACGTGTTGCACCTGCGAACACAAAGTTCCAGGTCTGCATCTATTCCTGACCACCAAATGTGTGACCTGGCAATTGCCTTCATCATGACAATGCCCGGGTGCTCATTGTGGAGTTCTCTGATGAACATCTCTCTGCCCATCTGGGGCATGACTACTCGGTTTCCCCACAGTAGGCAATTGGCCTGAATCGAGAGTTCATCCTTGCGCCTGTGAAATGGTTTAAATTCCTCAGGGCATGCCCTGTACGTGGCTGCCCAGACCCCATTCAGGATACATTTCTTGACTAAAGACAGTAACGGGTCTCTATTAGTCCAGACTTTGATCTGACGGGCTGTCACAGGTGAGCCTTCGCTTTCGAAAGCTTCAACAGCCATGACCATCTCAGCGGCATGCTCGGTTGCTCCCTCGGTGGTGGCTAGTGGGAGCCTGCTGAGTGCATCGGCGCAGTTTTCAGTGCCGGTCTGTGCCGAATTATGTAGTCATAGGCGGCTAATGTGAGTGCCCATCTCTGTATGCGGGCCGACGCATTTGCATTTATGGCCTTGTTGTCAGCCAAAAGGGACGTAAGGGGTTTGTGATCTGTCTCCAGCTCAAATTTCCTGCCAAACAGGTACTGGTGCGTTTTTTTTACTGCATATACACATGCTAGCGCTTCCTTTTCTACCATCCCGTAGCCCCTTTCTGCCTGGGACAGACTTCTGGAGACATAAGCTACCGGCTGTAACTGACCCTTGGTATTAACATGCCGCAACACACACCCGACCCCCTAGGACGACGCATCGCTCGTTAAAACAAGTTTCTTACATGGGTCATATAGCGTTAACAGATTGTTGGAGCATAACAAATTATGTGCTCTATCAAAAGCCCTTTCCTGGTTGTCCCCCCAGACCCATTCGCGACTTTTGCGTAGGAGCACGTGTAGCGGCTCTAACAGCGTGCTCAATTTGGGAAGTAAGTTACCAAAATAGTTCAGGAGTCCCAGGAACGAACGCAGCTCTGTCGTGTTACGGGGCCTGGGTGCTCTCTGGATCGCTTCCGTTTTGGACACAGTAGTTCTGATCCCGTCTGCTGCTACCCTCATCCCCAGGAATTCTACCTCTGGAGCTAGGAAGACGCACTTTGCCTTTTTCAGCCGCAGACTACCCGGTCCAGTGTGCGTAGCACCTCCTCCAGGTTGTGGAGGTGTTCTTCAGTATCGCAACCCGTGATGAGGATGTCGTCTTGAAAAACCACTAGCCTTGGAATCGACCTGAGGAGACTTTACATGTTTCGTTGAAAGATCGCGGCAGCCAAGCGAATCCCGAACGGACATCTGTTGTACTCAAACAACTCCTTGTGTGTCGTGATGGTGGTCAGCTTCTTCGACTCACTCGCCAGCTCCTGGGTGATGTAAGCTGAGGTCAGGTCCAATTTTGAAAAATGTTTGCCACCGGATAGCGTCGCAAAGAGGTCTTCCGCTCTCGGTAGCGGGTACTGGTCTTGGAGTGACACCCGATTGATGGTGGCCTTGTAATCACCACATATCCTGACCGACCCATCCACCTTGAGCACCAGCACAATCGGGCTCGCCCAGTCACTGAATTCAACTGGCGAGATGATGCCTTCCCTCAGCAGGCGGTCCAATTCGCCTTCTATCTTTTCCCGCATCACGTACGGCACTGCTCTGGCCTTGTGGTGTACTAGCCTGGCGTCCGGGTTTATGTGAATCACTACTTTTATCCCCATGAAAGTGCCGATGCCGGGTTGAAATAATGAGTCAAATTTGTCCAGGACCTGTGAGCATGATACTCGCTCCACAGAAGAAATTGCATTGACATCGCCCCATTTCCAGTTCATGACAGCAAGCCAACTCCTCCCCAGTAGTGCGGGACCGTCCCCCGGGACAATCCAGAGTGGCAACCTATTCTCCGAATTTTTGTGGGTCACGACTACCATGGCGCTGCCTAGCACCAGAATGATCTCCTTTGTATATGTCCGTAGCTGTGCGTCAATCGGCAATAATTTTGGCCTCCTGGCCTTGGACGCCCACAGCTTGTCGAACTGTTTGATACTCATCAGGAACTGGCTGGCCCCCGTGTCTAGCTCCATTGGGGTGCCATTGAGGAGCAATTTCATCATTATCGGTGGCGTCCTGGTATATGAACTATATATGTGCTCCACATGAACTCGCTGAACTTCAGCTTCCAGCGATTTCCCCCAGTGTCCATTTGGCCTCGTAGGGCTTACATCGGGCCCATCATCCTCGTATATCAACCTGGCTGCAGGCTTCCTGCACATACGCGCCAAGTGATCGCTGACGTTTGCAATTCCTGCAGGTATATTGCTGATACCTGCAAGATCTGGCTGTGTGTTTGCCTCCACACCTCCAACATGAGCCGTTGTTGGAAACAAAAGGTCCATTACCAGTCAATCGTCTCTGACTGTCTCTGTAACTGTCCTTAAACACACCATTGATAGGTGTTGATGGCCCCATTACTGGCCGCATTGTCCTTGCGATGGCATGAATCGCCGTTCAGCTACCCATTGTCTCTGTTGAATTCTTCCTTTGGGTTCGACTACATGCTCGGGCATGTCCGATTGCCCCTGCCTGCCTGGAGAACTGTGTGCCGCGTTAACAATGTTGACTCCCTGTCCATTTGCTGCATTTAAACCACGATAATTTTGTCAAACATCATTCTGGTCTCTTCCTCCCCTGAGATGAATGTCTGGGCCATCAAAGCCGCCATTTCTAGGGTCAAGTCTTTGGTCTCAATCAGTTTCCTGAAAACCCCAGCGTGCCCAATGCCCTCAATAAAAAAGTCTCACAGCATCTCTGCTCTGCATGCATCTGGGAACTTACATAGGCTCGCCAGTCGCTGAAGGTCTGCCACGAAGTCTGGAACGCTTTGCCCTTCTTGCCGCTGGTCCGTGTAAAACCGATGTCGCGCCATGTGCATGCTACTTGCCGGTTTAAAGTGCTCCACGATCAACTTACTGAGCTCTTCAAAAGTCTTGTCCGCCAACTTCTCTGGTGCTAGAAGGTCCTTCATCAGGGAGTACGTCCTGGATCCACAAACCATCAGGAGATGAGCCCTGCGTTTGTCGGCCGAATCCTGTCCCAACCATTCCTTAGTGACGAAACTTTGCTGTAGTCTCTCAATAAAATCGTCCCAATCATCACCAACATAGTACCTCTCGTCTGTGCTGCTCGTGGCCATGCTCGTGTGGTTTAAATCCCAGTTTCTCATCGCCAATGATATGTCCTTACTATACAGTACAAATACACACGAGGCCCATACTTGCGAGAAGGTCACTCTGTGACCAGTAACCTTTATTCCAGCACTGAAGTGATGAAGGTGGGTGGAGCTTCCTCTTTTATACCTGAAAGTCCAGGTTAGGAGTATCTCCCATAAGTTCACCACCTAGTGGTCAGTGTTCTCACGGTGTACAACTTAGGTCAGTTTATACATGGATTACAATGACAGTTGAATACATGACAGCCCCAAGTGTTCTTCTCCTGGCCTTCTCCAGACCTCCTTAGTCTTGAAGCCTGTAGTTTCTAGTGAGGCATCAGGCACCAACCTCAATGGAAACCTGGTAAAATGCTGCTGAATAACTTCATCAGATCCTGAGTTTTGCATTTCAATTCGGCCCTCTCTCTGTCCTCGGCCTCTTACACTGTTCCAACGAAGCTCAACGTAAGCTCGAGGAACAGCACCTCATCTTACGATTAGGCACTTTACATCTTTCTGGGCTCAACATTGAGTTCAGCAGTTTACACCATAATCTCTGCCCCTATTTTATTTTCTCTCTCACATGGCAGCTGTTGATGATTCTACTATTTCCATTTACACGTCATCTAGAATCATTAATGACTTGGATGTGGGTGTACAGGGCACAATTTCAAAATTTGCAGATGACATAAAACTTTGAAGTATAGTGAACAGTGAGGAGCAGAGTGATAGACTTCAAGAAGACATAGTCAGGCTGATGGAATGGGCCGACACGTGGCGGATGAAATTGAACACAGAAAAGTGCGAAGTGATACATTTTGGTAGAAAGAATGAGGAGAGGGAATATAAACTAAAGGGTACAATTCTAAAGTGGGTGCATGAACGGAGAGAGTTAGGGGTATATGTGCACACATTGTTGAAGGTGGCAGGGCAGGTTGAGAAAGTGGTTAAAAAAGCATAGGGATCCTGAGCTTCACGAATAGAGGTATAGAGTTCAAAAGTGTGGAAATTATGATGAACCTGTATAAAACACTGGTTTGGCCTCAACTGGAGTATTGTGTCCAATTCTGGGCACTGCACTTTAGGAAGGATGTGAAGGCCTTACAGAGGGTGCAGAAAAGATTTACGAGAATTATTCCAGGGATGAGGGACTTCAGTTCCGTGGATAGACTGGCGAAATTGGGGTTGTTCTCCCGAGAGCAGAGACGATTGAGAGGGGATTTGATAGAGGTGTTCAAAATCATGAGGGATCTGGACAGAGTAGAGAGAAACTGTTCCCATTGGTGGGAAGGTTGAGAACAAGAGGACACAGATTTAAGGTGATTGGCAAAAGAACCAAAGGCAACATAAAAAAAAACTTTTTTACGGAGCGAGTGGTTAGGATCTGGAATGCACTGCCTGAAAGGGTGGTGGAGGCACACTCAATCATTGCTTTCAAATGGAAGTTGGATAAGTATCTGAAAGAAAATAAATTGCAGGGCTACGGAAAAACCGGGGGTTTGGGATTAGTTGAAGTGCTCTTGCAGAGAGCCGACATGGGCGCGACGGGCCGCATAGCCCTCTTCACTGCTGTAACTATTCTATGATTCTATAATTCTATCTCTTGTTTCTTAACTTGTCCCATGAACACTGTGAGCTCAAAGTAAAGTGTGACCTTGGTCTTTTATTGCAGGTCTCCAGAGTGCCTCTCCAACCTGTGAAGCCTCCTTAAGTACCTGTGTTCTCAAGGGATTATGGGATCCCTTGGGACTCCAGGGGATGAGCCATCTGGTGGCTGTACAGAGTAAATACAAAATTACATATATAACACTCCCCCCCCAAAGTCAATAGTGTAACTATTTACAATGTGAGAGATCTGGGGCCCTTCTTATCCTGGTTGATTATCTCGGTGTGAAAGCTGGTTTTGTTGAATCATTTGTTGGGCCCTTGCTGGGCTGCTGTGCAGCTGGCCTTGCTGGGCTGCCTGGTGTGTTGGGCCCTGCTGGGCTGCTGTGGATGATGGGTTCTGCTTCGTGGTCAACCGTGGTGCTGGTTGCCATTGGTGTGTATGTTGGGGGATCAAAAAAGGTAGGGTCCAAAGTGGGTTGCTCAAGATAGTCCGTGAATCTGAGTTTGATTTGGTACAAGTGATTCCGGTGAATGAGTCCATTTGAAAGTTTGACCCGAAACACCTTGCTCCCCTCTTTGGCCATGACAGTGACGAGAAGCCACTTGGGACCTTGTCCATAATTTAATACAAATACAGGATCATTGATTTCAATCTCGCGTGACACATTTGCACTATCATGTTATGCACTTTGTTGAAGCCGCCTGCTCTCTACCTGTTCATGTAGATCAGGGTGAACTAACGAGAACCTTGTCTTAAGTGCTCTTTTCATGAGCAGTTCAGCAGGTGGGATCCCAGCGAGTGAGTGAAGTCTTGTGCGGTAGCTAAGGTGAACTCGGGATAGACGAGTCTGCAGTGAGCCTTCAGTTACCCTCTTCAAGCCTTGCTTGATGATTTACACTGCTCTCTCTGCCTGACCATTGGACACTGGTTTAAACAGGGTAGATGTGACATGTTTGATCCCGTTACGGGTCATGAATTCTTTGAACTCAGCACTGGTAAAACATTGCCCGTTGTTGCTCACCAGGACATCGGGTAAGCCATGAGTGGCAAACATGGCACGCAGGCTTTCAGTAGTGGCAGCGGACGTGCTAGCCGACATTATCTCACATTCAATCCACTTGGAGTAGGTGTCTACAACCACAAGGAACATTTTATCCAAGAACGGGCCTGCATAGTCGATGTGTACCCTAGACCACGGTTTGGAGGGCCAAGACTATAAACTTAGCGGCGCCTCCCTGGGTACATTGCTTAACTGCGAGCATGTATTACATCTGTGAATGCAGGATTCTAAATCTGCATCGATACCGGGTCACCACACGTGGGATCTGGCTATCGCTTTCATCATTACGATGCGTGGGTGGGTATTGTGGAGGTCATTGATGAAGGTGACTCTGTCCTTCTTGGGGACTACTACTCGATTGCCCCACAGAAGGCTGTCTGCCTGTATAGATATTTCATCTTTGCGCTGCTGGAACAGCTTTATCTCTTCCTGCATTTCCACCGGGACACTGGACCAACTCTCGTGAAGCACACAGCTTTTGACGAGAGATAATAAGGAGTCCTGGCTTGTCCAGGTTTTGATCTGCCGGGCAGTGACAGGTGATTGCTCACTCTCAAATGCTTCCATAACCATGGCTAGATCTGCGGGCTGCACCATTTCCACCCCCGTGGTGGGCAATGGCAGCCTACTGAGAGCATCGGCGCAGTTTTCTGTGCCTGGCCTGTGGCAGATGGTGTAGTTGTATGCAGACAACGTGAGCGCCCATCTCTGGATGCGGGTCGATGCATTCATATTTATCCCTTTACTCTCGGAAAACAGAGATATAAATGGCTTATGGTCAGTTTCCAATTCGAATTTTAGCCCAAACAGGTATTGATGCATTTTCTTTACCCCATAGACACACGCTAATGCTTCTTTTTCAATCATGCTGTTGGCGCTCTCAGCCTTATACAGACTCCTGGATGCATAAGCAACCAGTTGCTGTTTCCCGAAGTCATTAGCTTGTTGCAATACACACCCGACGCCATATGACGACGCATCACATGCTTGTACCAAACGCTTACATGGATCATACAACACAAGCAATTTGTTTGAGCATAACAATTTTCTCGCTTTTACAAAGGCATTTTCTTGGCTTTTGCCCCAAACCCATTCGCCCCCTTTTCGTAGTAAGACATGTAGTGGTTCTAACAATGTGCTGAGACCTGGTAAGAAGTTACCAAAGTAGTTCAAGAGTCCCAGGAACGACCGCAGCTCCGTCACGTTCTGTGGCCTCGATGCATTCTCGATTGCCTCCGTCTTCGTGTTGGTGGGCCTGATGCGGTCCGCCGCAATCCTCCTTCCCAAGAACTCCACTTCAAGCACCAGGAAAACGCACTTAGAGCATTTTAACCTGAGCCCAACGCGGTTGAGTCGACTGAGAACCTCCTCCAGCTTCTGCAGATGGTCGACTGTGTTCCGACCTGTGACCAAGATGTCGTCCTGGAAGACCGCATTGTGCGGGACCGACTTCAGTCAACTTTCCATGTTTCTCTGGAATATCGCCACCACTGATCGGATTCCCAATGGGCATTTGTTATGAACAAAAAGACCTTTGTGCGTGTTGATGCAGGTGAGGGCCTTCGATGATTCCTCTAGTTCCCGCATCATGTAGGCTGAAGTCAGATCCAGCTTCATGAACGTCTTTCCTCCCGCCAGCATTGCAAATAGGTCGTCGGCCTTTGGTAGTGGGGATAGGTCCTGCAGGGAGATTGATGGTTACTTTGTAATCGCCACAGATTCTGACGGTGGTGTCTCCCTTGAGGACTGGGACAATTGGACTGGCCCACTCGCTGAACTCAATCAGTGAAATTATGCCCTCTCTTTGCAGCCGGTCAAGCTCGATCTCTACCCTTTCTCTCATCATGTACGGTTCTGCTCTCGCCTTGTGATGGATGCGTCGCGCCCCTGGAATTAGGTGGATCTGCACTTTTGCTCCTTGGAATTTCCCAATGCCTGGTTTGAACAGCGAAGAAAATTTGTTTAAGACCTGGGCACACGAAGAGTCGTCAGCGGGCGATAGCGTTCGGACGTCCTCTCAGTTCCAGCGTATCTTTCCCAGCCAGCTCCTGCTGAGCAGCGTGGGACCATCGCCCGGTATCACACAGAGTGCACCTCTTCTTCGTAGGAGACCTTTACGGTAGCACTGCCGATTACAGGAATCAGTTATTTTTTGTAAGTTCTTAGTTTCATGCGTATTGGAGTTAAGACTAGCCTTGAGGTCTTGCTGCACCACAACCTTTCGAAAGTCTTTTTGCCCATGATGGACTGACATGATGTCCAGCTTCATTGACACCGGGAGTCCATTTGTTCAACATTCAGCATTATCGGGGGACAATTCGTGGTGAATGTGTGCACCCCATGTACCTCTGCCTCCTCGATCTGAGGCTCTGGTTCATCGTGATCCTCCGTGGATCTGCCCTCCTCTGCAACATGGTGGTTTGCAGGTTTAACAGGATTTGCAGCTCGCCTACACACTCGTTGGAGGTGTCCCACTGTTCCACAGACCTTACAAACGTACTCTTTGAATCTGTAAAGTCCTGTCCCCTTAGTACAGATTCACACGAGGCATGTAGTGAAGTCAAGGTCACTCTGGACCTGCACTTTTATTTCACTGCTCTCGAATGCTGCACTTGCCTGAGACCTGTCCTTATATACCTGTCTCTTGCAAGTGTATCCCTGGTGGGAAGGTATGCTGGTGGTTACAGGTCATATCTTATTACAGTCATGTATAGCATGTTAGGATACAGTTATATATAATAATGTAAGATACATGACATCACCCTCCCCCAAGGTCTTATTGTCTTTATGGGTTCAGTCTCTCAGGTGGTCTACGCTCTCGCATGGAGCATCTGAGGTGTGGTTCAGTTGTTTGCCTTGGTGTCTGTTTTCCTTTGGGTGTGGTTGCTGGTATCTCGCCTGGGCTGTCTGTTTCGATTGGTGTGATTGTTGTTGACTCGCCTGGGCTGTCTGTTGGGATTGCCCTTTCCTGAGGTTGTTCCCTCTGTCTGTCCACCAGGTGTGGTGGGAGTTCCACATTGTAGTCTGCCTCTGGTTCCGCAGTGTTGTTGGTAAATCTGCTTTTGACTTGGTCTACATGCCTCCGGCAGGTTTTGCCATTGGCCATTTGTACTACCAGTAGCCTGTTTCCTTCCTTGCCCGTTACTGTCTCTGCAAGCCATTTGGCACCCCTGTCATAGTTTAGTACAAACACCTTGTCCCCTATCTCATTCCATCTCCTCCTCGAATTTCTGTCATGGTACTCAGTCAGCTTACGGCGCTTTGCCTCAACGATTTTGTGCATGTCTGGGAGGATTAATGAGAGCCTTGTTTTTAAAGTCCTTTTCATCAACAGTTGCGCGGGGGGGATCCCAGTCAGTGAGTGCGGAGGAGATCTGTATGCCAGCAGCAGTCGCGACAGGCGACCCTGCAGTGTGGGACCTTGGATTTTAAGCATGCCTTGTTTAATGATTTGCACTGCTCTCTCCGCCTGGCCGTTGGAGGCCGGCTTGAACAGTGCCATCTTGACGTGATTTATGTCGTGGTCAATTATAAAGTCTTGGAATTCTGCGCTGGTGAAGCACGGACCATTGTCACTGACCAATATGTCAGGGATTCCGTGCTTTGCAAACATGGTTACGAGGCTCTCCACAGTGGTGGAGGTTGTGTTCGAGTTTAAAATGGTGCATTCGATCCACTTTGAAAATGCATCTACAACTACGAGGAACATTTTGCCCATGAATGGGCCCGCATAGTCTACATGCACCCGCGACCACGGTTTGGTAGGCCAGGGCCAGGGCCTCCCTGGGGGCATTGCTGAGTTGGGCACAAATCGTGCATCTTCGGACGCAGAGCTCCAAGTCCGCGTCAATACCAGGCCACCAGACGTGGGATCTGGCTACAGCCTTCATGAGAACAATCCCCGGGTGCTCGCGGTGGAGCTCCCGGACAAATGCCTCTCTGCCTCGCAGAGGCATGACTACTCGGCTGCCCCACATCAGGCAGTCTGCTTGTAGTGGTAGCTCATGCATGCGCCTGTGAAAGGGTTTTAATTCCTCGGGACAGGCATTGCGAGCCTCTGCCCAGTCACCGGTTAGGACACATCTTTTTACTAAGGATAACGTGGGGT
Source organism: Pristiophorus japonicus (assembly GCF_044704955.1). NCBI lineage: Eukaryota > Metazoa > Chordata > Chondrichthyes > Pristiophoridae > Pristiophorus > Pristiophorus japonicus. Next base: position 35,857,872 of record NC_091982.1, on the reverse strand, counting down.
CGCTGGCCGTCCAGGCTCTGATTTGGCGAGCCGTCATGGGTGAACCTGTGGACTCAAAGACATTGATTGCCATGACTATCTCACAGTCCTGTTCGTCAGACCCTTCCGTGGTCGCCAGGGGTAGCCTGCTGAGCGCGTCGGCACAGTTGTCTGTGCCTGGTCTGTGTCTTATGGTATAGTCATAGGACACCAGCATGAGTGCCCACCATTGAATTTGCACCGAGGCGTTGCCGTTTATTGTCTTGCTCTCGGATAGGAGGGACGTGAGGGGCTTGTGGTCGGTTTCTAACGCGAACTTGGCCCCGAAAAGGTATTGGTGCATCTTTTTGACACCGTACACGCACACGAGCGCCTCCTTCTCTACCATTCCGTACCCGCACTCCGCCCGCGAAAGTGACCTGGAGGCATAAGCTATGGGTTGTAATTTGCCCGCACTATTGACATGTTGCAAAACGCACCCGATCCATCGCATGTGAGAACTAGCTTTTTACCTGGGTCAAAGAAAGTCAAAACACTGTTGGAACACAGAAGGTTGCGTGCCTTATTGAAGACGCGTTCCTGGGCGTCCCCCCAAAACGAATCGCACCCCTTCCTGAGTAGCACGTGGAGAGGCCCCAGCAGCATGCTTAAGTTTTGCATAAAGTTCCCAAAGTAATTGAGTAGCCCGGGAAAGGCGTGCAGTTCTGAGACATTCCGGGGCCTGGGTGTCAGGTGAATTGCTTCTGTTTTGGACTCTGTTGGGCAGATTCCATCAGCGGCAATCCTTCTGCCCAAAAATTCAACCTCGGGTGCGAGAAACAGGCATTTGGATTTCTTGACTCGTAGGCCTACCTGATCCAATCGCTTTAGTACTTCCTCCAAATTACGAAGATGGGAGTCGGTGTCCCTGCCCGTGATAAGTATGTCGTCTTGAAATACAACCGTCCCCGGGATGGACTTGAGCAGACTCTCCATGTTGCGCTGGAATATGGTAGCTGCCGACCTGATGCCGAATGGGCATCGATTGTACATAAAAAGGCCTCGATGTGTGTTGATGGTGGTGAGTAGCTTGGATTCCTTGGTCAATTCTTGTGTCATACACGCAGATGTGAGGTCTAATTTTGAGAAAAGTTTACCTCCAGCCAATGTGGCAAATAAGCCCTCCGCTCTGGGCAGCGGGTACTGGTCCTGTAGGGAGACTCTGTTTATGGTAGATTTGTAGTCCCCACAGATTCGTACGGATCCATCAGGCTTCATGACTGGGACGATGGGACTTGCCCATTCACTAAATTCCACAGGTGATATAATGCTTTCCCGCAGAAGCCTGTCTAGTTTGTATTCAATCTTTTCCCTCATCACACAGGGTACAGCTCTTGCCTTGTGATGGACCGGTCTAGCATTCTGTGTGATGTAGATTTTGACTTTGGCCCCTTTGAAAATGCCCACACCTGGCTGAAAGAGATGTTCAAATCGCTTTATAACTGTTGAGCAGGAGGTCCGTTCTTCTAATGACATGACATGGACATCATCCCATTTCCAGTTTAGTTTTGCCAGCCAGCTTCTCCCCAGCAGTGCTGGGGGATCTCCGGGTACAATCCACAGGGGAAGTCGGTTCACTGTCCGTTTGTGTGTGACAGAGAGCATGGCGCTGCCGAGGACTGGTACAATTTCTTTGGTATAGGTCCTTAGTTTGGTGTCGACCCTTGTGAGTTTTGGTCTGTCTCTTTTATGCGGCCACAGTTGTTCAAATTGTTGCGCGCCCATGAGAGATTGACTCGCTCCCGTATCCAGCTCCATGTTGACAGATATCCCATTGAGTAGGACCCTCATCATTATAGGAGACATCCTGTTGTAGGAGCAGCGGCCATTGATCATGTTGACCCGCTGTACATCGGTGTCCCGGGTACTGACCCCACCATCTTCTGGTCCGCTTTCCGACCCATCCGATTCGTATACCAGCCGAGTTGCCGTTTTTTTGCACATGCGGGCCAAATGCCCTGTATATTCACAATTTCTGCAAACAGCCTGCTGAAATCCACATCCCCTTGACGAGTGCCCACCCCCACACCTCCAGTACAGACCTGTTCCATTGTTCAAAGTGTTCCCAAAGAATGAGCTGCGTCTGGCTGATCTCTCTTGAGCTTCTCTCAGTTTGTAGTTGATTGTTCGCATTGTGGGTTGATGAGGTGTGAACGGCCGTTTCTGTGGCCCTTGATGGCTTCTGCCTGCTGTCGAGAGCTTGTTCTCCCGGTTTTGTCTTTGTGTGGAGGTAGCAGCTTTTTTAGTGCTGTGAACTTCTTGTTCCGATATTTTGTTAGCTGTCGTACCTGCATTATAAATCAACCTAATTTCTTCTTCCCCTATCAAGAATGTCTGTGCAACCAGTGCTGCTCCCTCTAAGGTCAGGTTCTTGGTCTGTATGAGCTTTCGGAATATGCCTGTGTGGCCTATTCCTTCAATGAAAAAGTCTCTCAGCATTTCTCTCCTCATTTCATTGGAGAACTCACATAAACTGGCCAACCTCCGAAGTTCCGCCACGAAGTCGGGTATGCTCTGGCCCACACAGCCTCTGTAGTTGTAGAACCTGTGTCTGGCCATGTGTAGGCTGCTCGCTGGCTTCAGGTGGTCTCTTACCAGTGTGCTCAATTCTTCAAACAACTTGCTTGCTGGTTTCTCGGGTGCCAACAGATCCTTCATTAAAGCGTATGTTTTCGAGCCACAGCTGGTCAAGAGATGGGCTCTTCTCTTGTCTGCCTTATCGTCGCCTAACCAGTCTTTGGTTACAAAGCTTTGCTGGAGCCTTTCTATAAAGTCCTCCCAATTGTCTCCCGCATTGTACTTTTCATCTGATCCATTTTTCACCATTCTGTGGATTCTGTAATCCCGTAACTCGTCGCCACTGTAAAGTCCTGTCCCCTCAGTACAGATTCACATGAGGCATATAGTGAAGTCAAGGTCACTCTGGACCTGCACCTCTATTTCACAGCTCTGGAATGCTGCACTTGCCTGAGACCTGTCCTTATATACCTGTCTCTTGCAAGTGCACCCCTGGTGGTAAGGTATGCTGGTGGTTACAGGTCATATCTTATTACAGTCATGTATAGCATGTTAGGATACAGTTATATATAATAATGTAAGATACATGACAGAATCGGCATGAATGGAAACGATGATCACCCCAGCAGCGCCAACAAGGTGTTAACGGCCTTGCATTCATCACCCTTGATGGTGGACTCTGAGACATCTGCGGACGTGCAGCTGCAGGCATGTGTGACCTGCCCTGTATGTTACGATTCGAAAACAACATCACTTTGTTCACAGTACTTTTAGCAGCACTTGTGTGCTGAGAGATTTGCTTCGTATTATCGCAGGTGGCAATGAACGCCTGGCCTTACTCAAGGTTGGGTCTCTACAGTCAAAACTTATCGAAGTATGGTTTCGTGGCCAATGCCAAGTATGAAAAAGTCTCAAACATGTGCTCCAAATGTCCTTCAAATTCGCAATGTCCTGTAAGGCGTCTTAGCTCGGCGACATAACTCGCCACTTCCTGGCCTTCAGACCTTTTGTAGGTGTAGAACCGGTATCTCGCCATTAGAACACTTTCCTTTGGGTTCAAATGCTCTCGGACCCGTGTGCACAAATCGTCATATGATTTCGCCGTGGATTTTGCTGGAGTGAGCAGATTCTTCATGAGGCCATACGTTGGTGCCCCACAGATGGTGAGGAGGATTGCCCTTCGTTTGGCAGCGCTCTCTTCCCCATCTAGCTCGTTGGCTACGTAGTATTGGTCAAGTCACTCCACAAAAGTTTCCCAATCATCTCCCTCCGAGAATTTCTCCAGGATGCCCACTGTTCTCTGCATCTTTGGGTTCGCTATCTGTATCTCGTCGCCAGTTGTTGTGTATGGAGAGTCAGACTGAACACTGTGAGCTCAAAGTAAAGTGTGACCTTGGTCTTTTATTGCAGGTCTCCAGAGTGCCTCTCCAACCTATGAAGCCTCTTTAAATACCTGTGCTCCCAAGGGATTATGGGATCCCTTGGGACTCCAGGGGATGAGCCCTCTGGTGGCTGTACAGAGTAAATACAAGTTTACATATATAACACTTTTGCCTTGCACCATCATCCCTTTTGTCTTTTAATCTTTCCTGCCATCCACTCTATGATTGACCTTCCCTTTTGTTCTTTCATCCCCTCTTCCCTTTCCCTGCCCCTACACTTGCTTAAAAATCTGCTACATCTCTAACTTTTTCCAGTTCTGCCAAAGGGTCATGGACCTGAAACATTAACTCTGTTTCTCTCTCTACATATGCTGCCTGACCTGCTGAGTATTTCCAGCATTTTCTGTTTTTATTTCAGATTTCCAGCATCCACAGTGCTTTTCTTCTGTTTGCATGTTATCATCCTTGCAACTTCAATTCCAATCTGTCCAGATAGTTTCTCATTGGTATATAGTCTCTTTTCAGGTCATACGACACACAAACTTCTCCAGCTTGATTTTCTTTTCTCACACATGAACACAAAATAGTGTACCAACAAAACACTTGCATAAATGTTATTTAATATTTTAATACTAGACTTTTGTCATGGACATTCAAGTTCAGCCTTTTCTGTTTAATCTTTCACATATACTCGCATCAAAGGATAATAAATGTAATAGTCTTTATATTGCCCAAGCATTTAGTCTTGGTGGCAAATTGGCCAATGATATATTTTTCCCACATGTCTTAAATGTACCTCAATATGTTGATACACAAAACTTCATTGGTGGGATGACCTCTAGTTCTTTCTACAAATAGCAGACGTTAAATGAAACCAGGCATTACATCAGAATGAAATACCTTAGGATAAAACATGTCACTTGTAAAACAACGGTTTGCTGATAGATCTGGCTTTATAAGTCTCTATAGGACAGGTTTCCATGAGTCAACTGAAGCAAGATTTTACATAAGGTAGGTTAATTGTGGGGAACTGGTAATACAGGATTCTCATAAAATGGCCTCTGTTTGTACCGTAGGGAAACATGTAATTCAATATCCAATCTGAAACCAAAGGCATATTTTATTCAACCTGACCCCAAATGTCTCTTTGTCGATTTTTGATTAACCATCGAGTGAAAAAGAAATGAAATGTCTAAATGTTTTCTTCCATTCAGCTGTTATGTATTTCACACTGTTCAGGTCATAAAATGTCACTTAAAATTTGAAGCCTTCCCTTGATACTCGTTACAGCTCCGTACAATGTCTTTAGCATGCTAAAGGTTAAATGAAACTTTACGTGGTCAAGTCGACAGGAAACCAAATCGGTCCATGAGTTTTCCTCCCATGAGTCTGCTCATATTCTGTTACGAAGTGACAAAAACAAGATCCAGTATTGCTTCCTTTCTCTGACTGCACAGATGGAACAGTTAAATAATTCATAACTTTGTAGTCATCTGATGATATGTTCATTATAGTGTCCAAACATTTAAATAAAGGAATTTTAAATTGTATCTTAAAATACATTTATTAATCACTTTGTGAATGATTAAAACATATGACTGATAACTACTGGATAGAATGGTATTTCAGATATGATATTGTCAAGCTTAATTTGCAGATATTTTGGGGGCAAAATTGCTCCTCGTCCCGATTGGGGGGATTAACTTTCTGGGGCCAGGACTTTTATTGCCCGGCCCAGAAGTCCTGCCCCCAATACAAGATTGGGCCTTACACCTCTCCTGCGCACCACTTCCTTTGAGGGGTGCTCCCTGGGCAGAAGCGTGGCACTAACGGGGCTATGAAAAGGGGCAATTTCGGCTCCTTTGTGCGCTGCTGACAATTTTTAAACAACATTTCTCATTTATATCATAGCACCACAATGAAGAAACCGTGGCAATTTCAAAATGAGACTTTTTTTAAACATCTCCCCTCATGGAATTTTGATTATTTTTCATTTTAAGGGCGTTTTTATTGCGCCAGTAATTGTTTCGACACAACGTGAAGCCAATTGCCAAAGCAAGTACCAATATGGTAAAAAACATAAAGATTTATAGACTTCTCATTCCTTGCTGCCTAATTCTGGATTATATATAATACTTTAGTGTGTTAAAATAATCTTGTAGTCTTCCTCAATTCTCTTAAACTTAAAATACCGATAGTAGAAATCTATCTATATTGTTTAATGCTTTACGTTTCTGGCCATCTATTTGGCCCATTCAGTCATTGTAAGCTTCCAGTGATCTGGTGATCTGTGGGAGCTACCTCTGCCTTCATTAATCATTGGGTCTTTTGATTGTACCATGGGAATCATGGGTTTGTATCCCATTGCACTTCTTGGGATGCAAGGATTGTTTCTGCAGAAGCTTAAGAGGAGTTTTGAAAGAATGAATTGAGTTTTCATAAAATGAATAGGAAAATTCTGTTTCCTCTGTTTGGGGAGACAATAACATGAAGTTATTAATTTTAAATTGATAATATAGAGTGAGGGGTGAAGTTAGGAGAAACTTCTTTACAGAGGTTGCCATTCTTAGCCCCTCTAATGCCTCTGCCCACTACATATTACAGACTTTTTGGTGTAAGACGTAGACAGGCCTGTTCATTATTGGAGTTCAATAAAACATTAAAATACCAAACGTAAATGCATTTTAAAATATCCCTAAGTGCATGCATCTCTATTTAACTTTGAAGTTAATGGTTAATGGAAAAACAGACTTGGATAATGGTAGATTCTTTTGTAACAATCTGCCACGGTAAATATCGGGGCTAAAATTCTGGTCTCACCGGGTCCATACAAAGCGATGCGTCTGTGCCGAAAACCGGCTTTTCCAATCTGTCAATATCTTGGAGAAGGATATTCAAGCGGGTGAGATTAGGCTATTTTCCCAACTCATGCCCAGCGAATGTCCTACAAATTCTTACGCCTGGTGAAAGCAGGCGTATAGCCTACTTTTACCAGCTTAAGAGTTTTAAAACATATAAAAATTTAATTTAAATACACATTTTTATAGTAAAAACCCTGTCCATTAAGGTAAGTTTATTTTAAACCCTATTTAAACACATTAAAAAAAAATCCCCAAAATATATATTTTTTCGAAAACATTGACTTTAATTTCAATTAATTTTAAATATGTGAGGTGTTTTAAAAAATTTATTATGTTGTGTTTCTTGTTTTAGGGGTTTACTCTCATTGATAATGGGAACTCGGAGAAACGGAGTTCTCATTATCAATGCGAATACTGCAGAGTGATTGGTGGCCCACGTGACTCCAGCTTTTTGTACGTACGGGGAAGTCCTCTCCCTGTATGCTACGCATGGAATGAAGGCCTCCGACCGGAATCGAAGGCGCCTCCGGGACCACCAGGCATTTTCGTTAAAAAATTTCGGGTCGGAGGGATTTGTTCGAAGGAAGCCTCTGACTGGAATTTTAGGCCCAGTTATGGCTATCTTAACTCAAGCTTCAAAGTGTGTCACTTACTCAATAAAGGAACACTTCCATAAAACGTGTACAGGTACAGCGTAGAAAATCGGGAAGCCTTGGGACTGAGGCCGTTCCGGATTCTGCGCATTTTCGGACTTCGGAACATCTTTCCGACATCCCAAATCCGGAAGCGCCTGGGCCAAGGTAGATAGGGAAGGGGAGGGGAAGTCAGGCGGCCGAGGTATTTCTGAGAGTACGGTACTGGAGGTATGGAAACTTCTACTTCCATTCTTTCATATTCTTACGAAAAGCTAGCCCAAAACTGGTTAACTTTATTACATTCCCAAATATGTAGCTCATTATTTCAGACTCTTTTACCAAATGTCCTTTTTCGATAATCCCCATTCTGGCAAGGTGAGTAAGCTTTGTTTTCATTTTTAAAATGGAGCACGCGCCGATTTTTTTTCTGAATGTAGCTTATGCTTTGAAGTAAGGGGGGGAGGGGAAGGTCGGGCAGCCAAGGCGGGGAGCTGAGGCGGGGGCTGAGGCGGAGGAGAGGTCGGCGGACGAGACGGGGGTCTGAGGCGCGGGGCCAAGGTGGGGGGCTGAGGTGGGGGTAGGTCAGCGGCCGAGGCGGGGGCTGGGGTGGGGTGGGGGGAGGGTGGGGGCCGAGGCTGGGGGAGGTCGGTGGGTGAGACGGGGGCCGAGGCGGGGGGGCCGAGGCAAGGGGAGGTTGGCAGGCGAGGCGGGAGGCCGAGGCGGGGGGCCGATGGGGGGGGGGGGCTGAGGCAGGGGGAGGTCGGGCAGCCGAGGCGGGGGGATGTCGGGCGGCCAAAGCGGGGGAGTCCGGATTTCAGAACATTTTCTGGTTTCCAGACGACCCTGTCACGGATTGGCCCGGTGTCCGGATTTTGGAACATTATGAATTTCGGAACTCCATATTTTCGACACTGTATTTCCATTCCCAGACAAGCAACCCTCATTTTCTTTTTAAATGGGATCATCTAATCAGTACTGCATTATAGGAAATTATATAGTGCAGGTTTATCTCTCCTGCAAACCAGATTGAGAATCCTCAAATTAATTTCACGAATCATGGATATGTATCTGGGGATAGGAAAAGGATGAAGAATGGTTAACTGTTCCTAGATTCACTCTGAACTCTTAACAGTTGTCTGTGAGAGGGAACTTTCATTCCATTTAGCTGGACAGGACCGGACATTAATCTCTACACCTGCCCCTCCACCCACTCATGCTGGAAGAATTGTCTGAGAGTACAGATGCTCACAAACCACTGTGGAATACACAGGCTAACAAGAACAGTCCACCCTATAAAGGGATTTGGATGCTTCCTTATCCATTAGACCAACAAGTAATAGTTTTCAATTGTATAAAAATAAACTCTATTTATTGGTACGATTGCAGCCACAGAGTGCAGTTACTTGCCTAGCCACGGCCAACTAATGGGGTTCAGAGGCTCACATGCTGACCTTAAGTTGATGAGATCAGGCACAGACTTTATTGAGCACCACCATGGATAAGTGGCCTGGCCCAGCTTTATACACACTGCCTATGAGTTGTTTGCCAGATAGTGGTCAAGAAGACCCCAGTGATGATTTTCCAACTTATTTTCTTTTCTTCCTGTAGAGAAGCCTCTGACTCTTGCTTGATTTTTCCCCATCATGACATCAACATATGATGACTGGTAGCTTATATGTTGGAAGAGTTCTGTGCACTATATTACCATGCCACCTCGTCTAGACATTTTCAAAGAATCCCACAACTAGCATCCACTGCACTCAGTACAAGGAGAGCACAGAATGAAGTTGGGGGGGGGGGGGCGGGGAGTTTTTGAGGGGTCAGCGGGCATGTTTGGCGGCAGGTCAGGTGGGAAAATGTTTTTTTTTGACAGCGGGTCGGGACCCCGTTGTCAACTCGCTGCCAAGTGCCTTTCCCAAATGTCGGGTTGGTCAGCGCTGAACAGACCCAACACGCAACGGCGGGGGAGGCAATTGAGCCACTTATTGGCTTATTTATTAGCCCTTAACAGTGATATTTTACTCACCTTTTAACTTTACCAGGTCGCCCATGGATTTCACACTGCTCCAGGATTCCCTCTGTTCATCTGAGGTGGAGGTTGAGTGGCCATTGAAGCAGATGATTGATGACAGCATTAAAACTTGTCTAAAACCTCACAATTTATACCTGCACACTTTCCAAACCCAGAGACTCTTTGGTTTCTACCCTTGGAAGACAGATTGTACTTTATGCAGGCTGCAAGTCTTTGTAGCAAACTCTCCAACCAAATTCACCTCATTGCAACAATCTCTCTCACCTTTGGCAGAGTGCTTCTGTCATCTCACCTTCAACGGGTATCTACTCCATCAGGATGGGAACCATTTACACTCTGTCACCTTGGTCCTCAGAATCCCACCACGATGATCCCACCAGCATCACCAGGCACACCAGCAGCACCAACAACAACACCAACCTTCTCCGCAATCACCTGATGCTGCACAGGACATAGGGCTTCAGCACCCGACCACATTGCTGCTCTGGATGCCAGGGAGGGCCTCACCATGGCCAGAATTACTTCACTTGACGCGGTACACCCTGGCTGCCACATGATGCGGCCAGGTTGGTACCACCCCCCACCAGCACCTTAAAGCATCCCTACAATGCCCAAGCCATTCCTTTCACACCCATCAGCCTAGCAGGGGGTACCCTTATGTCTCACCATTCACTGCAACTCACTAAGCCACTTCCAAAGGTGCACACAGATCTGTCCAAGAACTCAAAGTGTTGAAAATAAAGGTTTCAATGTTTGACACCACATTAACAGAAACTTTACATGAACATTGGCTAAAACACCCAAGTGCCTACCCTTGTGTGTTGTCAGTTGGTACGATTGGACTAAGATGAGCGTGAGTGTGAAGAGTGGCAAGTGAAATGGGAAATGATAATGTAGATAGAGAGGGAGGGATGGGTGGAGGTGCAATGTAAGTTGGTGTGAGTAAGGATGTGTAGGAGTAGGGTAGGGAAGGCAGAGTGATGTGGATGTAATGAGTGGCACAGCAGCATGAGGTTGAGTGTGGCTTTGCAGTAACATTTCGTGATCTACTGAGATCATTGCAAGGTTTGTGCCACTGCAGCCTGGTCTTCCTGACGACATCCCTGCTTGTGCCCTCCTGTTCAATGTGCAACCAGGCTGCGTGGTTTCCTGAGGAGTTCTCTTCCGCGCATGGGAAGGGAAGGGAAAGGAACCTCCATGCGTGCTGGGAGGGATTTATGGGAGGGCCTGGGTGCCGCCGTGCACCTCTGTGCAATGCTTGTCAGTATTTGCAGCACCTCAATGTTGTAGAACACTGACAGCACATCTGTCAAACTAAATTTGTGCATGGTCCCTTTAAGTAAACAGGCTGATGACACATTATCAAATGATGTCATCAGACCCGCTTCCTTCAATTGGCCAGGAAATGCGCTGGGCGGGCCTAACAAGCCCAATCAACGTAAAATCATTTTGGACAACAACAACAACTTGCTTTATAGCGCCTTCAACATAGTAAAATGTCCCAAGGCGCTTCACAGGAGTGTTATAAGAAAAAAAATGAATTTGACACCGAGCTACATAAGAAGAAATGATGGCAGATGACCAAACGCTTGGTCAAAGAGGTAGGTTTTAAGGAGCGCAGTTGAAGGCACAGCCACCGATAGTTGAGCAATTATAATCAGGAATGCTCAAGAGGGCAGAATTTGAGAAGTGCAGACATCTCGGGGGGTTGTGAGGCTGAAGGAGATTACAGAATTAGGGAGGGGCGAGGCCTTGGAGGGATTTGAGCAGGCTGGAGCCAGCAGCGAGGTCGGGACCCACCACCGACTTTGGCCGTCATGGACCCGCCGAGGTAGGGGAAATCGCGGACGTTGTCTCTGTAGTGTTCCTCAACATTATCCCCTAACCAGAAGCTCAGACTGCACTGAAGGGATATTTTCATTCCCACCCATCCTATTGGCCTCACTGAATGAAACTGCTGAATTTGGGACAATTTTGTACCCTGAGCCCCAAATCAATTAGGAACTGAGTTTCCCAAATCCATATCACATGGAACCTTTACAGGCAATAGAGACCAAAAGGTTTCATCCCATTGATTTGAATTGGATTCAGCATCAGGTCCAGAGGAGAATAGATAGTTTGATAACTCAGAGCATCTTGATTTTGAACGCATGTGTTTTCTTTCCCCAAATTCTTATTTATTTCAAATAATTTGCAAATTTCTACTTTATATACGCCTTCGTTACATTAAAAATCTTGGGTTACCTATTAGTAGATTTAAAAGCAATCTATAAAAATACAGCAGACCATATTCAATTGAACTCCTATATTACGAGTCATCTGAATGACTGTTAACTGCGCGGCAGTGCTTGACATGGTTGATTATAATAAGAGTTCTGCACTGACGGGGTTTCACACTGTACTGGGATTTGCCCTATAGATTAGGGTCATATGTAGGTCTATTTCACAAGTGTAAAAATCATTAACTATCAAACAACAAGGTTTGCCAAGATTTTCGAGGTTAGCTCTGTGTGCCCAAGTTAAGGGTTGCAATAATGCATCTCTTTTATTCAGTTTGACAGGCTTAAGGCTCATTTACAAGTCTAACACATTCAATGAACCACACAGCAGGATTTCTGGGGCAGTATAGAAGTTAGAGTCCAGCTGGGATACAGCAGACCATTAACATATTCCAATGACCACCATACACAGATTACAACTAGTTCTGTCCAAGTAAGTAAAAGTGATTTATTTAGCATCCTTTTAGCTTATGAAATGAAGAAATTTCAGCTGGTTAATACGGCAGCTGTTCTTAGGCTTCATTTGGGAGGAACAGCTTTAAAGTAACTCTCACAGACTGAAAATCCTTAATGATTGGATCTTTCCTCAGTCTTAGAACATTTCAGGAAACTCAGCCAGCCTAAAACTTCACTGATTACTTAAACAGAGACCCTTTGTTCACATTATCAGGCACAATAATTAAGCCATAGTTTGAACCCTAGCAAATACATAATTAAAGTTCTTGTATGTTATTGTGCAGATCGGACTGGTGGAGAGGCACACATTTGTTTTCGCACAAGAGCCATCACCATCTGCTAATGCTCGACCACTTGTAATTTTAAAATGATAAACAAAACACTTTTTTTGCCTTCCATCTACTTTTCAAATTGAGACACCACAAGTATATTCTGTCAATTTCCCTCTGAGAACATTGCATCCACGTGAGTTGTATGTTTCTCAAAAATGAAAACGGGAATATTTCTTCATTTTAAACAAACTCAAAAATGGTCCTGTTTTCCTGACTCCCCACCCAGACCCCTGTCAACCTCATCTCTTTCCTTTCTAAAGCAGGGTTTAAAATTCTGACAGCTAATTTAGAAATGCCATTAATGTGGCATTCATTTTGAAAGTCTATTTCATTCCTGAACCCTGAGGGTAAAATTCTTGTCCTAACTTTAGTGAAAAGCTAGTGCGAGTACAAAATGTGAAAGGCTGTTTTGTATTCACAGCCACACCTTTGCTAAAATTAGCAGAGGGGTTTAGAAATTATACTGTGGGTTCATAGCCTATGAATGCTTAATGCATTGCGCTGAAATTCCTCTCTCCAAAATTTCCACATGAAAGAGATTATGATCTCTGCTAAAATAGAGGGCAGAGAAGTTTTAGACAAATGTGTTAAGCGTTCATATGCTTGTGTCCCATGGTGTAATTTCAAGGCCAGGAATTTCACCCCCTATTCTTGTATTCATACTTATTTGGGCCGATCTTCCTTTCCCGGTGCTATCTGGAGGCACTTATCGTAGAGTCCACCGGAAGTGGCTCCTTCTGGGGACCATGGTCTGAGTGGCCAAACCTTCTCTGGGACCTTATTCGAATTCAGCAGGTGTGCACCAGGCACAAGTGGAGGCAAAGTATTGGGTGCAGCCATCAATTAAAGACGACGTCTGAGCACTTCTGGGGCCTTATAGGAAGCAGGTGCAATGCAACTCCCAGGAAAGTGAAATCAAAGTTTGTGAATTTGTTGGTGCATTCAACAACAAAAAATATTTAAAGTTTTGGAGCGTGCTGAATTTACTTATAGCCCGACAAAAGTCGTTATTTACAGTTCTATGGTCTTCTCTTTTAGTGAATGAAGACATCCGCTGTCAAAGTGTGTATGCTGTTTTGCAATGGAAGGGGAGGCCGCTACAACCCAAATAGGGGTCTGGGCCCTCCAGCAATCTGCCTTAGACTGATTAAAGGATACACATCCAGACTTCTTTAAATAAAGAACTGTGGTATTTATTATTAATTCAGAGCTTTTTGAATATGCAGAAAGAGGCATAGGTTGAACAATGTGATGATGTTGGGATAGGGAAAGTTGATGGTTTAACTGTAAGGATGTTCTGCTAATTGAAGGCAGGATTTATTATTTGACCCCAATATTTAGCCGAACAGTTAGATGGAAAAGTTGACCTGATTAAATAATATTTAGCTTAACTGAAGGAAAAATTCTTACTACATTTATTTACAATGCAGCTGTCTCATAAGATGAGGAAGTTAACCTCAAATATGTCTTTAATTTATTGGGATGTCACAATGCTACACGTGTGACAAGAAGCCATGTTGTTAAAGAACAAAATGCTTTCCATTATTATTTACACGTGAAGTTGCAATGCGTGTTATTAATAATGAATATATGATCGAAAGAAAACAAAATTATCAGGTTGAAGTGAAACTAGACAGCAGTGCAGAACATGGAGAGAATTGAGATTTGGGTGTTTGTGAGGTCTGCATGTGGTATTACCATTAGTATAGATAAGTTTCAAACTAATTGTGCACCATCACTTTTGTCATGTGATAGAGTTCATGTCATTTTTCTGATGCATTTGACAAATACAAGTTTTATCATGTGGTACTAATGCATCAAAAACATTTACAGTGGTTAAGGTAATGTATCAGATTACAAATACCCTTTCCAAATTATTTTGTCTGGTTGCAAACCAGTTTCTAGTAAATGTAGATCCACACAGTAAAGTTGTCCATAATTTGACAATCTCACTCAGATGGGCCAAGAGGATGGCTGGTCTGAGAAATGGAAAAATCACATTGGCACACAAGGTCTGATCCTGGGATTAAGTCAGAATGTCAGGTAGAGTAGAGGAAACGTAACCATGCAGCAGTCTGTACTGTACCTGTTCGATGCTGACACTAAATGCCCAAATTTAAAAACATTTTATCCCCAAGGTTCACTTTGATGAGCACAGAAGTTCACCCCCAGCAAAACAATATTCACAGGATCAATCTTTGTTCGATTTAGTCTTTACCACAATTTACCATCAATTGCCACATTTGGACTACATTGGGTGAATTTTAAGTGCCTCTGCCTAGCATAAACAGGATGATAGTGGCCTTAAAATGGTGTAGGACACTTACCATCCCATTTACACAGGCGATCTGGTCACTGCCAACTTAGGTAGGGTCCTGAGAGGGGTGGCTGAAGTGCCTGCCTTCTTTAAGCCGAGAGGCCACCTGTAATGTGCAAATCATTGTCCTAGGACGTACATAGGACCCCAAATTCTATTTTGAAGTACAAATAGGAAGAGCATGTGCCACGCAACTCCGCCCATTTGTACTGGTATTAAGCTGGTATTGTCCTGGAGCCTCCAGGAATTAAAGTTTAAATCTCCAGGATACTGCTGTGAGACACTGCGGAGAAAAATCATAGGGGCATTTAAAAAGAAAATGGGGTATTGTTTTCATTTTTTTTGAACAATTTTGTTTACTGGTTATCATAATACTGAAGATGGCAGAAAGGTTGTTTGATTTACAGTCAAGAATCATCCAATCAGGTAATAAAGTGTTTGTTCGCTTTCCAATTGGCATGGGAGGGCAGAGCTCCACAGGGTTGGACATTCGGGATGACCACTGGCAGGAGTGTGGATGGAGGCAGGGCGGTTGGAGACAGGAGGTCATGTGATGAAATCCTAATTGTGTGGCTAAAACTAAAATTGGCCCCCATCAGCATATTTTATGCATTTAGTTTATATACTGTGCCATCATTATTATTATTATTGGAATGCAACTGAGAACAAAACGAGCCAACATTTAAAGTATTCATATTTTCTTTGTTTCATGGACATATAGTTCAACATGACTCCTTAAAATGAATAGTAATCTTCTGAAAAAAAATGACTTCAGAAATAATGTTCTACATTAGCAGTTTTCTTTAAATTCTACTGTAAGCAGCAGCTGTGCCAATGTTTGTGGTTGCACTTTTATGAGTGTAAAGATTCTGCAAACAACTCTCAAGTCATGGTGCTCATATTTTAGTGAACAAGGATGCTTTGCACTTAGGCTAAATTCTGAAATTAGTGGATCTGTGCTTTTTTTTCAGAGTCTAAAACTAGAATACATAGAGGAGAGCAATGTGTCTTAAATAATATCTTTGGCTTCCAACCATGGCCTATTGGATGGAGAAAATGTTCCTTTACAAGGATCTCATATTAAATCTGTTTGACAGGATTCCAAGGAACTATGCGAGCCTACTGGCAAGCTCCTACCATAACTCTGGCGGGACTGTAGCAACAAGGCTACAAATTAGGTCGAGGTCTGGATATGCTGCTATTTCCACTGGGCCTTCTTACAGGCCCACCCCAAAGAACGTCAGTGGCATAGGAAAGGGAATAACTGGGGACAGAGACATCCGTTGGGCGGCTCCGTGTCTCCTTCTTTCACCTATTCTAGTGCTTTCCCTAGGTGCAACCTGAGGGCCAGAATGGCAAAAGGTGCTCATGCTCGGCATAAGGCTCTTGACACTGAGGTGGCTGTCCTGTCATGCCAGCTTGCTCCTGTCAGGGTTCCGCTGGTAGCTGCATCTCCGGAGCTTGTTCCCGAGCATGCTGCTGTCACCTAACACGTTACACAATGTCACATTCATATTAGAAGACTATATAGGCCCTGATTTTACGCTCAGGCCTGAGTTAAAATTACAGTCGGGTCTCAATTATGTCATCAGGCCACACCATGCGTATATGAAGAAGGACCCCATTGGCTCCAGGCGCGTGTCCTTGCTGCCTGCTCAGGAGAGCAGGCTAAAATTGCAGAAGTTGCAATCATGACAGCTTTTGGGTAGCTAAGAGCCAGGGTGAGTAGAGTTAAAATCGCCCCATATTGTTGTAATATCATAATTATATATATGTATATATATTATATTATATATATATAGTAATACAATAATTTATACTGCTAATTGTTTACCAGCAATAAAACCACTCTTTGGATAGAGGGCTGATTGTGGGTGGATACATTTCCTGACCATGTCAATATAAGCACCAATAATGAAATCGCTTGAAGCCAAATTAAACCAATTTTATTTACTTCACATTTAACGCTATCTGACACATAACGATATAACTGCTCTGCGTTCTGTCAGTCTCCGTTTATACATTTTGCGCTTTTGGCATTTCTTTCTACATCTGTGTTATTTCATTTTGTTTTTATGTACAGGGAGCCCCAGGGAATACATTGGCATTGATGGCTTTTCCTTGTATATCAACAATATAAATCAATCAGCCAGCAGGGAGTGAGAGCAAAAGAGATGACAATAAATTGAATCCACTGTACGTTAAATACCACCTTAATTTTTATCAGGCCACATCCAACATTATATGGTCTATAAAGTTGAAGGTCTTCAAAGCCATTCTTGATTCAATTTGATGCCTCTGTTTTTAATTTATTTGTCGGTAAAAATATTTTTAAATGCCTTTTTGGAAAGATTTAATGCCAAAGTAACATTTTAAAATTGTCGTTCCTATTTTTGTTTTCATTCTCCCCCAACACCCGTTTACTGTCTCCCCACAATGACATGTCTGTGATTGGGAACTCGCCATGATTGGGAACTCGCGTTGCGGAATTGGAGCTGCGGGTGGATTCACTCTGGAGCATCCACGATGCTGAGAATGATGTGAATAGCACGTTTAGTGAGTTGGTCTTACCGCAGGTAAAGGATACACAGCCAGATAGGGAATGGAAGACCAACAGGAAGAGCAGTGCAAGGAAGGTCCCCTGCGGTCATCCCCCTGCAAAACAGATACACCGCTTTGAGTACTGTTGAGAGGGATACTCATCAGGGGAGAGCAGCAGCAGCCAGGTTCATGGCACCGTGGCAGGCTCTGCTGCACAGGAGGGCAGGAAAAGAGTGGGAGAGCAATAGTGATAGGGGATTCGATTGTAAGGGGAATAGATAGGCATTTCTGCGGCCGCAACCGAGACTCCAGGATGGTATGTTGCCTCCCTGGTGCAAGGGTCAAGGATGTCTCGGAGCGGGTGCAGGACATTCTGAAAAGGGAGGGTGAACAGCCAGTTGTCGTGGTGCATTGAGGTACCAATGATATAGATAAAAAAACGGGATGAGGTCCTACGAGACGAATTTAAGGAGCTAGGAGCTAAATTAAAAAGTAGGACCTCAAAAGTAGTAATCTCGGGATTGCTACCAGTGCCACGTGCTAGTCAGAGTAGGAATCGCATGATAGCTCAGATGAATATGTGGCTTGAGCAGTGGTGCAGCAGGAAGGGATTCAAATTCCTGGGGCATTGGAACCGGTTCTGGGGGAGGTGGAACCAGTACAAACCGGATGGTCTGCACCTAGGCAGGACCGGAACCAATGTCCTAGGGGGAGTGTTTGCTAGTGCTGTTGGGGAGGAGTTAAACTAATATGGCAGGGGGATGGGAACCAATGCAGGGAGACAGAGGGAAACAAAATGGAGACAAAAGCAAAAGACAGAAAGGAGATGAGTAAAAGTGGAAGGCAGAGAAACCCAAAGCAAAAAACAAAAAGGGCCACTGTACAGCAAAATTCTAAAGGGTCAAAGTGTAATAAAAAGGCAAGCCTGAAAGCTCGGTGCCTCAATGCAAGGAGTATTCGGAACCCAGGAGAGGGCTCTGAGCTAGTTAGAGTGGGTGAGAGCTCAGATGAACAGGTCCCCAAGAAAGAATGCAAAAGGCAGGAGGCAACAAAGCAGAGTAGCACTGGGGTAAGTGTAAACCACAAGGTGATAGGAAGGGACAATATGTATGAATATAAAGGGGCTGCAGGAGGGGTCAAAACTAAAAATCATGGTTTAAAAACTAGTATTAAAACACTCTACCTAAATACATGCAGCATTCAAAATAAAGTAAATGAGTTGACGGCACAAATCATTACAAATGGGTATGATTTGGTGGCCATTACTGAAACGTGGTTGCAGGGTGGCCAAGACTGGGAATTAAACAGACAGGGGTATCTGACAATTCGTAAGGATAATCAAGAAGGGAAAGAAGGTGGGGTAGCTCTGTTAATAAAGAATGATATCAGGGCAGTTGTGAAAGATGATATTGGCTCTAAAGAACAAAATGTTGAATCATTGTGGGTGGAGATTAGAGATAGTAAGGGGAAAAAGTCACTGGTGGGCGTAGTTTATAGGCCCCCAAATAATAACTTCATGGTGGGGCGGACAATAATCAAGGGAATAATGGAGGCATGTAAAAAAGGAACGGCAGTAATCATGGGGGATTTTAACCTACATATCGATTGGTCAAATCAAATCACACGGGGTAGCCTGGAGGAGGAATTCATAGAATGCATACGGGATTGTTTCTTAGAACAGTATGTTACAGAACCTACAAGGGAGCAAGCTATCTTAGATCTGGTCCTGTGTAATGAGTCAGGAATAATGAATGATCTCCTAGTAAAAGATCCTCTCGGAATGAGTGATCACAGTATGGTTGAATTTGTAATACAGATTGAGGGTGAGGAAGTAGTGTCCCAAATGAGCATACTATGCTTAAACAAAGGGGACTACAGTGGGATGAGGGCAGAGTTAGCTAAAGTAGACTGGAAACACAGACTAAACGGTGGCACAATTGAGGAACAGTGGAGGACTTTTAAGGAGCTCTTTCATAGTGCTCAACAAAAATATATTCCAGTGAAAAAGAAGGGCGGTAAGAGAAGGGATAACCAGCCGTGGATAACCAAGGAAATAAAGGAGAGTATCAAATTAAAAACCAATGCGTATAAGGTGGCCAAGATTAGTGGGAAACTAGAAGATTGGGAAAATTTTAAACGACAGCAAAGAATTACTAAGAAAGCAATAAAGAAAGGAAAGATAGATTACAAAAGTAAACTTGCGCAAAACATAAAAACAGAGAGTAAAAGCTTTTATCAATATATAAAATGGAAGAGAGTGACTAAAGTAAATGTTGGTCCCTTAGAAGATGAGAAGGGGGATTTAATAATGGGAAATGTGGAAATGGCTGAGACCTTAAACAATTATTTTGCTTCGATTATGTAGGGGAGGACAAAAACCCCCTCATTTTACCCAGAAGGAAAAGGGCTGTGGGATCAGTCTGGGCTGTGAATTGAAACCGATGGAAGGAAAACTTTGGAACACAAATGAATTTTAAAAGAGCAGACAAGGCCTGCAGGGGATAAAAGGGGGTGCATTCATGGAGACCCCCCCCCCAGTGTTTGGACTCATAGGAAAGGGAATTTAATTTGGAACTATCTACCAGAAAGTTTGAAATCTTAAAGTGCACATGGAAGAAACTACGAACTTTAATTGAATTTGGGATTTTAAAAGGTGTATGTTGGGTCTGCAAGAAAAGGGGTGGAGTCAATATCAAAAGGGCCAGTTTGGACATTGGAACTAATCAAATTGTCTGGGAACTGTATACCCTCGAAACTTGCCCCTTGAAAACATTAGCATTTAAACAATGCCACATACATATTCCAACACCTTTTTCATCAGGCATAGAAATATCTGGCTCAGGCCAGATTAGCATAATGGCTACAGGAGACCAATGCAATCAACACCCACTCAAACCTTGAGTAGGTTAAGATCAGTGGAAAAAAAAACCCTCAATCTAAAACTGCTGCATTTTTCAAAATCAAAAGTCCACCAATGAGAAGAATCGACTTCAGCAGGAGAGGCGGACTGGATAATCTGGCTATAAAAAAAGGGTTTCTGATGTAGTGAAGAAAGAAGTGATGATTTTCCCTGCCCTCGTGATTCAACAACCACAACCACAAGCCTCTCGACACTGAAGGAAAACCAGTGTCCGAAGACACCGAAGATAGAAGAAACAAACCACCAGACTGCGGAAGGCACAGTAGTGAGTATAACCTCTGGTCCCTAGAACTCCCAACTCAGTTAGGCCAGGAAAGGTGGGAGATTGGGCATTGTACTGCTAAACTGGTGCAAAGATTTTCGTTGGGTCCGTTTTAGTGGGATTTAGGGGGATTGTTTTGTTGGTGTATTGCTGTTTGTTGAGTTACACCTTGTCAAATAAATTGGAAGCCTAAAGTTCCTCTTGGAATCACCTTGTCTCAGTTCTATTGTATTACATCTCCTGATCGTGAGTCTTATGTCAGAACCGTGTAAGGGAAGCTAGGAGCGCCTCGAAAACGCTCAACTGTGTGTCACAGGCTAGGGAAGAAGGGGTTAGGAGTGTTTGACACTCACAGGTGCCTCACAGGCTAGGCATAAGCTGTGGGGACGCACGAGTCTCAAAACCCCCTTCATAAGCTGTGGACACAGTCTCTCCAGGGGTGCTCTTGCAGCACTCAGGGTACCTCACAGGCCAGGCATAAGCTGTGAGGGCAGAAGCCCAGAGAGAGACACCCAAGGCACAACAACCCTGTGAAAACCCCTTACAGTCTTCACAGTGGAAGACACAAAAACCATGCCAAAAATTGCTGGTCACGGGAATGTGGGAAGGGAGGACCTTGAGACAATCACGATCACTAGGGGGGTAGTGCTGGACAGGCTAATGGGATTCAAGGTAGACAAGTCCCCTGGTCTTGATGAAATGCATCCCAGGGTATTAAAAGAGATGGCGGAAGTTATAGCAGATGCATTCGTTATAATCCACCAAAATTCTCTGGACTCTGGGGAGGTACCAGTGGATTGGAAAGCAGCTAATGTAATGCCTCTGTTTAAAAAAGGGGGCAGACAAAAGGCAGGTAACTATAGGCCGGTTAGTTTAACATCTGTAGTGGGGAAAATGCTTGAAGCTATCATTAAGGAGGAAATAGCGGGACATCTAGATAGGAATAGTGCAATCAAGCAGACGCAACATGGATTCATGAAGGGGAAATCATGTTTAACTAATTTACTGGAATTCTTTGAGGATATAACGAGCATGGTGGATAGAGGTGTACCGATGGATGTGGTGTATTTAGATTTCCAAAAGGCATTCGATAAGGTGCCACACGAAAGGTTACTGCAGAAGATAAAGGTACGCGGAGTCAGAGGAAATGTATTAGCATGGATCGAGAATTGGCTGGCTAACAGAAATCAGAGAGTCGGGATAAATGGGTCCTTTTTGGGTTGGAAATCGCTGGTTAGTGGTGTGCCACAGGGATCGGTGCTGGGACCACAACTGTTTACAATATGCATAGATGACCTGGAAGAGGGGACAGAGTATAGTGTAACAAAATTTGCAGATGAGACAAAGATTAGTGGTAAAGCGGGTTGTGTAGAGGACACAGAGAGCTGCAAAGAGATTTAGATAGGTTAAGCGAATGGACTAAGGTTTGGCAGTTGGAATACAATGTCGGAAAATGTGAGGTCATTCACCTTGGAAAAAAAAACAGTAAAAGGGAATATTATTTGAATGGGGAGAAATTACAACATGCTGCGGTGCAGAGGGACCTGGGGATCCTTGTGCATGAATCCCAAAAAGTTAGTTTGCAGGTGCAGCAGGTAATCAGGAAGGCGAATGGAATGTTGGCCTTCATTGCGAGAGGGATGGAGTACAAAAGCAGGGAGATCCTGCTGCAACTGTACAGGGTATTGGTGAGGCCGCACCTGGAGTACTGCGTGCAGTTTTGGTTACCTTACTTAAGGAAGGATATACTAGCCTTGGAGAGGGTACAGAGATGATTCACCAGGCTGATTCCGGAGATGAGGGGGTTACCTTATGATGATAGATTGAGTAGACTGGGTCTTTACTCGTTGGGAGTTCAGAAGGATGAGGGGTGATCTTACAGAAACATTTAAAATAATGAAAGGGATAGACAAGATAGAGGCAGAGAGGTTGTTTCCACTGGTCGGGGAGACTAGAACTAGGGGGCACAGCCTCAAAATACAGGGGAACCAATTTAAAACCGAGTTGAGAAGGAATTTCTTCTCCCAGAGGGTTGTGAATCTGTGGAATTCTCTGCCCAAGGAAGCAGTTGAGGCTAGCTCATTGAATGTATTCAAATCACAGATAGATAGATTTTTAACCAATAAGGGAATTAAGGGTTATGGGGAGCGGGCGGGTAAGTGGAGCTGAGTCCACGGCCAGATCAGCCATGATCTTTTTGAATGGCGGAGCAGGCTCGAGCGGCAAGATGGCCTACTCCTGTTCCTAATTCTTATGTTCTTATGTTCTTATGTGGCACATTGCAGGCTTCAATCCAATCAATCCACTCAAATTTGCGCTGAAGGGCCCATTTTATATTATTGCTGCTACTATGTCGATACAATGATAGCAAAGTCGTCTGAGTCAGAATGTCATGAGTAAAAGCCCCACTAGAGCAGAGCATAAACCTGGCTGACACATTGGTACTGTCGTTTCGATGAGATATTGGGCTGGAATTTGCACTGGGTAATGCCGGCAAACTAACTGCGTTCGCTGTTATTTCCCCTTTGAGATTGACCGCAGCTACAGGATTTAGCGCAAGCGCATCTAATCACGGATATCCTAATGTTACGATCAGTGATTCACTGCTCCAACACTGGCTGTGCTGTGGAATCCCAACCCCCCGCCCCCCCCCCCGCCCCCCCATAGCCGGCAATCAGTGAAACTGAGGAAGACTTGGGCTTTTCCGCTGTTAAATACCCCATTAAATGCTAGGTCTTGTTGGATTAGTTGTAACTGGAGTTTTAACAGCGTGTTGACTGCTAAACACATGTTATGGCCCTGAAAATCTAATTTTAATTTGGTGGTGTGTCAAATTCTCCATTATTATAAAAATTACAATTTTTGTGACACATTTTAAAAAACATTTTTAAAATATTTTTTTAAAGTTTGTTCATATTTGCATGGAATACAAGAACAGGTGGGTTATGCTTGAACTGTATAAAACACTGGTTAGGCCACAGTTGGAGTACTGCGTGCAGTTCTGGTCACTGCGTTACAGGAAGGACGTGATTGCACTGGAGAGGGTACAGAGGAGATTTACAAGGATGTTGCCGGGAGTGGAAAATCTAAGCTATGAGGACAGATTAGATAGGCTGGATTTGTTTCCATTGGAACAGAGGAGGCTGAGGGGAGACCTCATTGAGGTGCATAAAATTATGAGAGACCTCGGTATAGTGGATTTGCCTTAGCAGACGGGTCAACAACCAGGGGGCATAAATTTAAAGTAATTGATAGAAGGTTTAGAGGGGATTTGAGGGGAAATTTCTTCATGCAGAGGGTGGTGGGGGTCTAGAACTCACTGCCTGAAAGGGTGGAAGAGGCAGAAACCCTCGCCACATTTAAAAAGTACTTGGATGTGCACCGGGAAGTGCCGTAAACTGCAGGGTTATGGACCTAGAACTGGAAAGTGGGATTAGGCTGGATCATCATCATCATAGGCGTTCCCCCGAAACGAGGATGACTTGCTTCCATGCCAAAAAAAAGGGATGAGTTCACCGGTAGTTCAATGAACGACCTAATATTCCGGATCCCAAACTATATTGTGAAGGGTGGAAGATGCCAGTACGTGGATTTTTTTTAAGTGGGGTGACCGTTGCACACCAGCCACCACACAGGCTTGACAGAGCTAGGTCTTGGCCCAGTGGCAATGGTTAACCAGGGCGACTGGAGACCTGCTCTGCTGCACGGACCTAGTGCGCACACATATTGCGGTGTGAGCTGGTCCGTGCTGCCTCTGGGCCCCTGGCCCCGAACTCACGCCTCTCCTGGGCCCCGATCACATCTCTCCACAGTCTCTCGCCGCTCCTTCGCCCCGACCTCGCCGCTCTGGCTGTACCCACCCATGCTCCAATCACCGACCTGGATCTTGCTAACGTCCCTCTTCTCTGCCGTCGCCCTTCTGCACCAGCTCGCGCTGTACCTTGTAGTGGCATGCCCCCATGCTGCTCCATGGCCGCCGCTCGCCTAATATACAGTACACAAGAAAGGAACCTTCCCAGTCTAAACCTCTATGGTTTGGCTAGGACATACAATGCCCCTTCACACAGCTAAGTGGTCTTCAGGCTGTGGAGAATGCTCACCCCGATTGCCTGCGGACTTGCTTGCAGCTTCCCGTACGATGTGGCACCTGGTTGTGTACTGCCGATGCAGTATTCCAATCCCAGTTTGCGTCGCGGTCCGTTCGGGTGAAAAAACACGGTTCAGCACTTCGTGATTTTCCGTCCTTCCGTCGCGAGGCCGGTTTCTGGGTGAGGGCAATGAGGCGAGCGAAGTAGCAAACTGGATAGCCTCTTGTTGGACGGCATGGACACGATGGGCTGAAATGGCCTCATTCCGTGCTGTAAATTTCTATCATTCTATGATTTATTTCCGGTTTACCTTATCCCCATGTGAGAGCCCCAATCTTTGTTTTGTTCTCTGTAATATTTTTTAAAATTTGGAATTTCCTGCTTCCCTGTCTGTGAGAATTCTGCAATGTGATTGGCTGCTTAGACAGCTTGTTGACACCACAGTAGGGATTCCCCACTATAGAGTGCTGCAATCTTGTACATGTCGAAAAAAGCAAACTTCTCGCCCTATGTGTGCAAAATTCAGATTATATGGTCATTTATATATTATTTTTATTCGTTCATGTGATGTGAGTGCCACTAGCAAGACCAGCATTTATTGCCCATCCTTAATTGCCCTTGAGAAGGTGGCGGTAAGCCGCCTTCTTGAACTGCTGTAGTCCATCTGCTGTTTCTCAGACTTGTGCGAAATTTGACTGCCATGTTTCCCTACAGTGTCTACATTTTAACAATGACTACATTTTAAATGTAATTCATTAGCTGTGAAGTGCTTTGGGATGTCCTGAGGTTGTGAAAGGTGCTATATAAATGAAAATTCTTTCTTTCTTTTACTACTGACAAAATATGTACCTAAACATCTATTTATAAATGTTCTTTATTATGTTTATTGTATAGTAATTCCATGCCACCACATAAATGGAAAATAAGGCATTCATTTATGATATCTTTTAGAAATCCCACAAGTAGGTTAGACTTGCAGCATTATATCATTATAAGTGCTCTTAGCCAATTATGACTAGTAAGAATGCGACTTTAGCATTTTGTAGGCACCATATTAAGTTGAATATTGGACAATGATAATGTTCTCATAGCCCAAGGTTGGACAAACTCTAGGCTTTCTGCTGGCATTCAATAGTAACTTTCTGGTAGAGTTTTTGTTCAACTTGGGCACACCATGGGACAGACAGATTCTGGCAGAAATGCGTAAGTTGGAAGAAAGGCCTTTAACAAGAATCAGATTTTCTCTCTTTAGTTTTATATAAAAATGGTTGACCTGAGATATCCCACCATAGGAACCAGGTAGGGTTGGTGTCCAAGAATTAGCTGATAAAGAAAACCTCCTTAAAGGCTGGGGCAATATGTTGAAAATAATACCAAAAACAGCATTTTGTCAGATGACGATATGGGTTCCAATTGTTGTCAGCTGCCAAAGAGCAGGTTATTACGATGAGGAAACTGATTGTTACCAGCTATTATCCCATTATTTGTCAAGGTGTAAAGACTGTTAACATTTTGAGAGAAGTTTTTCCATAGTACAGAATCCCAACGACCTAATCTAAACCACGTATTAGCCTTTATTAAATTCATAATTCATAATACATAAATATAAGTACTGACTTCTGAATTGCTAAATTATTTTTTCTCGTTTCAGATGTTTTAAACCTTCCACCAAATCATACCCAATCTACATCTCCAGTTTCTACTCTTCCTCCTTAAATGTAGCTCTCTAAGCTAACTATCCCACAATACGCTTTATGTATGCCAAGCTGTTAACCTATTATACAATATCCTACATTTCCCACATTGGAACTCTGCCAAATACATTTTCCAGAGTTCCACATTCAACTACCCCTCTCACAGTTCTCTTTTATTCTCTTTGCAAGAGAATGTGAAAATGTATTTACAAAGTTCAAGGACACAGGGAGGTGAAATTGGTCTTCGACAAAAGCGCAAAACCACTGATAGCAAATCGGATGCTCATTTTACACCACAAACAATGATAATTTCAATTGACTTCAAATGTAAAATAAAATGAGCACAGTGCAGAATGGGCTAACGATTTGCTATTGCTCGTTTTGTGCTTTCGCTGAAGACCAATTTAACTCCCTCTATGTTCAGACACTGGCCTAGAAATTCGATTAAGCCCAAAAACGGGCAGTGCCACCGCGGGCCAAGATTAGACCGCAGGCATCACCGAGGTGTTGGTGCAACCTGCTGATTTAAATGATCCGAGTGCAAAATGTGCTGTTTCGGGCGGTAGTCTCAGCAGGTGGCCCAATCTAGCATGGCCGTAGCATCCCTGGAGCGAGGCAGTGTTGTCTTAAAGCTAGCCTGTCATTTTAGAAAGTAGTGTCGAGCTCTTAAAGGGGAACTGCCTTCTAAAATGAAAACAATAAAAATCATTTAAAAAAGGTCTTTAGCCCTTAGAGCTCAACTGTCTTCTGAAAAACATTAAAAATAATTCTGAAATGACAGTCTTCAGCTCTTAAAGCTAGACTGCCCTCAGCACATAAAACATGGTGAAAGTGCTTCAGCACTAACACAAATGGCTCAAATGTCAGGGAAGGCACAGCCAGAGTTTCGCACGCAGCACTCCAGCTTTGTGCAGGAGATCAACACTGCAAAAGATGTCCTATACACATAGGGACCAGGAGGCCCTCCAGAAAGAACTATGCAGGACCAAATCACCGAGGCCATCACTGCCAGCAGTGTTGCCCCCAGGATCAGGCACCAGTGCCCAAAGAAGGTTCATGACCTCAGACCAATGGTCAAGGTCAGTGAATGTATCTTCAAAAGCCATCTCCTACCAACTGCACCACTAGCCTCACACACTGCTCAAAGCATGACCCCCCCACCAATCACTCACCTACCAACAATCTTTACCAAACACCCCCCATTCCTAGCTTTACCTCACCCCCTTAGAGGAGACGCTGCTGGCAGGGGCATGGTTGAGCTATTAGCCAGCAGTGGGGCTGAAAGAATACAAGATGTTGAAACCCTCATATGTTATTCTCCTTCTCACATCCCACTTCTCCCTCATCCCACAATATCTTCTGATTTACAAGGCGCGCATGGTGTAAGCATGCAGCTCTTGCTATTCCCCCCCTCCCCTCCTCACAAATCTATCCTTGTGCTTTCTTCATTTCAGAAACCCAAGAAATCCAGCCTGCTCAATCAGTAGTTGACCAAGAAGAGGGAGAGGAGAGTGAAGAAGAATAATAAGAAACACCATCACTCGATTTGACACTCCAAGCTCCTGCATTTCCTGTATATTTCCTGCATTTTCTAACTTCTCAGAGGCCTTCCTTTATCATCCGAAGCCTTGCAAGCATCCAGCAGGACTCCCTGCACACATTAACAACTTGTATAAGCCACTACTTCAATAAAATATTTTTTTTCAAGACCAAAAGCTGAAATCCAAACTTATCTGAAAGATGTGTGTGTCCCTTTAAGAAGTGCTGACAACCATCTCTGCAGGGTTGCTTCACACACGTTTTTCTTTGCGTATTCAGAACACGGCTGTATGCAGTGCGAAGATGTCCAAATTAACAGTCATGGTGTCAAAACAGGCATTGCACGCTGATTGACATCACAATCTGCTTATTTAAATTTGAGAGGCCAGCGCTGTCAACGGCAGCGCTATCGGTCTTACCAAAATGACGGCCACCGTGTCCAGTGTCGGAGTGGGCAGAAGCGAGGTGCCGCCATTTTTTCAACAAAACCGGCCTGACCAGCCGGTGTTACAGCATCAAATTTCTAGGGCCCAGTGTTATCCAGCCCAGATTATATCCAAGAGTTTATTAACCACATAAATGCACCTGGCAGGGGTACGAGAGCTGTGCTCAGTCAACTGAAGCGCTTAGAGCAGGAACACTCAGTCACATAATCTAAGGCATAAGCTATTGCCATGAGAAGTGTTGTAGTCAGTAATTGAAAAGGAGCCTGACAGTCTAGTTTAGGCATGACAAAAACTGCCCCATATTCGCAGAGCAATCATTATACCATATTCACTGACCGCAGTTTGATTAAATTCAGCATGTAACAAATCTGCGTGAAAATCTGTGGCACATCAGTTTGCAGGAGTTAAATATTCAATTCTATAGCAGTTGACAAAACAGAAATGGTTACAGGGGGTGTTCTGTCAAGATTAGAACACTGTTTCATGTTCTCATGAGAAAAGCATTTGTGGTACTCATGGGAACCTCTGCCGAGAGGAAGGGGGAATAATGTGGCTAAAATAAGGTATTCTGTCTTTAGTTGTACATACTACCAATTTGATCGAGTCCAAAGTGGAGGTAACTCTTTCAATTATCGGTCTTCACAAAGGAAGAGGATGAAGTTAATGTTGCAGTAAAGGAGGAAGGGGAAGTAGAGATATTGGACAGGATTAAAAATAGATAGAAAGGAGGTACTAAATAGGTTGGCATTACTCAAAGTTAATGGGCTGGATTTTCCTTTGCGCTCGGGGTTTTGTCCCGGAGCAGCAGGAACGGCGGCGATCATGTCTCCTGCGCCCCCATCGCGATCCTCCGGTCGGGTTTTGCGGCGGCACTCGTCAGCACCGCCGGGAAGAGCTGCGCCGTGTGTGCAACACCGCGAATTACGGCACCGGCAGTAGTTTGGGCTTTTGCCCGATCCGTCCGCCTGAAAGTGCGCCTGCAATGACCACCTGGGAAATCAGAGTCCGGCATAGCCGGTGGAGCGGAGGGAGGTGAAGTACTCCAAAGGTAAGTGTGACTGTTCTTTTAATTTTTTTAGCGATTTGTGTTGGGGTAGTGTGCGCAATGTTTTGGGAATGTTTTTGAGGGGGCTTTTTAAAGTTTTTTTCCCCCCCCCCCAACCCAGGCCTCTCTCGGAGGGCACACGGCCCGGCACTTTAGTTTGCGAGTTTCCCATCCTCGCGCCACGAAAAGTGTGCAATGCCTCTTTTAGCACTGCGCCCCCTGACACAGGGCCTAGCTGCCGAAACTTCCATACTAAAGCGCAAATTATTCCCGGTAACTTTCCGGCTCCGCATCCATTTTAACCGCGAAAACAGAAAAGCCGAACATACAGCCCAAGAAGTCACCCGGTCCAGATAGAATGCAGCCTCATCATCATCATAGGCAGTCCCACGGAATCGAGGAAGACTTGCTTCCACTCCTAATGTGAGTCCTTTGGTGGCTGAACAGTCCAACACGAGAGCCACAGACCCTGTCACAGGTTGGACAGATATTCGTCGGGAGAAGGGAGGGGTGGCACTGATTTACCACAGGCTCCTTCCGCTGCCTGCACCTGATCTCTTCACGCTCGCAGCGTTGAAATTCGAACAGCTCAACGCCCTGCCGGATGCATTTTCTCCACCAAGGGCAGTCTTCGGCCAGGGTCCCTCAGGTGTCAATGGTGATGTCGCACTTCACCAAGGAGGCTTTGAGGGTGTCCTTGTAACGTTTCCGCTGCCCATCGTTGGTTCGTTTGCCATGAAGGAACTCCGTGTAGAGCAATTGTTTAAGGAGTCTCGTGTCTGGCATGCGAACTAAATGGCCGCCCGGCGAAGCTGATCGAGTGTGGTTCGTGCTTCAATGCTGGGGATGTTAGCCTGGGTGAGGACACTAATGTTGGTGCGTCTGTCCTCCCATAGAAACATAGAAACATAGAAAATAGGTGCAGGAGTAGGCCATTCGGCCCCTCGAGCCTGCACCGCCATTCAATAAGATCATGGCTGATCATTCCCTCAGTACTCCTTTTCTGTTTTCTCCCCATACCCCTTGATCCCCTTAGTCGTAAGGGCCATATCTAACTCCCTCTTGAATATATCCAATGAACCGACATCAACAACTCTCTGCGGCAGGGAATTCCATAGGTTAACAACGCTCTGTGTGAAGAAATTTCTCATCTCAGTCCTAAATGGCCTACCCCTTATCCTAAGACTATGTCCCCTGGTTCTGGACTTCCCCAACATCGGGAACATTCTTCCCGCATCTAACCTGTCCAGTCCCATCAGAATTTATACATTTCTATGAGATCCCCTCTCATCCTTCTAAACTCCAGTGAATATAGGCCCAGTTGATCCAGTCTCTCATCATATGACAGTCTAGCCATCCCTGGAATCAGTCTGGTGAACCTTCGCTGCACTCCCTCAATAGCAAGAACGTTCTTCCTCAGATTAGGAGACCAAAACTGAACACAATATTCCAGGTGAGGTCTCACTAAGGCCCTGTACAACTGCAGCAAGACCTCCCTGCTCCTATACTCAAATCCCCTAGCCATGAAGGCCAACATACCATTTGCCTTCTTCACCGCCTGCTGTACCTGCATGCCCACTTTCAGTGACTGATGAACCATGACACCCAGGTCTCGTTGCACATCCCCTTTTCCTAATCTGCCGCCATTCAGATAATATTCTGCCTTCGTGTTTTTGCCCCCAAAATGGATATCCTCACATTTATCTACATTATACTGCATCTGCCATGCATTTGCCCACTCACCTAACCTGTCCAAGTCACCCTGCAGCCTCTTAGCGTTCTCCTCACAGCTCGCACCGCCACCCAGTTTAGTGTCATCCGCAAACTTGGAGATATTACACTCAATTCCTTCATCTAAATCGTTAATATATATTGTAAACAGCTGGGGTCCCAGCACTGAACCCTGCGGCACGCCACTAGTCACTGCCTGCCATTTTGAAAAGGACATATTTATCCCGACTCTCTGCTTCCTGTCTGCCAATCAGTTCTCTATCCACGTCAGTACATTACCCCCAATACTATGTGCTTTGATTTTGCACACCAATCTCTTGTGCGGGACCTTGTCAAAAGCCTTTTGAAAGTCCAAATACACCACATCCACTGGTTCTCCCTTGTCCACTCTGCTAGTTACATCCTCAAAAAATTCCAGAAGATTTGTCAAGCATGATTTCCCTTTCATAAATCCATGCTGACTTGGTCCGATCCTGTCACTGCTTTCCAAATGTGCTGCTATTTCATCCTTAATGATTGATTCCAACATTTTCCCCACTACTGATGTCAGGCTAACCGGTTTATAATTCCCTGTTTTCTCTCTCCCTCCTTTTTTAAAAAGTGTTGTTACATTAGCTACCCTCCAGTCTATAGGGACTGATTCAGACTTGATAGACTGTTGGAAAATGCTCACCAATGCATCCACGATTTCTAGGGCCACTTCCTTAAGTACTCTGGGATGCAGATGATCAGGCCCCGGGGATTTATCGGCCTTCAATCCCATCAATTTCCCTAACACAATTTCCTGCCTAATAAGGATATCCTTCAGTTCCTCCTTCTCACTAGACCCACTGTCCCCTAATACATTCGGAAAGTTATTTGTGTCTTCCTTCGTGAAGACAGAACTGAAGTATTTGTTCAATTTCTTCGTTTCCCATTATAAATTCACCTGAATCCGACTGCAAGGGACCTACGTTTGTCTTACTAATCTTTTTCTCTTCACATATTTATAGAAGCTTTTGCAGTCAGTTTTTATGTTCCCTGCAAGCTTCCTCTCGTACTCTATTTTCCCCCTCTTAATTAAACCCTTTGTCCTCCTCTGTTGAATTCTAAATTTCTCCCAGTCCTCCGGTTTGTTGCTTTTTCTAGCCAATTTATATGCCTCTTCCTTGGCTTTAACACTATCCTTAATTTCCCTTGTTAACCATGGTTGAGCCACCTTCCCGTTTTATTTTTACTCCAGACAGGGATGTACAATTGCTGAAGTTCATCCATGTGATCTTTAAATGTTTGCCATTGCTTATCCTCCCTGGGGATTTGCAGGCTCTTGCGGAGTCATCGTTGGTGATATATCTCCAGTGATTTGATGTGTCTTCTGTACATCGTCCATGCCTCTGATCCATACATGAGGGTGGGTATTACTACAGCCCTGTAGACCATGAGCTTGGTGGTAGGTTTGAGGCCCTGGTCTTTGTACACTCTTTTCCTCAGGCAGCCAAAGGCTGCGCTGGCGCACTGGAGGCGGTGTTGAATCTCCGCATCAATGTCTGCCTTCGCTGACAAGAGGCTCCTGAGGTATGGGAAGTGGTCCACGTTGTCGAGGGCCACGCCGTGAATCTTGATGACTGGGGGGCAGTGCTGTGCGACGAGGACAGGCCGGTGGAGGACCTTTGTCTTATGGATGTTAAGCATAAGGCCCATGCTTTCATATGCCTTGGTGAATACATAGAGTTCAGCCTCAGAATGTTCGCAGATGCAGGCATCGCCTGCGTACTGCAGCTCAACGACAGAGGTTTGGGTGAGCTTGGACCTGGCCTGGAGGTGGCATAGATTAACCAGCTTCCCACTGGTTCTGTAGTTTAGTTCCATTCCAGCGGAGAGCTTGTTGACAGTGAGGTGGAGCATGGCAGCGAGGAAGATTGAGAAAAGCGTTGGAGCGATGGCGCAGCCCTGTTTGACCCCGGTCCGGACATGGAATGGGTCTGTAATGGATCCGCTGGTAAGGATCATGGCCTGCATGTCGTCGTGGAGCAGGCGAAGGATGTTGACAAACTTTTGGTGGCATCCAAAACGGAGGAGGACGCTCCATAAGCCCTCACAGTCGACTATGTCAAAGGCCTTTGTAAGATCGAGAAAGGCCATGTACAAGGGCTGGCGCTGCTCCCTGCATTTTTCCTGCAGTTGTCGTGCTGCAAAGATCATGTCTGTTGTTCTCCATAGGGGACAAAATCCGCATTGTGACTCTGGGAAGAGCTCCTCAGCCACAGGGAGAAGATGATTGAGGAGAACTCAAGCGACAACTTTCCCAGTCGTTGATAACAAGGAGATTCCCCTGTAATTGCTGCGGTCAGATTTGTTCCCCTTTTTAAAAATGGTCACAATCACTGCATCTCTGAGATCTCCTGGCCTGCTCTCCTCCCTCCAAATGAGAGAGATGAGGTCATGTATCCGCGCCAACTGTGCCTCTCCGCCATATTTTAGCGCCCCAGCAGGGATTCCAACCGCACCCGTAGCCTTGTTATTCTTGAGCTGTTTTATGGCTTTGCCTACCTCGTGCAGCGTTGGAGTTTCACTGAGGTGGTGGCGGGTAGCATGCTGCGGGATGGAGTCGAAAACACGAGTCAAAGGCAGAGTCTCGATTAAGGAAATCTTCAAAGTGCTCCTTCCAGCGGGCCCTGACAGCCTCGGTGTCCTTGATGAGTATTTCCCTGTTCTTGGCCAGGAGTGGGGTGGGGCCTTGGGAGTGTGGACCGTCGGTGGCCTTGACTGCAATGAAGACTCCTCGCATGTCATGGCTGTCTGCTAGTTGTTGTATCATCTGCACTTTCTCCATCCACCACCTGTTCTTTAGGTCCCGGGTTTTTTGTTGGACCTCAGCCTTGAGCCATCTGTAACGTTGCTTTGTACCTCCCGAGTTGGGTTATTGGTTGAGGCTCAGAAATGCTCTGCGCTTACGATCTATTAGTTCTTGGATCTCCTGATTGTTTTCATTAAACCAGTCCTGGTGTTTTCTGGTTGAGTAACCAAGTGTCTCTTCACAGGCACTAGTTATGGAGGCCTGGAGGGCAGACCAAGCGCTGTGGGCATTGAGCATCTCGGGGTCATCAAGGCACGCCAGATTGGCTATGAGGCGCTGGCTGTATACAGCTCTCTTAGCTGGGTCTTTAAGTGCCTCGATATTAACTTTTTTGCGACACTGCTTCTGCTGTCTCCTCTGCTTTGGGGCTATGTTAATATTGATGATGGATCGGATTAAGCGATGGTCCGTCTAGCAGTCGTCAGCTCCTGTCATGGCGCGGGTGATGCGCACATCCTTGCGATCCCTGGTCGGACGATGACATAGTTGAGCAGGTGCCAGTGTTTGGAGCAGTCTAGGTTGCTGATGGAAGCTAGGGTGGAGATAGCAGAAGCTTTGACCACAATCTTTCAATCCTCTTTGGATATTCAAGTGGTGCCAGAGGTCTGAAGGATTGCAAATGTTACACGCCTGTTCACAAAAGGGGAGACGGATAAACCTGGAAACTACAGGCCAATCAGTCTAACATCAGTGGTGGGAAAATTGCTAGGGACCGAAATTGGAGAACTTACTGCCCACTGCCACCGACTGCCGCCCATTGCCATCAGCATTCCTCTTGTCAAACCGCCCAGTGCCACTTTCATCGTTGCCTGGAACGGGCGGGAGGGAAGAGCCACCGGGAAGCGCCCGCCGACGTCAGCGGACAGCCGATGTGGGTAATACGCTCCCACCTGCCGCGGTCCAATATTCATGCGGGCAGGACGTCGGTGGATCGCTGCGTGTAGGCAGCTCTGTCCTCAGTGGTAAGTGTGAAAATGCTGTAAATAAGGTTAGTGAAGTTTATTTAAATTATTTCTTTACAGGTACTTACCTGGATGGGGGTCCCCTGAAGGTCGTCAGATGTTTTTTTTTAATGCTTTTTATTTTTCGTTCTTTGGCCCTCCGTGGGCCCGACTTCATCCTTGGCGGCATTTGGGCGGCAAGCGCATTTGCCACCGAGAATGAGAGCTCCCGCTGGCTGCCGCCCAGATTGGTGGCGTACGTCGCAGATTTGCCGCCCGCCGCCCTTCGAGGGACCTGGGTGATGAAAACCCCGCCCAAAGAATCGTCAGGGACCTCGGCGGCCATCGGCGGTCCTTTGGGTGGCACTTGGGCGGGTGGGGTCCTTCACCAAGTTTGGGCCCCTTGAGTCCATTGTCAAGGACAAAAGATAAGGGACAGCCAGCATGCATTTGTTAAAGACAAATTGCATCTGCCAACCTGATTGAGTCCTTTGATGAAATAACAGAGAGGGTTGATGAAGATAGTGCAGCAGATATTGTATATATGGACTTTCAAAAGGCATTTGATAAAGTATCACATAACAGACTTATTCAGAAAATAAAAGCACATGGGATTAAAAGGATGGTGGTAACTTGGGTACATAATTGGCTGATGGACAGGAGGCCAAGAGTAGTGGGGAACGGATGTTTTTCTGACTGGATAGAAGTATGCAGTGGGGTCGATATTAGCACCATTGCTCTTCTCGTCATTACGTAAAAGATCTGGACGTGGGTATAGGGAGTACAATTTAGAAGTCTGCAGATGGTACAACACTTTGCAACATAATAAATAGTGAGCAGGATAGTAGCAGACTTTAAGAAGACATACAGACTGGTGAAATGGGCAGACACATGGCAGGTGCAATTTAATGTATAGAAGTGTGAAGTATTGCACTTTGGGAGAAACAAAATGGAGAGGCAGTATAATCTAAATGGTACTATTTTGAGGGGGCAGCAAGAGCAGAGGGACTTAGGGTGCATATTCACACATCTTTGAAGGTGGTAGGGCAAGTTGATAAGGCAGTTAAGGAAACATATGGGATACTTGGCTTCGGAAATAGAATACAAAAACAAGGAAGTCATGCTAAACCTTTACAAATCTCTGGTTAGGCCTCAGCTGGAGTATTGTGTACAATTTTGGGCAGAACATTTTTGGGAAGGCTTGGGAGAAAGGAGGTTTACCAGGATGATACCAGTGAAAAGGGACTTCCGTTATGTGGAGAGATTGGAGAAGCTGGGATTGTTCTTATTAGAGCAGAGACGGTTAAGGGGAGACCTAATAGAGATGTTCAAAATTATGAGGGATTTTGATAGAGCAAGTAGGGAGAAACTGTTTCCTCTGGCAAGTGGGTCGGTAACCAGAGGTCATAGATGTTAGATAATTGGCAAAAGAACTAGAGGGGAAATGAGATTTTTTTTCACACAGGGTCGGTATGATCTGGAACACACTACTTGAGAGGATAGTGGAATCAGATTCCATTGGAACTTTCAAAAGGCAATTAGACGTGTAATTGAAGAGAATTAATTTTCAGGCTTATGGGGAAAAAGTTGGGGTGTGGGGCTAAATTCTACAGCTCTTTTAAAGAGCCAGTACAGGCATGATGGACCGAATGGCCTCATTCTGTGCTGTCAGATTCTAGCATTCTATTTTTTAAAACAAAGTGGACCAGAAGCATTCCCTCTGTGGGGCCCTCTCAGAGATGTTGATTATGCATTAGCGGATAAAGAAAATTCCCTTCGTTGACTCTGGGATACTGGCCTAGACAGGAATACACACTGCATGAAAATGTATATATTTCTTTCCCTGGGGCAGAAAATCAATTCATGCTGAAAAATCTGATCTGCTTCCCCAAGAGGTCTTGTTGACAGAAGAATCAAATAGGAGTAGGGGGGACATTTTCCTCTCCTTTGCCTGGCCGTTCCCCTGGTATGGCCCTGATCTTCGCTTGTTGAAGTCCAAAGAATGCGTAGACTTGAACGGATATGATGGACAACTGCTTTAGCCACTCAACGACAGATCTGGCTGGACCACAGAAAGCACTGTCGGGTCCTGCTTCCATCTGCCAAAATCGCTCACTATTTCAGAATCATTCTGGAATTTAAAGATAAACCCTGGTTTAACTATTCTCCACTGCAAACCGTCTCTTTAAACCCCTCTCCCCAGTCTCCACCCTCACCTCCGACAATAAGTTTGAGGAGCTCATGGACTTCTTTGGGGTCGAAATTGCCCCCCTCCGTAAGTTCTATTAATTCCTCTAAGAGGCGGGAATGGAGCGAAGAGGCAGATGGATGGGCCAACCCGTCCAAAATTGCCCCTGGCGGGAAGTAGCGGGAATGGGTTTCCGCTCTGCCCGTTTTTCCGCCACATCGGGCACGCTGACCGGCGCCGACCCCCTTTCCGACCCTGGCTGGAAATTGCCCTGTGTGGAATTATCCCACGGGAGTGGCACCACCAGTCGGTGCCACTGACAGTTTTTCTGACGGGAAACTGTGTGTGCCTGGGCAGCGCGTCCACCCTTAAAGGGAAGGACGAGCTGCCGCGGTCGCCATATTATTTTTTATTGTCGGCCGACTGCCAGGTTGGACCGATAATTATGCCCCCGGTTTGGCCAACCCCCTCTTGCGTACCGGGCCATTGGCCCAGCCGAAACCCTCCCTGGTAGCCCAGTGGACCTAACTGAAAACTCTGCAGAGTTCACAGCGGCCCTCCCCTTTAACTGAAGGGGACGGATGTTGTGTCGCGTCAGTGCGACGCGCAAATCCGCATCGCGCTGACATCATCAGCAACACCTTTATGTCATCTGCGCGACATTGATGACTTATAGTGATGGCTGTTCCGACCCACCCACACTTCCTCCCTTCTTCTGACATCAACACTGCTCCGACCGGAAACAAAATACAAAGACCTGAATTTCTCCGGATTGTCTGCTCCATGCATTGGAATGGATGAAACACTTTCAAAGCAGTAGGTGCGACCCGTTTCGGGCAGAGGGCAATTTCGGCCCATTTATCTCTAAGATCAAGACCATCCATTCGACTGCCTCATCCCCTTCCCTTCCATCCCCTAGCCCACCGGGCCAAACTTCCTCTAAGGATCCCCCTTATCCTAACCCTGACGACACATCTTTCTCCAGCTTCTCTCCGAGCTCCCCCCATGACCTTTCTGAGCTCATCCTGTCCATGAGACCCACTTCCTGCTCCCTTGACCCTATTCCCACCAAACTGCTGACCACCCAACTTCCTTTTCTGGTTCCCATGTTAGCTGACATTGTTAACGGTTCTCTCTCCTCAGATACTGTCCCCCTCTCCCTCAAATCTGCCGTCATCCCCCCTCTCCTCAACAAACCAACCCTCGATCCCTCCGTTCTTGCAAACTACCGTCCCATCACTAACCTCCTTTTCCTCTCCAAAGTCCTTGAATGTATTGTCACCTCCCAAATCCGTGCCCATCTTTCCCGTAATTCCATGTTTAAAACCCTCCATTCCGGTTTCCGCGCCTACCACAGTACCGAAACGTTGCTCAGCAAAGTTACAAATGACATCCTTTGTAACTGTGACAAAGGCAACAATCCCTCCTCATCCTTCTTGACTTGTCTGCACTCTTTGACATGGTTGACCACTCTATCCTTCTCCAACACCTCTCCACTATCATCCAGTCTGGTGGGACTGCACTTGCCTGGTTCCATTCTCACCTATCTAATTGTCGCCAGAGGACTTCTTTTCCTGCCCCCACATCATTATCTCTGGTGTCCCCCAAGAATCTATCCTTGGACCCCTCCTATTTCTCAACTACATGTTGCCCCTCGGTGACATCATCCGGAAACACAGCATCAGTTTTCACATGTACACCGATGACACCCGGCTCTACCTCACTACCACTTCTCTCAACCCTTCCACAGTCTCTACATTGTCAGACTGCTTGTCCGACATCCAGTTCTGGATGAGCAGAAATTTTCTACAATTGAATATTGGAAAACCGAAAGCATTGTTTAAGTCCCCGCCACAAACTCCATTCCCTAGGCACTGACTCCATCCCGCTCTCCAACTCCTGACTGAGGCTGAACCAGACTGTTCGCAACCTTGGTGTCATATTTAACCCAGAAATGAGCTTTCAACCACATATCCGCAGCATAACTAAGACTGCCTATTTCCACCTCTGTAACATCGCCCATCTCCGTCCTTGACTCAGCTCATCCGCTCATCCATGCCTTTGCTACCTGTAGACTTGACTATTCCTATGCACTCCTGGCTGGCTTCCCACATTCTACCCAATGTAAATTAGAAGTGATCCAAAACTCGGCTGCCCATGTCCTAACTCACATCAAGTCCTGCTCACCCATCAAACCTGTGCTCGGTGACATTGGTTTTCAATTAAGCAAGGTCCCAATTTCAAAATTCTCATCCTTAATTTCAAATCTCTCCATGGCCTCGCCTCTCCCTATCTCTCTAATCTCCTCCAGCCCCACAAACCTCTGAGATGTCTGTGCTCCTCTAACTCTGCCCTCCTAAGAATCCTTGATTGTAATCGCTCAACCATTGGTGACCGTGCCTTCTGTTGCCTAGGCCCCAAGTTCTGGAACTCCCTGCCTAAACCTCTCCACCTATCTACCTCTCTTTCTTCCTTCAAAACGCTCCTTAAAACATACCTCTTTGACCAAGCTTTTGGTCACCTGTGCTAATTTCTACTTATGCGGCCTGGTGCCGAATTTTTATCGCATAATACTCCTGTGGAGCACCTTGGGATATTTCACTGCATTTAAGGCGCTATATAAATACAAGTTGTTGTTGTTGTTGAAGAATCAATAGTGTGAAACTCTGGCTCTCCAATTGTTGCTAGCCATCTCTAAGATGTCCTGCGAATGTTCCCTGTTCTACATATTCTCTGACAAGCACATAAAAACCCCTCCTCTAGCCTAACCTCTCAGGAACGTATGGTGTTAGTTTCTGAACTAGTGCTTTCTAGGGCGAGGATCGATTGATGGTGCTTCACTAGGAAGGTTGGCCTCTTCTTCCTGAAGTGGCAGAGGCATCTCTACATTTTCAGCACCTGAAATTGTGGTATATTCTCTACGACATCACAAACATACACAAGATGGCTTCAACTCAGGAACTTGTCAGGTGACCTGTCACCTGATGCTTTTATTGTATTTACAGCAATGGCTGCATTACCACAGTAGTCCACTAGGTGTAGCAGTAGTCCACTGGATGGAGCTATATTTTACACTTCTCCCTCCTTACTGAAGAAATAATTTTAACAAAATAATCAACATACATAACTTGCATGGTTATACATGACAAAAGATATGGACATATTTACAAATGAAACTTAACCACTTGTTTTCTGTTTCGAAGAGGATACTTCACTCTTGAACAGAACCTCCCAAACATGGTGTTGAACTTAGACTCATTCTAGACTGAGCCTGAGGAGAGTTTTCTTCCAAGGAATTCCCTGGATCTATATTTAAACTCTCTACAACATCAGACTGTTTGTCTGCCTGACTTGGACTCAGACTTAAATTCTGACTTTCTCTTGGATTTGTTTCTATTACATCTGATATAGGATTTTCTATTGGTACGCTACTTGTAACAAGACTATTAAACGAGTCAGAAATAATCGAATCATTCCAACTTTCATGATGATACTTCGCGAAGCGTTATTAGGTACCATTGTGTTCCTGATGACGTGTATCTCATCCTTTTGCTTTTCTTCCCTGCTATGTAGTCTCTGGTGATTTCTACTTATAGCCTTGATGTTTGGTTTACTCTTCAGTCGGCATGCCTTCGCAAGATGCCCAGTTTTCTTGCAGAAGAAACACTCTGCCCTCACATATGGACAACTTTGAGCAATGTGTTGTCCCAGACACCGATAGCACAACTTCAATGCTCTGTTACCTTGGCGAGTTGCTGAGGTCTTGGGGCTCACCTGCCTTTTGTTTTTAACCTGCAGGCGATTCACCTCAGTTGTCTGATGACTGGAAATGATACGAAATTCTCAGGAATATTGGTTGGCCATATCCAATGACAGAGCTGTCTGACAAGCTAAATCAAAAGTCAAATTAGGAGTTGTCAACAACTTTCTTCTGATCCCTTCATTTTTCATCCCACAAAGAGGTCTCACAATGCTCGGTCCTGGAAGCTTCCGAAATGATAGTGATGTTACAATGTACTCACTGATATTTTTGTCAATTAATTGATCTCGTGTTCCAAATCGATAACTTTCAGCAATTTCCAGGGGCTCAGGACTGTAGTGCTGTGAGTTAGAATCTCTGTAAGTGATGTGTCCTTTAGCTTGACGGGAACATGCAAACTTTTCAGGGTTTCATACACCTCGGGGCCTGCTTCAGTTAGGAAAATAGCCCGTTTTCTTTCTAACACCACCTGGTTATGGTTTTTATCATCGGGGACTTCGATTTGAGCCGCACCACATATGCTCCGAAAGTCTCTTGGGCATGATGAAATTCACCAAAGTGCCCTATTATTCCCATAGGCGTGGCCATCTGGACTCTTCAATTCAGCCATGTGTGCTTGTAATTTACCTTGAATTTTTAGCTGTGCTGCCACACAAAGGACCTCTCTAGTCTCTGTTGTTTGGCTGGAATCATCCACGAACAAAAATTTCAGCTAGGGTATCCAGAAATTCGATCCTTCATCGCCAATGTGGTATTTTCTCTATGACATCCTTACAAACATACACTTACAATATGGCTTCAACTCAGGAACTTTTCAGGTGACCTTTCACCTGATGTTTTTAATGTATTTACAGCAATGGCTGCATTACCACAGTTGTCCACCAGGTGGCGCAGTAGTCCATTAGATGGAGCTATATAATTACAGAACTGAAAGCAGCACAATGATTAGCTTTTAGTGTGAAGCAGTTGCAGTTTGTCATGCAGAATGTACAGAATGAGCTAGAAATAAGAAGGGAAAAAAGAGTAAAAGGTGTGAGGAGACCCTGCATTCCACATCCCCAGTATTGCCACTAGCTACGGCCATGACTCTGCTGCTGCCCGTGATAGCCCACAAAGTGTGACCTCCTGCAATAAATAAGGGAGTGTGATAGTGACGGTCTTATGAGGTGTTGAGAAAATGTACCTGTAATGATCGAATAGTATGTATGCAGTGTGTAGGATGTGAGGTGTGTGTGTGTGTGTGTCAGCATGAGGAGAAAGAGGTGGAGTGCAGTATGGTGCACTGATTGTGGGAACGTGAAGCGAAGTGCAGAGTGTTGTGAATAGGATGTAGTGGAGCAGTGAATAAGAAAGCAGTATTTTTAGTTTGACAACTCTAGTGTAGTAATTGAACTTCCTTCATCATTGCAGCCATATCCTGGGAGCTAAGCACCTGCATTGGCCTCCTTTGCAACCTCTCTCCATTGGCAATGCAGAGCTTTATGTTAACTGAGAGGAACAGGATCTTCCTCCTCCTGTCTGTGCATGGACCAGGGCCTCCAACATTACATTGGAGAATCTGAGAACCCTGTCGAGACTTCCAACCAATGTTCCCTCCAATTCTTTCCGTGCACAGTCCCTTTAACTGGCCTCGTGGCCCATTCAAATATTCATGCATGCACGGTTCTTCCATTTAAAAGCCAGTGAGCGGCCTGCATGGGACCTCTAGACCTCTGCACAGCCTCGCAGCTTAGCGGGAACAATACTTTCAGCCATCTTCTTCAGCCTGGGAATTTTCCCTGCTGTCCACAGCCAGAGTGCAACACCCCTTTAAGAGGTGCTGGCTGCCTTTAAATGGCATCAGAGATTCCCAATTTCCTGCCCCCTCTGCTCCCCCCCCTCCCCCGGCACAAACAGACGTGCAGCCAATAAATAGCACAGTTATTGCTGGCTGTACATCTAAATCATTTTAATGAGGGCCCAGCACAAATAACATAATGCCTGGGAACACGTGAGCAGACACGTGCAGTGCTCGTCCTGCCCTCTGTGCACCCGTTTTCAGGCACAATCGAACTTCCAGGCCAAAATGTTGTTGATTTAAATATATATCAATCATGGTTGTTCCAAAATTAATCAGAATGCATGAGTTTTAGATAAAATTCTAAATTTGGAGGGTTGCATCCCCAACCCTCGGGTACACACAGTAGCACTTGATGGAAAAGGCAGCACTTGTAAGGAGTGTTTCTAGTTTTAAATTTGCTGCCAATGCCCCTGCTTTAGCAGCCTGTTTAAAATATTACTGAATGCAGCATTTTTTCAGATGACTGTGTAGTTTCCAATTGCTTTTGGG
The DNA here is from genome assembly GCF_044704955.1 of Pristiophorus japonicus. Classification (NCBI taxonomy): domain Eukaryota; kingdom Metazoa; phylum Chordata; class Chondrichthyes; family Pristiophoridae; genus Pristiophorus; species Pristiophorus japonicus. The sequence goes on along the minus strand of NC_091982.1, from coordinate 35,814,723 downwards.
TATCATAACAAGCAGGCTACTACAATAAGAAAGTTGACAGTTATAAGTCATTATCCCATAATTTGACAAGGTGTGAAGCCTGTTAACATTTTTTTTGCTTGACTGTTTTGAAAGAGAGGTCTTTACATCAAATAGATTCTACACAATTAATATCCCAGTTCTGGCTGCTAGTTTTTAGGTCCAACAAAAACACACCAGGCTCCATCAACACTTATTCTATATATCCCATGGCAGTATTCGAAGAAGAGCAGGGGAGTTTTCTGGATGTCCCGGCCAATATTTATCCCTCAACCAACAACACTGAGACCGATTATCTGATCATTTATCTCATTGCTGTTTGTGGGGCCTTACTGTGCACAAATTGATTGCTGCATTTCCCGACAGTACAGCAGTGACTACATGTCAAAAGTACTTCATTGGCTGTAAAACACTTTGGGATATCCTTAAGTTGAGAAAGGCATTATACAAATACAAGTTATTTTTTTCTTTGTTACGTTCAGAGAAGCTACAAAGAGACAGTTTTCTCAATAGGCTATATGTTATATAGGGTATAGGGCCTTTGTTGGCTGATTCCAGTTGTCTCATATAAATATTGTTCTGTTTAGTACCTTGCCAATGTCTTTTGCTGGTATGTATCATTGTACTTCTAAGTAAATCCAGTGCAGTAGTTTAGCTTGGATTAAGTGATGAAAGGTGGTTATATTTTTCCATCATCTGGTAGACAAGAGTTGCGATGGGCATCCCACATATTCACCAGTGAGCAATTCACCATGATTAGGATCAATTATTTGATCCAGGCTACATTATTCCAAATATGGCAGAGAATAAAGATGCAGGTTTCCATTGATAAGAGACGCAGGGTCCAAAATTCTACTAAATGCAAGCTGGGTGGGAGGCTAGAATTTGGGGCAAGACCAACTTTGCTAATTCTCTGTCCCTTTTCCCAATAGAAATTCTGACGGGGGAGGAAAGGAGATGCGGGATTGGGGGGAAGGGATGGATACTTCTTGCGCTCACCTTCCTTGCGGTTTTGACATCAGAACACACAGTGACACTGAATGATATAACCTGCCAGAAAACTATTGATTCCTCTTCCACCTGGAAAGTACACTTGCGCAATGCAGTCATACTTATAACATTCTGGCGGACGTGAGCCCCACGGTGCTGGTTTCCGAATGACAAGTTCCACATCAGGACCTTCTTTTAAACTTTTGGTCTGTCTTTTGTTGGAATCGGCTCCGAATATGTTGGCCCCTCATGGGGAGGTTGCACTGGGAATGTGCATAAATGGCACAAGCATCCAACCCGCTTATGCAAATGGCACCTGACCTCAGGATTTGGGATGGGGTCAAGGGGCAGACTTGTCAACTGGAGAAGGACTCTAACAATTTCAAACTCATAGTTTACTTATGGATACTGCCATCATCATTTCCCATGAGGAAAAAGTAGGGATCAGAACATGAAGAATGTTTTTTCAGTCGTGGGCGCCCTATTTCTTATAAAGCTCTTCTGTGTAGCAGTGCGCCTTTCAACGTCGGAGCAGGCCAGGGAGCCGAAGGAGCTGCATGGTGGCATACCACTCCAGGGAGCAGCACATGCTGGAGCAGGAGAGCAACGGTAGCGAAGAGGGCAACTGGATTGGACGTCACCAAGATCCAGGTCGCTGATTGGGGTGTGGGCAGGTACTGTAGGAGCTGCGAGGTCAGGGCGAAGGAGCGGCGAGAGATTTTAGAGCAACGTGATCGGGGCCCAGAAGAGGCGAAGGCCCAGGGGCAGCACGGGCCAGCCCACACTGCGATATGTGTGCGCACCATGTCCGTGCAGCAGAGCAGGTCTCCAGTCGTCTTGGATAACCCTTGCCACTGGACCAAGACCTAGCTCTGTCAAGCCCGTGTGGTGGCTGGTGTGCAACGGTCACCACACGTTAAAAAACTCCACGCACAGGTATTTTCCATCCTTCAAGATGTAGTTCAGGATCTGGTATATTAGGTCCTTCATTGAAACACCTGTGAACTTTTTGGCGTGGAAACAAGTCATCCTCGACTCGAGGGACTGGCTATGATGATGATGATGATGGAGACTTTGTAACTGTTTGGCCATGGACTTACCCTGGCGGACTTTCCAGGCTCAGCTTCATTTGAATGAGTTTTTGGCAAGTTCCTGGTGGAATTTGTCCCTGTGCTGCCAAGGAGCCCAGCTCCAGAGAGTAGGTGGAAAATCACTGCTGCGGGCTTTCGGGATGCAATCGCTCACCCCGTGATCAATTACAGGGAATTTCAATTTCAATTTTCCCATCATCGCAACCCTGAAACCCAGTAATGCACCAGCGTTTCTAGTGCCAGTACCGCTATTAATAATCCAAAATATACCATTTCCTATCATTAACATGTCATTTGCTTTCAGTCGCCTATATTTGGGTAGGCATTTTCAATGTTTACTGTCACCTCTGGCAGAAATTCTCTGAAGTGGAGGCAGGCCACAGGGAGCTGACAGAATGGCCCCCACTGGAATTTCCGCCAAATTTTTCACCAAATTTTTGCCGGAAATCTCCTCCAGTGGCTTTAGAATCATATCATTAATAGGGTTCTACACAACCTTCTGGTCTATCAAAAAGCAATTGCAGCCTTAATAAATGCCATTTGGTGTTTTGTTTGTTAAAGTTTTTCATCAATTAGGATTGGCTTTCTACATTATTATACTGCCACTTTGGAAAAAGATACCCTGTATTACTGAATATCGGGGCTCTAACTTACAGTGCTATGCGGGAATAGATTATTCACCCCCTTGATACTCCAAAGAAAGATTTTTAATCTTATTTGCACTGTTGTGGGGAGATACTCAAGAGGAGTCAGGATCTTCAGCAATAAGGAGCGCAGGAAAATCAGGCCAGTCTGCCCAGGCCATTTTTTAGTTATGGAATAGCACTGATAGAAGACTGGAAGTCAGTTGCCTACACACCCTCGCATCTGCAGTTGCCTTGCCCAAGAGAGCGAAAAGGAGAGGAATAACTTAAATACTTTCTAAAATAATTTGTTTAAAAAATTACTTTTGCATTAACTTTTAATGGCTTTGTGGGTAAGCATATAATGTAGGATAGCACAGAGCCATACGGACAAGATATGCCTGAATCCCTTGCCCATTCTGAGCTTGTTTATCTAGGCGCCTGTGAGCATACCTCGGGTGGCAGTGAGGGTATGACATGCCACCAATGTCTCTGGGCTCGGAAGCAGGAAAGTCAGCTTGTGTTTCTGTTTCTGTAGCTGCATAGTGACCTCTGCTCGGTCGCGGCTGCCTGTGAAACAGATCTCCAGCATGAAATACCAAATTCAAGAGACGATAGGAGAACAGCAAGTAGAGAAAACTGGAGGGAAATAGGCCGCCACATAAACTTTTGCTGGCAAATAGTGAAAGTGTTAACTAAGCGATGGGACAATAAGGCTGACTCCCCAACATTTCTGCCACAGAAAATGGGGGGCGGCAAAACCATGATATCCTGACCAGCACTCCCCATTAGCACCGCTTCCCATTGGAAGCAGCCAATCAGAGAATCAGCCCTAATACGAGGGATATGATGATCCGCAGCACTGATATATATCATTAATCAAATTAGAAATAATAAATGCTGAACTTGTCGGTTACCACAATTATCTCAAGATGATCCCAATTTTCAATCCATTGTCCTGAATCCCAAGTTAGCTGAAGTAAAAACATAGAAACATAGAAACATAGAAAATAGGTGCAGGAGTAGGCCATTCGGCCCTTCGAGCCTGCACCACCATTCAATATGATCATGGCTGTTCATGCAACTTCAGTACCCCATTCCTGCTTTCTCTTCATACCCCTTTATCCCTTTAGCCGTAAGGGCCACATCTAACTCCCTTTTGAATATATCTAACGAATTGGCCTCAACAACTTTCTGTGGTAGAGAATTCCACAGGTTCACAATTCTATGAATGAAGAAGTTTCTCCTCATCTCGGTCCTAAATGGCTTATCCCTTATCCTTAGATTGTGACCCCTGGTTCTGGACTTCCACAACATTGGGAACATTCTTCCTGCATCTAACCTGTCCAATCCCGTCAGAATTTTATATGTTTCTATGAGATCCCCTCTCATTCTTCTAAATTCCAGTGAATATAAGCCTAATCAATCCAGTCTTCCTTCATATGTCAGTCCTGCCATCTCGGGAATCAGTCTGGTGAACCTTCGCTGCACTCCCTCAATAGCAAGAATGTTCTTCCTCAGATTAGGAGAACAAAACTGTACATAATATTCAAGGTGTGGCCTCACCCAAGGCCCTGTACAACTGCAGTAAGACCTCCCTGCTCCTATACTCAAATCGTCTCGCTATGAAGGCCAACATGCCTTTGCCTTCTTCACCACCTGCTGTACCTGCATGCCAACTTTCAATGACTGATGTACCATGACACCCAGGTCTCGTTGCATCTCCACTTTTCCTAATCTGTCACCATTCAGATAATATTCTGCCTTCCTGTTTTTGCCACCAAAGTGGACAACCTCACATTTATCCACATTATACTGCATCTGCAATGCATTTACCCACTCACTTAATCTGTCCAAGTCATCCTGCAGCTTCTTAGCATTCTCCTCACAGCTCACACTGCCACCCAGCTTAGTGTCATCTGCAAACTTGGAGATATTACATTCAATTCCTTCATCTAAATCATTAATGTATATTGTAAATAGCTGGGGTCCCAGCACTGAACCTTGCAGTACCCCTCACTGCCTGCCATTCTGAAAAGGACCCGTTTATTCCTACTCTCTGCTTCCTGTCTGCCAACCAGTTCTCTATCCACGTCAATATATTACCCCCAATACCTTAATTTTGCACACTAATCTCTTGTGTGGGACCTTGTCGAAAACCTTCTGAAAGTCCAAATACACCACATCCACTGGTTCTCCCTTATCCACTCTACTAGTTACATCCTCAAAAAATTCTAGAAGATTTGTCAAGCATGATTTCCCTTTCATAAATCCATGCTGACTTGGACCGATCCTATCACTGCTTTCCAAATGCGCTGCTATTAAATCTTTAATAATTGATTCCAACATTTTCCCCATTACCGACGTCAGGCTAACAGATTATGTCGAAAATGCACAGCAGGTTAATGATTATCTGATAGTGAAAGATGAGTTAGTATTCTGACTATGGGTCCCATCCAAAACATTGACCTAAATTTGCAGCACTTTTTGTTATTATTACAGAACTTTCATATTCATGTCCTCCCTGCACCCCCCCACCCCCCACCCAATTTTAGCCAGCTGTGTTCTGATCTGCTGACTGTTTTAAATTAGATTATTTATTTTTTTAGAAAAAAAACTCTGAAAATCGAGTTGAGCTTTTCTGTCTTCCTGTTGCCACAAGATACATAACTCTTCTTACAATGCAGCATGTCACTGCTGATCCACTCATCCACCTTATCCTCCAGATTTCACCTTGCTAATTCCCCACCCCCTTCTACCCAAATTGCATTTGCCCCCCTCCATAGCTCTTCAGATTTTAGGATAGTAAATAATGGTATTTTATGAATGGGATTGCAATCCTTAAGACTGTAGTTATCCTTCCTTAAACCTGAAAAAAGTCAAAACTATTTCTATGCAAAATAAAATGAATTTTGTAGTCTCTGATTTTTTCCCCATACAAAGTGTACCAGCTGCTTGGGGGTGAGCACTAAGGCACTGTTATAACCCACATACCAAATTTCAAGTTGCAAACCTGTTGAAGAAACATATGCAGCCAGTTTCAAAACGAGATGCAGTAATACCAACAATTCACCTTATTGCACCTTAAAATTTTGAGTTTCTATGCCATTTCCTTGATAACTGGTAGTTTTGGAATTTTTGAGACACTGTCTTGCTCCTTTAATGAACAAGTTCAGAGTTCAGAGTTTGACTAACTGACATTGAATCCCATGTGGTGGTCCTCAGTCATCAGATTCATTCAGCATTTGGAATTAATTGTGTAATTACTAATGCCTCCATACCTCTCTGGAACATTGTGGGAAATCCTGTCCAAAAACATGTTTCGTCATCAGGCCAATGCGGCCATTTCTTGACCATTTCAAGACAAATGATACAATCAGAGTTCTTCAGCTTTTCCAGACAACCCTCATAATGAAAAACAGTTACCAAAGGAAACAAAGACATGTCATGGAACTATTAACTGGTTTCAGAAATCACATACAGAATTTGTTCCCATGCTCCAACCTTTCTGTAGTAAGGCTAATGAAATATTCTGTCAGTACGGGAGCATGTGTATCATTCTCAAGCATGTACGGAAGATGCAGTATTACAATTGTATCAATAAAATTACTTGATGGGTGTATTATTGAATACAGGTACTATGCAAGTTGTGAATAGTAATAAGGAATAATAGTTTGTGTCAAGAGTTAAAAGTATAAAAAAGAAATATTGACATAACAAAAGTTGGAAATACAATAATGAATGATATAATAGTCTGGTTGTTAACCCAAAATATGTCTTAACAGGATCCTGGCAGTTCTGTAAAGCTTGATAAAATGTGGTGTAAGTTGTTTTGATACTTGATCTGAACACTTGAAAAGTGAGTAACATTGGTGGCTAATTAAACCCATGGGTCCTATCCTTCACGCAGCTGCAGAAACATCATGTTTTATTTCAAGAAACAAGCATATTGATGCATTTTTTAAACAAATACAGCATTGGCTCCCTCAGTGTTTTAAGTAGCAAACATAATGGTTCTTTCAGCATGTACATATGCTCTATGTTGAGAAAACAAATTAAGCTGCTCGGGAGGATATCTCCACTGTGTTGCCCAACCAATGTAATAGTAGTAGACAGCCATCTGCTGGAAAGTGCCTATGTCGTGTAATGGTCTTCCCAGCAGGGTGATGTTGGCATAGTGAAGTGTCTTGCAAGATACTTTGCATGTATAAACAGAGAAGGGGGTTGTGTCATAATTAATATCATTGTGCATTGTTGACAGTGCAGCAAATTTAAAGAAACAGCATTGCAAATGTTTGTACTGTAGTCGACATATCATAATTGTTTTGATGGGGAGTATTACAAAGATACTCGACACAAGTCTGTTTTGGAGAAAAGAATCGTTTATTATAAAGTATTCGATTGAGGGAGAGACAGCTTCTACACGAGTTCAGTAACTCGATGATCCAAATCAGCTGTTCTCTCCGAACAATCTTGGGTTACCGTTTTTATACAATCAAAATACATACAAAATCATGAAGTTCCGTGCGGAGGCTTTCCACTGTTGTTTCCCTGCCGCGTCACAAAATTTTCGCCTACCTATGATTAATTGGTTAATACAATTATATTGACAGCAGGCTTCATTACTTCCCCCATGCGCCTTTTATCTGATAAGTTATGTGCTCCATCATTCTCAGGTTTGTGAACTCTTCTCCTCTTGGCCTAACCACTTTAAACCAGTTGCGATGCTCTTCAATATTCTTTTGTTTCCCGTAATCTCTTACCACCCCATGTGACCTAGCCTTGGAGTGTATTTTTCCCAGCTGTCTGGTTTATACTGTGATAAAATGATCTAGCTTCCTGAGAGTTCTAATTTTATAATTTTCCCATGGTTTGTAGCACGTATTTTTATTTTTTCTCACAGCCTTGCTTTTGGTTTTTAACTTTATTTAATTAGGTCCCCTTTGATTAATTAGGTTCCCTCTACTTAAATTTTTTTTTCTACAATCCCCCATTTGGTTAGATGGTACCCCAAAGACCTATCCTGACCAATAATTTTCCTTTCCCTATCTTGATGCGTGTGTCTCCCGCCCCGGTTTTGTTGATCAGCCAATAGTATTGGGACACTCAAGACTCATATCAGGTACACGTGCCATTGTTGCGGTTGCTCCCCCTTATGTGGCTCTAGCATAGACTTCTTCAATTCTTTGTTAATGGCCCTAGCCAAGGTTTTTATTCTGCGCCTCTTGCATCTGCCTGCACATTCTGCCAGAAGTATCAGTACCACTACCAGCTGCACCATGACTAACACATGGGATATAATTCTAATCCAAGGGAGTATGTGCAAATTCAGTCCAAAGTTGTAGAACTGAGCATACCATTGTGGTTCAGCCAGTTCTGTGTCAGTGTCCTTTTGTAGTTTTTCGATTTGTTCCTCTAAGATGACGTATTTAAACACACTCCTTTCTAGTGTCAACTGCTCTTCGCTCAACTTAGGTATTGTTTTCCTTATGGCTCCTCAAAACCATCATATCCTGCTTTTATCGTATCTACCACCATTCCGTTGACGGTTTCTTCCTCCAGTTCGGGGTATATTGTATATCCTTTTATGTTGATTTTGTGTTTAGGCTTCAGACAGTTAGGGCATCCGATGGGGCATATTATTTCTCCTCCCACAGTCAGATTAGCAGTTGTAATGCTGATGCATCTCCTTGTGATGCTGCTGTGGTTTCATAGTCCAACGCCCACGGTGTGATACTTAGGATGCATCTCTTCGCTTGGCCATATCCACAATCATCCTCGCCCTCCTGAAACGACTCTCGACATAACACAACCTGGTTATTCTTATAACAATTCGTTATAGGCACACCCTTGGCCTTATTCTCATTTTTAATAACATACTGATTCAGCTTGTGGTACCTTACTCGTGTTTGGTTTCTTACTTCTCCTATGTTTGTAACCTTACATAGACCTTGTCCTTCAGTAAGGTTATACTGTGGAATGTTTACTGTGAACCCTATTATGTTCTGGTGGCCAGTGATGCATCTATTCTCAGGAACCCATGCATGGCTATTCCTCCGAAACTGACAGGCTTGGCTAGGATTTTTATCCAGCGTCCACGTTTTAAAAACATCATTAGTTATCTAGTCCGGGACCTCCCCGTTCTGTAACTGTTCTAAATTATGTTCAACTGAGGCCAGCATCCATGTTCCATACCCAGCACATACAGCGGCTGCACTTGACTTAGCGGTTCGGTCGTTCAATAGATTGATGGTCTTTACATGATCTCTCAAGGTGTGGGCTACCTGCAGTATTTCCTGTTTGGCCCCATCCCCTAGTTGGGCCTGCAGCTCGTTGTTATCATCATCTCTTTCTAACAGCCCTTTTAGGGTATGGGTTAAAGTACTGACTTGCCCGCCTATGGTCTGAAGGTCTATTGTGTTGACAGTTGAGACCCCGGCCATATAGCCCACACCTACCATTTATAATATGCCCTTCTTTCTCCTTGTCTTTCAGGTCACCATGAATTTCATGGTGTTAGATTCTGGCCCTTTCAGGGCTCGTAGTGTCAGATTCTTATATAGTGCCACTGTGCTGGGCCGACAGAAACTGGGGATAGTTATGTCCGTCAGGTGTAGAAATACTGTTATCACCCGCTGTCGCATCCCAAAATGGATTCTGCCTTTCTTTCATTTCATCACCAACCCCCCCCCCCCCCGCCCCGGTCATATCTGGGCATACCAGGGGTATAGTAACAGGGCTGTGGTAGTTAGTGGGGCACTGGTGGTGGGTTTACCTCGTGGAACAACCTCCCACACCACTCACCACTGGCCACATTTGTGCATTTGGAGGGCGGGCATAACTTCTGCTCATCCTGACTCCTGAGAATTGAGTGAACTGTGGCGCGCACCTTATCTGCACTCCTTTCTTCCGGGTGCATTGTTTTTGTCTCTTCTTGCCTGCCCCCCGCCCCCGCCTCCCTCCCCAGGCTATATGACACACTGCAGTCTTATTTACCCAAATTGTCATCTTTGTATAGGCCCATTCCCCCCAGACGTTTCAAGCCCTTTGTATACTGTTTAGGTACATCATTCCAATGCTGCACTTTAAGTCTACTGTTGTTTCAACCGTCACCATCAGCTTTCCGGCATTACAACCAACGTCATCCGAATCCGTGTAATACACGCCTTGCTGTTCCTCAGTCGGTTGTCCCTGTGTTATGGTAGCTTCTCCCAGGCTGGTAAGGATTGAGGCGCCTGTCAGGATCTTTGCAATGAGCCACATTTTTCCCGTTGAGAGATTACAGCCTGGCATCTCAGGGTTCAATTAGATTCTTATCATTTCTATTTCAACGGATTGTTTGCACCGTTTCTCTGGATGTGTGCTCTTTCCCAGATCCATTTTATTATGCACATGTGTCACCACTGATTACCACCTCATATGGTCCATTCCACCTAGGTGCGAATCCTGGTTTATCTGCCACTTCCTTAACCATTACCTTAGCCCCACCCCGGGGATTATAACTGAGGTATTTGTCCCATCGTCTTCGTCCTCCTCTCTCTGTCTTTCTCAGACCTCCTGTCGCATACCTTTCAACTGCTCACTCAATTCCATCACATACTTCCTGATTCTATCTCGTAATGGTCCTAATTTGGCTCCTCCTGTCACTATTCCTTCTGGTAACCTCATTGCGCGTCTGATTATTAATTCATACGGGTTAATCCCGTGGTCCGGTTTGGGGTGGCGTGTAACCTCCTTTGTATCATAGGTAGTAATTCTGGCCAGGATTGTCTGGTTTCCTGTATTCAAAAACAAGTGATAGTTTATAAACTATCTTAACATATAAGTGTTCGCAAATCATTTCCAAGGCTACTTCCATATCTTATCTCATTTCTCATAAATGGCATTTCTGACTTTCATCAGAGAAAATGGCATTTTTAGATTGTTTAAAAATTTTTTAGTTTTATTTCTTTTTTTTTTAAAAAAGAGATCAGATTTTTCAAATTTGCATACTCTTGAACTGTAGGTTGGCATCATTGGTTAGTACCCACATTTAATATTTTATTTAGCGAGTCCTTTTGATGAGAAGCATTCTTTCAATAGATCTCTTGTCAGATCAACACAAAAAAAATCTCAAACATCAAAATAGTTTTAAAGAGGCTCAATTTTAAATGTATCTCAGTATTTTGTTGTGCCTTTTCCTTAACCAGTGGTACTTGAAATATTCACAACAAAATTAACTCTTTACTGTTCCCATCTTAATTGCTGCTCCCCTTTTGTAATATTTGTATTTATTTTTGATTTAAAAATGTCAAATATGGTAATACTGCTTTTTTTTTAAATATTGAAATTCTCATTTATGCTTATAGTTTAAACATATCATGTCTAAGTGATTCACAGATCACAGAATGCAAAGTATTTCTTTTATAATTATGTGCCTAACTTCTGTTTTAGAAGCTGAACATTAAAAAAAACTCCAATCCAAGTAGGAATAGCATAAGTAGAAAATCTTTTGCTCTGTAACTTCAAGATATATCAAGGAGAATCACCTGAAATATCTCAAAATCCTAATACAAATATTGCACTGCCAATCTTTTATTTAAATCTCTTTTATTCTACACAAAGGAAAACAAGGGTGCAGCTTCCCCCAGCCCGCCACCTCGAGAAACCCAGGCAGGCTTTTTTAAAAGGCATACACTCTTCCTTCTCCTTTCTTTATCTCATTCCTAGACTAAATTTATTGTCTTTCAACCCAATGTAATCAATGATTATGTGTTTTCTTATGACAAGTAAGTGAGTGCGTTGGAATTATTTTTAAAAACGAAACTACAATTTTTTTTAACTGTAATCTAATTAGAACATCCAAATTTCTCGGCACCAGAGCTGAAGCTTCTGTGTCCGTTCTGTCATCTCTTTTTATAAAAAAATATTTTTTTAGTAAGGCTGAAGGTTTTATCTTTTGTTAAACAAACCCATCCTTTGTGCATTTCATCGCTCCGTAAATCATAATCAAAATAAATCTGCACCTGCATTTCTAACTTAAAATATAATTCAATTCTAGGTTCACACTTTCTTAAAACTTCCTACATCTAGGACAACACTACAAAGGATTAAAAACTTTTAAATCTCTGTCTGAAAAAGTGGGTGGAGCTAAAACAAACAGAGAGCTACACCACTTTTCTTTTGAAAAAAAAACAGGCTTTCAGACAAATGAAAAATTTATTAACTCCCACTAACTTTTCATTCAACAAAGCTTATTTTCTTTTTTTTTTCCTCGTTCCCTTGTTTTTCTCCATCAGTCTCTGTCCCAACCATCCAGTGCATGTCATTGTAGACACTGACTTGTTACCATTAATCCTGCTTTGGCTTGTTTTCTTATTTTTCTGTTTCTCCCAACACAATTTCTGTTTGGCCGGCTCTATTTTAGGATCCCACCCATCACTTACATAGTCATTATTAATCAGTTTCACTATATCAGATATCACCCATCCCTCTGCTTCGTTTCCCTTAAACATGGCCCCACCGATATTTTCCTATCGATTTAAACTGTATTCTTAGATACTAATTGTGCCTCCCCAGAGTCTAAAATCCCATCGATACCTTATAATCTCACGTTTGGGCATGTCTACCCCTTCACCGGATTCTATGAACTGTCTCCAAGCCTTTGGACACCCCTAACATCCGGCTGGACCAACAATACTGATTGCCTTCCTGATCTGGTTCCTTAAACCTAGAGTCCGCAACCACTACCAGTTTCTCACTTTGACTTATATAGTGATGGATATACAACACATTTAAATTACCCCCAAGTCTTTTGCACCATAACAGACTTTTTACAGATTCAGATACCATCGGCAACAGAAACGTTTTGTAACAGCTCACATCGGATTATGAGTGGTAGTTTAAATATACTCACTCGTGATGCTTCTGTAAATGCCCGTCTGTCGGTTTCCCGTAGGTACCCTGCTCGCAGCGTCAATTGTGGAGTATTACAAAGATACTCAACACAAGTCTGTTTTGGAGAAAAGAATCATTTATTAAGTACTCGATTGAGGGAGAGACAGCTTCTACATGAGTTCAGTAACTCGGTAACCCAAACCAGCTGTTCTCTCCAAACAATCGTCGGGTTACTGTTTTTATACAGTCAAAATACATACAAAATCATGAAGTTCTGCGCGGAGGCTTTCCATTTGTTGTTTCCCTGCCGCGTCACAAAATTTTCGCCTACCTATTATGATTAATTGGTTAATACAATTATATTGACAGCAAGCTTCCTTACCTCCCCTGTGCACTGTTTATCTGATAAGTTACGTGCCACATCATTCTCAGGTCTCTGAACTTTTCTCCTCTTGGCCTAACTGCTTTCAACCAGTTGAGATGCTCTTCAATCATCTTTTGTTTCCCATAATCTCTTACCACCCCATGTGACCTAGCCTTGGAGTGTATTTTTCCCAACTGTCTGGTTTATACTGTGATAAGATGATCTATCTTCCTGAGAGTTCTAATTTTATCATTTTCCCTGTGTTCATAGCATGTACTTTTCTTTTTTCTCACAGCCTTGCTTTTGGTTTTTAACTTTACTTAATAAAGTCCCCTTTGATTAATTAAGTTCCCTCCACTTAAATTTTTTTTTCTACATGTCTCCTACAATGTAAATCTTTCTCAGTAACCAACACAGCAGTCCCAGCAGATCTGTCAGAGGATTCTGTTCCAGAACTAAACCTGTCCAAAAACTAGAACGAGGCAATGATGGCCCTTTAAGCACTAAGCAATGTAAATTAATGGTACAATCTGATGCTGGTTACTCTCTGTCCTTTGTAAGTATTTTTATAGTACTTTCTGGAGCCTTGCTCCATTGACTCCAAGGTGTTGTACTGTACACATGGACATACTTAACAGGCATTCAATATTCAAGGTTATGACCTTACTCTTACAATTGTATGAATAATAAACAGATACTTTACTCAAACACATGCAACATTTTATTATGGAAGGTGCTGGAACTTTATTATCTAATTAGAGGTTTCTGTTTAAGCACAGAACTTTTCACACCTTGAGTCATAAGTAGTCTTCAGCACCTGCCCCAGCCATTCCGTCTGCACCTAGTCTGTTTACAATCGCTCTGTCTCCAGACCGAAGCTCAAAACTTTAACCCTTTAATTCCTTAACTGAGAATTTTAAAAACCTGATTTATTTCATTTGGAAATCATTAATATTTTATCTTATAACATGGGTTAATGCAAAGTAAAGCTTCCTTTACAGAACCCCAATAAGGCACCTTAACCACAACCACAAGTCAGACACATTCGGTTCTTATGCCTGTCCTTTGGGCCTTGCTGATTTAGATTATGCAATTCGTGTTGTGGATTAATGTTCACTGGGGCATGAGTTCATTTAGGGCTGAGTAATACAGAACCTATATCAGACATCACATAGGCCTACATCGCATCAAACTTGGCTGGATTAAACCCAAGCAACATAGATAAAATGGTAATATTTTAAATAACTATGTTATTCAATTGGTGAGGGTTTCTGATCAGTTTTTCCAAATTATTTTTGTCAACTGGATATTGGCACATGCAGAAACCTATCAGCATCCTAATGAGTCTCCTAAATCAAGCTACTGAAAAATACATGTAGCTAGTTTCTGTTTGCCTGGCATGCACTTCACCCTTAGGTATGCACTTCACTTTCCCAAGTCAGAAGGGTTTAGGTGCAGATTGGCAAGAGCAAAGTCCTTAAGCATATTCAAGGGTACTTCTGAAACGATTCAGCTTACCAGCACAAAGCACTAGTCAGTTTGCTGCTGCCAGAAGCACTCAACCTGTTCAATCATTGCAAGGTTACCTAAAGCTGAGTGAGAAAAATTCCAGTATCTAGTGACTTGTCTACCCTTCCAGATCCTACCAATTAACCAGCATTCCGGGTCAGTCATCAACAGTACCTTGGAGTAATGCTGGTGTAGAGAGACTGACACAGTTTCATTTGACATGTTTCCAATCTACCATCACCAGGCATGTCATCTTGGAAGCATCTCAACGCCAAAGTGACCCTACCCCATCTCCCCCCCCACCGCCAAGATGGATAGTCACCAGCTAGTCAATGGAAAGAAAGACTTGCATTTATATAACACCTTTCACGACCTTAATGAGGTACTTTTGAAGTGCAGTAACTGCTGTAAAGTAGGAAACATGACAGTCAACTTGCACATAGTGAGGTCCCACAAATAGCACTGTGACAATGATCAGATAATCTGTTTTAGTGATATTAGTTGAGGGATAAATATTGGCCAGGTCACAGGGGAACGCTCTCACCTGCCCTTCTTCGAGATAATGCATCCACCTGAGAGAGCAGATGGAGGCCTCAGTTTAATGCCTCAGCCAAAAGACGGCACCTCTGACAGTGCAGCACTCCCTCAGCACTACACTGGAGTGTCAGCCTAGATTTTGTACTCAAGTCCCTGGAGTGGGACTTGCATCCACAATCTTGTGACTCAGAGGCGAGAGTGTTATCACCCCTATTTTGAAGTCCTAACAATAACAGTAAAAATCGACCCCAGATTGTTTCCACTGATTGAGGGATCTAGAATAGATATGAATGATTAAATGTAAGTGATTTAAGACAAAGAGCAGGATAAACTATTTTACACAAAGGGGTGTGAGGCTGTAAAATGCAGATTTTGTGATTGAAGTAGAGACCATGTAAACATTTATGAATAGGTTAGAATGTTTGTTGAAGGAAAGTGGGATAAAGGAATATGGGAACAGGGTAGACATGTGGGATTATAACTTACTGTTCACGTGGAGGATACCTGTCACGGAATTGGATAAACAGATCCGAGTGTTTGATCCACAAGGTGGCAACTTCTCAATGAACATTCAAGATCCTTATTACACTTCCTCATTTAAGACAATTTGGACCCATGCCAAAGTCTGTGCTGCTTTTCATCTGAAGAACAGTATACACCTGAAACATTAGCCTGTCTTTTTACTTTGCAGATGATGACAGAGCTGACCTGCTATATATGGCCAGCATTTTCTTTTTATATTTCCATTTTCAGTTCAAAGTTCCAATATTTACACTTGTTTCTTTTTGCTGTTCTCCATTAGAGATGCTTGCCGATATAAAACTGGTGCATTTGTTGTTCTGCACTCTGGGATTCTTAAGGATGTTTAATACTGAGTACTCACCACCGCCCTCTATAAGCATCTTTTACAGGGCAGGTCTCTCAGCAATCTGGACGTTGGCGGTTGAGGCCAACCTTACACCCTGGCAGTTTTTCTCGGCGTTGCAAGTCGGCGGTTTGGTCCCAGCGGTTCAGATGTGGGCGATACCATGAAAAAACTTAGGGGGAAACTTTCGCCGGGTGGAAAAACAGCTGTACCGCCGAGAAAATCGCCGAGAAATGATAGGAAAATCTAGCCCCCAGTCTCTGGAGTGGGTCTTGAACCCACAACTTTGTGATTCAGAAGTGAGTGTGTTACCACAAGGAAGGCAAGTATCAAGTTATGGAGTCACCATGAGCACAACCTCCAGACAACTTCCACCAAAGTGACAGTTCTGCCTGTAGCTGGGAAGGTGTCAACAGCATTCAACTTCTCTGCACCTGATCTGTTCGTCATCACAATGGATAATTGTCAAGTCAAGAAGTCTTCTGTCCACAGATTTATCAAATAAGTGACAGAACCCTTGTTTGCCATGGGAAACACTTTCATCATATTCCCCAGAGAAAGGAGGCAGCAGCATAAAAGACCAGAGCACATTTACCACATGGCAGGTCTTCTAAAAATGTTGGACATTATTGATGGGACACATGTGGTTATCCAGGCCCCTTAACAACAACCCCATGGCTTCATGAATAAGAAAGGCTTCCATTCCACTAACCTGCAAGGTGGTCTCAGACGAGAAAAACTGTATAAAATTACATTGAATGTACGCACAGAAACTGGCCATTCAGCCCAACCAGTCCATGACAACGTTTATGCTCCATCAAGCCTCCTCCCATCTTTCCTCATCTAACTCTATCAGCATAACCCTCTATTCCCTTCTCCCTCATTTGCTTATCTAGCTTCCCCTTAAATTCATCTATACTATTCACTTTAACCACTCCTGGTGGTAGCGAGTTCCACATTCTCACCACTCTCTGGGTAATGAAGTTTCTTCTGAATTCCCTATTGGATTTCTTGGTGACTATCTTATATTGATGCCCTCTAGATTTTCTCTTCCCCACAAGTGGAAATATTCTCTCTATGTCAACTCAATCAAAACCTTTCGTAATTTTAAAGACCTCTATTGGGGGTCTCCCCTCAGCCATCTCTTGTCAACTGAATCATGCAAATGAATGTGTGAAAAACTAGTATCAGTTGCCTTATATTGAAGGAGCAGGCAGAGTAAATAGTTGGCTGCTAGGGGAGTAAGAATACCCCCTTGATCCTGGCTCTTCACCTTCACCTTCACAACAACATTAAAGAAGCATAAATACATTTAAAGCACCAAGCACTAAACAAAGCAGTACATTTGCACCAAGCACTAAACAAAGCACAAAAAGTAATAAGCAATTAATTAACAAATAAAAAATAGAAAGAACCCTGCACCTAAAGCACCAAGACCAAGGTAATAAGCAATCAATCAGTAAATAACAAATAAAATATAAAAGTCCTAATTTAGGAACGCAGCGAGCCGCCGATGAGGGAGCCCATTCGGCCAGGGCTAGGGGCGGTATGCTTCGGCCCGTCCCACACACGCACGCAGCACACACTCACAGATTCGGCCTGCCAGGAGACTCTAGCGCGCATGTGCAGAGGTCCCGGCACGGTTTTCAGCGCCGGGACATGGCTCCGCCCCCAACCCACTGGGCCATGCTACGCCACCACCGAGGAGAGGCTGGGGAGTGGCCAGAATCGGGAGGACGATTTTCGGCGCACTTGGAGGCGGACAAAAGTGGCGCACGTCGGGTGACTGCGCCAGAAAAAGGGGTTGGGGAAATTTAAGCCCAATAGCCCTGCTCTTACCAATATCCACAAGCTAAGTGTCTCTCAATTTATCTTTTTCAAAATCTTAAACTGCATCTTCAAATCTCACCGTGCCCTTGTTCCACCAGACCTCTGCAGTCTTCAGCCCATGTTCAAGGGCACACCATCCACTCTGCCAACTCTGTTCTACTGCGCATCCCACCTGCCACTCCACCACTGTGGCATAGCCTTCAGCCATTACATTTCTGCAATCTGGAACTTTCTTCCTAAACCTTTTTACCTTGTTACCTCTCTTCCTTCCTTCAAATCTTACATCTTTGATTGTGCTTTAGATCACCTCCCCTAACCTCTCCCCTACATCCTGTTTGGAGCGAAATACTCTTCATGTACTGCATCTTGGGATGTTTTCTTGTGTAGAAGATATTAAAAAAATGTAATTTGTTGTTGGTTCACAGCTGTAGAATAAGCTACCGGGAAAGGCCATAAACGCTGACAAGATCGGTGTAGCAGACAATTAGATGTGTTTCTGGAGTGAAGGAGGTGAAAAATGGGTAGGTAGGGTTGATCTATCAGAAATGGCGAGGCATTAAACGGACCAGGCTTGACCGGTCTTCACTTTTTCTTTAAAATTCTTATGTTATATACCACAGCCACTAAGAGGAGCAGAATTGGGAACTTTCCTGAGGAAAAGTTATTGCTTCTGGCCTGTGTGTCAATGTATGGTAGACATCTGAGGTAAATTTGTACTCCCAGCATGGAGCTTTGCCTGCCGGAGATGAATATCAGGAAATCACAACATGCTCCACACAATTTTCTGTCCATTAATTGAATGGACAGAAAATCATAGGGAGCGTACCTGCGATTTCTTGATATGCACTCCTGGCGGCCAAGACTCCATGCCAGGAGTATGCTTTCACAAAATCTGCCCTTTACATTCCATTTAACAAGCATCATTTTTTATATTACTACATCTCAATAATTAAACAGAACTGAATACCGATTCTCACATTACTTCAATATCTGGAAATAAAAGAAAACGTGAAGTATTTATTCGACTTACAGTCCTACTTGTTAAAATGAGTTGACAGATTGGAGATTAACAGCTGCTGCATATTAAGATTTGTAAAATCTGTTTGGGAACAACTACTACAATTTTAACGTTATTTTCCTTAGCATCGGTATCAGCTTCTTGTGATTGATGGTCATAGCAGTAATGCATTTAACTCAAAGCTGCTTCAAACTGGAGGACAACAGCAGGCAGCAGCTAAGAACAGGTATGTTTCAAAGTCACACAAACATTTCCTGCCACACCATTTGTATTAAAGAACATATTCAATAGACTTTGTTAATCAAATCAGTGACTGGACCAAATCAAAAACCCGAACCCCTGTGATGAGGTAAGCTCAAGGTCCTAGTTGCTTTGGGTCTCTGACAGGTAAATCCATATCCAGGATGGTGTATTCTTGATTTATTTACTCCACTTGTTCATTTTCTTACAAACATCTGATAGGAAGGTAGTTTAGAGGATGGATTTTTTAATATTCACTACTGATACTGTTAGGTGGTCAGTAGACATAAAGTATGGCTGTAGTGTAATAAGGCAAATAATATTGTGTTGTAGTTATACTGCAGCTACCTACCTCAGAGTGTGGGTCGCTTGGTGAGCATGAGGCCCAGGCCATTTTAACTCCCAGGCCTAATTGAAATATGGTGGGCCGCCTTGCCAAACCAGGCATGAATCAGGCAATGCGCCACTTCCAGGCTCAGGGTTGCACCCTGGAGAGACTTGTATTCACGTTGGACAGATTGGTGGACTGCATAGAGAGTGCCTTTGAAGCAGCCACTCATCTTCTGCGGTCGCTTCCCCTGCCAATGAATGAATACAATGAGCACAGTGGCGTCATGGGCATGGTGCATATTAGACTCTCTCAGGATGGCATCAAGTCTGCTCCTTCACCACCTTCTCAGCTATGGTGCCAGCAGGTCAGACTTCCTAGGCAGCCGCTGAGATGCAGCGGTCTGCAGCTGGACCACCACAGGCTCTGGAACCAAGAACTCACCGACCAGGAGCACCGGAAGGATCCTGACTTGATATGCAGTATATATATGAGCAGTCCACTAGGGGAGCAACTCGCAGGTGTAGTAAGAGTTAGGAAATGGCCTTTAAAGCAAAACAGCTGCGTTGACACTTGGTTGAGAAATTAATGGATAGCAATTCTTGTGATGGGACTTAAATTTATGACTGTTCACTTCCAATTATTTCAGATATGTATGCTATTGTAGAAAATAAATTGCTGTCACTGATAAAAGTAGGGGATTTATGAACTTTATAACTGACATTTGGACCACGTGTGTACCTCATTCTTAATGTGCACAGTGTTACCTTCCTGCCACAGTCCAATGGGCACTCTGATGATGAATATCATGGCTCTGGAGTATTGAAGGTCACCCTGTTTCATTCTTTTACAGCCCTTGTTGGATAAATGGATCTATCACATTGACTGAACAGTCAGGATGACTGTTACAGACAAGAAGCTTAAGATGTTGAAGGTTCCACAGAAAAGTAATTAAAATGATAGATATTGCTTTACACAAACACTACATCTTGTGTACAATACTGTGCAGAATCAGGAGCTAACACCTTTATAAAAGTAACAGCACAGGGGAAAGAGTTCAAATCCCAACTCAAGAAACAGCCCCATCCATTGAAAATACATTATTATACAGTACATATTATTAAATTAACAAGTGGTCAAATCCTTTAACTATCATGCTAAAACAGGTAGTAAAGTACAACATTTTCTTGCAATGGAATAGAGGATTATGGTAACTTGATATCTTTTTCCTCTCAGGAAGTCCCTTGGAGTCGAGGATGGAGGATGACTTACTTCCACACTAAAAATGTGTTCTCAGGTGACTGATAAGTCCGATGAGGGAACTACAATCTCTGTCACAGGTTTGGCAGATGGTGGTTGAAAGGAGGTTGGTTGAAGGGCCGGTTGGTTGAAGTGCTTGGGTTGTTATAGAAACATAGAATCATAGAAAATAGGTGTAGGAACAGGCCATTCAGCCCTTTGAGGCTGCATCACCATTCAATATGATCATGGCAGATCATTCAACTTCAGTAACCCACTCCTGCCTTCACTCCATACCCCAGGTCCACATCTAACTCCCTTTTGAATATATCCAACGAACTGGACTCAACAACTTTCTGTGGTAGAGAATTACATAGGTTCACAATTCTATGGGTGAAAAAGTTTCTCCTCATCTTGGTCCTATATGGCTTACCCCTTATCCTGAGACTGTGACCCCTGGTTCTGGACTTCCCCAACATCATAGAAACATAGAAAATAGGGGCAGGAGTAGGCCATTTGGCCCTTCGAGCCTGCACCACCATTCAATGAGTTCATGGCTGAACATACAACTTCAGTACCCCATTCCTGCTTTCTCGCCATACCCCTTGATCCCCTTAGTAGTAAGGACTACATCTAACTCATTTTTGAAAATATTTAGTGAATTGGCCTCAACAACTTTCTGTGGTAGAGAATACCACAGGTTCACCACTCTCTGGGTGAAGAAGTTTCTCCTCATCTCGGTCCTAAATGGCTTACCCCTTATCCTTAGACTGTGATCCCTGGTTCTGGACTTCCCCAACATTGGGAACATTCTTCCTGCATCTAACCTGTCAAAACCCGTCAGAATTTTAAACGTTTCTATGAGATCCCCTTTCATTCTTCTGAACTCCAGTGAATACAAGCCCAGTTGATCCAGTCTTTCTTGATCTGTCAGTCCCGCCATCCCGGGAATCAGTCTGGTGAACCTTTGCTGCACTCCCTCAATAGCAAGAATGTCCTTCCTCAAGTTAGGAGACCAAAACTGTACACAATACTCCAGGTGTGGCCTCACCAAGGCCCTGTACAACTGTAGTAACACCTCCCTGCCCCTGTACTCGAATCCCCTCGCTATGAAGGCCAACATGCTATTTGCCTTCTTAACCGCTTGCTGTAACCGCATGCCAACCTTCAATGACTGATGTACCATGACACCCAGGTCTTGTTGCACCTCCCCTTTTCCTAATCTGTCGCCATTCAGATAATAGTCTGTTTCTCTGTTTTTGCAACCAAAGTGGATAACCTCACATTTATCCACATTATACTTCATCTGCCATGCATTTGCCCACTCACCTAACCTATCCAAGTCACTCTGCAGCCTCATAGCATCCTCCTCGCAGCTCACACTGCCACTCAACTTAGTGTCATCCACAAATTTGGAGATACTACATTTAATCCCCTCGTCTAAATCATTAATGTACAGTGTAAACAGCTGGGGCCCAGCACAGAACCTTGCGGTACCCCACTAGTCACTGCCTGCCATTCTGAAAAGTATCCATTTACTTCTACTCTTTGCTTCCTGTCTGACAACCAGTTCTCAATCCACATCAGCACACTACCCCCAATCCCATGTGCTTTAACTTTGCACATTAATCTCTTGTGTGGGACCTTGTCGAAAGCCTTCTGAAAGTCCAAATGCACCACATCACCTGGTTCTCCCTTGTCCACGCTACTGGAAACATCCTCAAAAAATTCCAGAAGATTTGTCAAGCATGATTTCCCTTTCACAAATCCATGCTGACTTGGACCTATCATGTCACCTCTTTCCAAATGCGCTGCTATGACATCCTTAATAATTGATTCCATCATTTTACCCACTACCGATGTCAGGCTGACTGGTCTATAATTCCCTGTTTTCTCTCTCCCTCCTTTTTTAAAAAGTGGGGTTACATTGGCTACCCTCCACTCGATAGGAACTGATCCAGAGTCTATGGAATGTTGGAAAATGACTGTCAATGCATCCGCTATTTCCAAGGCCACCTCCTTAAGTACACTGGGATGCAGACCATCAGGCCCTGGGGATTTATCAGCCTTCAATCCCATCAATTTCCCCAACACAATTTCCCGACTAATAAGGATTTCCCTCAGTTCTTCCTTCTTACTAGACCCTCTGACCCCTTTTATAACCGGAAGGTTGTTTGTGTCCTCCTTAGTGAATATCGAACCAAAGTACTTGTTCAATTGGTCTGCCATTTCTTTGTTCCCAGCTATGACTTCCTCTGATTCTGACTGCAGGGGACCTACGTTTGTCTTTACTAACCTTTTTCTCTTTACATATCTATAGAAACTTTTGCAGTCCATCTTAATGTCCCCTGCAAGCTTCCTCTCATACTCTATTTTCCCTGCCCTAATCAAACCCTTTGTCCTCCTCTGCTGAGTTCTAAATTTCTCCCAGTCCGTGGGTTCGCTGCTATTTCTGGACAATTTGTATGCCACTTCCTTGGCTTTGATACTATCCCTGATTTCCCTTGATAGCCACGGTTGAGCCACCTTCCCTTTTTTATTTTTACGCCAGACAGGGCTGTACAAATGTTGTAGTTCATCCATGCGGTCTCTAAATGTCTGCCATTGCCCATCCACTGTCAATCCCTTAAATATCATTTCCCAATCTATCCTAGACAATTCATGCCTCATACCATCAAAGTTACCTTTCTTTAAGTTCTGGACCATGGTCTCTGAATTAACTTTTTCCTTCTCCATCCTAATGTAGAATTCCACCATATTATGGTCACTCTTCCCCAAGGGACCTCGCACAACAAGATTGCTAATTAATCCTCTCTCATTACACAAGACCCAGTCTAAGATGGCCTCCCCCCTCGTTGGTTCCTCGACATATTGGTCTAGAAAACCATCCCTTATGCACTCCAGGAAATTGTCCTCCACCGTATTGTTTCCAGTTTGGTTAGCCCAATCTATATGCATATTAAAGTCACCCATGATAACTGCTGCAACTTTATTGCATGCACCCCTAATTTCCTGTTTGATGCCCTCCCCAACATCACGACTACTGTTTGGAGGTCTGTACACAACTCCCACTAGCGTTTTCTGCCCTTTTGTATTCCATAGCTCCACCCATACCGATTCCACATCATCCAAGCAAATGTCTTTCCTTACAATTGCATTAATTTCTCTTTAACCAGCAACGCCACCCCATCTCCTTTTCCTTTCCGTCCAGCTTTCCTAAATGTTGAATACCCTTGGATGTTGAGTTCCCAGCCTTGGTCACCCTCGAGCCATGTCTCCGTGATGCCAACCACATTGTATCCGTTAACAGCTATCTGCACAGTTAATTCGTCCACCTTATTCCGAATACTCCTCACATTGAGGCACAGAGCCTTCAGGCTTGCCTTTTTAACACACTTTGACCCTGTAGAATTTTGCTGTAAAGTGGCCCTTTTTGTTTTTTGCCTTGGGTTTCTCTGCCCTCCACTTTTACTCATCTCTTTTCTGTCTTTTGCTTCCGTCTCCATTTTGTTTCCCTCTGTCTCCCTGCTTAGGTTCCCATCCCCCTGCCATATTAGTTTAACTCCTCCCCAACAGCATTAGCAAACACTCCCCCTCGGACATTGGTTCCAGTCCTACTTAGGTGTAGACCGTCCGGTTTGTACTGGTCCCACCTCCCCCAGAACCGGTTCCAATGCCCCAGGAATTTGAATCCCTCCCTGCTGCACCACTGCTCAAGCCACATATTCATCTGAGCTATCCTGCGATTCCTACTCTGACTACCACGTGGCACTGGTAGCAATCCCGAGATTACTACTTTTGAGGTCCTACTTTTTAATTTAGCCCCTAGCTCCTTAAATTTGTCTCTTAGGACCTCATCCCGTTTTTTACCTATATTGTTGGTACCAATGTGCACCACAACAACTGGCTGTTCACCCTCCCTTTTCAGAATGTCCTGCACCCGCTCCGAGACATCCTTGACCCTTGCACCAGGGAGGCAACATACCATCCTGGAGTCGCGGTTGCGGCCGCAGAAACGCCTATCTATTCCCCTTACAATTGAATCCCCTATCATTATCGCTCTCCCATTCTTTTTCCTGCCCTCCTTGAACTTGGTGCCTTGAACTTGGTTGCTGCTGCCCTCCCCTGATGAGTCATCCCCCTCAACAGTACCCAAAGCAGTGTATCTGTTTTGCAGGGAGATGACCGCAGGGGACCCCTGCACTACCTTCCTTGCACTGCTCTTACTGTTAGTCTTCCATTCCTTATCTGGCTGTGGACCCTTTACCTGCGGTAAGACCAACTCGCTACATGTGCTAATCACGTCATTCTCAGCATCATGGATGCTCCAGAGTGAATCCACCCTCAGCTCCAATTCTGCAACGCGGTCCGTCAGGAGCTGGAGGCGGATACACTTCCCGGACACGTAGTTCCCACATGGTACAGGAACATTCTTCCTGCATCTAAACTGTTCAATCCCATCAGAATTTTATATGCTTCTATGAGATGCCCTCTCATTCTTCTAAATTCCAGTGAATATAAGCCTAGTCAATCCAGTCTTTCTTAAATGTCAGTACTGCCATCCCGGGAATCAGTCTGGTGAATTCCCTCAATGGCAAGAATGTCCTTCCTCAGATGAGGAGACCAAAACTGCACACAATACTCAAGGTGTGGTCTCACCAAGGCCCTGTACAACTGCAGCAAGACCTCCCTGCTCCTATACTCAAATACTCTCGCTATGAAGGCCAACATGTCATTTGCTCTCTTAACTGCCTGCTGTACCTGCATGCCTACTTTCAGTGACTGGTGTACCATGTCACCCAGGTCTAGTTGCACCTCCCCGTTTAATAATCTGTCACCATTCAGATAATAATCTGCCTTCCTGTTTTTGCCACCAAAGTGGATAACCTCACACTTATCCACATTATACTGCATCTGCCATGCATTTGCCCACTCGCCTAACCTGTCCAAGTCACCCTGCAGCCTTTTAGCATCCTCCTCACAGCTCACACTGCCATCCAGCTTAGTGTCATCTGCACACTTGGAGATATTACATTCAATTCCTTCGTCTAAATCATTAATATATATTGTAAATAGCTGGTGTCCCAGCACTGAATCTTACGGTATCCAACTAGTCACTGCCTGCCATTCTGAAAAGGATCCGTTTATTCCCACTCTTTGCTTCCTGTCTGCCAACCAGTTCTCTATCCACATCAATACATTACCCCCAATCAGATGTGCCTTAATTTTGCACATTAATCTCTTGTGTGTTATCTTGTCAAAAGCTTTTTGAAAGTCTAACTACACCACATCCAATGGTTCACCCTTATCCACTCTACTAGTTACATTCTCAAAACATTCTAGAAGATTTGTCAAGCATGATTTCCCTTTCAAAAATCCATGTACTGATGTATTGATGTGGATAGAGAACTGGCTGGCAGAGAGGAAGCAGAGAGTCGGGATAAACGGGGCCTTTTCAGAATGGCAGGCAGTGACTAGTGGGGTGCCGCAGGGCCCCAGCTATTTACAATATACATCAATGATTTAGATGAAAGAATTGAGAGTAATATCTCCAAGTTTGCAGATGACACTAAGCTGGATGGCGGTGTGAGCTGTGAGGAGGATGCTAAGAGGCTGCAGGGTGACTTGGACAGGTTAGGCGAGTGGGCAAATGCATGGCAGATGCAATATAATGTGGATAAATGTGAAGTTATCCACTTTGGTGGCAAAAACATGAAGGCAGAATATTATCTGAATGGTGGCAGATTAGGAAAAGGGGAGGGGCAACGAGACCTGGGTATCATGGAACATCAGTCATTGAAGGTTGGCATGCAGGTACAGCAGGTGGTGAAGAAGGCAAATGGCATGTTGGCCTTCATAGCGAGGGGATTTGAGTATAGGAGCAGGGAGGTCTTTCTGCAGCTGTACAGGGCCTTGGTGAGGCCTCACTTGGAATATTGTGTTCAGTTTTGGTCTCCTAATCTGAGGAAGGACATTCTTGCTATTGAGGGAGTGCAGCGAAGGTTCACCAGACTGATTCCCGGGATGGCAGGACTGATATATGAGGAGCGACTGGATTAACTGGGCCTGTATTCACTGGTATTTAGAAGAATGAGAGGGGATCTCATAGAAACCTATAAAATTCTGACGGGACTGTATAGTTTAGATGCAGGAAGAATGTTCCCGATGTTGGGGGAGTCCAGAACCAGGGATCACAGTCTAAGGATAATGGGTAAGCCATTTAGGACCGAGATGAGGAGAAACTTCTTCACTCAGAGAGTTGCTAACTCTCTTCCGCAGAGATGGAATTCTCTTCCGCAGAGAGTTATTGATGCCAGTTCGTTAAATATATTCAAGAGGGAGTTAGATATGGCCCTTACGGCTAAAGGGATCAAGGGGTATGGAGAGAAAGCAGGAAAGGGGTACTGGGGTAAATGATCAGCCATGATCTTATTGAATGGCGGTGCAGGCTCGAGGGGCCGAATGGCCTACTCCTGCATCTATTTTCTATGTTTCTATGTTTCCATGCTGACTTGGACTGATCCTTTCACTGCTTTCCAAATGCGCTGCTATTACATCTTTAATAATTGATTCCAAAATTATCCCCACTACCTATGTCAGGCTAACCGGTCGATAATTCTCTGTTTTCTCTCTCCCTTCTTTTTTTAAAAAGTGGGATTACATTAGCTACTCTTCAATCCATAGGAACTGATACAGAGTCCATGGAATGTTGGAAAATGACCACCAATGCATCTACTTTTTATAGGGCCGCTTTCTTAAGTACTCTGGGATGCAGACTATCAGGCCCTGGGGATTTATCGACCTTTATTCACATCAATTTCCCTAACAGCATTTCCCTGACTAATAAGGATTTCCCTCAGTTCCTCAGTTCCTCCTTCTCGCTAGACCCTCGGTCCCCTCGTATTTTCGGGAGGTTATTCGTGTCTTCCTTAGTGAAGACAGATCCAAAGTATTTGTTCAATTGGTCTGCCATTTCCTTGTTCCCCATTATGAATTCACCTGATTCTGACTGCAAGGGATCTACATTAGTCTTCACTAATCTTTTTCTCTTCACATATCTATAGAAGCTTTTGCAGTCAGTTTTTATGTTCCCTGCAAGCTTACTCTCATACTCTATTTTCCCCCTCCTAATTAAACCCTTAGTCCTCCTCTGCTGAATTCTAAATTTCTCCCAGTCCTCAGGTTTGCTGTTTTTTCTGGCCAATTTACATGCCTCTTCCTTGGATTTAACACTATTCCTAATTTCCCTTGTTAGCTACAGTTGAGCCACCTTCCCCGTTTTATTTTTACGCCAGACAGGGATGTACAATTGTTGTAGTTCATCCATGTAATCTTTAAATGCCTGCCATTGCCTATCTACCATCAACCCTTTTAGTATCATTTGCCAGTCTATCCTAGCCAATTCACGCCTCATACATCGAAGTTACCTTTCCTTAATTTCAGGACCCTACTCTCTGAATTAACTGTGTCACTCTCCATCTTAATGAATAATTCTACCATATTATGGTCACTCTTCCCCAAGGGGCCTCACACGACAAGATTGCTAATTAATCCTCTCTCATTACACAAGACCCAGTCGAGGATGATCAGCTCTCTAGCTGGTTCCTCTACATATTGGTCTAGAAAACCATCCCGGGAAACCCTCCTCCACCGTATTGCTACCAGTTTGGTTAGCCCAATCTATATGTAGATTAAAGTCACCCATGATAACTGCTGTACCTTTATTGCACGCATTCCTAATTTCTGGTTGATGCCAACCCCAACCTCATACTACTGTTTGGTGGTCTGTACACAACTCCCACTAACATTTTCTGCCCTTTGGTGTTCCGCAGCTCTACCCATATAGATTCCACATCCTCCAAGCTAATGTCCTTCCTTACTATTGCATTAATCTCCTCTTTAACCAGTAACGCTACCCTACTTCCTTTTCCTTTCTGTCTGTCCTTCCTGAATATTGAATACACCTCGATGTTGAGTTCCCAGCCTTGGTCACCCTGGAGCCATGTCTCCGTAATCCCAATTACATCATATCCGTTCACAGCTATCTGCGCAGTTAATTCATCCACCTTATTAAAAATGCTCCTCGCATTGAGACTCAGAGTCTTCAGGCTTGTTTTTTTTAGCACTCTTTGTCCTTTTAGAATTATGTTGTAATGTGGCCCTTTTTGATTTTTGCCCTTGATTTCTCTGTCCTCCGCTCTTACTTTTCTCTTTCCTACCTTTTGCTTCTTCCCCCTTTTTACTTCCCCCTGCCTCCCTGCATAGATTCCCATCCCCCTGCCATATTAGTTTAAACCCTCCCCAACAGCACTCGCAAACACACCGCTTAGGATATCGGTTCCAGTCCTGCCCAGTTGCAGACCGTCCAGTTTGTACTGGTCCCACCTCCCCCAGAACCGGTTCCAATGTCCCAGGAATTTGAATCCCTTCCCCTTGCACCATTCCTCAAGCCACATATTCATCTGAACTATCCTGCTATTCCTACTCTGACTAGCACGTGGCACTGGTAGCAATCCTGAGATTACTATCTTTGAGGTCCTACTTTTTAATTTAGCTCCTAGCTCCCTAAATTCAGTTTGTAGGACCTCATCTCATTTTTTATCTATATCGTTGGTACCTATATGCACCATAACAGCTGGCTCTCCCTCCCCCTCCAGAATGCCCTGCAGCCGCTCTGAGACATCCTTGACCCTTGCACCAAGGAGACAACATGCCATCCTGGAGTCTAGTTTGCAGCCGCAGAAACGCCTATCTATTCCCCTTACAATAGAATCCCCTATCACTATAGCTCTCCCACTCGTTTTCCTGCCCTCCTGTGTAGCAGTCACCCCTGGTGCCATGAACTAGGCTGCTGCTGCTTTCCCCTGATGAGCCACCTCCCTCAACAGTATCCAAAACGGTATATCTGTTTTGGAGGGAGGAGACCGCAGGGGACCCCTGCACTACTTTCTTTCCCTTGCTCTTCCTGATGGTCACCCATTCCCCATCCACCTTTGTAACCTTTATCTGCGGTGTGACCAGCTCACTAAATTTGCTATCCATGACGTCCTCAGCGTTGCAGATGCTCCAGAGTGAATCCATGCTCAGCTCTCGTGCCACAATGCGGTCTGACAAGAGCTGCAGCTGAACACACTTCCTGCATGCATAGTTGCCAGGGACACTGGAAGTGTCTCTGACTTCCCACATAGCACAGGAGGAGCATGACATGGCTCTGGGCTCTCCTTCTATGACTTAACCCTTAAACTAACTTAATTTGGCAAAATTGGCAAATGTTTCCTACTGATAAGAAAAGAAAAAGAAAAAGAAGAAAAAATACTCACCAATCAACCAGCCAATCCCTTATATGCTTGGCTGTGACATCACACTTCGATTTTTTTTTTAAACTTCTATTTTGCCTTTTGTCCCTGCACCAGCTAGCTGCTCCCGACTGCTGCTCCTCTGACTGCCGCTGGGTTTTTATAGGCCTCAAGTCTCCTGCTCCCGTTGGTGCTCCTTCTGCCATCAGCGTTTGGTCTCTGCTTGCTTCCGGCGAAGAGACTCGAGGTGTTTGGCGCCTTCCCGGATTATTCTCTACTACTTTGAGCAATCTTACGCCAGGGATTCCCAGGTGTCAGTGGGGATGTTGCACTTCTTCAAGGAGACCTTGAGGGTGTCCTTGAAGCATTTCCTCTGCCCGCCTGGGGCTCATTTGCCGTGTCGGAGCTCCAAGCATAGCGCTTGTTTTGGGAGTCTCGTATTGGGCATGTGAACGATGTGGCCCGTCCATCGGAGCTGATCGAGCGTTGTCAATGCTTCGATGCTGGGGATATTGGCCTGAGCGAGAACACTGACATTGGTGCGCCTATCCTGTCAATGGATTTGCAGGATCTTGCGGAGGCAGCATTGGTGGTACTTCTCCAGTGCTTTGATGTGCCTGCTGTATATAGTCAATGTCTCTGAAGCATATAGAGGACAGGTATCACTATTGCTCTGTAGACCTTGAGCTTTGTGCCAGTTTTAAGGTCCTGGTCTTCAAACACTCTCTTCCTTAGGTGACCAAAGGCTGCGCTGGCACACTGAAGACGGTGTTGGATCTTGTCATTGATGTCTGCCCTTGTTGACAGTAGGCTCCTGAGGTATGGAAAATAGTCCATGTTGTCCAAGGCCTCATCGTGGATTTTGATAATCAAGAGGCAGTCCTGTGTGACAGGGGCAGGTTGATAGAAGATCTTTGTTTTTCAAATGTTTGGTGTAAGGCCCATGCTCTAGTATGCTACGGTGAGCATGTTGACGATGGTTTGGAGTTCATCCTCCAAGTGAGCGCAGATGCAAGCGTCATCGGCAAATTGTAATTCGATGACAGAGGATGGCACGACCTTGGATCTGGTCTGAAGGCGACTGACGTTGAACAGTTTCCCATTGTTCTATAGATTAGCTCCACTCCAGCGAGATGCTTTGTGACGGTGAGATGTAGCATTGCAGCAAGGAAGATCGAGAAGAGCGTTGGTGCAATGACCTTGTTTCACCCCGGTTCATACATGAATTGGGTCTGTGGTGGATCTATTGGTCAGGATCATGGCTTGCATGTCATCATGAAGCAAGCGGAGAATAGTGACAAACTTTTGAGGACAGCTAAATTTGAAGAGGACGCTCCATAATCCGTCACGGTTGACAGTGTCAAAGGCCTTTGTCAGGTCAAAGAAGGCCATGTACTTGAATTCTCTTGAATTTGTCGCACGGTGAAGATCATGCCCATTGTGCGCCTTAGTGGGCAGAATCCGCATTGCAACTCTGGGAGGAGCTCTTCTGCCACAGGGAGAAGACGATTCAGGAGGATTCTTGCGATAACTTTCTCTGTGGTAGAAAGCAGAGAAATTCCTCTGTAGTTACCACAATCAAACTTATCCCCTTTCTTCAAGATGGTCACGATTAGGCAGTCTCTGAGATCCCCTGGCATGCTCGCCTCCTTCCAAATAAGAGAAATGAGTTAGAAACATTGAAACATATAAATTTACAGCGCAGGAGGACATTTCGGCCCATCGTGTCTGCGCCGGCCGACAAAGAGCCGCTCGGCCCTTTGTCAGCAGCCCTAAAGGTTACATATAAACCCATGAACAATGATGGAATGGCAAAGAGCATCCAGCCCAACCAGTCCGCACCACACCACTGCAACATCCCTTATACTAAAAACATCGACACTCCACCCCAACCGGAGCCATGTGATCTCCTGGGAGAAGTAGAAACCAGATTTTAAAATCCAGGCCAATTTCGGGACAAAAAATCTGGAAAAATTCCTCTCCGATCTATCCAGGCGAACGAAACTAGTCCAGGAGATCACCCTGGCCATATTCTATTCCGTGCAATACTTACCATTATATCTGTGCCGTCCAACAAAAGGTCATCTAGTCTAATCCCAATTACCAGCTCTAGGTCCGTAACTCTGCAGGTTACTGCACTTTAAGTGTTCATCCAACCATCTCTTAAAAGTGGTGAGGGTTTCTGCATCCACCACTCTTCCAGGCAGCGAGTTCCAGATCCCCACAACCCTCTGCGTAAAGAAGCCACCCCCCCTCAAATCCCCTCTAAACCTTCCACCAACCACCTTAAAACTATGCCCCCTCGTAATAGCCCCCTCCACTAATGGAGATAGACCCTTACTATCCACTATGTCTAGACCCCTCAATATTTTGTACACCTCGATGAGGTCTCCTCTCAACCTCCTCTGTTCCAATGAGAACAAACCCAGCCTATCCAATCTGTCCTCATATTCTCCATTCCAGGCAGCACCCTAGTAAATCATGTATTTGCGCCAATAGTGCTTCTCCGCCGTGTTTTAGTGCTTCGGCGGGGATTCCATCTGCTCCTAATGCCTTGTTGTTGTTCAGTTGTCGAGTGACCTTTTCAATCTCGTGCCAGTCTGGGGTTGTGCTGAGATGGTGGCGGGTAGCATGCTGTGGGATGCAGTTGAGTACACTCAAGTCGAAGACAGAGTCTCAGTTAAGGTGATCCTCAAAGTGCTCCTTCTAGCGGGCACTGACTGCCTCTCTGTCCTTGATGAGACCTTCTCTGTTCTTGGCCTGCAGTGGGGTAGGACCTTGGGTGCTTTGGCAGTAGGTGGTCTTGACTGCACTGAAGAATCCACGCATGTCGTGGTTGTCGGCTAGTTGCTGGATCTCCTGCGCTTTCTTCACCCATCATCTGTTCTTTAGGTCATGAGTTTCTTGTTGGACCTCGGCCTTCAGACGTCTGTAGTTCTGCTTTCTTGCTCTCAAGTTGCCTTGCTGTTTCCAATTCAAGAATGCCTTGTGCTTGCGGCTTATTAACTTCTGGATCTCCTGGTCGTTCTCGTCGAACCAGTCTTGGTGTTTCCTGGTCGAGTGACCGAGCGTCTCCTCACAGGACTTAATTATGGAGGCCTTGAAGGCAGACCAAGCAACGTGAGCACTCTGCATCTCTGGATCACTGGGAGTCACCAGGTTGGTAGTGAGGCATTGGCTGAATAGTGCTTTCTTGGCTTGGTCTTTTAGTGCTCCAGTGTTGATTTTCGTGCGGCATTGTTTCTGTTGTCGCCACTGTTTTTGGGCAACATTGATGGACATCACCGAGCGGATTAGGCAGTGGTCTGTCCAGCAGTCATCAGCTCCTGTCATGGCACGGGTGAGGTCGGGACCGGTGAGGTCCAGAGGTCGGAACCGGCGAGGTCCGGAGGCCAGAAGTGGAGAGAAGGAGTGGTCGGGACGGAAGATGCACGGAGGAGCGGAGAGGTCAGAGCTCAGAGGTGGTGCAGCATGGACCAACCGCGGGGTCAAGACCAAAGGAAGGCCAATAGCAAGGTTGTGAGGTCGTGAGGCCCACATTGTGCCCTATGAATTCCAGGGAGAGAAGTCCTGTGGGAAGGAGGAAGGAGAACAGTAGGAGTGTGTTTGTGTTTATATGTATGTACTAGGCTAATGCAGCAGAGCCTAGTCTCCAGTCATCTTGGATCCCCTTGCCATTGGACCAAGACCTTGCTCTGTCAAGGCTGTGTGGTAGCTGGTGTGCAACGGCCACCCCACGTTAAAAGAATTCACGCACACGCATCATCCACCGCTTAAAATGAAGTTCGGGACCTGGTACGTCACGACTCTCATGTATAATCCCAACAGCAACAGACCGGCACGTCATACTGCCATCGTTGCCCAGGCACTCAGATGTTTTGACATAGACATTGCCGCCCTAAGCGAGACCTGGCGGGAAGGGGAAGGCTAGCTCACGGAACAAGGTGGTGGTCACACCTGGAGAGGTAAACTAGAAGAAGAGCGGTACCTTCACCATAAAAAATGAGCTAGTTGACCATCTCAGAGACTCCCCTTGCAGGATAAACGAACGCCTCATGACCCTTCGGCTCACTCTAGCCCAGAACCAGTGTGCTACGGTCATCAGTACACACCCCACCCCCCCAACAATGGAAGCTACAGACAAGACCAAAGAGGAATTCTACTCCAGCCTTGAAGAATCCCTGACCCGAGTCCCAGTGGGCGAGAAGCTGATCCTCCTTGGTACCTTCAACACCAGAGTTGGAAAGGACACAGACTTCTGGGGAGATGTGATCGGCAGAGAGGGGTTAGGGAAAACTAACTCCAATGGTACTCTCCTCCTGATGAAATGCTTAGAACATGGTCTTGTCATAACCAACACCTTGTTCCGTCTTTATGGCAACACCCTCGATCCAAGCACTGGCATCTGCTAGACTAACTTGATATATTTATTCTGTAGCTGAGGAGCTGGTTAGTCTCTGAGAACCAGGTCTAACATCTTGAGGGAACACCAAACATTCAGATGCCTTGTATGTAGCAAAATCATTAACCTTCTCGGCAAGGGTTACATTTAATATTAGGAGTAAAATTACAGATGCCACATAATTTTAAAAATGTTAATTAATATTAATACTAACTGGAAAGTCCACTATGTCCTTTAATTGTATGTAGATTTAGGCCTAGGAATTTGAGTGTGCTCATTTCTGAGGGGGCGCCAATGCTGTCTGCCTCAGGGTAAACCAATATTGCAAAGGGGACTTCAAACAGGAGTTAGGCATTTGCAGACAGGAAGCAAAGAGTAGGAGTAAATGGGTACTTTTCAGAATGGCAGGCAGTGACTAGTGGGGTACCGCAAGGTTCTGTGCTGGGGCCCCAGCTGTTTACACTGTACATTAATGATTTAGATGAGGGGATTAAATGTAGTATCTCCAAATTTGCGGATGACACTAAGTTGGGTGGCAGTGTGAGCTGCGAGGAGGATGCTGTGAGGCTGCAGAGCGACTTGGATAGGTTAGGTGAGTGGGCAAATGCATGGCAGATGAAGTATAATGTGGATAAATGTGAGGTTATCCACTTTGGTGGTAAAAACAGAGAGACAGACTATTATCTGAATGGTGACAGATTAGGAAAAGGGGAGGTGCAAAGAGACCTGGGTATCATGGTACATCAGTCATTGAAGGTTGGCATGCAGGTGCAGCAGGCGGTTAAGAAAGCAAATGGCATGTTGGCCTTCATAGCAAGGGGATTTGAGTACAGGGGCAGGGAGGTGTTGCTACAGTTGTACAGGGCATTGGTGAGGCCACACCTGGAGTATTGTGTACAGTTTTGGTCTCCTAACCTGAGGAAGGACATTCTTGCTATTGAGGGAGTGCAGCGAAGGTTCACCAGACTGATTCCCGGGATGGCGGGACTGACCTATCAAGAAAGACTGGATCAACTGGGCTTGTATTCACTGGAGTTCAGAAGAATGAGAGGGGACCTCATAGAAACATTTAAAATTCTGACGGGGTTAGACAGGTTAGATGCAGGAAGAATGTTCCCAATGTTGGGGAAGTCCAGAACCAGAGGTCACAGTCTAAGGATAAGGGGTAAGCCATTTAGGACGGAGATGCGGAGGAACTTCTTCACCCAGAGAGTGGTGAACCTGTGGAATTCTCTACCACAGAAAGTTGTTGAGGCCAATTCACTAAATATATTCAAAAAGGAGTTAGATGAGGTCCTTACTACTAGGGGGATCAAGGGGTATGGCGAGAAAGCAGGAATGGGGTACTGAAGTTGAATGTTCAGCCATGAACTCATTGAATGGCGGTGCAGGCTAGAAGGGCCGAATGGCCTACTCCTGCACCTATTTTCTATGTTTCTATGTTTCTATATGCAAAGGGACCTCTGCCTGTTTCAAGCGTGAGCCTTGGTGGATGATTTTTTTGTTGTTGCCTGTACCAATATGGCAGCCAACTCATCTTCAGCTTATAATGAGCATGCGCTTCCTTGTAGGCTTAGGAGGCCATTTAGTGCCTGACAAACAGGGCTCTGCACTGCTGAAATTCTAAGTCAAAATTAATTCTTATGTTAAACACCGAATTATAAGATCCCTTTTTTCTATTGCCTCTGTCCTTGATTGGAGCTTAAGACAGCCAAAGCGCTTCCTCTTGGCCTAGTCCAGATCACCTCCATCTTGACACTCGTAGGGCAGAATTTCCGGCTTTCGGGTTTTTTCGGCGAAAACGGTTGCGCTACTGTTTTTAGGTTGAACTTTCGGCCTTTACGCCTGCACCAAGACCAAGGGAGGCGTTGCAGAAGTATTCGCGGCGCAAAACACAAGTTTCGGCAAATTTAATCCGGGTCCGGGAGCGCTGTGAGAGAGGCCTTTAGGAGGGGGAAAAAAATTCCAAAAAACATTACAAAAACATTTACAAGACCCTTAACTATCTAATGGCTGCAAAAAATTAAAAAATAAAAACTTTAACTTCTCTTTTTTGCAGGTTTTCGTACTTACTGCTGCTGGCAGCGCTGCACCAACAGGCTTGACCTGTTACTATTCTGAACGCGGCGTATGGATCGGGAGAGAGCTGAAATTCCCGGTGGTATTTGGAAGCGCCTGAGCTTTGTGACCGGGTTTTCGCCGCAGAGGGTCAAATCGCGGCAAAAACCAGGTTGCAAAGCTGCCGAAAATCCGGCTCCTTGTTGCTGTTGAAGTTGGCAACAGGTACTGACCTCGATAGAAATGTGTTAAAATGTTGTTGGGAACTGAATGACACCATCAGACCCTGACTTTTGTATTTCAATTACACCCTTGCCTGCCTGGGTCGAGCATCTGACACGCTGCCCGAAATATGCTGGTTATAATGGTGAGCAGTGTGACATTAACATGAACGGGGTGAGTTGCTGGTTATAATGGTGAGCAGTGTGACATCAACATGAACGGGGTGAGTTGCTGGTTATAATGGTGAGCAGTGTGACATCAGCATGAACGGGGTGAGTTGCTGGTTATAATGGTGAGCAGTGTGACATCAGCATGAACGGGGTGAGTACAACCCACCTCTTGTCATTGTTGTCGGAGGAGTTAAAATGTTTGAGATCGTGGACTGGACTACCAAGGAATCTCTGTTTAAGTTTATAAAGTGCTCCAGCATTATGCTGTCACCTTTGCATTTCTGTGAAGCGAAAACCACTTTGCAGCAGCTCAAATGTAGCAACATAATCATGCTCCTAATTTTTCATTAGCACACGGCACTCCACCTTGTGATTTATGACAGAACTAATGAAACAACTATCAAAAGTGACTGGCCAATTCAAGTGAATTCAAATCAGAGCCACTAGGGGAAGATTTGCTCTGTGTTTTATGTGTAACAATTTTTTTTAAGTGTTCTTTATAAGTGGTTTATGATTCTGTTACACTTAGTTGAGAAATTACTACTGTAATAGTTGCGCTCCAATAATGTTAGTTATTATACTCTTCATGCTGCTATGATATGGCATTTTGCATTCACATTAAGCATTCAGCAAAATTAGAGGAAAGTAAATAA
Source organism: Pristiophorus japonicus (assembly GCF_044704955.1). Lineage (NCBI taxonomy): Eukaryota > Metazoa > Chordata > Chondrichthyes > Pristiophoridae > Pristiophorus > Pristiophorus japonicus. The sequence continues at coordinate 35,777,394 of NC_091982.1, read as the reverse complement.
TTTTGCGCCCAATCCTGGCTTTGCATGGAGAATAATATTTTTATGTTTATGCAAAGATAATTATCCAGATGTGAGTTAACAATGCCGTGGATCAGCACTGCTTCATATTTCATTCATGTAATTAGATGAAATATAACCCAATAGAAAGCACCAGTATAACATTTTTATTTCATATGCTGAATAGCTTTATGACCTCTCAGGACACAAGTAACAAATTAGAATAAATTAATGACAAATTTATCAGCAAGTTTGTTCTGTGCACTTGTGTCCATTAAGCACCAAATAAAGACCTGCTAAACTATTTCAGAACAAAGTTTCACCACATTTATTTCAACTGCATTCAAACTCTGTATTTACATATGAACATGCAAGCCAGTGTGCAAGAAGCCCACCAAGGGAGGGGGCGGTTCTGGACTTGGTTTTGGGGAATGAAGAGGGGCAGGTGGAAGTGGTATCAGAGGGAGAGCATTTTGGTACGAGTGATCATAATTCAGTAAGATTTAGGATAGTTATGGAAAAGGACAAAGAGGGACCAGGATTAAGAGTTCTCACTTGGGGTAAAACCAATTTTGCTGAGCTGAGATGGGATTTGGCCAAAGTGGACTGGAAACGGCTGCTTGATGGTAAATCATTGTCAGAACAGTGGGAGGCACTCAATGAGGAGATCCTGAAGGCACAGAGCAAGTATGTTCCCTTAAAAAAATGGTTGGGCTAACAAATCTAGAGTCCCTTGGATGTCAAGGTACATACAAGGTAAGATAAAGAAAAAAAGGAAGCTTATGACAGATACCGAGAACTCAACACTGCAGAAATTCCAGAGGAGTATAAGAAATGTAGGAGTGCAATTAAAAATGTTATCAGAAAAGCAAAGAGAGAGCATGAAAGAATGTTGGCAAGTAAAATCACGAAAACCCAACGATGTTTTATAAATACATTAAGAGCAAGAGGATAACTAGAGAAAGAATGGGGCCTATTAGAGACCATAAAGGAAATCTGTATATGGAGGCGGAAGACATGCGTAGGATTCTTAATGAATACTTTGCATCCATTTTCACAAAAGAGAGGGGCGATGCAGACTTTGCAATGAGGGAGAACGAGTGTGAAATATTAGACGAGATAAACATAGTGAGAAAGGAAGTATTAAGGGGCTTAGCAGCTTTGAAAGTGGATAAATCCCCAGGCACGGATGAAATCCCCAGGTCCAGTCATGATCATATTAAATGGTGGTGCAGGCTCAAAAGGCCAAATGGCCTACTCCTGCACCTATTTTCTATGTTTGTATGTTTCTATGTAAATGTATCCCAGGCTGTTAAGAGAAGCAAAAGAGGAAATAGCAGAGGCTCTGGCCATCATTTTCCAGTCCTCTCTGGCTACAGGTCTGGTGCCAGAGGACTGGAGGACTGCTAATGTTGTACCTTTGTTTAAAAAGGGAGAAAGGGATAGACTGAGTAATTACAGGAAAGTCAGTCTAACCTCGGTGGTGGGAAAATTATTGGAAAATATCCTGAGGGACAGGATAAATCTTCATTTGGAAACACATGGATTAATCAAGGACAGTCAGCATGGATTTGTCAAAGGAAGGTCGTGTCTGACTAACTTGATTGAATTTTTCAAGGAGGTAACTAGGAGGGTCGATGAGGGCAGTGCACATGATGTAGTGTATATGGATTTTAGCAAAGCTTTTGATAAAATCCCACATGGCAGACTGGTCACGAAAGTAATAGCCCATGAGATCCAGGGCAAAATGGCAAGTTGGATCCAAAATTGGCTCGGAGGCAGGAAACAGAGGGTAATGGTTGATGGGTGTTTTTGTGAGTGGAAGGCTGTATCCAGTGGGGTTCCGCAGGGCTCATTGCTGGGTCCGATGCTTTTTGTGGTATATATTAATGGCTTGGACTTAAATGTTGGGGGTACGATTAAAAAGTTTGCAGATGACACTAAAATAGGCTGTGTGATTGATAATGAAGAAGAAAGCTGCAGATTGCAAGAAGATATTAATGTATTGGTCAGGTGGGAAGAACAGTAGCAAATGGAATTCAATATGGAAAAGCATGAGGTAATGCATTTGGAGAGTTCTAACAAGGCAAGGGAATATACATTAAATGGTACGACGCTGAAAAGTATAGAGGAACAAAGGGACCTTGGAGTGGAGATCCCTGAAGGTAGCAGGCCAGGTAGATAAGGTGGTTAAGAGGCATATGGAATACTTGCCTTTATTAGTCGAGGCATGGAATACAAGAGTAAGGAGGTTATGCTTGAACTGTACAAAATACTGGTTAGGCCACAGCTGAGTAATGTGTGCAGTTCTGGTCACCACATTACAGGAAAGGTGTGATTGCAGTGGAAAGGGTGCAGTGTAGATTTACAAGAATGTTGCCTGGACTGGAGAATTTTGGCTATGAGGAAAGATTGGAGATACTGGGTCTGTTTTCTTTGGAACAGAGGAGGCTCAGGAGAGACTTGCTTGAGGTGGATAGGAAAGACCTGTTTCCCTTGATAGAGGGGTCAACAACCAGGGGGCATAGATTTAAAGTAATTGGGTGGAGGTTTTGAGGAGATATGAAGAGAAATTTCTTCACCCAAAGAGTGGTGGGAACTCACTGCCTGAAAGGGTGGTAGAGGCAGAAAACCTCACTTCATTTAAAAGATACTTGGATGTGCACTTGAAGTGCCGTAACCTACAGGGCTCCAAGAGCTGGAAAGTGGGTGTCATGTATGTAACCTTCATGTAACAACACTGCATACTGTATACACCTAAGAAATGCACACCTTGACCACAGGGGGTGAACTTGTGGGAGACACTCCTCACCTGGTCATCCAGGTATATAAAGGGAGGTCCCACGCAGGGTCATCACTTCTTAGTCCTGTGAATAAAGGTTTGGGTCACAGAGTGACCTTGTCTGCAGAATGTGCCTTGTGTGAATTTATAGTAGTGTGTAAGGACACTACATTTGGCGACGAGAAACGGGAATCAACGACTCGCGAGAATGGCCAACGGTAGCACAGAGGAACGGTACTGTGTTGGTGAGGACGGGGATGATTTCGTTGCGAGGCTCCAGCAGAGCTTTGTTACGAAGGACTGGCTGGGAGATGCAGCGGCTGACAAGCGAAGGGCGCATCTACTGACCAGCTGTGGACCTAAAACGTACGCGCTGATGAAAGGCCTGCTCGCACCCGAGAAGCTGGCGGACAAAACTTTTGAAGAGCTCAGCAAACTGATCAGTGAGCACCTCAAACCAGCGAGCAGTATACACATGGTCCGACACCGATTCTATACACACCGACGTCAGGAAGGACAGAGCATACCGGACTTTGTTGAGGACCTTCGGCGCTTGGCCAGCCTCTGTAAGTTCACAGACGCCTACAGGGGGGTGGGGGGATGTTAAGGGATTTCGTCATTGAGGGCATTGGTCATGCCAGGATTTTCAGAAAGCTAATTGAGATCAAGGACTTGACCTTGGAAGCGGCGGCATTGATGGCTCAGACCTTCATGGCGGGGGAGGAGGAAACCAAGATAATATACGCGTGCAACTCTGCTTCTAACGTGGCAATGGATCAGGGAGTTAACATTGTAAATGCGACTCAGAACCCTGCAGGCAGGCAAGCAACAGACTCTTGAGTGGGTCCTCAACAGAGACAATGGCAGGTTGAATGGTCATTTACACCATCACAGTGGACAATACGTCCCGGGATGGGGCCATTGGCACCCACTAACAGAGTGCTCAAGAGTAATCAAAGAGATAATCAGAGAGGAATGTCTGGTAACAGCTCTTTTGTTCACAACAATCTCAGCTCATGCTGGAGGTGCGGGGGCAGATATGCTGCAAAAACCTGTAGGTTTCAACAATTTATCTGTAGCAATTGTAACTTCAGTGGACATTTAGCCAGAATGTGCAGGAAGCCCGCAGTGAGGTAATTTACAAGGCAGATGAACCACAAGAGGGGTCTGCAAGGCAGATTGATGCTTGGGACAAAGCAATGGACGCTGAAGTTCAGCGGGTTCATGTGGCAAACATCCACAGCTCATATACAAAAACGCCACCTATGATGATGAAGGTCCTATTAAACAGCATCCCGGTATGCATGGAGCTGGACACAAGGGCCAGCCAGTCACTTATGAGTGTCCAACAATTCGAGAAACTATGGCCTCTCGGAGCTAGCAGACCCAAACTAGAACGCATTGACACGCAATTACGGATGTACACCAAAGAGATCATCCCAGTGCTATGCAGTGCAATGTTGGCTGTCACACATAATGGATCAGAGAACCGGCTGCCACTCTGGATTGTCCCGGGAAATGGTCCCGCGCTTTTGGGGAGGAGCTGGCTAGCCGAGATGAACTGGAAATGGGGGGATATGCACGCCATTTCATCTGTGGAGCGAAGTTCATGCTCACAGGTCCTACAGAAATTTGAGTCACTATTTCAACCTGGTGTCGAGACTTTCAAAGTTACCAAAGTAGTGATATGCATCACCCCGGACGCCAGACCAGTGCACCACAAAGCCAGAGCTGTGGCGTATGTGATGCAGGAGAAAATTGAGAGTGAGTTGGACAGGTTGCTAAGAGAGGGCATAATTTCGCCCATTGAATTCAGCGACTGGGCAAGCTCCATCGTCCCTGTGCTAAAAACGGATGGCTTGGTCAGGATCTGTGGCGACTACAAGGCCACTATCAACCGAGTGTCACTACAAGACCAATACCCGCTTCCGAGAGCGGAGGATATTTTTGCCACGCTGGCAGGTGGCAAGCTGTTCACCAAGTTGGACCTCACTAAGGCCTACATGACCCAGGAACTGGCCGAAGAATCCAAGCTACTGACCACCATCACCATGCACAAGGGGCTGTTTGTCTACAGCAGGTGTCCATTTGGCATTCGATCAGTGGCCGCTATCTTTCAAAGGAACATGGAAAGCCTGCTCAAATCCATCCCTGGAACAATCGTATTTCAGGACGACATCCTTATCACAGGTCGAGACAGCGAGGAACACCTCCACAACCTGGAGGAGGTGCTACGCCGACTGGACCGGGTAGGCCTGCGACCAAAGAAGTCCAAGTGTGTTTTTAGCCCCAGAGGTCAAGTTTTTGGGCAGGAGAGTTGCCGCAGACGGGATCCGGCCTAACAAATCCAAAATGGAGGCGATTCGTCATGTGCCCAGGCCCGGCAACACGTCGGAGTTACGTTAATTTCTGGGACTCTTAGAAACATAGAAACATAGAAAATAGACTGTGACCCCTGGTTCTGAACTTCCCCAACATTGGGAACATTCTTCCTGCATCTAACCTGTCTAAACCCATCAGAATTTTAAACATTTTTATGCGATCCCCTCTCATTCTTCTGAACTATTTCGGGAACTTTCTGCCGAACTTAAGCACATTGTTGGAGCCGCTACACGTGCTCCTGCGTAAGGGTTGCGATTGGTTTTGGGGAGACTGTCAGATATGGGCGTTCAATCAGGCGCGGAACCTGCTTTGTTCTAATAAGCTGTTGACTCTGTACGACCCCTGTAAGAAATTGGTTTTGACATGTGATGCATCATCCTATGGGGTTGGGTGCGTGTTGCAGCAGAGTAATGATGAGGGCCAACTCCAACCTGTGGCTTATGCCTCCAGGTCGCTCTCCCAAGCAGAAATGGGATATGGGATAGTTGAAAAGGAAGCACTCGCATGTGTCTACGGGGTGAAAAAGATGCACCAGTACCTTTTTGGCAGAAGGTTCGAGTTAGAAACGGACCACAAGCCGTTAACATCCCTGTTGTCAGACAGCAAAGCTGTCGATGCCAATGTGTCAGCTCGCATACAGCGATGGGCTCTCATGCTGGCTGCGTATGACTACACCATACAGCACCGGCCAGGCACCGAACATTGCGCCAACGCGCTCAGCAGGCTTCCACTGGCCACCACTGAGGGGGCAGCGGAGCAAAACGCTGAGATAGTCATGGCTGTTGATGCCTTTGACAATGCAGGCTCCCCCATCACAGCCCACCAGATCAAAATCTGGACCAACAGAGATCCCCTTCTATCCTTGATTAAGAAATATGTCCTGACTGGGGATTGGGCGCCCGCACACGGAGCATGCCCCGAGGAGGTCAGACCGTTTCACAGACGAATGGATGAGCTCTCCATCCAAGCCGACTGCCTACTATGGGACAGCTGGGTAGTCATACCCCAGAAGGGAAGGGAAGCATTCATCAGGGAACTCCACAGTGAGCACCCAGGCATTATGCTAATGAAGGGCATTGCCCGATCACATGTATGGTGGCCGGGAATTGACTCAGACCTGGAACACTGTGTTCGCAGGTGCACGACGTGTGCCCAGCTGGGCAATGCCCCCAGGGAAGCCCCACTCAGCCCGTGATCCTGGCCCACCAAGCCATGGTCACGTATTCACGTAGACTACGCGGGCCCGTTCATGGGAAAAAATGTTCCTCATTGTTGTTGATGCGTACTCGAAATGGATCGAGTGCATCATATTGAATTCATGCATGACATCCACCACTGCCGGACATACTGGTTAGCGACAACGGCCCGTGTTTCACTAGCTATGAATTCCGGGAGTTCATGTCGGGTAATGGCATCAAACATGTCAGGACAGCACCGTTCAATCCGGCTTCCAATGGCCAGGTGGAACATGCGGTCCAAATCATAAAACAAGGCATGCTCCGGATTCAAGGACCCTCCCTTCAATGTCGCCTATTGTGCCTCCTGCTGGCCTATAGGTCCCGACCGCATTTGCTCACAGGAGTCCCGCCCGCGGAACTACTCATGAAACGTACACTTAAAACTCGGCTGCCCCTCATTCATCCAGTCCTGTCAGACATTGTTGAGGGCAAGTGCCAGTCCCAAAATGAGTGCCATGACCGTAACTCAAAGGGGAGATGTATAGAAATCGATGACCCTGTATTTGTTCTTAATCACACTTTGGGGCCCATGTGGCTTGAGGGTACTGTAATTGGCAAAGAGGGGAATAGGGTCATAGTGGTCAGACATAACAATGGACAGATATGCTGCAAGCATCTGGACCAAGTAAAAAAAAAAGGTTCAGCATGGGCACTGAGGAACCTGAGGAAGATCATGAGATGTTGCCCACACCACCGCCAGTGAACGAGCAACAAGAACTTTCAGCAGCATGCATAGTCCCTGCGGCCAGCCCGGACAAGCCAGAATCACCACAGGTGATAGAGACGCATGCCAAGGCTCAACAACCAGAGCCCCAACTGCGGCGCTCCACGAGAGAGCGTCGACCGCCTGAAAGATCTTTGACCCCATAAGACGCTGGGGGGGAGGTGATGTCATGTATGTAACCTTCATGTAACTGTAACCTTCATGTAACAACACTGCATACTGTATACACCTAAGAAATGCACACTTTGACCACAGGGGATGAACTTGTGGGAGACAATCCTCACCTGGTCATCCAGGTATATAAAGGGAGGTCCCACGCAGGGTCATCACTTCTTAGTCCTGTGAATAAAGGTTTGGGTCACAGAGTGACCTTGTCTGCAGAATGTGCCTTGTGTGAATTTATAGTAGTGTGTAAGGACACTACAGTGGGATTAGGCTGGATAGCTCTTGGTCAGCCAGCGCGAACACGATGGGCTGAAATAGTCTCCTTCAGTGGTGTACATTTCTATGATTCTATGATGATGACGTGATTACTATTGGAAGTGTGGCTGGGCATGGCTTCTGTTCTTCTGACCGTATTAACGCTGATCCCGTGGCTTTTTGTGAAGTTAACAATTAGAGTATGGTGGGTAGGCTGCAAACTTTGGAAATGCCTCTCTTTGGGAGCTCGCCTATTTGGGAGTAGGAATATAGTGTGGTGCTGTAGGATTTAAATGCCTTTAACTACATAAAGGACCAGGTATCATCAGAAGACACTTTGCTGAAAACCAGGACTTGGCTTGTTGTCCATTATCTTTCTAAAATGAGAGGGAAAATTGGATTTGCTTTAAAGTGGGCAGAGACCCAGTGTAATGGATCCTGGCCCTGTACTGCCAATACCTCCCACAAATCATGCAGTGTTCACAGGAAAATCCAGGCTACAATGTTCTAAAATGCAAAATTTTACACATTGTACAGGGAGTGACACACAATCGGGCTATTTCTGCATTTAACAAGGAACAGTGCAGAGATATGTGAGTAATTGCAGTATAATCCATCAAGTCGAGTCGTTTACCTGGAAAGAAGTCTATTACCATATTCTTTATTGAAGTTCATATCAAAGAGTATCTAAAGATTTTAGTTCCTTTTACAGCAGATTGTTCCAATTAGCTAGATTAGATCAACTTTAAATATTAGTATTGTAATATACATAGGCCAAATGTCTATTACTGCCAAATGCTTGTTCCAGAAATTGTCATTGGCTTAGAAGATACAAAACTTTTAGAGAACCTTTTCTTGAAAAGTTTATACTGGGTGCTTAGCTCCTTGTGATGTGGATATGTGTTTCTTTTTGTTATTTTTTATCATCAATTGTCTGTTGCCTAGTTAGTCAAGATTTGTTCCTAATTTGTGTAATCATGGTCAGCACTATGGAGTTAAGCAGAGGATATTTTTACTAATCACTGTATTTATTTTCGGATGGAATTGGAGATGGGGTCTGCCATAATAGTGCCTTCCATGATGTGACATGGGTGGAGATGAGCTTGTTATTCAGTTTGCTTTCCAGATTAGCATCAAAGAATTGATCTTTTGAAAACGTTGATTTATGTTCAAGCTTTGATTTTTATCAATACCATATAGCTAAAAACTAACATTCAAAGCTTGAGTTCTCAAATGCTCTATTGTGTATTAATGTAGGAAAAATAGGGTCATTATTTATGGTGTCCCGTTGCACCTAACATTGTGTAATAAAAAAGATCTCTATAAAAATAGAAAGGTTACAACCCTAGGCTGAGATGGTCTTCTCATAGAACAAGAAGCATGTTTAACTGAAACATAATACTCTTTTATTGGGTTGCAATGATCTTGTAAATATGCCATTTTATATGCACCTAATTTGGTCATTCTTTCATTGAATATTTTGGGGGAGAAATTTGGTTGTTTAGCGCCACCATTAGTGCCAGAGAGGGGTGCTCAGGGGGGTCACTAAACATCTACCGCGCGAGCGCCACGTTATGACAGCCTGCCGCGAACTTCACTGGTGGTTTTCTGGCGGCGCTGTCATTTAGCGGCAGCGCACTCTAGCACCACCCACTTGGTGACATCAAGAGTGCAACGCCCCCTTTGTGACATGTTCCTGAAATTGACTGCTTTCGCCAGCTATAGCGCCGTGCGCTGCTCGCGACAGGGGAAGCAGACGGTGCACTGAGGATCCCGGGGCGATATTGCAGAGTATGAAGAGATAAGTGCTGAGAGTCAAATTTTTAACAATTGCTTACCTCTTTTATCTGTGGAAGGCTGTTGGTAATCTCCCTTCTATTTTTTTGCAGGTTTCACAAGACTTGGACCTCACCTCTTCTTTAGGCACTGGTATCCCAGCGCCTCAACTTGAGAAGCGGATTGAGCAATGCTTTCCTTAGCGTTCCACTCTCCTCTTGGGGCGACACAACTGAATATTCCAGTTTGAGGCGGTAGACATCGCCCAGCGCTAAAGGTAGCACCCCGGCAGCATCACCGCCTCAAAGCGGGTGATACCGAATTTCTAGCCCATGGGGCGGAAATTTGGTAGCGCCGTGTTTGGGACATTAAGTTTTAAAAGATTTAGCACCTGGCGAAATGGCCTGCAAAATTGTGGGAAATTGGGCACTTGTCCCTCAGAAATGAAACGAGGCGGTATCGGAGGCACTAATGGCCTCAGTGGGGCGCTGCAGGGGCGCTATTACCGGGGCTGCACCCATTTCATCTGACTTTCACTCACTGATAATGAGGCTGCTGCTCATTCCAGTTCTAAAAGGGGATGCCATTTCAGGCAGCACCTGATCAATTTCATCATTTGTTCAGTTGAATGAGCTGCAAGGAAGATGAGCCATAGCTGCTGCAGGGCATTATGTTAGGGGCACTCCGTTCAGCGACCTGACGTTGGAGACATTGGTGGGGGCAGTCGAGAGAAGAAGGGAGGTACTGTTCTCTCCACCTGGGAGAAGGCCAGCTCCACAGGTTTTTAGGGCCATCTGGGCAGAGGTGGCTGCAGAGGTGTCGGGCAGCATGGTGATGGATAGAACTTCCACACAGTGTTGCAAGAAATTCAACGACCTCACTCGGGTGGTTAAAATGAGTACTTGTATCCACAACTCTTTCAGACTAGCCTCTGGGCCTCTGTCTGTGTACGCTCTGCAAACCAGCACTTAACCCAGCAGGTAACCACCAACCATCTGTGCCTACTCACACTCACAGCCTCATTTCATGCCTTGCCTATATTCACAGTTAGTTAACCACGGCAAGCATATCTTCCACATACATAACTGGACTGTTACTCACATAGCTTCCTTTCTTTTTCAGGCCAAGATGGCACACAACAGGATGGAGCAGCAGCAGCAGACTGTAGTGGGAGAAGCTGAACTATGCCATATTTCCAACCTGGAGGAGTGAGTACAGCAGCTCATTGGCCTGCAGGTGGTGGACCCCGTGGCCACTGGAGACGTCGAGCTCACTGGGGTCAACAATCATTTCTTAATCCCCTCTTCTCATCCCACCTTCATTAAACCAGAAGGCCTTATCACTTTTCACCTCCTGTCTGCCTTCCTTGCTCCATTCCTGCCCCCCTGCCCTCAACTTAACATGACTCTTGTGCCATTTAAGCTTTCAGATAATGAGCCAGCAGATGAGCAGCCTGTGCCCAACCCAGTCACGCAGGACAAGAGCAGGGGGAGGAGCCAAGCACTGTGTGACTGCTTCTCTCACCTGCAGGCACCAGCTCAGATACTGGCACGACACGGTCATTAGACGATAGTTTAGGACACGGGTATGCACTGGGTGATGCACCAGGGCCTAGCGGGCTGCAGCAGGGTCAAGGGGAAAGGGAAGCTCGGGAGCCATCTCCCCGGACGACGAGTTCGTATGCGAGTTCTGCTGCAGAGGACTCAGATGAGGATCTCGATGAGGAGGCGTTCACACACAAAGGGTAATGGCCATACACTCCAACATGATCGGTGCAATGGCAAGGGTGCCCGACAGCAAGTAGTCAGGAGTGTGGAGGAATCTGCCTCCAGCATTGCAGAGAGCTCTGCTCACACCATGGAGCCCATCATTGCCAGCCACATCCAGACCTCATGACGAATGCTCTAATGCATTCTCAGATTGATGCTTCGCAACATCTTGCTGATGTCATGCGGTCTCAGCTGCATGCCATGCAAGCCCTGACCGCTGCCATCACCGCTGGGTCCACCACAGTGTTGCAGCAGCCCAGCAATCTGTCCTCTCTCAGGATGACAGCATTCCTGAGCCCACCACTGTCACTCCGCCATTGCACTTGTTCATGCCTATCACGCAGGCAGCCCAGACTGCTGCGACCCAGCCTGAGGTGGTGCAGTCTACAGCCGGGTCTTCCAGGCCCAGAGCTGGTCGAGGTCGTCCTACAAGGCCATCTGTAGTCTCTGGCACTGACACACAGCAGACTTCCACAAGCCATGTTGCAGCCACAACCCCAACAAAACTATCTGGACACTGTTGATGTAAAGTGGAACTACGTTCAATACAGACCAACTATCTAAATTCCCCAGGCTAATGGTACCTGGCTGGTGCTTGCCACAGGTGGAGTTGTATGATGTTAAGGGCTGTGCGATGCTGGCTTATATAGCTAGTAGTGTGTGTCATATTGGTTTGCTTTAGTATATATGTTTGAGTAATGGACTGAGTAAGTAGAGAAAAAATAACATTACAAGCATGATACTATCATTGAGCCTTAAGGAGTCTTCCATCTTTGCTATGGCCTACTGTTTCAGTTCCTCAGGTGCCACAGTGCCCAACACAGCTTGTTATAATGACCAAAGGTTTCAGGTAAGAGGCCCCACCTTGCTCCACTCCCTCCTGTTCCATGCCACTTAGCCCTGTAAACAGAGAAAAAATGCTGATGTGAAAAGCATATTAAAAACGTATTAGCTACTTGGCAGAAGGGTGCCAAAGAGGAAAACCTTTGCTGCATTTATTCTAAAGAAGAAAGAATTTTCATTTCTAAGTGGAATTCCAAACATGCGTCTGAGAATAAAATTATGCACTCCTCCCTTATTTTAAATGTATTTTTTCCTGGGATGTGAGCTTCACTCGCAAGGCTAGCATTTATTGCCCATTCCTCATTGTCCTTGAGAAAGTGGTGATGAACTACCTTCTTGAATTGCTGTTCTTTTTACAACTGAGTGACTCATTCGGCCATTTCAGAGGGCAGTTAAAAGTCAACCACATTGCTGTGGGTCTGGAGTCACATTTAGACCAGACCAGGTAAGGACGGCAGATTTCCTTCCCTAAAGGACATTAGTGAACCGGATGGGTTTTTACGACAATCCAATAGTTTCATGGTCACCATTACTGATACTAGCTTTTTATTGCCAATTTATTTTATTAACTGAATTTAAATTCCCCAGCTGCTGTAGTGGGATTTGAACTCATGTCACGGGATCATTTATCTAGGCCTTTGGAGTACTAGTCCAGTAACATAACGGTTCATTACTGCCGTTTGTTCTTCACTGCCCAATCACAATGAATCCGCCCCTTCATGTATTAGCTGCAGCCTTCAAGCACCAACGTTGCATTTGATTTCCCTCCTACAGTTAACGGAGATCCTGCAGCAAGCCCAATCTGGGCCAGGAATTTGCTGTGCACTTATAATGAGGTTATCCTCAGGAAATCTGGCAAAGTGAGTCTTTTTAAAAATTTGTTTATGGGATGTGGGCATCGCTGGCAAGGCCAGCATTTATTGCGCATCCTTAATTGCACTTGAGAAGATGGTGGTGAGCCACCTTCTTTAACCGCAGCAGTCCGTGTGGTGAAAGTACTCCCTCTGGGAGGGAGTTCCAGGATTTTGACCCAGTGACGATGAAGGAACGACAATATATTTCCAAGTCAGGATGGTGTGTCGTAAGATCTCGGTGAATACAAAGTTTGTCACTCCACTATAACACCGGTTATTCACCAGAAACAGAAAACTTACCCTAGCACGTTTATCCTGCGAGTAGCTAGACAATGCAAATTAGGACGGTCATTGTTTTAATCCTTTGCACTGAGTTAGCTGATCTTAGCCCATGGGGAATCATGATGCTCCATATGGGTACTGGCAGGTGAGGAAGCTCGGCCACCTGGTGGAAGCTCTGCTCATTGTGCAGCTGATATCTCCTTTCCGAAGTAAAAGCAATGAAGGCATTGTTCCTTACAAGCAAAGCATTTGTAACTTACGTGATACATGTGTGCACTGCAGACTGCCTGAAATGGGAGATGGCCCCCATTGTGGATTGGAAGGATGTGATAACATGAATGTTTTATGCTGTGGTAACCTTCACTTCCACTGTCACTGTTATATAATGTTATATAAAGGTCCATCCCTCACCCTGGCAATTGTTTGAGGTTGAACCAGACTGTTCACAAATTTGGTGTCGTGTTTGACCCCGAGATGAGCTTCCGACCACATATCTGCTCCATCACCAAGACCGCCTACTTCCACCTCTATAACATCTCCTGACTTCATCCCTGCCTCCCTCAACCATTCCTTTGTTGCCTCTAGACTTGACTATTCCAATGCACTCCTGGCCGGCCTCTCACCACATAAACTCACACCAAGTCCCGTTCATCCACCACCCCTGTGCTCGCTGAGCTACATCGGCTCCTGGCCTGGCAATGCCCTGATTTTAAAATTCTCATCCTTGTTTTCAAATCCCTCCATGGCCTCGCCCCTACCTATCTCTGTAACTTCCTCTAGCCCTACAACTCTCCAAGAACTCTGCGCTCCTCCAATTCTGGCCCCTCGTGCATCCCTGATTTGAATCGCACCACCATTGGCGACCATGGCTTCAGCTGCCTAGGTCCTAAGCTCTGGAATTCTCTCCCTAGAACTCTCTGCCTCTCTACCTCTGTCTCATCCTTTAAGATGCTCCTTAAAACCTACCTCTTTGACCAAGTTTTTGGTCATCTGTCTTAATATCTCGTTACGTGGCTCGGTGTCAAATTTTGTTTGATAATGCTTCTGTGAAACACCTTGGGAGGTTTTACTACAATAAAGGTGCTATATAAATTTCAGATGTTGTTATCATCCTATGGCAGAGTGTACAATTCTATGACAAACCATCTTGTGTGAAGGAGGCAGTGCAGGTCTTCTCTGGCGTGTTAAAGTGCATAGGTGTGTATAACCTTAGGTACTGGGATGTCGACAAGATGCCTCAGGTGTTGTTGCACCTGCTAGTGTTGTCCCCTCACAAAGTTGTCTACCTCATCCAATGCTATGTGGACCCCAGATGGAATTCCCATCCTCATCACGATTTAAATGGCATTAGCAAGCAAGAAAGATGCACAAAACGTGCAGAAAATGAAATGGTCCAGTAAAGTCAAGTAATGCATGAAGCAAAATGTACTAACAAGTGCAAAAGAAAACACTTTGAACCATGACTCAAACAGCAATCACTTGGGCGGTCTACCTGGCAAGGATGAGTGGTGGGCATTAACTGTCTTCATGGTCACTAACTGTCTGAAGTTAGTTAATGTGGGAAAAGTTGGATGGGAGGCCCAGTGGTTGAAGATGCTGTACTTAGGTCATAATTTGCACTGTAGATGGGAGTTAGAGTCCCACTGCTAACCTATGCTTTAAAGGAGTTTTGAAGAAGAATCTCCCTTTAAGAACCCTTTAGGGTCCACGATTCCCAAAGTGACAATTTTATTCGGGTGAGGTATGCACTGTGGGTGAAGTTGTGAAGTTTGATGCCAGACCTGATTTTCATAAATAATGGAGCCAAAACACTATGGGGTAGGGTATATCCTGGTGTAAATGTGAAGATGTATGAGCCCAGGACCCCTGCCCTGGACCCCCACCAAAGTTTTACTTGGAAGTAGCGGGCATTAGCAATGCATATAGGGCAGCCACCAGGGAGAGAGGTTGGAATGTCTGGCATAGGCTGCTGATTCTGGGGAGGCAGATGTCGAATCTCACCCCCCTCCCAAGTTTAAAGTGCCCCCAGTGTAAAGGGGGCCGCACTTAAATATTTCCCATTTTCTTCCTGAGGCAGAAAGGCTCTGCCTAAGACAACATCCAGTAAACCCCAGGACTGGCTGGGCCCCAGGATAACTGCATCCTGGCCTAATTTGTGGCTTCCCTGATGCCTTCCCACAGGAGGTATGGCAGGAGTGTGCCGAAGCGGCAGTGGCTTTATGGCTCCATTCTTTGCTAATGAGGTTCATGCTTAGCTGTACCACAGCTTCATTCTATCAGAAAGATGCATGTCACAAAAGGCAATGCCTCGCACGTCAGGCCTGTGACCATAAGAACATAAGAAATAGGAGCAGGTGTAGGCCAGCTGGTCCCTCGAGCCTGTTCCACCAATCAATAAAATCATGGCTGATCTGATCATGGACTCAGCTCCACTTCCCTGCCCATTCCCCATAACCCTTTACTCCCTTCTCGCTCAAAAATCTTTCCATCTCCACCTTAAATATATTCAATGACCCAGTCTCTGCAGCTCTCTGGGGCAGAGAATTCCATAGATTTACAACCCTCTGAGAGAAGAAATTCCTCCTCATCTCAGTTTTAAATGAGCAGCCCCTTATTCTGAGATTATGACCCCTCGTTTTAGTTTCCCCTATGAGTGGAAATATCCTCTCTGCATCCACCTTGTCGAGCCCCCTCATTATCTTGTATGTTTCGATAAGATCACCTCTCATTCTTCTGAACTCCAATGAGTATACACCCAAGCTACTCAACCTATCTTCATAAGTCAACCCCCTCATCTCCGGAATCAACCTAGTGAACCTTCTCTGAACAGCCTCCAATGCAAATATATCCTTCCTTAAATACGGAGACCAAAACTGTACGTAGTACTCCAGCTGTGCTGTACAGTTGTAGCAGGACTTCTCTGCTTTTATACTCTATCCCCCTTGCAATAAAGGACAACATTCCATTTGCCTTCCTGATTACTTGCTGTACCTGCACTCTAACTTTTTGTGTTTCATGCACAAAGACCCCAGAACCCTCTGTACTGCAGCACCTTGCAATTTTTCTCCATTTAAATTATAATTTGCTTTTCTATTTTTTCTGTCAAAGTGGATAACCTCATATTTTCCCACATTATATTCCATCTGCCAAATTTTTGCCCACTCACTTAGCCTGTCTATATCCCTTTGCAGATTTTTTGTGTCCTCCTCACAATTTGCTTTTCCACCCATCATTGGGCTCAGGTTTCGGACCCCCGCTAGAACGCCGCACATCGGAGAGGCCCGCTTAATTTGTAGAACGAAAATTGCGCCGAATACTTAGCTCGCGATTCTCCGATATCTGTAGGCCCATTTCCAGCTCGGCGCGGCGTAGCAGGAGCTGCTGGGGGTGGAGCTACAGCCCTGCGCCAAACACAGTGCCGGCAGCTACGCACGTGTGCAGTAGCTCCTGGCCCTCCCAGCGCATCCTGTCTCTGGGCAATGACCCTATCCCTGGCCGAAGGGACGTCGTCGTCATCGTCGTCGGCCCCGCCCGAAGTACTCCATGGCAGCCCGGCGGCAGCGGGGCCCGTTCAGCCCCCCCTCCCTCCCCCCCCGTTCAGACCCCTCCCTCCACCCCCATCCCCTCCTTCCCTCCTCCTCTCCACCTCTCCCCCCCCTTCCCCTCCACGCTCCCCCTCCCCCTATCCTCCCCTTCCCCCTCTCCTCCCCCCTCCTCCTCTCCGCCCCGTCCCCCTCCCCTCCTCCTCTCCTCCCCCCTCACCCCTCTCCTCCCCCTCTCCCCTATTCTAAACTAGTTGCTCCAAAAAAATAGGAGCAACTCAGGCCAAAACTTGAGCCCTTTGTATCATCAGCAAACTTGGCTACATTACACATGGTCTCTTCATCCAAGTCATTAATGTAGGTTGTAAACAGTTGAGGCCCAAGCACCGATCCCTGCGGCACCCCACTAGTTACTGTTTGCCAACTGGAAAATGACCCATTTACCCTGACTTTCTGTTTTCTGTTAGTTAGCCAATCCTCTGTCCATGCTAATATATTACCCCCAACCCCGTGAACGTTTATCTTGTGTAGTAACCTTTTATGTGGCACCTTATCGAATGCCTTTTGGAAATCCAAATACACCACATCCACTGGTTTCCCCTTATCCTGCTTGTTACATCCTCAAAGAACTCCAGCAAATTTGTCAAACATGATTTCCCTTTCATAAAACCATGATGACTCTGTTTGATTGAATTATGCTTTTCCAAATGTCCCGCTACTGCTTCCTTAATAATGGACTTCAGCATTTTCCCAACAACAGATGTTAGGCTAACTGGTCTATAGTTTCCTGCTTTTTGTCTCCCTCCCTTTTAAAATAGGGGCATTACATTCACGGTTTTCCAATCCGCCGGGATCGCCCCAGAAACCAGGGAATGTTGGTAGATTACAACCAATGCATCCACTATCTCTGCAGCCACTTCTTTTAAGACCCTAGGATGTAAGCCATCAGGTCCAGGGGACTTGTCCGCCTTTAGTCCCATTATTTTACTGAGTACTACTTCATTAGTGATAGTGATTGTATTAAGTTCCTCCCTCCCTATAGCTCCTTGATTATCCACTATTGGGATGTTTGTAGTATCTTCTACCGATACAAATGTCTCTGCCATTTCCCTGTTCTCCATTATTAATTCCCCAATCTCATCCTCTAGCGGGCCAACATTTACTTTAGCCACTCTTTCCCTTTTTATGTACCTGTAAAAACTCTTACTATCTGTTTTTATATTTCATGCTAGTTTACTTTCATAATCTATCTTCCCTCGCTTTATCATTTTTTTAATCGTTCTTTGCTGGCTTTTGAAAGTTTCCCAATCCTCTGGCCTCCCACTAGTCTTGGCCACATTGTATGCCCTTGTTTTTAAGTTGATACCATCCCTTGTTTCCTTAGTTAGCCATGGATGGTTATCCCTTCTCTTACAGTCTTTCCTTCTCATTGGGATATATTTTTGTTTCGAGTTATGAAATATCGCCTGAAATGTCTGCCACTGCTCATCAACCATCCCACTCTATAATCTATTTTCTAACTTTAGTCAACTCTGCCCTCATACCTTTGTAGTCTCCTTTATTTAAGCTTAGGACACTGGTTTGAGATCCAACTTACTCACCCTCCAACTGAATTTGCAATTCAACCATATTATAGTCATTCATTCCTTGTGGATCCTTTACTATGAGATCATTTATTAATCCTGTCTCATTACACAGTACTAGATCTAAGATAGCCTGCTCCCTGGTTGGTTCCGCAATGTACTGTTCAAGGAAACTATCCCGGATACACTCTATGAACTCTTCCTCAAGGCTACCCTGGCCAATTTTCTTTGTCCAATCAATATGAAGGTTAAAATTGCCCATGATTATTGCCGTTCCTTTTTTACCAGCTTCCATTATTTCTTGATTTGTACTCCGTTCAACACTGTAGCTACTATTAGGGGGTCTATAGCCTACGCCCACCAGCAACTTTTTCTCCTTATTATTTCTTATCTCCATCCAAACTGATTCAACATCTTGATCTTCTGAGCCAATATCGTTTCTCACTAATGCACTGACCTCTTCCTTTATTAACAGTGCTACCCCAACTCCTTTTCCTTTCTGTCTGTCCTTCCAAATGGTCAAATACCCTGAATATTTAGTTCCCAGTCCTGGTCACCTTGCAACCACGTCTCTGTAATGGCTATCAGATCATACCCATTTGTATTTATTTGTGCCGTCAACTCATCTATTTTGT
Source organism: Pristiophorus japonicus (assembly GCF_044704955.1). NCBI lineage: Eukaryota > Metazoa > Chordata > Chondrichthyes > Pristiophoridae > Pristiophorus > Pristiophorus japonicus. The sequence goes on along the minus strand of NC_091982.1, from coordinate 35,758,567 downwards.
TACGAATGCTACGTGCATTCAGATAAAGAGCTCTTAAATTAGTTTTTTTTACCATTTTTTCCTGCTTTGACCCCACTTTCTGATTCACCTTTATGTTTATACATTTTGTCCCTTCCTGGCACGCTCTGGTTTTCATTTCCCCCAGTGTTACCCTGCTCTATTGCCTTCTCCTTAGTCTTTGACTTTTTAAATTTTCACTCACCTGAATCCTCCCTCCCCACTAATTAGTTTAAAGCCCTCTCTACAGCCCGAGTTATTTGATTCGCCAAGAAGTCAGGCACCCAATTTACACCCTGCGCCCACCACCAGTGAGGGGGTCGCCACTGCGGAAACTTCATAAAATATATAATTTCTGGCTAGATTTTCAATAGAACTCGGCTATTCTGGACTGAACTTCACCTAAATGTGAAAATGTACTCTATAATATACTCTGTTCCCTTTGGGGAAAATGGAGATTTTCCATTGTAGCCTAACGAGGTGCAGTGAAGAAGAATGTTGGTAGGGCATCAAATATTGTTGGTAAGCTCCATTATGTTCTTCTGTACATTTCTCATTCACTTTTTCCCGTTGTTAAAAAACAGTACTTGTCCCTGCAGGTTTGTGATCATCAGTCATTGTGAGTTCATTACTGCTCACTTGCTTTATAATGATACTCGGCTCTTTTTGTGACTAGTGTAATACTTTCAGAAATCCAGCAGATGGCGCCCCTTTTATTGCATTTTTCATAACCAACTGTTATGATGCATGATAACATATATCTCTTAGCCAATCATATGGGGTGATTATAACCCTACCTGCCCAACGGGCGAGTGGGTCATTCAAATTGGCTGGGTGCCTTACGCACCAGCCCTGCCTGCGTCCGCCAGCTTCAATTTTAACCTACTCTTCTGAATAGGTGGAAAAAGAAAGAAAGACTTGGATTTATATACAAAAGCAAAATACTATAGATGCTGGAATCTGAAATAAAAACAGAAAATGCGAAACAGAGTTAACGTTTCAGGTCTGTGACCCTTCGTCAGAACGAAGTCTGAGCCACAGCTGGCTCTTAAAAAAAAAAAGGTCACCAAAAAGCACCCACCCACTGCTGGCCAGGTCCTTGTCATATATGCGGATTGGGGACCGACTGCAATTTTAATTGTGGACTAAGTGAGGAAACCGTTGAGGCTTTCCCGCCAGGTGAAGACAGCGGGAAGAGCATCTGGGACCGGAAAAGGACATTTCTCATCCTTACTTACAAACCACTCCATGGCCTTGCCCCTCCCTATCTCTGTAATCTTTTCAAACCTCACAATCTCAAGAGATGTCTGCGCTCCTCAAATTCTGGCCTCTTGAACAACCCTCATTATAACTGCTCAACCATCGGTGGGCGTGCCTTCAGCTGCCTGGGCCCTAAGCTCTGGAACTCCCTCCCCAAACCTCTCCACCTCTCTTTCCTCCTTTAAGATGCTCGTTAAAACCTACCTCTTTAAACAAGCTTTTGATCATCTGCCTTAATTTCTTCTGTGGCTCGGTGTCAAATTTATCTGTTTGTCTGTAACACTGTTGTGAATGAAGCGCCTTGGGACATTTTACTACGTTAAAGGCGCTCTATAAATAAAAGTTATTATTATTATTTAAGTTAAGTTATTTTACTTATCTTACTGGGGCCAGGAGGAGTAGGAGTAGGAGTTTATTTTCGGCCTCCCTGGGCTCGTCCCTCCTGCAAGGCCGTCCTGAACCCCCCCCTCCCTGCAACTTATCCTCTTGCTGGCAAACTTCCCTTCGGTGTCGGCCAGCGGTCTATTGCGGCTTGAAGATCTGCTCCCACCCGTTGGCCAGCTGCTTTTTCCGGCCCGTTATGGTACGGTAGCTTACTAGCGGCATGCAGATGAGGCACAGGAGTTAAAATTGCTCAGGCCCCATGTGCTGAGGTCAGGGGAGGTGGAGTTTGAGCACTCGCTCTGCTCCCCCTACTCGCCTGCCCGAATCCCGCTCCTGTTTAAAATCAGGACTATAGTTTCTAAATCATAAAATTATTTAATTGGTGTCGTTGGACCAGTTTGGACGTTATTTACAGGAGCAGATATCAATATAATGGCCCTGTATCAACTGCAAGATGCGTTAGGAGTGGAGGGGTCCAATATTGCACAGGAAACCTAGAAGTAATTTTCAGCTGGTCACTCACACTTCACAAGTGAACAAGAGCAGTCATGGCTGGCAGGAACAGCTGTGGAGAGTGCACTTTGGAGGGGCGCAGCACTCCTCAAGCTCGGCTCAGCTGGACACAGGTGCTGTATCCTGGGGGCTGTCGATGAAAAGAATAGTCAATAAGGGGCATCAGAAAATGTGCGATGTACTGACAGGCCTTCCAGGCCCACTGTCCACGATTGCAGAGAGAATGCAGGGAGTCCAGCGCAAGCAAGAGTGAGTTGATGTCACAAGGCATTACTTAGAAACATAGAAAATAGGTGCAGGAGTAGGCCATTCGGCTCTTCGAGCCTGCACCACCATTCAATATGATCATGGCTGATCATACACTTCAGTACCCCATTCCTGCTTTCTCTCCATACCCCTTGATCCCTTTAGCCGTAAGGGCCACATCTAACTCCCTTTTGAATATATCTAATGAACTGGTCTCAACAACTTTCTGTGGCAGAGGATTCCACATGCTCACAACTCTCTGAGTGAAGAAGTTTCTCCTCATCTCGGTCCTAAATGGTTTACCCCTTATTCTTAGACTGTGACCCCTGGTTCTGGACTTCCCCAACATCGGGAACATGCTTCCTGCATCTAACCTGTCCAATCCCGTCAGAATGTTATATGTTTCTATGAGATCCCCTCTCATTCTTCTAAATTCCAGTGAATACAAGCCTAGTCAATCCAGTCTTTCTTCATATGTCAGTCCTGAAATCCCGGGCATCAGTCTGGTGAACCTTCGCTGCATTCCTTCAATAGCAAGAATGTCCTTCCTCAAATTAGGAGACCAAAACTGTACACAATATTCAAGGTGTGGCCTCACCAAGGCCCTGTACAATTGTAGTAAGACCTCCGTGCTCCTATACTCAAATCCTCTCGCTATGAAGGCCAACATGCCATTTACCTTCTTCATCGCCTGCTGTACCTGTATGCCAACTTTCAATGACTGATGTACCATGACATCCAGGTCTCGTTGCACCTCCCCTTTTACTAATCTGTCGCCATTCAGATAATAATCTGCCTTCCTGTTTTTACCACCAAAGTGGATAACCTCGCATTTATCTACACTATACTGCATCTGCCATGTATTTGCCCATGCACCTAACTTGTCCAAGTCAACCTGCAGCCTCTTAGCATCCTCCTCACAGCTCACACTGCCACCCAGCTTAGTGTCATCTGCAAACTTGAAGATATTACATTTAATTTCTTTGTCTAAATCATTAATGTAAAATAGCTGGGATCCCAGCACTGAAACTTACAGTATCCCACTGGTCACTGCCTGCCATTCTGAAAAGGACCCGTTTATTCCTACTTTTTGTTTCCTGTCTGCCAAGCAGTTCTCTATCCACATCAATACATTACCCCCAATACCATGTGCTTTAATTTTGCACACTAATCTCTTGTGTGGGACCTTGTCAAAAGCCTTTTGAAAGTCTAAATACACCACATCCACTGGCTCCCCCTTGTCTACTCTACTATTTACATCCTCAAAAAATTCTCGAAGATTTGTCAAGCATGATTTCCCTTTCATAAATCCATGCTGTAAAGTGTCTTCTTCCCTGGATTGAGTGGCCAACTCTATGGAACATCAAATGCAGCAATCAAATAAGTCCATGCAGGCCTTGACCATAGCTGTGCTGACTCTGGCTACCAACATGTCTGGCGCCTTAAGTAGGATGACAGACACCTTAGACTTGGCCTTATGGCGCCGCACTGAGCTGCACCAAAGTGCTCTCCAGCAGATTGGCAGCAGTCAAGTTTGGATGGCCCATGAGAGAAACGATGGCGAAAGGGGACAGGAAAGTGGAGACTCCACTCAAAGTGCCCCCATTTCTCATTCATTGTTCCTCTCTCAGTCAGTACCTGCCATGCTGCCTCCTCTCCTGATGGCTAAGTCTGCCCCTGCACAGGTGCAAGAGCAGCAGTCTTTGAGGGGGCCCTCACGGGTCTTAAATCCGGAGATCTTTGGCCAAGAGCATCTCAGCAGTCAGAGCAGGGATCTGAGCAACCTGCCTCTACCTCTGCTTGCCTTTTCAGTTGTTTGTTTATGAAAAGGAAGACATAAATTGACAGGAAGTAATGGGAGGATGTACAAGGGTAGTTGGTTGGTAGCAGGGCTGCGTTGTGTCAATGGAATTGGCGGGGGCGGGGTGATGAGATTTTCCATTGGATGTCATTGTAACGGTGACTAACTGAACCTTACAGCTGTAAGGGAATTCCTGGCATCCCGGGCCGCATGTGAGCAGCTGGTGCTGTGATAGGTTCGCACTCTTCTTCTCCTCCTCCTCAGAGTCCTCCCCAGATGATGTATGCTCCACACCTTGTTCCTCCTACAGCTCCAATCCTCGCTGCTGCACTATGTTGTACAGAGTGCAGCTCACCATGACCATTCTGGATAGCTTGGCTGGGGAGTACTGAAGGACGCCTCCAGATCTGACCAGGAACCTGAAGTGCCTCTTGAGCATGCCGATCGCTTGTTCAATGACACATCTGGCTGTCATTTGGCTTTCGTTGAGCTTTATTTGGCTGGATTCCTCAACAGCCAAGTTTGAAGGGAGTATCCTTTGTCTCCTAGCAGCCATCCCTTAAGTCTGCTTGCAGGTCCAAAGGGCCAAGAGAGCTTGGACTGACAAAGGGCGAAAGCATCGTGGCAGCTCCCTGGGAATGTGGGCACACCTGCATAACCCTTTTCCTATGGTAGCACACCAGCTGCACATTGATGGAGTGGAACCGATTGTGGTTAATGAATACTCCTGGTTAATCTGGGGCTATGCCGATTGGCACACGTGTGCAGTGCATGATAGCCTGCACCTGTGGGAAGCCAGCACACCTGAGTACCCAATCATTCTGACTGGCTTTATCACAGGTGAAGTTGACATAATAGCCAGGCCTGGCAAACATCCCATAAGTGACCTGCATTTGTGCACAGTCGACTGGGAGATCCTGGATACGTCTTCGACAAAGTTCTGGAAGGAGATGGAGGCAAAAAAGCTGAGGGCGATGGTCACTTTCACAGCGATTGGTAATGTGTGGCCATCAGGTCCTGCAGGGAGCAGGTCTTCTTCTAGGAGGCTGCAAGTGCCTGTCATCACCTGACGCAACAACCTCAGCCTCCGGAGGCACTGCTCTTCTGAGAGGTCAAGGAAGCTGAACTTCTGCCTGTACACCGTGTTACACGGGTAGTGCCTCCTGCAAGTTCAACCCCTCTGCTGCTCCTCTCTCTGCTCACCACCTACAGGTCTCTCAGTGAGCAGGCTTCTGGTGCTGCTGATGGTCACCTTGATACTCGACCGAGGTCCAATCTAAGGCAGCCAAGCTGCCACATATCGTGATCTGAGTCTCAAAACGTCCAAACTGTGGAAACAAACCTCTCACCATAAGTATTGTGAACAAACCCTTTCCCAGCTGTGAGCACTGAGTATTTATTGCAATATTTGCCTGATTTCTAATGAGCCCCGTGATCTTGCTTTGTGTTCTCGCCTTGGTTTCACTAGCGAGTTTCAGGAAGCCCAGGAAACCTGTGGATGTGCCGTTAAGTCTGTTGAAATATCACTGCAGTCCAGCAATTTAAATTGCTAACCCGCCTCTCCCTCTCTCTCTCAAGGGGTTTATGCGCAAACATCCAAACGCGCCGGAGTTAAACACGGGTGTCAGCGGGCTGGAGCCAGCTTAAAAATGTGCTTGCATTTTCCACGGACTTAACCTTCCACACGCACCTCAATCCAATCGCTGCTTCACGTTGAAATTCCCCCAGTGAGTCTTTCAGAATAACTACGGCTATTGGTGGAATGGTTTTAGATGCTTAAGGATCATGGGGTTGGGGGCAGTTGGCCGAAGGGTTTAGAGGAAAAGATCCCATAGCACTTTCCTGAAGAACAGGGAATCTCCTAGTTTCCTGGTCAGCATTCATCTCTCAACCAACATTGTGAGACTATTGCTGTCTGTAAATTGACCGCCTTGTTTGCCGACAACAGTGAGAGTCACTTCAAAAGTACTTCATTGGCAATTTGAGACATCCTGATACTGTGAAAGACACTATATAAAGCCAGAAGCATTTCAGATTTCCACCATCCACAGTATTTTGCTTTTGTACTTTAGAAATGCAAATGCTTCTTCTGCTATCAGAAATCATTTATTGTTTTTTTTATCTTACTTATTCAGACTGGACTGCATTCCCTTTTAAAGCGTGACTTGTTTTATTTCTGATGTCCAGTATAATTAAACATATTGTTCCCAGTGGATAGAACTTATGTTTCACTTATATGAATTATTCGGAGATATTCTCAGCAAGATGTTTTACTTTCTGGTAATCAACTACAAATGGTTACTTGACAAACTTGCAGTGGTTAAGCCAGAAGTATTAATCATTCAATTTGACCATTACCATATATACACTGCAGGGAGTGTTTTGCCCATCCATGTTCAACATGACACTCCATTACCAGCAAAATTAAACAGATCATAATCTCAATGAAATTGACCCACCAACAACAGAATGTATACAAATCAATAAATACCACTTTTTATGGGAGCAATTCAAAGTGAGTTTTGTGTCTTTGGGTTCAGACATTATAAACCAGAATGTGATTTGTGCTAAATTAGCAGATCCAAGGTGTGGCGATGGTAGGGGTTAGGCTTTGGAGCTTTTGGATTACTAATCAACAATTGCTGCTGGAATTCAACATGTGGACATCAGGAAAGGACAAGATTGGGTTTGCTTATGATGCCCACAAGCTCCACCAACGCATACTGTTTTTTCTCTCTCTGGTTTTGTGCCTTTCCCACGTGACTACACGGCTGCAAGTGGACAGGGAATGTGTAGGAAGTGTAAACAGGCCGATGTAACCTGGGCTTTTCCCCTGACCATTCGCATGCACACTTTGGCTGCCGCTCCGGACCCGAGCCATTCAATACTTTTCCACTTTTCCTCCTCTTTCTTTTTCTCTCTATCCCTCCCTGACCATTCTCTCCTGTCATCATGTCTCCTTTCATCTCTCCTCTCTCGGATACTTTGCCCTCCTAAATCCCTACCCCAATCCTTCATTACTCTTCGACCTTCCTACTTCCCTGCCGCCGTCCCAGGCTTGACTCCCTCCTAGATCAGCCTACAGTTTCCCTCTGTGTCTCTCTTGGCATCCTACAAAAGGTCCATCGAGGCACTCGCCGCTTCCTTCTTACAAGCAGCAATCCAAACTGTCCCCTCCTACTCTCTCGCTGACCTTCCCGCCCAGCGTGCCCACTGGGGGCCAATCTCCTCACAATCCAATTCATCCCCCCCCCCCCAGCGCTGACCCTGTGGATGCTGGCAGTGGGGCAGTCATCACTGACCCTTTCCGCATCTCACTCCAGAACGTCGGTTCACTTGTGAACAAGTCCCTTCCCATCCACGAGCTTACCGTGGATGATGGCATTGACATCCTGGCCCTGATGGAAACCTGGTTGAAGGGCAATTACACCTTAACCTTAAATCCTCGCCTGGCTATACCTTCCACCACTTGCCCCACGTGGTGGCGACGTGGCTCTCATCAGCAAATCACACCTTGGTCTGTCCCCCTACTCCTCCAGCACTTTCTCCTCCTTCAAGCATCTCACCCTCATTTAAAATTCTCATTCTCTACCCAAGGACCATAAAAAGTTTATTACCGATATCCCTTCACTACTCTTCTCCCTCTGCCTCTGCACCGAACAACTTCTCATCCTCGGTGATTTCAACCTCCATCTCAATTCATCATGCTCTCTATCCTCTGAATTCACTAGCCTCCTCTCCTTCCTTAATCTCTCCCTCCATGTAAACTCCCCAACCTATATTCACGACTACCCCCTTGACCTTGCCAACTCTCGTGGCCTCGCTACTCTCTGCGTGTCAGTCGTAGATAAGGCCATCTCTGACCACTTCATTGTATCGCTCTCCATCCACATCCCCCTTCCAACAGCCCCCCCCAACCCTACCTCCTCTTTCCGCCCCTGGTAAAACTCCTGACTCTCTTACAACTGAACTTATGAACTCCCAACTGTCCAGCTTTGGCCCTCCATTCATCATGATATTTCTGAGGCTACCAATCTGCTCAACCATACCCTCACCATCACCTTTGATGCCCTAGTCTCTGTTAAACAATTACTCTCCCTCTCCCTGGCCATTCACCCTGGTACAGCGCTGATCTTCGCAGACTTGAACGGATATGGCGGACAACTGGTTTTGCCATTCACCGCCAGATCTGGCTGGACCACATAAGGCACTATCGGGTCCTGTTCTCATCTGCCAAAATTGCTCATTATTCCAGAATCATTCTGGAATGTAAAGATAAACCCTGGCTTCTATTCTCCACTGCAAACCACCTTTTTAAACTCCTCTCCCCTGTCTCTGCCCTCACCTCCGACAATAAGTGTGAGGAGCTCATGGACTTCTTTGTCTCTAAGATTGAGACCATCCGTTTAGCCATCTCTGCCACTTCCCTTCCTTCCCCTAGCCCACCGGGTCAAACATCCTCTAAGGATCTCCCCCTGCCCTAGCCCTGACCTCACATCTTTCTCCAGTTTCTCTCCGATCTCCCCTCATGACCTTTCTGACCTCATCCTGTCCATGAGACTGACTTCCTGCTTCCTTGACCCTATTCCCACCAAACTGCTGCCCAACTTCCTTTTCTGGCTCCCATGTTAGCTGATATTGTTAACGGTTCCCTCTCCTCAGGTACTGTCCCCCCCCCCCCTCAAATTTGCTGTCATCACCCCTCTCCTCAAAAAAAAACAACCCTCGAACCCTCTGTCCTTGCAAACGACAACCCCATCTCCAACCTCCCTTTCCTCTCCAAAGTCCTTGAACGTGTTGTCGCCTTCCAAATCAGTGCACATCTTTCCCGCAATTCCATGTATGAATCATTCCAATCCAGATTCCACACCTGCCACAGTACCAAAACAGCTCTCATCAAAGTCAGAAATGACATCCTTTGTAACTGTGACAAAAGCAAACTGTCCCTCCTCCTCCTTCATGACTTGTCTGCAGTCTTTGACACGTTTGCCTATGCCATCCTTTTCCAACACCTCTCCACCATCGTCCAGCTGGGTAAGACTGCACTTGCCTGGTTCCATTCTTACCTATCTAACCATAGCCAGAGAATCACCTGCAATGGCTTCTCTTCCGCTCCTGCATCGTTACCTCTGGTGTCCCCCAAGAATCTATCCTTGGCCCCCTCCTATTTCTCATCTACCTGTTGCCCCTCGGCGACATCATCCAAAAACACGGCGTCAGTTTCCATATGTACGCTGATGACAACCAGCTCTACCTCACCACCACTTCTTTCGACCCCTCCACGGTCTCTAAATTGTCAGACTGCTTGTCCGACATCTAGTTCTGGATGAGCAGAAATTTTCTCTAATTTCAATATTGGGAAGACCGAGGACATTGTTTTCAGATGTTACCACAAACTCCATTCTCTAGCCACTGACTCCATCCTTCTCCCCAACTTCTGGCTGAAACTCATCTTTTACCCTGAAATGAACTTTCGACCACATATCTGCAGCATAACTAAGACCGCTTATTTCCACTTCCTGTTTCTGCCCTTGCCTCAGCTCATCTGCTGCTGAAACCCTCATCTATGCCTTTGTTACCTCTAGACTTGACTGTTCCAACGCACTCCTGACTGGCCTCCCACATTCTACCCTATGTAAACTAGAGCTGATCCAAAACTCAGCTGCCCGTGCCCTAACTCGCACCAAATCCCGTTCACCCATCAGCCCTGTGCTCGCCGACCTACATTGGCTTCCAGTTAAGCAATGCCTCGATTTCAAAATTTTCATCCTTATTTTCAAAATCCCTCCATGGGATCGCCCCTCCCTATCTCTGTAATCTTCTCCAACCCCACAACCCCCCGAGATGGCTGCGCTCCTCTAATTGTGTTGATTATAATCACTCAACCATTGTTGGCCGTGCCTTCTGTTGCCTAGGCCCCAAGCTCTAGAACTCCCTGCCTAAACATCTCCGCCTCTCTACCGCTTTCCTCCATCAAAACCTCTTTAAAAGCACTCCTTAAAACCTCCCTCTTTGACCAAGCTTTTGGTCACCTGTCCTAGTTTCTCCTTATGCGGCTCGGTGTCAAATTTTTAATCTTATAATACTTCCGTGAAGCCCCTTGGGACATTTCACTATGTTAAAGGTGTTATATAAATACACGTTGTTGTTGTCTAGGATTTCAGATAGTGACCACTTGGGCAATATTCCAGAAGGGAAGCTGATCCGAGTGGATCCATACACCAACATGTGAGAGGTAGTTTTTATATATGACAGAGAATATATATAAAATCCCCTTAGTTCCAAAGCTGTTTGCACTTATGATTCCACAGGTATCACAAGACAGGCAGTGCCTTCTGCATTCGGCAGATGTGCAATTTGCTTGTACCTGCATCATTACAGCTAGATGTGGTGGTGAAACTTCTGGTATGAGTCAGTATCATCAGGAAATAAGGAGACAACACTGAAGGGAATAGAAAATCTACTGAATCTCATGATGAGATGAATGGCGTGTATCCATATTTCTTTATTGTATCCCACTCTACTGTGACATGCAATTTGTTACGTGGTTTGTTAATGTGCAGAGTTATCTTTTCATATCTGGAGAAAAGAGTCAAATGGCAGCTTGCATGCATGAACTGGCATCTAATATAATACTGGGACACTTGTTCAAATCCTCTGTACATAAACCTAAAAAATTGCTTTTCATATCCTCTGTCCAGCTCTTAATAGTGCAAACACTTATTACTGCACTTTTTCATAATAATCCCTGTTTATCCTCATGACATCAGTGCACCATGATGCAACTGCCTTCCAACTACAATGCTCTCCAATTAAAAAAAAGAAAAATATCAAAATCACAAAAATTAAAAATTGAAAACATTTAAAACAGAACTCTTGCCAAGATTTGGGATTACATAGTGTTTATTCCATTCACGAAGCAAGGCATACCATTACCCACTTGTGACTTAATTATTTATGAGTATTTATTTATATTATTTATCTAGACAGTCTCAATCACAGAATAAGAACTGTAACTCCTTCTTCCAGTCAAGTATTTTCTGTTTACATTACATCTATTTTGATGAGTTATGTCTAATAAATAGGTGCTATCATCTTCCAATGTGATATGAAATTCATGATAAGAGACTCATTTTCTGATTTAGTTTCACATGACTGAAGTGAATGTCAAGAATTCCAGTGTTGAGTTTGGAACACCTTGCACTATTTTCCCTCCATAGGAATTAATAGACGGAAAATAGTTATGTATGGAAACTCATGTGGGTTATGATTACCTCGGCATTCACATTCCTAATATATACTCCCATCATGTGAAATACTGCATCAGGAAGGCTAAATTGTAAAACGTGGCTAAGCATCCTCAAGAAAACTAGGGAGGAGATAGCAGAGGCACTAGATTATATAAAAGTTCCATAGAAGAGGGGATAGTGCTAGAGGACTGGCAGACAGCTAATGTTGTTCCTGTATATCCTGCATACAGCTAAGGAATACCCTGTATACAACTAAGGAGCCTGACACATAAAAGTTCATGGTCACAGTCACCTTCACAGCCACTGGCAATGCATTGTTCTCCTGTCCTGAGGTTGCAGTTGTGGCTGTAGCTGGTGGCAGATTTCAGTGAGGACATCCTTACTGAAGCACAGATGCTGTAGACTTTAGCAACTTTAAAGCACTCTAGAAAGCGTCAAACACTTGTATAGTCATAGCGACAGCCAGTAGGAAGCAATCAGCAACCAACCAAAGTGACTGATCTCTTTAAGTGGTGCTGGCGGCGGGTCCTTCCTGCTGCTGGATGCGTGTACAGCTGTGCGGGTTTAAGAAAGGGCGTTAGCTGGAGCGTTGAGCACCAAAATGGCGGCGCTGGCATCAAATCAGCATTGCACGCTGAGTATCGTGATGATAGGCCTACTCTACATACTTCCGCTGGACGCTCACTGCGTGTGTGCTAACGCCCTCACCAGGATGGCATGCGGTGCAACTCGCAGCAGAAGTGTGCGCACATGCCTCGGATGCCATTTTGGAGCCAAAACAACAGGCGTTAAGGAGCCGAATTTTGCAGCCAGAGTCTCTAATATTAATTACAAGTCTGTTTTATGACCAAAACTGCTGCCAATGGAGCACACTATGCAACACCACGGTGGCTCCCAAAGCACCAAACATGGCTGTGGCTCACTTGCTCCAAAGAAAATTGTAAGTTGACTCTTCTGCCCGGCACGGTGTCTACAGAAGAGCCAGTTAATGCCAGAAATGCTGTTGGGCAAGTCACTATTTATATGGTCAGCCCACACTGCGATACGTGTGTGCGCTAGGTCCGTGCAGCAAAGCAGGTCCCCGGCCATCTTGGTTAATCCTTGCCACTGGACCAAGACCTAGCTCTGTCAAGCCCATGTGGTGGTTGGTATGTAACGGTCACCACACGTTAAAAATACACACGCACAGGCATCTTCCACCCCCTCAATTGGAGTTCAGTACTGGAACATCCAGTCCTTCATAGAAACACCTGTGAACTCGAGGAAGCAAGTCATCCTCGTTTGAGGGATCGCCGATGATGATTTATACATAGTGGACGGGGATCGAAACTGCAAGCTGCCCATTCCAAATGTGGGACAATTGCCAACTTTGAGCTCGAGTTTTTTTCACTAGAACTGAGAAGGGTAAAGAACGACCTCATGGAGTTCTTCAAGATCATGAAGAATTATGATGATGTATTTAGTGATAGATGGTTTTCAGTGGTTGGTGACATGGTAATGAGGGAGCCACAAATTGCCGATAATAATTAAAGAATTAAAGAGACTTAAAGGAGAGGTTAGATATATTTATTTACTAAGTGAATGGTTGGAATGTGTAATTGTGCACCACAAACAGTTGTTGAACCAAAATACATAAATTATTTTACAAGAGGATTAGACAATTTAAAAAGAAGTATTGTGTTCCTAACACAGATGAGGCTGCACACAGGGAGGTTAAAGTAACAGTGACCTCAGTCTTTAATAAGACACTCCAGAGTGAGGAACAGGCCTTAGGGGCTGGCTTATATACAGTGCTCCCAAGGGATGCTGGGATCCCTTGGGACTTCAGGGGATGAGCTCCCTGGTGGCGGAACATGGGAGTGCATGCTTTACAGATACACAACATCACTCCCCCCCAAAGTCAAAGTGAAAATTATTTACAAGGTGAGGCGGTTGGGAGCCTTTCTTTCCCTGGTGGACCGCCTTGGTACAAATGCGGGTCATGAATTCTTTAAATTCGGCACTGGTGAAACATGGCCCGTTGTCACTGACCAGTATGTCAGGCAGGCCGTGGGTAGCAAACATGGCCCTCAGGCTTTCAATGGTGGCGGTGGCGGTGCTTCCCGACGTTATTTCACATTCAATCCATTTTGAAAAAGCATCCACCACCACCAGGAACATTTTACCGAGAAATGGGCCCGCATAGTCGACATGGATCCTCGACCATGGTCTGGAAGGCCAGGACCACAAACTTACTGGTGCCTCTCTGGGCGCATTACTCAACTGAGCACATACGCTGCATTGCCGTACACAGGACTCTAAGTCAGAGTCAATACCGGGCCACCACACGTGGGATCTGGCTATCGCTTTCATCATTACTATATCCGGGTGTGTGCTGTGGAGATCCGAGATGAACGTCTCCCTGCCCTTTTTTGGTAGTATTATGCGGTTACCCCACAACAGACAGTCTGCCTGAATGGACAGCTTGTTCTTTCGCTGCTGGAACGGCTTGATTGGCTCTTACATTTCAATGGGAATGCTGGCTCAGCTCCCATGCAGTACCAGTTTTTTACTAGGGACAGCAGAGGATCTTGGCTGGTCCAAGTCCGAATCTGGCGTGCCGTGACAGGTGATTTATCATTTTCAAACGCTTCCATCACCATCAACAAGTCTGCGGGCTGCACCACTATCAACTAGTTTGCAGGCTGCGCCATTTCCACCACCGTGGTGGGCAATGGTTGCTGACTGAGAGCATCCGCACAGTTCTTGGTGGCTGGTATAATTGTACGCTGATAGCGCGAGTGCCCACCTTTGTATGTGGGCTGAGGCATTAGTATTTATCCCCTTGTTTTCAGCAAACAGGGATGTGAGGGGCTTGTGATCGGTTTCCAGCTCAAATTTGAGGCCAAACAGGTACTGATGCATTTTCTTTACCCCGAACACACACCCTAATGCATCTTTCTCAATCATGCTGTAGGCCCTCTTGGCCTTAGACAAGCTCCTGGAAGCATAGGCGACAGGTTGCAACTTCCCTGCAATGTTAGCTTGTTGTAATACTCACCCAACTCTGTACGACGACGCATCACATGCTAGCACAAGTCTTTTACACGGGTTATACAATACAAGCAGCTTGTTGGAGCATAAAATGTTCCTGGCTTTCTCAAAAGCAATTACTTGTTTTTTTCCCCCATACCCAGTTCTCACCTTTGCGCAATAACACATGTAGGGGTTCTAAAAGGCTGCTTAACCCCAGTAGGAAGTTACCAAAATAGTTGAGGAGTCCCAGGAACGACCGCAGATCCGTGACGTTCTGTGGCCTGGGCGCGTTCCTGATAGCCTCTGTCTTGGCGTCAGTGGGCCGAATGCCGTCTGCCGCGATCTTTCTCCCCAAAAACTCCACTTCTATTGCCATAAAGACGCATTTCGACCCCTTCAGCTGCAGCCCTACGTGATCTAGTCGCTGGAGGACCTCCTCCAGGTTTTGTAGGTGCTCAGCGGTGTTCCGACCCGTGACCAATATGTCGTCCTGAAAGACCACCGTGTGTGGTACCGACTTGAGTAGGCTCTCCATGTTTCTCTGGAAGATCGCTGCAGCCGACCGAATTCCAAACGGGCATCTGTTGTAAATGAACAGTCCCTTGTGCGTGTTGATGCAGGTGAGGCCCTTCGAAGACTCCTCCAGCTCTTGCGTCATGTAGGCCGAAGTCAGGTCGAGCTTGGTGAATGCCTTGCCTCCCTCCAGCGTCGCAAATAGGTCATCTGCCATAGTTAGCGGGTATTGGTCCTGTAGCGAGAAACGATTAATACTTACTTTATAATCGCCGCAAATCCTGACCGTGCCATCAGTTTTGAATACTGGAACAATCGGGCTGGCCCACTCGCTGAATTCCACTGGGGAGATGATTCCCTCGCGTTGCAGCCTGTCCAGCTCGATTTCCACTCTCTCCCTCATCATGTGAGGTACCGCTCGCGCCTTGCGGTGAATGGATCGTGCCTCTGGGACCAAGTGGATCCGCATCTTCGCCCCGGAGAAGTTTCCAATGCCTGGCTCAAAAAGGGAAGGAAATTTGTTGAGAACCTGGGTACATGAGGCCTCATCGACATGTGATAGCGCTTGGATGTCATCCCAGTTCCAGCGGATTTTGCCCAGCCAGCTCCTTCCAAGCAGTGTGGGGCCATCACCCAGGACAATCCAAAGTGGCAGTTCGTGCACCGTGCCCTCGTAAATGACCTTAACCATGGCGCTGCCCAGGACAGTGATAAGCTCTTTGGTGTACATTCTCAGTTTCGTGTGGATGGGGCTCAGGGCTGGTCTGAATGCCTTGTTGCACCACAGTCTCTCAAACATCTTTTTACTCATGATGGATTGGCTAGCACCAGTGTCCAGTTCCATTATAGGTGGACATTTCATTGAAAATGTGTACACTCCATGTACTTCAGCATCTGTCTCCTCTCTCTGAGGCTCAAAATTGCTTTGTTCCACCATGGACCGATCTTCCTCTGCCACGTGGTGGTTAGCAGGTTTTGCAGAGTTTGCAGCTCGTTTGCAAGCTCGTTGGAGGTGCCCCATTGTTCCACAGCTCTTGCAAACATACCCTTTGAAGCGGCATGAATAGGCCAACAAGGTGTGAATTGCCTTGCATTCATCCTTTGTTGGGGTTCTGAGTCATCCGGGTCACCTGAGGCCTGCTGGCAGTTGCAGACTCATGGTTTCTGCCCTGTACATTTCTGCTCACAAACACAGTTCCAGTTAATTTATGAACATTGCTAGCACTTGTGTGCTGAAAGATTTGTTTGGTGTTATCGCTGGTGGACATAAACGCCTGTGCCATCGCAATGACCTTACTGAGGGTCGGTGTCTCTACAGTCAAAAGTTTTCGTAGGATGGTCTCATAGCCTATACCCAGTACAAAATAGTCTCCGAGCATTTGCTCCAGGTTAGCATCAAACTCACATTGTCCTGCAAGTTGCCTTAGCTCGGCGATGTAGCTCGCCACTTCCTGACCTTCAGATTGCTGGCACGTGTAAAACCGATACCTTGCCATCAGCACGCTCTCCCTCGGGTTAAGATGCTCCCGAATCAGTGTACACAGCTCCTCATATGACTTATCTGTGGGTTTCACAGGAGCCAGAAGATTCTTCATGACACTGTAGGTCGGTGCCCCACAGACTGTGAGGAGGACCGCTCTCCTTTTTGCAGCAATTCCTTCTCCGTCCAGCTTGTTGGCTACAAAGTACTGGTCTAGCCGTTTGACATAGGCTTCCCAGTCCTCACCCTCCGAGAACTTCTCCAGGATGCCCACAGTTTGCTGCATCTTTGCATTGGATTTGTATTTTCGTCGTCAGTTATTGTGTTCCCAACACAGATGAGGCTGCACACAGGGCGGTTAAAATAACAGTGACCTCAGTCTTTAATAAGACACTCCAGAGTGAGGAATAGGCCTTCGGGGCCGGCTTATACACCCCCCTGCTCCCAAGGGTTGCTGGGATCCCTTGGGACTTCAGGGGATGAACTCCCTGGTGGCGGAACATGGAAGTACATGCTTTACAGATACACAACAAGAGGAATATTAAAGGGGAGTGGGTAGAAGAATGAGATTAGACTGGGTGGCTCATGTTCAGAAAAACCAATGCAGACTTGTTCAGCCAAAAGGCCTGTTTCTGTGCTGTAAAATTCTATGATTCAGTGTTGTAGTGAATGAGAGGTTTGTCTTATAGTGAATAAGACGTTTGTTTTACACTGCTGTGCTGAATGACAGGCCTATATCAAACTGCTATAGTTAATGAGAAACCTCAAGCTGCTATAGTAACTGAAAAAAAGCCTTCCTGACACTGCTGAGAGTTTTGTTTCACACTGCTGCACTGATGAGACCTGCATTACACAACTGTACTGAATGAGATCTACATCAGAGTCCTGTAGTTAATGAGTGAACTTGCTTGCACTGTTGTGGTGAATAAACGGCTTGTATTACACTACTGTAGTAAATGAGAGGCCTACCTCACCTAACACTAGACTTCCAGCATTTGCTGTTTTATTTCAGAATTCCAACATTTCCAGTTTTGTTTTTGTTATGTATGCAATAAAGGTTCAAACTGAGTAATGTTTAACTAAGCAAGGTACAACCTTGCCTGTGCTTTATTTAGTCCCAAAGTGCCTGACTCACAAAATGGCTGGCCTTTTATACCCTAGCAACACAGTGGCTTCCAACAATTACACTATCTGGTGGCTACAAACAGAATGTACATACATGACAATACCCCCCTCTGAGATCGTATCACAGTTTTTCACAGGTTGAGATGGTTCGTTGCTTTACACTCCCGGGTTGACCGTCTCAGTTCAATTCCAGCATTTGGTGAGTGTGCGGAGTCTATTGTGGCTGGTGGCTGGATGTCTGACTTGTTGGGGGCGGCAGTGACCATGTCAGGAATTGCAAGTCCATTTTTATTGAATAAGTCCGTGATGGAAATTCCAGGCTCACTGATGACCCTTGAGTTCACTGAAGGCTGCTGGTAGGTTGGTTGGTCATCGACGGTTTCTTCGTCCGACTGCTCTGGCTCATCTGTGTGCCTCAGCTTTGTTTGATCCATGTGTTTCCTGCAAGCTTGCCCATTCTTGAGCTTAATAACAAATACTCTGTTGCCCTCCTTGGCCATGACCGTACCAGAGATCCACTTGGGACCCTGACCATAATTCAACACAGATACAGGATCATTAACAGAAATCTCGTGTGACACAGTTGCACGATCGTGGTACCCTTGTTGACTCTGTCTTCTGTACTCAACGTGATTACTTAAATCCTGGTGTACAAGAGATAACTTGGTCTTAAGACCTCTTTTCATCATGAGTTCAGCAAGCGAGACCCCTGTGAGTGTGTGGGGTCTTGTCCTGTAACTCATCAGTATGCAAGACATGCGGGTCTGCAGTGATCCTTGGGTTACTCTCCTCATGCTTTGCTTGATAATTTGTACTGCACGTTCTGCTTGCCCATTTGGATGCAGGCTTGAATGGTGCTGACCTTATATGTTTTATGCGATTAAGTTTTATAAACTCCTGAAACTCCTGACTGGTGAAGCACGACCCATTGTCGCTCACCGCTATGTCAGGCAGACCATGTACCGCGAACATGACATTGAGATTCTCTATGGTTGCCATGGACGTACTGGATGACATGATTATACATTCTATCCACTTCGAATAAGCATCAACCGCCACTAAAAACATCTTGCCCAGGAAGGGACCTGTAAAATCTACATGGATCCTGGACCAAGGTTTGGACGGCCATGACCACAGACTCAGCAGCGATTCCGCTGGTGCTTTGCTGAGCTGCATGCAGGTGTTGCACTGATGCACGCATGCTTCCAGCTCAGAATCAATTCCTGGCCACCATACATGGGACCTGGCGATGGCCTTCATCATTACTATATCAGGATGTGTGCTGTGTAACTCATGCACAAACTTCTCTCTCCCTTTCTTAGGCATAACAACACAATTGCCCCACAATATGCAATCTGCTTGAATAGACGGTTTGTCCTTGCGATGAATGTACAGCTTGACCTCCTCGCACATTTGCTTAGGTATGGCAGACCAATCCCCTTTGAGGATGCAACTCTTTACCACCGATAATATCGGGTCCTGGCTGGTCCAGGTCTTAACTTGTTGAGCCATAAAAGGGGTACCTTCACTCTTAAAAGCATCCATGACTAACATTAAATCTGCCGGTTGTGGCGTTTCCACCGCCGGTGTGGGCAACAGCAACCGGTTCAAAGCATCGGCACAATTCTTTGTGCCAGGTCTGTGGCGAATGCCATAATCATAGGTCGATAATGTCAGCGCCCACCTTTGGATGCAGGATAAAGCATTGGTATTCATATCTTTGCTCTCGGAAAACAACAAAATGAGCGGCTTATGGTTGGTCTCTAATTTGAACTTCAGACCGAGCAGGTATTGATGCATCTTTTTAACACTGTACACACACTCTAAAGCTTCTTTTTCTACCATACAGTAGGCTCTTTCTGCTTTAGACAAACTTTTGGATGCATACGCGACAGGTTTAAGTTTCCCCGACTCATTGGCTTGTTGTAACACGCAACCAATTCCATATAATGATGCGTCACAGGCCAAAACTAAACGTTTACATGGGTCATAAAGTACCAGCCTTCGGTAATGGGTACTGATCTTGTTTCGAAACCCTGTTGATTGTAGCCTTGTAGTCGTCACAGATTCTGACTGTGCCATCACTTTCCAGCACAGGAACAATGGGGCTGGCCCATTCATTAAATTCGACCGTGATATGATCCCTTCACGCTGGAGTCTGTCCAATTCAATTTTGACCTTCTCCCTCATCATATACGGCACTGCCTGAGCTTTATGATGGACGGGTCTTGCTTCTGAGTGGATCTGCACCTTGGCTCCCATGAAGTTGCCGATACCCGGTTCGAACAGCGAGGGGAACTTGCTCAATCCTTGGGCACGTGTATCTTCCTCCGACGACAACACCTTTATGTCGTTCCAGTCACATCTGATTTTCTCCAACCAACTCCTGCCAAGCAGCATTGGGCCATTGCCTGGCTCAATCCACAGCGGTAACTCGTGAACCGCACCATTATGCGACACATTAATTTGTGCACTGCCAATCACCTTTATCAGTTCTTTGTTGTACGTGCGCAGCTTGGCATTAATAGAGCTTAGCCTGGGCCTCGCAGTCTTAGTATCCCGCAGCTTATTAAATGCTCTCTCGTTCATGATCGATTGACTCGCCCCTGTGTCCAGTTCCATCGATACCGGTATCCCGTTAAACTTCACATTAATCAAAATTGGTTTACTTTTGGTTATTGAAGAGTACAGTCCATACATTTCCTCCTCTGGCATCTCAGATTGCGTATCCGGATCCGCGCTAGTCTGACTCTCATCCTCCACGTGGTGTGTCGCAGCTCACTTGCTCATCTGCGGACACTTGCGCTGGAGATGCCCCACTCTCAGACAGCCTTTGCAACAATGTTGCTTAAATCGGCACTGCTGGTATCAATGATTTCCCCCACAATTCCAACACAGAGAAGTGGGATATATTCCCGCCGGCGGACTTTGGGCAGCCACAGGTTTCGCGAACGCAACTGGATAGGCCCTGCCATGTGCCGCTCTGCCGAATGCCGAATCATTCGCGAATGCAGCCAGATAGGCCCTGCCATGTGCCGCTCTGCCGAACACCGAATCAATCGCATTTACAGTACTTGCCGAGGTTTAAACTTCTGTCCATCATCATGCATGATTGAGCGATCTGGATGGCCCTTTTTAAATCGAACTCCTCCACCGCCAGAAGTTTGTGCAGGATCACCTCATGGTTGATACTGATAACAAAGAAATCCTGCAGCATGTCTGCCAACCCCGTCCCGAACTTGCACGGTCCGCTACACGTCTCAGGTCGGCAATGAATTCTGCGCGCTCTGGCCCTCCGATCGAACGTCTGTATAAAACTTGTATCTCGAGATGATGATGCCGTCGTCTGGCTTGAGGTGCTCCTGTACCAATGTACACAACTCCTTGTACTTTCTCTCTGTTGGATCACTAGGCATGAGTAGATTCTTCATCAGACCGTAGATCTTTGAACCGCACACAGTGAGGAACACGGCCCGGTGCCGATCTGCATCGTCAGCCCCCTTCATTTTGTTGGCCATGAAGTACTGGTTCAAACAGCTCACAAATTCTGCCCAATCTTCTCCCTCCACGAATCGCTCTAAAAATCCAATCGTGCTCCTTTTGCAAACAAAGGTTCTTGTATTCTCGTCGCCAAATGTTATGTATGCAATAAAGGTTCAAACTGAGTACTGTTTAACTAAGCAAGGTACAACCTTGGCTGTGCTTTATTTAGGCCCAAAGTGCCTGACTCACAAAATTGCTGACCTTTTATACCCGAGCAGCACATGTGCGTGCTGCTCAGTGGCCTCCAACAATGACACCATCTTACATACATGACAGTTTTTATTTTTATTTATGTCGTAATGGGTGTGTTTATTTAGTGCTTGCTGCCCATAGAAAGTGACCTAGAAAATCTACAGCGGGTGGGGTACATCCTGGCATAAGTACTGGGCTGCATCCAAACACAGGCTTCGCTGCTACTCATGAGATCACTGGGAGGGGTTAGAAATGACAGGCCTTTGATAGCTATGGTGCATCAGCGTCAGGGGGCGGCTTATAGTATGCTTCAAAAAAATGCATGCCTCATCTTTGGGGGCGTTTGAGCCCTAATTCCATCTTGGAACCCCAGTTGGCCCCACAGCCACCTCTGTTGGTGAGGTATGTTGTGATCAGACCAGGCGTACCTGCACCGACCCCTACACTGGGTCCCAACTGAGGGCCGGGCACAGGAACCTTGAAGATTCCTGCACCCGGCCCACCCCCTCAGTGAATGGTTGGGTACGGGCAGGCGGAGGCTCCACCCCCAAAGGATCGTCCCGGAAATGTTGCCCCGTTGTCGGGGCCCAGTGGAGTTTACAAGCATTCTGGTGAATTATCGAAGTTCACCATGCGTGCAAGAAGACCACCTTCTCGACTCGAGTTAACACCGTCAGGAAACCCAGCTGCTCCAGTTCATTCTGTGGCCCAGTACCGTCCCATGGCCTTTCCACATCATAAGGACTGTATTCAGGACTTGTCAGTGCTTTTGAAGCCGTGCCAACTTTTTTTGAAATGTTAGTCAGCTTTTACGAGTTTTCTCGGTTGGCATGCGTGCACTATCACAGCAAATGAGAAGTCTTCATTACGCTGGTGAGAGGCCTGCATCACACTGCGATAGGGAATAAAAGGCTTGTTTCACACAACTGCAGTTTGTCGCTCATTGCCATAGTGAATAACAAGCCTGCACAACATGGCTGAGAGCGTTCCCTCACTTTGCTGTTGTGGACAGAAATCTGCCAATGGCTGACGCTTGGATCCAGCAAGCAGCATGTGTGTGTGGCATGTCCCTTTAGTTACCAGCTGGGCTGCCAGGTGATATTTTGCAGCCAGAGGAAAAGTAACACCATATGCCTTGCCATATACTAAAGTGTGTTTCCTGTTGGCTAAGCCATAAAAGCATCATTGGTATTAAAATCATAGAGGAGTTAGCAACCTCGTTGTTCCCCTTGTAGCACCAAACTAAGAAGGACAAAAGAAGGATTCATGGCTAAAATTAACAGCTTAGTAGGAAACACGTCTTATTTGAGTTTCAGCATTACGTTTTCAGACAGAAATCAGAGGACAGTTATTATACTACCTCCATTATTTAATTTTCGTGGTCTACAATTCACTAATTTTTATCTTCATATTAAGATTTTGGCCCCTTTGCATACTCATGTTGAGTGGCAATTAAATAAAAGATGCTGACAGTTGCATAGATTTGGCAAGGGTACAAGTCCATGATTAACAGTGACTTGCAGTATCTGCTTCTTTCAATTTGCTGCCTGAGTGCTGTTCCTGAGCAATTCCTGGTAGACTGCAGTTAAGCACTGTCTGTACTGTGATTCATAATCATGTCATCCCAAGTATGGCAACCTAAATCGGATTCAAATTTGAAACCAAGCCACTTTGCTACAAAGATTTTTTCAGAACAATTATGCAGTAAGAATTCTTTGTTTGCTATGTGTAACAACATTGTTAATATGTTCTGATGGGGTTGAAATCGCACTGGTAATATTAAAAGAAAGTGGTTAATACAAATAGCAGACACTTGTGATTCGCGTGTGCTCCCAGCACTCACCGCAAGAGGCAGCTTGCAGCACAAGCCAATGCTCCTTAGGTTCTGGATCTTAACAATATGCTTAATATATAGGAAACAACATGCCACGGGCACACAATCCTTTCTCCCCACCGGCCTCCTCATCATTTTATTTATAACAACCATTGACTTTGTTGGAGACTGCTGTGATGATTTTGACACATGACTTTATTGGGAGAGTTTTAACCCCTCTCACCACCGCCCAAACTGGTGGAATTTCTTTAAATGTATTTATTCATTCACAGGCTGTGAGTGTCGCTGGCAAGGCCAGCATTTATTGCCCATCCCTAATCGCCCTCGAGAAGATGGTGTTGAGCCACCTTCTTGAACCAATGTGGTCCTTGTGAAGGTATTCCCACAGTGCTGACTTTGTCAACTGAGTGGCTCGCTAGGCCATTTCAGAGGGCAGTTAAGAGTCAACCACATTGCTGTGAGTCTGGAGTCACATATAGGCCAGACCAGGTAAGGACAGCAGATTTCCTTCCCTAAAGGACATTAGTGAACCAGATAGTTTTTTACAACAAGTTTTATGGTCATCATTAATGACACTAGCATTTTTTTAAATTCCAGATTTATTTAATTAACTGAATTTAAATTCCACAGCTAGTAGTCCAGACCTTTGGATTACTAGTCTAGTAACATAACTGCAGCCTATGATTGGACAGGTGGCAGTAAAATGGTGCAGTGGGACTTCCCATCTCAATCTGCCAACAGCAATTCTAAATCGCGGTTGACAACGACCCCTGCCCGAAGCCAGAGGGGTCCTTCTTTAAATATGTAGATCGGGCTCTGTGGACATCATTGGGGCCCAACAACAACAAAAACTTGCAATCATATAGCGCCTTTAACGTAGTAAAATGTTCCAAGGTGCTTCATAGGAACGTTATCAAACAGAATTTGACAGCAAGCCAAATAAGGAGATATCAGGACAGCTGACCAAAAGCTTGGTCAAAGAGGACACGGACATCACCACCCCAGGCAACCAGATGGATCTGGATGGACAAGAACCACTGTACAATATCAATTCTTAAAAACCTGAAATCCAGCTTCATCTAGATATGACCTCATAATGCCCAGTTAACCATCAGGCACGTGTTTCTCAGTTCCATCATATTTATGCTCCATCTTTGTTGAAGTATGGCTTACAAATGCCACCTTCAGTTCTTTACCCATGTTTTGTTGTTGAACCATAGCTGCTCCTACATTAAATCTGATGCATCAATGTATGCATCAAACTATCGTTTGTATCCATAGATGTTGAATACAGATTTATCTTTAATAACAAAAAGCCTTTTGGTACTCTGCACACCACATAAGCAGGGCATCCCTTCAAGTCAGTGCAATAATGGCATAGTCTGTTGATGAATTATATCAATCCTGCCATTCCAGGAAATTGTCTGACATTCAGCACCATCTTCTCTTTTACTATACTATCTACTGCCCTTAATTATCTAGCACTGCTAGACCATGTTTAGGAGATTATGATCCAGAAACCTCGCCTCTCTGATGCTCCGAGGTTTGGCCAATTACTCCTTGAGCATAGATATCTGATGCCCCAGCAACAATGCAATATTAGTGCAAATGTGCTGCACCTGGATACATGAGGTTCCATGAGAACCTACGTATCATACTCCATACACACACCAAACATTCCACGTGATGCCATCCCTCAAAGTCAAACTGTCCAACTCAAAAATGTCGATAGCACAAACCTGAACTCCCACTAGTTTTAATGTCAGTTCTGTTTTCTACAACAAGGAGAAAACTTGTTACAGACCCTTCAAGTAGTTTAGTATCATGGGTGCTGCGACAACAGTATCATCCAGATAGACTAGACAACAGTTGCATTATTCATAAGGTGCTGGAATGTAGCGGGATATTGCACAGCAAAAATGATTAGGACCTTGAACTGGAAACACCCTCAGCTGAAAGAAAATGCCATCTTGGATCTACTGTTGGATTTCACAGTGACTTCCTGAAATATAGAAGCAAGTCCAGTGCGTTAATGTACTGGGATTTTAACAGAAAATCTAAAAAATCATCTAGTTGAAACATTGGGTATTTCTCTTTAACAGCCATTGCATTCAATCTTCTGCAGTCAACACTTACTCTAGCCTGCTTAGCTGGCTTTGGGACAATAACCATAAGAAAAGACCACAATTCAAGGGCTGGCAAAATCATATCATTTGCTAAGATCTTCTCAATATGTTGGTCTGCCAATACTCTTTTCACAAATTAGCTTCCTCTCTACAGGAGTTCATCCAGTGCCAAGAGGGGTTAAGCCAAATAGCACCAATCATATTAGTTCATCTCAGTTTGTCAAAAACAGAGTGGAGAGTTCGCATAAGTTCCAAAAATCATTTTACTCTGACACATTGTTGCTTGCCTGCATGACAATTAATTCAAATTTCTATAACTTTATAAAAAGCTATGTTCCCAGATATATGTCTGGCTTTTTTTGTATTCATTCTGGAATATGGACGTCACTGGCAAGGCCAGCATTTATTACCCATCCCTAATTGCCCTTGCGAGATGGTGGTGAGCCACCTTCTTGAACCATTGCAGTCCGTGTGGTGAAGGAACTCCCACCGTGCTGTTAGGGAGGGAGTTCCAAGATTTTGACCCAGCGACGATGAAGGAACGATGATATATTTCCATGACAGGATGGTGAGTAATTTGGAGGGGAACGTGGAGGTGGTGGTGTTCCCATGCGCCTGCTGCCATTATTCTTCTAGGTGGTAGAGCTTGCAAGTTTGGGAGGTGCTGCCGAAGAAGCCTTGCCGAGTTGCTGCAATACATCTTGTAGATGGTACATACTGCAGCCATAGTGCACCGGTGGTGGAGGAAGTGAATGTTGAAGGTGGTGGATGGGGTGCCAATCAAGCAGGCTGCTTTGTCTTGGATGATGTTTAGCTTCTTGAGTGTTGTTGGAGCTGCACTCATCCAGGCATGTGGAGAGTATTCCACCACACTCCTGACTAGTGCCTTGTAGATGGTGGAAAGGCTTTTGGGAGTCAGGAGGTGAGACACTCACCGCAGAATACCAAGCCTCTCTTGTTGACCTGCTCTTGCTGTGCCATGATATTTATGTGGCTGGACCTCCCAGGGAGCTGATGGTGGGGGATTCGGCGATGGAAATGCCATTAAATATCAAGGGGAGGTGGTTAGACTCTCGCTTGTTGGAGATGGTAATTGCCTGGCACTTGTGTGGCGTGAATGTTACTTGTCACTTATCATCATCATCATCATCATCATCATAGATAGTCCCTTGGAATCGAGCAAGACTTGCTTCCATTCCTGAAGTGAGTTCTATGGTGGTTGAACAGTCCAATTTGAGAGCCACTGACTCTGTCACAGGTGGGACAGATAGTCATTGAGGGAAGGGGTGGGTGGGACTGGTTTGCCGCACGCTCTTTCCGCTGCCTGCGCTTGATTTCTGCATGCTCTTGGCGTTGAGACTCGAGGTGCTCAGCACCCTCTCGGATGCACTTCCTCCACTTAGGGCGGTCTTGGGCCAGGGACTCCCAGGTTTCAGTGGGGATGTCGCACTTTATCAGGGAGGCTTTGAGGGTGTCCTTGTAGCTTTTCCGCTGCCCACCTTTGGCTCGTTTGCCATGAAGGAGCTCCGAGTAGAGCACTTGCTTTGGGAGTCTCGTGTCTGGCATGCGAACTATGTGGCCTGCCCAACGGAACTGATCGAGTGTCAATGCTAAAGATGTTAGCCTGGACGAGGACGCTGATGGTGCTGGGTCTGTCCTCCAGGGGATTTGTAGGATCTTGCGTAGACATCGTTGGTGATAGTTCTCCAGCAACTTGAGGTGTCTGCTGTACATGGTCCACGTCTCTGAACCATACAGAAAGACAGGTATTACTACAGCCCTGTAGACCATGAGCTTGGTGGCAGTTTTGAGGGCCTGGTCTTCAAACACTCTTTTCCTCAGGCGGCCGAAGGCTGCACAGGCGCACTAGAGGCGGTGTTGGATCTTGTCTTCGATGCCTGCTCTTGTTGTTAGGAGGCTCCCAAGATATGGGAAGTGGTCCACGGCATCCAGGGCCACGCTGTGGATCTTGATGATTGGGGGGCAGTGCTGTGTGGTGAGGACAGGCTGGTTGAGGGCCTTTGTCTTATCAGCTCTTTGCCACTTATCAGCCCAAGCCTGAATGTCGTCCAGGTTTGCTGCATGCTGGCATGGACTGCTTCATTATCTGAGGAGCTGTGAATGGAACTGAACATTGTGTAATCATCAGTGAATATTCCCACTTCTGACCATATGATGGAGGGAAGGTCATTGATGAAGCAGCTGAAGATGGTTGGGCCTAGGACACTGCCCTGAGGAACTCCTGCAGCGATGTCCTGGGTTGTGGTGATTGACCTTCAACAACCACAACCATTTTCCTTTGTGCTCGGTATAATCCAGGCAGTGGAGAGTTTTCCCCCTGATTTCCATTGACTTAAATTTTACTAGGGCTCCTTGATGCCACACTCGGTCAAATGTTACCTTGATGTCAAGGGCAGTCACTCTCACCTCACCTCTGGAATTATGCTCTTTTAGCCATGTTAAGCTAAGACTATAATAAGATCTAGAACCAAGTGGTCCTAGCAGAACCCAAACTGAGCATCGGTGAGCAGGTTATTGGTGAGTAAATGCCGTTTGATAGCACTGTCGACGAAACCTTCCATCACTTTGCTGATGATTGAGAGTAGACTGATGAGGCGTTAATTGGCCGGATTGGATTTGTCCTGCATTTTGTGGACAGGACATACCCAGGGCCAAATTAACCCATACGCTAATAAGGCTGTATCCTTAGGCCCTCATATTTTTTAGACTCTCGACTTTAGACCCTAATTTTTATATTATTAACCCTAAATCTTTGTCACAAGTTTGGTTAAGCAATATCATATATAACTGCATAATTATATCTTCAGAAGTGCTAAATATTGCCTTATGGCTCAAAGTGTGAATAAACTTCTGTGACAATCTTGAAACATGTATAAATATCCCAAATAAATTCACCCGGAGAGTTATGTGTGTTGTTCATAGGATAAATGCATAAATAATATCAGGTTTGATCATTGTGAATGCTTATGAAAGGATGAAAAATGTTCATTTATCTTTTGAAAGTAGAAACATAGATTTCAAAGTCAAATGTCAAAAGTATTCAGTGGAGTATGTGTGTCCTCATAGATACCCTTAGATATCCCTCATAGATACCCCTAGATATCCTTCTAGAAACTACTAAGGGTAAAACAGGAATATTCCAAATTAAGTCTGAAAGAATATATTGGAATTATTCAGTTGTTTTTTGGGGGAGGGCAGCTTCGATAAACCCTTGTGACCCTTAGCTGCTCTCTTTTTCCTATTCTTATGTTATTCTTGTTATGTATGCAACCCTATGTAACCAGCATTCTCCCACCACCAGAGGGCGTATCTCTTGGAGTCCTAAGAGATCCTAGCATCGCTTGGGAGCACTGTATATAAGCAGGCCTCCCATGCTGTACCAACACTCTGAAGTTAGAATAAAGAGACTAAGGTCACACTTACTCACGTCTACAGTACTCTATCACATTATTTTATCCTGGACAGAACAATTCTGACCTGTGTTCTCAAGTCAAGTCGTTTTTGAGTCAAGATAGTCATCCCAATGCAATTTTCTTTGGGAAAAACTGATTCACTAAAGTACTTCCTAGCTTGGCTTTCTAAATTTTAAATTTTGCATTTCATGTAATTAAGTAAGGATTAGGTTTTGCCATCCCCTCATTTTATCAACTTGTCAGTATTTGTCCTCATAACGTCATCAGAATACAACACATTATTTACTGTTAGGTTATTCATATATGTGTGCCAAACAAACCATTTTTATCGAGCGGCTTGACCAGCACTTCGTGGCCAAAGACCTGGACAGCGAGGCACTGGAAGGAAAACGCAGGGTGATTCTTTTGACCGGCTGCGGGTCCACAGTCTATGGCCGAATTAGGGATCTGCTTGCACCAATGAAACCATTGGAGAAGTCATACGCAGAGCTGCACACGCTGATTGCGAGACCACACATGTGGTGACCCGGCATCGACACAAACTTAGAGTCATACATACGCTGGTGCAACACATGCGCACAACTCAGCAACGCACCCAGGTCCTGGCCCTGCAAACACTGGTCCCGCATCCACGTAGACTACGTGGGTCCCTTTCTAGGAAAAATGTTCTTAGTTGTAATTGATGCTTATTCTAAATGGATCGAATGTGTTATAATGTCGTCCAGCACATCCACCACCACAATAGAGAGCCTTCGTACAATGATCGCCACCCGTGGCCTGCCCCACGTCCTAGTTAGTGCCAACGGACCATGTTTTATGAGTTCCGAATTTCGCGAATTTATGTGTTGTAATGGGATAAAGCATGTCAGGTCGGCCCAGTTCAAACCAGCCTCCAATGGCCAAGCTGAACGGGCAATACAGATCATAAAGCAGGGCATGCAGCGAGTGATGGAAGGCCCCTTGTAGACCCGTCTGTCTCGCGTGCTGCTTGCATATCGGATGAGGCCCCACTTACTCACAGGGGTTCCGCCCGCCGAATTCTTCATGAAGAGGACCTTCAAAACAAGGTTGTCCCTCGTGCACCTGTTTTTAAGTGAGATTGTCGAAAACCGGCGTCTTAAGCAATGTACATATCATGACCGCAATTCTGTAATGCGTTGTATCAATGTCGATGACCCTGTTTTCATGCTGAACTTTGGTACGGGCCCCAAGTGGCTCGCAGGCACTGTCGTAGCTAAAGAGGGGAGTAGTGGATTCATGGTAAGACTCACTAATGGCCAAACCTGCAGGAAGCACATCGATCAAACCAAATTGAGGTTCACCACTGATCCAGAACCGCTGGATGACTACGGTAACATCGACTTCCAACCACAAGCAACAGAACCGGTGGTTCACCAAGAGACAGAACCCATCGCACCGGACAGTCTGCCCAGAGCCACATCACCGCAAGGCAGCAACACTCCGGTCAGGCCACCCATACCCAGCGTCCAACTCAGACGCTCAACCAGAGAGCGCAAACTCCCGGTCAGGCTCGACCTGTAAACTGCATCTAAGACTTGGGAGGAAGTGTTGTGATGTATTTGCAGCCATACTCTGTACCATGCATTGTACCATGTAATTACATGTAATAGCCAACAGATGGGGAAAGCCCGGGAGGCACACATTACTGCAACTCGTGCTGCCTCCCTATATAAAGCAGGCTCCACCTGCAGGTTTCACTTTTGGAGTTTACATTAAACCTAAAGGCCACAAGGTGATCAACTCCAGCAATGGGCCACGTGTGATTTATTATAGTGATAAGTATATGTATCAGACAGTGCCTGAGAAGAGGGAACTATTTATAATATCAGCTGAAATGAGGATCAAGAACAGGAAATTGGGTGATCAGAAGTTTATTGGCAATGGGGTTGAGGGATCGGGAGGTGAATGTAATGGATGAAATGATTTTGGCAATGGCTGGGGGTTGTGGGGGGGGGGGGAGCGGGAGAAACCAGAGAGAGATGTGAGTTCAGGCCTGAAGTGGGGAGCTTTGGCTTACTTGGGAGGGGGAAGGGGAGGAATCAGCAAATACAGCTGACTGGATGGACCCAATCTTGGAGATGAAGAAATCTATGAGCTCCTCGCTCTTGTTGTTAGAGGTGAGGGTGGAGGGTTTAAGGAGGTGTTTGTTAGTAGTAAAAAAGGAACCTTGTGTTGTCTTTGCTCTCCGGGGTGACCCTAGAATGTAGACCATTTTGGCAGAGACCTGGTAAAGCTGGGTGTGGTCAAACCAGCTCTGATGATGGATGATTAAGCCAGTTGTGTGCTAACGACACTCAAGTCTGTGTCCCCTGGATTTGAGGAGGTGAAGATGGGGCCTTATCAGGGGACTGGGAAACAGTGAAAGTTTTGCTGGGCATAAGAGCATCAAACGTGGAGATAAAGGAGTGATTAAGTAAATCAGCAACTGCAAATGTATCAGGGTCAAAGGTGAGGAAGAAATGTGCTCATGATTGCACTAGTAACTGACATAGGAAAAGGTTTTTTTTCCAGGGACAGATGCAGACAGAAGTGGTGTAGGAGGAGGGTAAGGGAATGTGGGTGGAAAGGGATACAAGAAAATGATTGGAGATAGCCTCATCGGTGACGAAGACCACTGGGGTAGAGAGCTCACTGGAGATGGCAAGGTTGAGGGGGTGGCCGTGAGTATGGGTAGGAGAGCTCATTTGGAGGTAGAGATTTAAAGTGGTTAGGAGGGCAGTGATTTCAGAGGAAGGAGGGTAAGGGAAGTTGAAAAGGAGATTGAGATCTCGGATGAAGAGTTGCTCAATGCAATGCAGAGAGAAGAAAGAAGGGAGGATATTTTGGAAACGCTTAGGGGGGCGAAATTCGGTAACACCCCATTTGGGGGCAGTAAGTAACGTGAGGCAGGACTTCTTGTGCCTGGCGAGGAAGTCCCACCCCAGCCACGCAATTGGGGTTACCACCCCCAAAAGGAAGTGAAGCGTAGTGTCGGGTGCTCCTTCCTCTCAGGGGCAGCACCGGGAGGTTAAGCGCACAAATTTTCCAGCACTACGCGGCCTCTCTGAATAGCATTGGTGCAAGTTAAAGTGTCGGGCGCGCTGCAAGCACTCCACTAGGCCACCGGGGATGTGGGGAGCCATGGCCACAGCCCGGCACAGAAGTGGAGTGCTGGGCTGCACCATTGCAGTACAAACCCCGTGAAATAGACAACAGAAGGCTGTAGAGAAAAATGGCGTGCGCGCCTCCTCTTTACTCTTTGCCCCACGAGTGGACTGCGGCCCGGTTCACAACACGCCAGGCTGGGGCTGACATCGCCTGTAGCAGCCTCATGGGGCGCTATCCAATTTCTGCCCCGGGGCGAAAATCGGTCACTGCGCACGCCGATGACATCATCATTGCCAGTGCCACAACACGGGGCGCTACCGGTGGGAGCAGGGTGCTGCTGGTTTGCGCCTCTGTTAACTTCCGCTGAATTTCGCGGGAGGTGGTAGCGCCTCCCCTAACCTGGGGAGAAATCGCCTGCGTCCTGTTAGTACCCTCCGTGGGTGTTAACAGGAGGCGCAAACAATGCAAATTTCTCCCCCACAGTGTTGGGCTTATGGTGGTGCTAGACAATGAAGATTGGTTATTATTTGTGCTGGCATTCAATATCATCTACTCTTGTGGAAATTTTGTATGGTTTGCAGACCTCAGGGAGAGGAAGTTCCAGATCTGGTATGACGAATGAAATAAATCAGATGGATGTGCTAAATATAAGTGATCACTCTGGGAGCAGTTACCATAATATGTTAAGGCTTAAGATCCAACTCGAACAGGGAAAAGTCAGCACAAAAACTAGAAGACCAGATTGTATTAGGGCAGATTTTAGAAAGATGAGGCAAAACTTAGCTAAGGCAACGTGGAATGAACAATTTGTACACTGAGATTCACAAATCTCTTCACTTCAAAACGTACCAGTCGACCCTGGCAACTCCTGTTTGAAGCACGGTGAACTTTGTTTAGATTCCAGCATGCACCTGACAATACAAATGTAACTAACCCTTTCCCATACCACTAGACTAATGCTGATTTGAAAATTCACCCTCACAGGCTGTTGGTTTTAGGCCTGTTTCCAGCTATAAGTGATGTTACTCTAGCAGTCTAAATATGGACCTGGCATGATACGCAAATGAGCCTTTGTGTATCTCTGGGCAGCAGAGAATGTCACCATGGTAACTTGAGATCACTGCATTTCTATCCTCTCTCTTTTTATGCTTACTGGATATGCGATGTCAACACCAGCCTCACACGTCATGATCCAAGATATGCAACAAAGTGAACACCAGAAATTTCACAATTATATCTGGTGTCACTCTCGGTACATTACCAGCATAAAAATGTTGAGAGAGGGCTAAAACATCTGCTGCACTAAATGGATTCAAGCACATATCGCATTGGTGGAAAAACACACTTTAATACTAACACAAAAAGAAAATACTGCAGATGCTGCATTCTGAAATAAAAACAGAAAATGCTGGAAATCTCAGCGGGTCAGGCAGCATCTGTGGAGAGAAAGAGAGTTAATGTTTCAGGTCGATGACCCTTCGTCAGGACCCAGCCTCTGACCCGCCCTTGTAGCCACAGTATTTATATCGCTGGGCCAGTTAAGTCCTGACGAAGGGTCATCGACCTGAAACATTAACTCTCTTTCTCTCCACAGATGCTGCCTGACCCGCTGAAATTTCCAGCATTTTCTGTTACAATTTAATACTATCTACCTTAAAGTCCCTTTAGACCGAAACAGTTTAATTTCTCCTAAGTTGTTATTTATTAGTCAAAATATGCCCACTGAATATTGATTAACTTGAATTTTAATAAAAGACGAATAAGTAAGTTTTATATATATATATTAGTTATTCATTCATGGGATGTGGGCATCGCTGGCAAGGCCAGCATTTATTGCCTATCCGTAATTACCCTTGAGAGGGTGGTGGTGAGCCGCATTCATGAACCACTGCAGTCCATGTGGTGAAGGTACTCCCACCACATTGTGCCCATCCAGGACTTTGACATAGTGACGATGAAGGAACGGCGATATATTTCCACGTCAGGATGGTGTGTGACTTGGAGGGGAACATGGAGGTGATGGTGCTCCTATGGACCTTCTGCCCTTGTCCTTCTAGGTGATAGAGGTCGTGGGTTTGAGAGGTGCTGCCAAAGAAGCCTTGTAGATGGGATACACTGCAGCCACGGGGCACTGGTGGTGGAGGGAGTGAATGTTGAAGGTGGTGGATGGAGTGCAGATCAAACGGGTTGCGTTGTCCTGAATGGTGTTGAGCTTCCAGAGTGTTGGAGCTGCACTCATCCAGGAATGTGAAGAGTATTCCATCCTGACTTGTGACTTTTAAATGGTGCAAAGACTTTGGAGAGTCATGAGGTGAGTGATTTGTCCCCTGACCTGCTCTTGTAGCCACAGTATTTACGACGCTGGGCCAGTTAAGTTGTGACCCCCAGGATGTTGATGATGGAGGATTCAATGATGGTAATTGTTGTGTATGGAGAAAGAGTCAGACTGAACACTGTGAGCTCAAAGTAAAGTGTGACCTTAGTCTTTTATTGCAGGTCTCCGGAGTGCCTCTCCAACCTGTGAAGCCTCCTTAAAAACCTGTGCTCCCAAGGGATTATGGGATCCCTCGGGACTCCAGGGGATGAGCCCTCTGGTGGTTGTACAGAGTAAATACAAGTATACATATATAACAACACTGACCCCCCCAAAGTCAATAGTGTAACTATTTACAACGTGAGTCGATCTGGGGCCCTTCTTGCCCTGGTTGATCGTCTCAGTGTGAAAGCTGATGTTGTTGCATCATTTGTTGGGCCCTCGCTGGGCTGCTGTGCAGCTGGCCTTGTTGGGCTGCCTGGTGTGTTGGGCTCTGCTGGGCTGCTGTGGATGATGGGTTCTGCTTCATGGTCAACTGTGGTGTCGGTTGCCTCTGGTGTGTGTGTTGGGGGATCAAAAAAGTAGGGTCCAAGGTGGGTTGCTCAGGATAGTCCATGAATCTGAGTTTGATTTGGTCCAAGTGTTTCAGGTGAATGAGTCCATTTGAAAGTTTGACCCGAAACACCCTGCTCCCCTCTTTGGCCACGAAAGTGCCAGGAAGCCACTTGGGACCTTGTTCATAATTTAATACAAAAACAGGATCATTGATTTCAATCTCGCGTGACACATTTGCGCTATCATGGTATGAACTTTGTTGAAGCCGCCTGCTCTCTACCTGTTCATGTAGATCAGGGTGAACTAACGAGAACCTTGTCTTAAGTGCTCTTTTCATGAGCAGTTCAGCAGGTGGGATCCCAGTGAGGGAGTGGGGTCTCGTGCGGTAGCTAAGCAGGACTCGGGATAAGCGAGTCTGCAGTGAGCCTTCAGTTACCCTCTTCAAGCCTTGTTTGATGGTTTGCACTGCTCTCTCTGCCTGACCATTGGATGCTGGTTTAAACGGGGCAGATGTAACATGTTTGATCCCATTGCGGGTCATGAATTCTTTGAACTCAGCACTGGTAAAACATGGCCCGTTGTCACTCACCAGGACATCGGGTAGGCCGTGTGTGGCAAACGTGGCCCGCAGGCTTTCAGTAGTGGCAGCGGACGTGCTAGCCGACATTATCTCACATTCAATCCACTTGGAGTACTCGTCTACAACCACAAGGAACATTTTACCCAAGACGTGTACCCTAGACCACGGTTTGGAGGGCCAAGACCATAAACTTAGCGGCGCCTCCCTGGGTACATTGCTTAACTGCGAGCATGTATTACATCTGTGAAAGCAGGACGCAGAACGCATCGATACCGGGCCACCACACGTGGGATATTGCTATCGCTTTCATCATTACGATGCCTGGGCGGGTACTGTGGAGGTCCTTGATGAAGGACCTTCTTGTGGATCACTACTTGTCCCAGTTCCAGCATATCTTTCCCAGCCAGCTCCTGCCGAGCAGTGTCGGACCATCGCCCGGTATCACCCAGAGTGGTAGCTTGTGCAACGCCCCATCGTAGGAGACCTTTATGGAAGCACTGAAGATTACAGGAATCAGTTCTTTCATGTAAGTTCTTAGTTTCGTGCGAACTGGAGTTAAGACTGGCCTTTGAGGCCTTGTTGCACCACAACCTTTCGAAAGTCTTTTTGCCCATGATGGACTGGCTCACGCCCGTGTCCAGCTCCATTGACACTGGGAGTCCATTTAGTTCAACATTCAGCATTATCGGGGGACAATCATGGTGAATGTGTGAACCCCATGTACCTCTGCCTCCTCGATCTGAGGCTCTGGTTCATCGTGATCCTCCGTGGATCTGTCCTCCTCTGCAACATGGTGGTTTGCAGGTTTAACAGGCTTTGCAGCTCGCCTGCACACTCGTTAGAGGTGTCCCATTGTTACACAGCCCTTGCAAACGTACTCTTTGAATCAGCATGAATGGAAAAGATGATCACCCCCCGCAGCACCAACAAGGTATTAATGGCCTTGCATTCATCACCCTTGATAGTGGACTCTGAAACATCTTCGGACATGCAGCTGCAGGTATGTGTGACGATTCGAAAACAATATCACTTTGTTCACAGTACTTGTAGCAGCACTTGTGTGCTGAGAGGTTTGCTTCCTATTGTCACTGGTGGCAATGAACGCCTGGGCTATCGCTATGGCCTTACTCAAGGTTGGGGTCTCTACAGTCAAAACTTTGCTAAGTATGGTTTTGTGGCCAATGCCAAATACGAAAAAGTCTCTGAGCATGTGCTCCAAATGTCCTTCAAACGTGCAATGTCCTGCAAGGCGTCTTAGCTCAGCGACATAACTCGCCACTTCCTGGCCTTCAGACCTTTTGTAGGTGTAGAACTGGTACCTCGCCATCAGAACGCTTTCCTTTAAGGTTCAAATGCTCTCGGACCAGTGTGCACAAATCGCCATACGATTTCTCCGTGGGTTTTGTTGGGGTGAGCAGATTCTTCATGAGGCCATCCGTTGGTGCCCCACGGACGGTGAGGAGGATCGCCCTTCGTTTGGCAGCACTCTCTTCCCCATCTAGCTCGTTGGCCAAGAAGTATTGGTCGAGTCGCTCCATAGAAGCTTCCCAATCATCTCCCTCCGAGAATTTCTCCAGGATGCCCACTGTTCCCTGCATCTTTGGGTTCGCTATCTGAATCTCGTCGCCAGTTGTTGTGTATGGAGAAAGAGTCAGACTGAACACTGTGAGCTCAAAGTGAAGTGTGACCGTAGTCTTTTATTGCAGGTCTCCAGAGTGCCTCTCCAACCTGTAAAGCCTCCTTAAATACCAGTGCTCCCAATAGATAATGGGATCCCTTGGGACTCCAGGGGATGAGCCCTCTGGTGGCTGTACAGAGTAAGTACAAGTATACATATATAACAGTAATGCCATTGAATTTCAAGGGGAGGTGGTTAGACTCTCTCTCTTGTTGGAGATGGCCATTGTCTAGCACGCATGCTGCGAATGTTACTTGCCACTTATCAGATAGAGCCTGAATGTTGTCCGGGTCTTGCATGTGGGCATGGACTGCTTCATTATCTGAGGAGATGCGAATGGAACTGATGACATTATCTTTAGTTTCATGCATGAATTAGAAGGATTTACATGAGATTCAGAGATAAAGGGCTGGATTTTTAGCTTGTTGCTGCCTCTGTTTTCACCCTGAAGGGGCGGCAATGTCGGCGGGAGAAGCTCTTCTGGGCGGGCTGCCAGTGTCCAGGTTCCAGCGCCCCGCTGGGGTTTTCAGGGCCGGTTTCGGTGAGGCACGGAGCATTGCCACCCAGAGGAGGCGAGCTGGTGAGCAACGCCCCTGGTTGTGAAGCCGGCTCGATTTTTGGTTCCTGCCTGATCCGTAGCGCTCCATAGAGCGACTTGCTGGGACCGCCTGTGAAAGCTGTCGTGGCCGCAGTGAGGTAAGTCATGTCGGCCTCAGGTAAATGTGATTGGTTTTTATTTTTTTTTTTTTGCGATTTATGTTGTGGTGGAGTAAGTTATTTATTGGGAATGTTTTTAGTCGGGGTTTTTTTGGGTTTTTTTCTCCCCAGGCCTCTCTCAGAGTGCTCCGAAGCCGGCTCTTTAGCTCGGGACTTTCGCACGCTCAGATTTGCAACGCTTCCCTTAGTGCTCCGCCCAACAACCCAAGTTGAGTTACTGGTATTCAAACCAATAGACACACTTGATGTATTCATAAATGTGGTTAAATAGGATATTTAACTGAATCCAGTAAGTTTGATAGTTACACAATCCAGTTCTGAAAATGCCCATTTTCTTAATTAGACCCTACATTTCCCAAGATTCAGTTGCATCTATATTGCCTTGTCAAATATTTCATATCTGCAAATTAGTCTTTTAAACTGTGGCATCATTTTTGTATAAGGCAAAAACTTATTCCTTTGTGAAGAATATTTGGCTGTAGTAAACTCCTTAGGCTCATTCGCTTGGCATCTACATTTGCCAACCAACAGCACAGACACGCAAACCCTGGAGAAAGTATATAGTGAGCTTGAGGAGGTAGCACCATGTGAGTCACAGTTGACAAGTGCCGGTGACAGTTGATAAGCAGGCACCTACTGTGGGAGCACCAGAACAGTTCCTTCTTCAGCTAAGTGCCAAAAGATTGTTACCTCACAAACCCTGCTTATGAACGGAAATTGCTCTAAGCAAGATCATCTACAGTAATAATTTGAGTAAATACAAAATACCCTAAAATATCTTATTGAAGTATGTTGGATAAGCTGGATTGATGCAGCCAGTGGTGACCTGTTGCCTATCTAAGCAACTACATGGATATTTGCAACAGGTTCCTGAGCCCAGTCAGAATGCTCAGAATGGTGGTATAAAGACCTGGGGCTCCAATCTACAAAAGGCCCCACGTACGCTTCAACATTCTGGTTGATCAGATTAGGATATCTTTGAGTCAGGATTCACACAGCTCATTGCTGCCTGGATATCTGCTCTGATACACCAGTGCAAATGCTGCGGAAGCGCCCAGCAGCAGACAAGCTTGGAGAAGGCACGGAAGAGGCTTCAATTTCTCAAGAAAATGCTTCCTGGCACTTAAGAACCATAAGTTAACATAAGAAATGGGAGCAGGAGCAGGCCATATAGCCCTATCGAGCCTGCTCCGCCATTCAATAAAATCATGGCTGATCTTCTACATCAACTCCCCTTTCCCACCGATCTCCATATCCCTTGATTCCTTTAGTGCCCAAAAATCTATTGATCTCTGTCTTGAATATACTCAATGACTGAGCATCCACAGCCCTCTGGGGCAGAGAATTCCAAAGGTTCACCA
This sequence comes from Pristiophorus japonicus, assembly GCF_044704955.1. Classification (NCBI taxonomy): domain Eukaryota; kingdom Metazoa; phylum Chordata; class Chondrichthyes; family Pristiophoridae; genus Pristiophorus; species Pristiophorus japonicus. The sequence continues at coordinate 35,719,541 of NC_091982.1, read as the reverse complement.
CCCTCTGAGTGAAGAATTTCTCCACATCTAGGAAATTCCCTTGGGTCAGCACTAGGTCAGTTGGGTAGGCTAAAGCCCACCTCACCACAGTTTTGGCAGCAAAGCACCAGCTAAGAGCAACTTGGGCCCTTACATATTGTGACTGGATTTAATAGGGCAGCTACTAAGGTAAAACTAGATAAAAGTAATTTATTTTTCACTGCTGTGTCCTCAAAATGAACTGTCCTGCTCCTTACCCTCATTGCTGCCTTCGTCAATCAACAGTACAAAAGTTTGGGGGTTATTTTATCAACCTAATGTCAAATTAATGGAATTGCATAGGCCACGGCTGAGGACAATTTAGGCTCTTGTGTATTGTGACTGGATTGAAAGTGACTTCTTAAATGGAGAGTTAACTCTGGGAAGGTTGTAAAATGGGCAACAGATTTGATCCCTTTAATTTCCCACTGGGCAGTTTAGGTTAAAATTACCCCCTTCATCGTTAAGGAGACAGTTACTGAAAGGCCAGATAGATTTGCAAGTTGAACGCACTGCGCAGACAATGGGATTTCACATGAAGTTTCATTGTAATCCGAGTTCCATAAAATTAAATATTTAAATTAAGCTCTCTCATGTTCTGTGCCTCGACTGAAGCAAATATTGTATTTGTGTTCTTCACAGTATTTTAGAACAAAATGCCGGGGCATTTAAGAAATTAAAGTATTGCTTTTTTCCTATAGAGGTTAATCAGGTGAACTGAGAAAAGGGAACTATCTGAGCAGCTACTGTACCCTATGCAAGTTTTAAATCAATGATAGTCCCTATTTCTACAAACATCAGATGCATGGACCTCTTTCTGGAATAATAAAGATTATAGTGAAGAGCTAATATTGACAACAGGAAGTATGATGATACATGCGTAAATTGGGAAAGTACTGACCATATTGCATTACCACATCTGAGAAAGACAATCATGCCACTAAGCCCCAGTATAGTCAAGTCTTTGATGTGCTGTATTATGCAGTTTCATATTTCTGAAGTGTGGCATGCTTAAATACAAAAACTGACCATTACTATGCATTGGCTTCCAGTTCACTCAGTGTTTCGGGCTGAGTTAAGTGCTGGCATGAGTTTAAAGCCAACAGCTGAAGTAACTGTTTTTTGGCTGCTCTCTTGCCATTTTCTTTGGGTTTTTTTATTAATGCATAGCTGAGGTTTAGTGCATTTGACTTCAAAATATTTCCCAACAATTTTTTTCAATCAAATATTTAATGTTGCACAGCTGTTAGTACTCATTAGATCTCAAACTTAGGGCCCGAACATGGTGAAAGCCAAGACCCACCCAAGTGCCAGCCAAAGTACCACCAAAGACCGGGCGGTACTTTGCCAGGGAGATTCCTCTAAAAGATATGGCAGTACCGCCCGACGGCAAATTAACGACTTACGCCTTCAATCTGGGCGGCAACGGGCGGGAGCTCCCAATCTCGGCGGCAAAAGCGATCTTCGACAAAGTGCCGCCGAGAATTGAGTCGGGCCCAGGGAGGAGGGAACACTTAAAAATAAACATTTTCACAAAAAAACCCACTGGAACACCTTCAAGGGACCCCCATACTCATAAATCGCTGGAAAAAAAATTAAAAGAAGTTCAATAACCATTTTTTGCAGGTCTTCTTAATTACTGTTGGGGTTAGACCTGCCTTCACGCAGTGGCCCTTCCTTCTGCTGCCACTGAATCCCGCCCGCATCAATATGGCAGCTCGGCGGGCGGGAGGACATTTACGCGACTTGCTCGCCAGCGGCCGTCATTAGGCGGTTCCCAGTGGTACACCCCTATCGCCGGCGGGAGACCTCCATGAAAATGGCACCGAGAGGAGACCGCCCAAAAAACTTGGCAGCAGCCAGCGGCAGTGGGCGGTGAGTCCACCAAGTTCGGGCCCTAAGAATCTTACCATGAAAATTCCAAGTGTGAGCTCCTTGACATAATGGTACAGGTTCTCTTGTTATAACTCCAATCAAAATTTCAGTTGAATTCATGCTATGAAAAATGCAGCATTTGAATGTTATACAATATGTTGGCTTTTTTAGTTGCCTGATATTTTCATAATTCATTTGGACATGCTTTAACTACAGAGGCATCAAATTAAGGCAACCCAAAACAATCTAAGTTGATTTTTAGCAAATAATTGGAAATGAATCCAATAATGATACAGGATTGCTGCATGATGCCCTCATCCCATTGATTTAAAGACTTCACTTCAATGTACATGTGACACAGCTATTACTGCGACAAGCAGAACCTTCAGCATTAGTGGCCTCTTGTAGCAGAAAAGGAACCAGGTGATGTTACCTAGAATTGAGCCAATGTTCAGGTTTACAAAACAAAGCTGTGTCCAGTAATTGTAAGAGTGATGGAATGAGAGAAAGGAGAGCGAGAGAGAGAGAGGTTAGGAAAGAAAAAGAGAATACGAGAGAGGAAACAGGGAATAAGAGAGGCAAGGAGAGGCAAAGAGATGAGAGAAGAAAGAAAGACTTGCATTTATATAGCACCTTTCACGACCACTGGATGTCCCAAAGCATTTTATAGCCAATGAAGTACTTTAAAAAAAAAAGTGAAAACACTGCTGTAATGTAGGAAATGTGTCAGCCAATTTGCGCACAGCAAGCTCCCACAAACAGCAATGTGATAATGACCAGATAATCTGTTTTTGTTATGTTGATTGAGGGATAAATATTAGCTAGGTCACCAGGGATAACTCCCCTGCTCTTCTTCCAAATATTGCCATGGGATATTTTACGTTCACCTGAGAGGGCAGACAGGGCCTTGGTTTAACGTCTCATCAGAAAGACGGGACCTCCAACAGTGTGGCGCTCCCTCAGTACTGCACTGGAGTGTCAGCCTAGATTTTTGTGCTCAGGTCTCTGGAGTGGGACTTGAACCACACAACCTTCTGACTTAGGCGGGAGTGCTACCCACTGAGCTACAGCTGACAGAAGGAGAGACGGTTGAGAGAGAGGTAAGACAAAGGAGGGAAAGAGAAATATGGAGAAAGGTCATTAGAGAGAGAGATTAACAAAAAGAGAAAAAAGGGAATGGAAAATAGAAAAGAGGGAATCAGAGAAACAATTGGACAAATGGAAGAGAGGGTATGAGGGAAGGCGAGAAAGAAAGAATAAGAATGAGAAGAAGGGAATGAGAGAGGCTGAGGGGGTATGAGAAACAGAGCAAAGGAATGAGGAGAGAAATGGAAGGAATGAGAGGTAGAGAGCGCATGATGATGGGAAAGAAAGAATGAGAAGCACAGAAGGAATGTGAGAGAAAAGAGAGGGAATGGGAACATGTTACGAATTTGGGTCTGCTGCAGGTATCTGCTCAGGCTCAGTGGTGTCAGGGCTCCCGTAACTAGTCCGGCCTCCTGCATTTTATGGAAGTTTACTCCCTCTGCCCTCTAGGAGTGTCACAATGAAACTCCTTTGAGTTCGAGACCAGTTCACTGCATCCTATGCACGTTTATTCTTTCAATCTGTTCAAAATCGAACAGAGTTAACATTAGCTGATACGACGTTTGGTTCAATACAATAACTGCTTTATTCTCGAATGGGCAGAAACTGTGTGCAATAAGAGACATTTGATATAATCAATATTACTGCTGTTTGCATATTATTACAACAACAAAAAATGGGTATGCTAGCCTATTCAACTTAAAGCAGAATAGGGCTGGTTTTAACTTGAGTTGGATAATAGGCGAAGGTGGGTGGTGTGTGCCTGCTCATTCTTGCTGCAGTGAGACCCCAGCCCTTTTGAGGCCTGGGCCTCCTTTACGTGTCACCAGCGAGCTGCGAGTGCCAAGATGGTGCCCACTGCGGCTCGCCAATTGTGTGGGGGTGGGGAACCATCTGGCTCCTACACTGAGTCAACCGATATTTGGAGACTGGGGGAAGGGGTAAACAATCCCAGAGTGGGGCCGCAGATGCACCTGGAGCGGACAGGTTTTTTTGTGGACCTACGAGGAGCTGTTTCCTGAGCAGCCTCCAGCTGTCCCTTTAAAGACCGCTGGTTATGCTGCTCAATACCTAGTACAAATGGGCAAAATGTTCGTCGCACACAAGTAATTAACTCATTGAGAACTTCTTTGACCCCATCTTCTTTCTGTTCTTGTTTCTCCAGGGATATTTAATTGTATGCTTTCTAAATAACTGTGAGCACCTCTCGGTATACCTGTGTGTGCAGGTTGTGTAAGAGAAGTACAATTAGCAGAGGCGGCATGCCAGACAGGTGCTTTAGCAGTTTGTGGATCAATTACGATCTGCCCTGCACCACAAGAAAATCGAACTTGGATAGGTTAAAAAAGAGTTTGCACATGGAGACTGTGGCTGTGAATTTCCTCAGAGCTTCTCCTGCACTGTAACCTCACTGGAAGTGCAGTGAACATCCTATTTGTGCATGGCAGCAGGGCTTCTATGCACTTATGGTAAAGTTACAGCACTGGGGCAGCTTCGAGGAAGTAGCTATTTTATTATTCCCAAGGAGCATGTCATAAAATCTGTGTGCACTCTTGCAGCTGAATCTGAAAATGACTTGCAGGACAGGGACAGGTCTGTTTTGACTGTCAGCTACCTGCTGCCTTGAACTCACCCAAATCTCTCAAACTACAGTGCACAGCCACAACTTGCAGATGTTTTGTTTGGAGAGAAGGAAGGCCCTTTTTGGATCCAGGGACTATCCTTCTTCCTAGGACTTCCGACAGGGGCACCTCCAAAGCGGTTTTATTAAAAGAAACAATTTGACCTCTGTGACATCCTCCTGCTAATTCTCCCCCTAGTAACAGAGTGAAGGGTGAGCAGCAGTCCTATAAGAGCTGTTGTGCCTCACACCTCACTCCTTGACTCCCACCAGTGTGCTGTGCACCAGGAATGTCATGAGTTTACATAAACACAGCTTAGTGTCAGGCATGCATCACCCAAAGAGCAGCAGATCCTGCAGCAGCTGCAGCTGAACAAATTATTATTTTTTTTATTATTCGTTCATGAGATGTGGGCATCACCAGCAAGGCCAGCATTTATTGCCCATCCCTAATTGGTAGTGGTGAGCCGTCTTATACAGCTGAGTGGCTTGCTCAGCCATTTCAGAGGACAGTTAAGAGTCAACCACGTTGCTGTGGGTCTGGAGTCACATATAGGCCAGACCAGGTAAGGACGGCAGATTTCCTTCCCTAAAGGACGTCAGTGAACCAGATGAAAATCCGGTAGTTTCATGGTCACCATTACTGATACTAGCTTTTTATTCCAGATTTATTTAATTAACTGAATTTAAATTCCCAGCTGCCATAGTGGGATTTGAACTCACGTCTCTGGATCACCAGTCCAGACCTCTGGATTACGAGTATCGTCGGAGGTCGCCGGAGGTCGCCGGAGGTCGTCGGAGATCATTCAGATACCCAGATCAGCAGATACTGAGATTATGTTGAACTAACGGCCATTAAGATAGTCTGGTGGCGGATTTCTTCCGTGAGTCCTTGAACAATAAACTCCCAAGCTCATGGTCTATAGGGCTGTAGTAATACCCGCCCTCCTGTATGGCTCAGAGACATGGCCCATGTGCAGTAGACACCTCAAGTCGCTGGAAAAATATCATCAATGATGTCTCCGCAAGATCCTACAAATCCCCTGGGAGGACAGAAACATCAATATCAGCATCCTCATCCAGGCTAACATCCCCAGCATTGAAGCACTGACCATGCTCGATCAGCTCTGCTGGACAGGCCACATAGTTTGTATGCAAGACACGAGACCTCCAAAGCAAGCGCTCTACTCGGAGCTCCTTCACAGCAAATGAGCCAAAGGTGGGCAGCGGAAACATTACAAGGACACCCTCAAAGCCTCCCTGATAAAGTGCGACATCCCCACTGACACCTGGGAGTCCCTGGCCAAAGACCGCCCTAAGTGGAGGAGGTGCATCCGGGAGAGCGCTGAGCACCTTGAGTCTCAACGCCGAGAGCGTGCAGAAATCAAGCGCAGGCAGCAGAAAGACCTGTGACAGAGTCTGTGGCTCTCGATTTGGACTGTTCAGCCACCAAAGAACTCACTTCAAGAGTGGAAGCAAGTCTTCCTCGATTCCGAGGGACTGCCTATGATGGTGATGAGGAGGAGGATTACGAGTCCAGTGACATAACCACTATGCTACCGTACCCGATAAAGCCGCATAAAGAAGGACAGTTGCACCATTAACCCCTCCACTTGGACTCGGACTTGCAGCAATAGACTAGAACCTATGTAGTTCACTCTACCACTGGCATTTTGTTCAGTGCCATACTTATATGTTTATTATTTGATGGAAAATATTACTCTGGAATGTGCAAAGGAACTGAGCAATACTCAAGGGATTTTTTTTGTTCCAGAAACCCTGTTCCCATCGGCAACATATTTATGCCTGACTCACACCAGGACTCAAAGGTAAATGATTTGATTACTAGCTGGCTCCTGACGAGGCACTTAACTTTAAAAATATAATATTTAGGTCAGAATTTTGACGCATAAAGCCAATAAAATGATTTTGAGTCAACTTCAAAAACTTTAGACTTCTTTGCCAGTTGTGACTGAAAATAATGCCTTTTACTTGAAAAGACTGTTCAAAGTATCCGATTACTTATTGGACCAACTACAGTAAAGATTTTTGAACTACATTCCGTTTGGGAGCGCAAAATGCCAGTGATCATTTGAGAAGATGGGAAAGAATAAAATGCCTGAAAATGACAGGTAAATGCTTAGCTCTGCAGTGTTCGTCACTTACTTTGAGAAACCAAACAAGAAATTCTCCCATGAAACTTTAGCTTTCAAATTTCTGTTTTAACACCAAACAAATTGAAAGTTCCTGTATCAAAAATGTAGTGGCTTTGAAAATATACAGAATGTAATGATATGGGTGGTTGGATGACATTAGGCAATGACGGTGTTAGTTATAGTATGTGACAAGACAAGTGGACCGAAATAAGCCTCATTGTGAGCTCTCTTTGTCGCTACAAATTACTGCCTGTAATTCACCACCAACGTAAACCAGAGTAAGCTTAGAAATAGTCCTCAGTCCGATGTTGATTGAGACACATGCAGATGCCTAGCAGTATGAACTTCCAAGAGGATAGCAACCTGAATTTCTGTTGTGCAACTTAGATATTATTGAAACAAAAACAGGTAACATTTTAAATACCTCTTTAAATTAGCAGATTCAAGAAGAATCACCTTGTAATAACCTAGGTTACTGTTGCTGTGGCACCTTGCCCTTGCCCTGTTGACGTTGCAGCATGGATTTCGGAGGAACAAACTGCTTCATATCCGCACCTTGCATATGTTTGAAAATAATTTTGTTGCAGCTTTATCTCTGGCGACCAGACCTCCTTCAGTAAAGGGGAACATGTGTGCCAGCTAGCAATGGAAACAGCTGGAGCCAGAACAAAGAGTGACCTGTTCATCTGGAAGCAGCCAGAGTTGGGTATACTACCGCTGGTGTAGTGCTGTCCTTGGAGGCATTGGGCTGGATATTCCGCTCTTTTGCACCTCTGCTTGTGCCCGTGTCAGTGAGAGAATTTAATGGGGGTATTACAAGTTCTGTGTGAGAAAGCTGCGCTTCCAAAGGGAAGTGCTGACAGAGATTTGCCAGCTCCTACAGGCAGACCTATAGCCTTCCAGCGCCAACAAGACTGCGCTGCCCATCGCAGTGAAGGTGACTGTGGCACTGGCCTTCTATGCCTCCGGTTCCTTCCGGGCAGCAGCAGGGGAAATATGCAGCATTTCTCAATACACTGCACATCGCTGCATTCGCCAGGGCACAAAAGCTCTGTACGCCCGCAGAATGGACTTCATAAAGTTCCCAATGAGCAAGGAGAGCTAGAATGAGAGGGCATGTGGGTTTGGCAGAATTGTAGGGTTCCCGAGGGTTCATGGAGGCATTGACTGCAAACACATCACCTTGCGAGCACCATTAGATGCAGAGGTATTCAGAAACCGAAAGGGATGCCGTTCCCTAAACATCCAGTTGATGTGCAACCACACGCAGTGCATCCTTGCATTGAATGCCCACGATCCAAGGAGCGCACATGATGCTTTCATCCTGCGTGAGAGCAGTGTCTCACGAATGTTTCAGCGACAAAGACAAGGGCAGGGCTGGCTGATCGGGGACAAAGAATACTGCCTGGCCACCTGCTTCATGACCCCCTTCCCTACCCCACCACAGAAGCCGAGCAGCGCTACAATGACAGCAATGCAGCCACCCGCAACTTCATCGAACAGACAATTGGGGTGCTCATGCCTCGACTGCTCTGGAGGTAACCTTTATACTCCCCTCAACAGGTCTCCAAATTCATTGTAGTCTGCTGCATGCTGCACAACTTGGCCATCTGAGGGGCCAGGCATTACCAGTGGGGATTGCAGGCCCACCTCAGGAGGAGGAGGATGAAAAAGTGGAGCCTAACAAGGCCCTGATTACACAGCCACCCCATGCATGGGGGGGTAGTGCCCAGATGCTGCCAGAGCAAGAGCCGCACATCACCAGCTCATAATGGACCGGTTTGGTTGAATGGAGGAAGCTGAGGGATGCAGCTAAAACTGGCCATGCTGTGTACAACCATACAGGCGCATCTACGCTGAGCTTTTCAATGATACAAATTACACCAACAGTAAAGGGTCAAAGTGACATTTTTGTCAAAACAAGTTACAAACAATGCATCCCCAACAAAACCAAATGAGACAATAAGCCATGATAACCAAATGATACAATGAACAGCATTCTGCTGCAAGTATCTTAACATCAAGTGCACTATTAAAAAACAATTATTTACAGGAGTTCTCTTAAAATAGTAAGATATCTGCAGAAGGCTGTCCCTTAATGGGACTTGCCTTGAGATTTCCCCCTCATTCCCTTCATCCCCCTCCCACACCTGCTGCTCTCCCTCAATGTAGCTTCAGTGCCAACAGCAAGGCTGTTTGAGGGCTGCTGTGTTCCAGGGGCAGACAGTGTAGACAGATTATGAGGATGCCCTGGACTAGCTCTGGGCCTGGAAAACCCGGCTGCAGACTGCTGCACCTCAGCATCAGTGGAAGCAGTCACTGGTGGCTCAGGTATGTAACATGTAGGGTGCATGGTTGGAGAGTCAGTGGTGGGAGCCGGAATGCTGTCATCCTGAGGAAGGACAGCACCTTCCATTTCCCGAGACCTACCGAGACTCCAACAGGGCTGGGCTACCACATCCGGAGCACGATGTGTCTCCACAACTTGCAGGCCTGCTTCGGCATTGTCACTTCCCCGTTGGACAGTGGGGAACATAGAGAGGGTGGCACCAATCATCAACCGCATCACATCACCAAGCTACAGCGTAGCTTGTGCCTGCGATTCGATCGATGCTGCAACGTGATCAATGGCATGTGCCACACACTCTGGAATGCCACTGTTGCTGCCTCTGTGAGTGGGCTGGAGTCCTGAGTTGCACCGACAATCCACGACACTGCATCCACAACAGCCGCAGATAGTTTGTCGATGCTCTCTGGGATCCGACCTAATGCAGCCATGAGCTCATGGTGTATGCCCGTGTCTTTTTCCTGGACATTTCCACCAAGGCCAGTTCCATGTCTACTTGTTGTTGAGCAGACCTACTTTGCTGACTCATCCTCCGGCGAGCTGGCCTCCGAGATTCCCCTCTCGCTGTGCGTTGCTGTAGGCAACTGGGGCCAGGAGCCTCCAACGACTCAAAGCCAGGGAAATTGGGCTCGTCCCCAGATGTGCTTTGTTGTGACGGTCCAACTGGTGAGCTCTGCGTCTCAGGCATTGCAGTCTCCTCGCACGCTCATCATCTCCCCCATGGTCAGATGTCGATGGCTCCCTGGAGGCCTGTCGCGATTGTGGCTGTTCTTCTGCAAGCGGAGAGCAACAGATGTGTGGTTAGCAGGAATATAGGGGGCAGAGTGATAGCAGGAAGGTGACATTGGATATGTACATGTGAAGGCCCCACACCACTTCATAATACGCCTCAATGAAGTCACATCAGTCGCACAATCTATTTACATACCCTCACTACCCGAATTGGGCTCAGCATCGCCCCCGGCAACTGTCCGAGCTGAAGCTCCAATGAGGGCAGACACCCGTTCCTCCACATCTGTTAGTTCGAGGATTTGAGGCGGACCACCGGCTGTCCGGCACTGCTCACGCCTGTTGTGTGAGAGCTTCACCTGCAATGAGAAAAATAGGAAGGTTTCTGTAGTGTCTCTGCACCTTGTTACAAACTCACATGAGGCATGGATATATCAGACATGGTCACTCTGTGACCTTCACTTTATTTCCAGGACTGAAGAGTGTTGATCCTGGGTGGGACCTCCCCTTTTATACCTGGAAGCCCAGGTGAGGAGCTCACTCCCTGTGGTCAGGGTGTGCATTACAAGGGTACAGGTACAGTATGCATGAGTTACAGTTACATACTTATAGTCATTGCAAGATGGTGAAATACATGACATTACCTCCCCCCTTAGGTCTTTTAGTTTCAGAGGTTAAGTCTATCGGGTGGTCGGTGCTCTCTCGTGGAGCGCCGCAGTTGTGACTCTGGTGGCTGAGCCTCAGCACGCGTCTCTATCATTTGAGGTGATTCCGGCCTGTCCGGGCTGGCCACAGGGACTGTGCATGCTGAGGGCTCTCTTTGTTGTTCGTGCGCTGGCAGTGGTGTGGGTGCTATCTCATCATGCTCTTCTTCCGGTTCCTCCGTGTCTGCACTGAACCTTGTCTTTACTTGGTCCAAGTGTTTGCGGCATATCTGCCCATTGTTTAGTCTGACCACCATGATCCTGTTTCCTTCTTTGCCAATTACTGTGCCCTCAAGCCATTTGGGTCCCAAAGCATGGTTAAGAACAAATACCGGGTCATCTATTTCTATACACCTCCCCCTTGAGCCTCGATCATGGAGCTCGGTTTACCAATTTTATTTTTTAGAAAAAAAAACCTTACTACTAGGGGGATCAAGGGGTATGGCGAGAAAGCAGGAAGGGGGTACTGAATTTGCATGTTCAGCCATGAACTCATTGAATGGCAGTGCAGGCTAGAAGGGCTGAATGGCCTACTCCTGCACCTATTTTCTATGTTTCTATGGGACTGGCGCTTGCCCTCAACAATGTCTGCCAGGTCTGGGTGAATGAGGGACAGCCGCGTCTTGAGCGTGCGTTTCATGAGGAGTTCCGCTGGTAGGACGCCCGTGAGCGAGTGCGGCCGGGACCTGTAGGCCAGCAGGAGGCGCGATAGGCGGTACTGAAGGGAGGGCCATTGGATGCGTAGCATGCCCTGCTTTATGACTTGGACCGCCCATTCCGCCTAGCCATTCGAGGCCGGCTTGAACGGCGCTGTCCAGACGTGCTTAATCCCATTGCCCGACATAAACTCCTGGAATTCATGGCTGGTAAAACACGGGCTATTATCGCTGACCAGGGTGTCTGGCAAGTGGTGGGTCGCGAAAACCGTACGCACACTCTCCACACAGTGATGGATGTCGTGCACGAGTTCAATATGATGCACTCGATCCACTTCGAGTATGCATCGACAACGATCAGGAACATTTTTCCCATGAACGGGCCCGCATAGTCCACATGAATATGTGACCATGGCCTGGTGGGCCAGGGCCACGGGCTGAGTGGGGCCTCCCTGGGGGCATTGCCCAGCTGGGCACACGTCGTGCACCTGTGAACCCAGTGTTCCAGCTCTGAGTCAATCCCCGGCCACCACACGTGTGACCGGGCAATGGCCTTCATTAACACGATGCCAGGGTGCTTGCTGTGGAGTTCCCTGATGAACGCTTCCCTTCCTTTCTGGGGCATGACTAGCTGGCTGCCCCATAACAGGCAATCGGCTTGGACGGAGAGTTCATCCATCCGTCTCTGAAACGGCCTGACTTCCTCGGTGTGCGGGCGCCCAATCCCCAGTCAGGATACATTTCTTTATCATGGATAGGAGGGGGTCCCTTTTGGTCCAGAGTTTGATCTGGTGGGCTGTGATGGGGAAGCCCGCAGTGTCAAAAGCCTCAACGGCCATGACCATCTCGGCGCTCTGCTCCGACGCCCCCTTGGTGGTGGCCAATGAGAGCCTGATGAGCGCGTCAGCGTAATTTCCGGTGCCTGGCCGGTGCCTTAAAGTGTAGTCATACGCAGCCAGTGTGAGGGTCCATCGCTGTATGTGAGCTGACGCATTAGCGTTGACAGCTTTGCTGTCGGACAACAGGGATGTTAACGTCTTGTGGTCCGTCTCTAGCTCGAACCGTCTACCAAAAAGATACTGGTGCATCTTTTTCACACCGTACACACACGCGAGTGCCTCCTTCTTGACCATGCCATATCCATGCTCTGCCTGGGAGAGCGACCTGGAGGCGTAAGCCACCACGGTGTTGGAGTCGGCCGTCATCGTTACCCTGCTGCAAAACACACCCAACCTCGTAGGATGACGCATCGCATGGTAAAACCAGTTTTTTACAGGTGTCATACAAAGTCAACAGTTTGTTGGAACACAACAGGTTCCTCGCCTTATTGAAAGTCCGTTCTTGACAATCCCCCCAAGACCATTCACAACCTTTACGGAGGAGCATGTGTAACGGCTCCAACAATGTGCTTACGTTCGGCAGGAAGTTCCCAAATAGTTCAAGAGTCCCAGGAATGATCGCAACTCCGACGTGTTGCCGGGCCTGGACGCCCAGTGAATCGCCTCAGTTTTTGATTCAGTGGGCCGTATCCCGTCTGCGGCAACCGTCCTGTCCAGGAACTCGAGCTCTGGGGCCAAAAACACGCACTTGGCCTTTTTCAGCCGCAGGCCTACCTGTTCCAATCGGCGTAGCACCTCCTCCAGGTTGTGGAGGTGTTCCTCAGTGTCGTCTTGGAACACGATCGTTCTAGGGATGGACTTGAGCAAGCTTTCCATGTTTCGCTGAAAGATAGCCGCTGCTGAACGAATGCCAAACTGGCACCTATTGTAAACAAATAATCCTTTGTGTGTCGTGATAGTGGTCAGAAACTTGGATTCTTCAGCCAGTTCCTGAGTCATGTAGGCTGAAGTGAGGTCCAGCTTCGTGAACAGCTTACCACCTGCCAGCGTGCCAAAACGGTCCTCCGCTCTTGGGAGTGGGTATTGGTCTTGCAGCGACACTCGGTTGATGGTGGCTTTGTAGTCGCCACAAATCCTAACCGAGCCATCTGCTTTGAGGACGGGAACAATGGGACTTGCCCAGTCGCTGAATTCAACGGGCGAAATGATGCCCTCTCTGAGCAGCCTGTCCAGTTAATTTTAAATGTTTTCACGCATCACGTACGGCACCGCTCTGGCTTTGTAGTGCACTGGTCTGGCGTCCGGAGTGAGGTGTATCACTACTTTGGTGCCCTTGAACGTTCCGACATCGGGTTGAAAGAGTGACTCGAATTTTTGCAATACCTGCAAGCATGAACTGTGCTCCACGGATGAAATGGCATGCACATCCCCCCATTTCCAATTCATCTCAGCTAGCCAACTCCTCCCCAAGAGCGTGGGGCCATTTCCCGGAACAATCCAGAATGGCAGCCGGTTCTGTGATCCATTATGCGGTACCACCAAGTTTGCACTGCCCAGCAATAGGATGCTCTCTTTGGTGTACGTATGTAGCTGCGTCTCAATGCGTTCCAGTTTGGGCCTGCTAGCTCTGTGTGGCCATAGTCTCTCAAATTGTTGGGCGCTCATGAGGGACTGGCTAGCTCCGGTATCCAGCTCCATGTGCACCGGGATGCCATTCAGTAAGACTTTCATCATCATGGGTGGCGTTTTGGTGTATGAGCTGTGGACGTCAGCCACATGAATTCTCTGAACTTCAGCATCCATGGTTGTTCCCCAAGCCTCATCCTGCATTTCAGACCCCGCGTTTGGTTCATCTGTCTCGTAGACTAGCCTCACTACTGCCTTTTTGCACATCCTAGCCAGATGTCCCTTGACATTACAAATCCTACAGTTGTAAAGTTGGAACCTGCAGATTTTTGCAGTGTGTCTGCTCCCACATCTCCAACATGAGCTGAGATTGCTGTTAACAAAAGGACTATTCCCAGGCATTCCTATCTGATGGCCCTTTTGGCTGTTTCTAAGCCTTCTGATGGGGGGTGTTAATTGTCCCATCACAGGATGTATTGTTCCTCGTGATGGCGTGAATTGCCGATCCCCTTTCCATTGTCCCTATTGCCAGGAGCTAGTTGCTGCCTGGCTGGTGTCGAATTGCCCTTGCCTGCCTGCCTGGGCGGTGTCGAATTGCCCTTGCCTGCCTGTGGAGTTCTGTGTTATTTTTATAATATTGGTTCAACGCAACTTTAAAACCAGGGCTGTGTGTGTAGATTAGTTTGGTCTCTTCTTCCCCGGCCATAAAGGTCTGAGCTATCAACGCTGCCCCTTCTAAAGTCAAATCCTTAGTCTTTATGAGCTTCCTGAAAATGCCGGCATGATTAATGCCCTCGATGAAAAAATCCCTGAACGTCTCCCCCCTGCAGGCATCGGAGAACTTACAGAGACTGGCCAAACGCTGCAGTTCCGCCACGAAGTCCGAGATGTTTTGATCCTCCCGACGCCCGTGAGAGTAGAACCGGTGCCGGGCCATGTGTATGCTACTTGCCGGCTTGAGATGCTCACTGATCAGCTGGCTGAGCTCTTCGAAGGACTTATCCACTGGCTTTTGGGATGCGAGCAGGTCTTTCATTAGTGCATACGTCTGCGGACCACAGCTGGTCAGTAGATGCGCCCTCCGCTTGTCAGCCGCTGCCTCTTCCAGCAGTCCTTTGTTGCAAAGCTCTGCTGGAGTCTTTCCACAAAGTCATCCCAGTCCTCACCCACACAGTAGCGTTCCTCTGTGCCACCAGTGGCCATCCTCGTGGTTCGGTGATTCCCGATTCTCGTCGCCAGATGTAGTGTCTCTGCACCTTGTTACAAACTCACATGAGGCATGTATATATCAACCACGGTCACTCTGTGACCTTCACTTTATTTCTAGGACTGAAGAGTGTTGATCCTGGGTGGGACCTCCCCTTTTATACCTGGAAGCCCAGGTGAGGAGCTCACTCCCTGTGGTCAAGGTGTGCATTACAAGGGTACAGGTACAGTATGCATGAGTTACAGTTACATATTATAGTCATTGCAAAATGGTGAAATACATGACAGTTTCAGAAAGGGTACACCTCCTGTTGTGCCACATATGCCTACCATAGTTCAATAGCTGAGACTGTGTGGATGTGCGAATGTCTTCACTTCAATGTGGGTGGATGTTGCATGCGCTTTGTGAATGATTGGTAGGAGATGAGAGGGACGTAGCATTGAGGCTGTAGGTGATCTTTATGAAACCCATATCAGCAGTGGGAGTATATTGCAAAGAAGGTTCTCAATGATTAGGGAACAAGAGGGTATGTGCATCCTTAATTAAGAGGCAATGGCTGGAGAAGTCAGCCTGCAGCTTTGTGATACATTGTGAAACCCACACCACAGGCTACAAGACTTTGAGAATGGGCAGATACATGAAAGACTTCACATAGGCCCCGATATTGATGAGCTGTAAAACCCGCCCATTTTTCGGCGGTCTCCGGGCGGCACCTACCTTTTGGGCGCTTGCTGCCGCCGGGTCCCGCTGGGATCCATTTTCGGTTCGGTTTTGTGGGCGTCAGCAGCAGGCAGCGGGAGTCGGCATCAGTGGGCAGGCCTCTCAAATCGAGAACTTCGGAGCCGCCGCACCGTGCATGCGCGAGATCTGGGGATGGGGGTTTGTAGTTCTATCAGCACACCACTGTCATTTTTGCCACGATTGAGGCTGCTAGGGCATCTGCGCATGCGCTCAAATGTTAAACACTCTCTTGCACCTGCTAGTTGTATGGGGAGAGCGTAGGAGACACAGTGCTGCAAACTTTTCATTATCCGTTCCTTAAGTGATTTAGCATGAGTGGGAAAAAAAGGTTTAAAGAAGACTGTCAAGACCAGGCCCAGAGCTCTCTGATTTAATGATGAGGAACTGGAGGAGCTTGTATCAGAGGTGGAGCGCAGGTATAAAGACCTCACCTGGAATGGACGTGGTAAACCTCCACCACCCCAATACAGACGCATCTGGAGGGAGATTGGTGAGACTGTGAGCAACACTGAGCGAGATTGAGACCAGTGTAGGAAACATTGGAAAAATGTGGCAAGAGTGAGTAAACATTTATGGGACCCCTCCCCATGCAACTACAAAAGGTTATGGCCCATATGTGTGGGTGTGTGTGTGTGTGTGTGTGGGGCATGAGCAAAGGGGGTAAAGGCTGCAACGTTTCTTTTTGCAGAGGAATCGCCGAAAAAAACTTCATTTCCGGCGGAACCTTGGCGGCTGTGGGCGGGACTTCCACCAATATCGGGGCCATAGCATCTGACATTCATGTTGGAAGGATAGCAGGCATACAGAAATGTGAAGGGTACACACCCTGACCACTCTGGTAAGGTCATTGAACTTTTTCTGGCATTGGGTGCTAGTTCTGCCAACCGTGCCTGTCACAGACTTCTCCTGTGCAATTTCATGCCATATCCTTTGAAAATTGTTGGCAGCGGTCTCCCTCTCCCAACCAGGTGGAATGACGTCCACCTCCTCTCCACTGTGGGGACTAAGACCTCAGCAGCCTCCATTGAGAAATGCTTGGCACGCTGCCTCCTTCTCTGATTCATCTCTGCAGAAGTGCCAGAAGTCGGGCAGGTCATCTGCACATGCGCGGAGAAAGCTTCTGCGCTTTGAAATAATGTCTGTGCCTGGGAAAACAAAAATTCGACTGCGCATGCGCAAAATGGCCACCTCTTTTAATACCGTGATGTTCGGTTCAGGCACACAAAGTCCGTTGTGTAATGCCTGTTTTAACCCCTCCCCCCCCCCCCCCCACCCTACCCACCACACCCCTGATCATGGATCCTCATACTTTGCCGAAATTTCCAGTCGAAGGCACAAACATACTTCAGACGGTATCGGGACTGCCCTGCCACGAATAGCGCCCCAAAATCGGGAAGGTTGAAAATCCAGCCCAATTATCTCTTCCTTTGGATCTCAGCATCTCCAGGGCAGCAGCACTATCTTATATATCTGCCATACTCAGAGCTGTTGTCAGTGGTAAGTCTGTAAAGTAAAGGGGCTAAAAGTGATATCCTAAAACTAATGGTTCCACTATCATTGGCAGAGCAGAGGTTACACCTATCACAATGATGCAGTCAAGATCCTGTCATGTATTTCACCATCTTGCAATGACAATAGTTTTGTAACTGTAACTCATGCACACTGTACCTGTACCCTTGAAATGCACACCCTGACCACAGGGGGTGAGCTTGCGGGAGACACACCTCACCTGGGTTTCCAGGTATAAAAGGGGAGATCCCACCCAGGGTAAGCACTCCTTGGTCCTGGCAATAAAGTGAAGGTCACAGAGTGATCGTGGCTGATATATACATGCCTCGTGTGAGTTTGTAACAAGATGCAGAGACACTACATCTGGCAACGAGAAACGGGAATCACCGAACCACGAGGATGGCCACCGGAGGAACGCTACTGTGTGGGTGAGGACTGGAATGATGAATTTGTGGAAAGCCTCCAGCAGAGCTTTGTCACAAAGGACTGGCTGGAAGAGACACCGGCTGACAAACGGAGGGCGCATCTACTGACCAGCTGTGGTCCACAGACGTATGCGCTGATGAAAGACCTGTTCGCACACCAAAAGCCAGTGGACAAGTCCTTCGAAGAGCTCAGCCAGCTGATCAATGAGCACCTCGAGCTGGCAAGTAGCGTACACATGGCCTGGCACCGGTTCTACTCTCACCGGCGTCGGGAGGGTCAAAATGTCTTGGACTTCGTGGCGGAACTGCGGCGTTGGCCAGTCTCTATAAGTTTTCCGAATCCTGCAGGGGGGAGATGTTAAGGGACATTTTCATCGAGGGCATTAATCATACTGGCATTTTCAGGAAGCTCATAAATACCAAGGACCTGACTTTAGAAGGGGTGGCGTTGATAGCTCAGAACTTTATGGCAGGGGAAGAGGAGACCAAGCTAATTTACGCACGCAGTCCTGGTTTTAACGTTGCGATGAGCCAGGGAGTTAATGTTGTAAAAGTGATACAGAACCCCGCAGGCAGGCAATTCGACACCGCCTAGGCAGCAACAAGCTCCAGGGTGGGCCCGCAACAGGGACAATGGAAAGGGGATCGGCAATTCACGCCATCACGAGGAACAATGCATCCCGTGATGGGACCATTAACACCCCCCATCAGAAGGCTTAGAAACAGCCAAACGGGCCATCAGAGAGGAATGCCTGGGAATAGTCCTTTTGTTAACAGCAATCTCAGCTCATGCTGGAGGTGTGGGGGTAAACACACTTCCAAAAGCTGCAGGTTCCAGCTTTATACCTATAGGATTTGTAATATCAGTGGACACTTGGCCAGGATGTGCAAAAAGGCAATAGCGAGACAGAGGAACCAGACAAGGGGTCTGAAATGCAGGATGAGGCCTGGGGAACAACCATGGATGCTGAAGTTCAGAAAGTTCATGTGGCTGACGTCCACAGCTCATACACCAAAACGCCACCCATGATGATGAAAGTCTTACTGAATGGCATCCCGGTGCACATGGAACTGGATACGGGAGCTAGCCAGTCACTCATGAGCGCCCAACAATTTGAGAGACTATGGCCACACAGAGCTAGCAGGCCCAAACTGGAACCCATTGAGACGCAGCTACATACGTACACCAAAGAGATCATCCTAGTGCTGGGCAGTGCAAACTTGGTGGTACCGCATAATGGATCACAATACCGGCTGCCACTCTGGATTGTTCCGGGAAATGGCCCCGCGCTCTTGGGGAGGAGTTGGCTAGCTGAGAGGAATTGGAAATGGGGGGCTGTGCATGCCATTTCATCCGTGGAGCGAAGTTCATGCTCGCAGGTATTGCAAAAATTCGAGTCATTCTTTCAACTCGGCGTCAGAACGTTCAAAGGCACCAAAGTAGTGATACACATCACTCTGGACGCCAGAGCGGTGCCGAACGTGTTGCGTGAAAAAATTGAAAGTGAACTAGACAGGCTGCTCAGAGAGGGCATCATTTCGCCCGTTGAATTCAGCGACTGGGCAAGTCCCATTGTTCCCATCCTCAAAGCAGATGGCTCGGTTAGGATTTGTGGCGACTACAAAGCCACCATCAACCGAGTATCGCTGCAAGACCAATACCCACTCCCGAAAGCGGAGGACCTTTTTGCCACGCTGGCGGGCGGTAAGCTGTTCACGAAGCTGGACCTCACTTCAGCCTACATGACTCAGGAACTGGCTGAAGAATCGAAGTTTCTGACCACCATCACAACACACAAAGGATTATTTGTTTACAATAGGTGCTGGTTTGGCATTAGTTCGGCAGCGGCTATCTTTCAGCGAAACATGGAAAGCTTGCTCAAGACCATTCTTGGAACGGTCGTATTCCAAGATGACATCCTTATAACGGGTCAAGACACCGAGGAACACCTCCGCAACCTGGAGGAGGTGCTATGCCGATTGGATCAGGTAGGCTTGCGGCTGAAAAAGGCCAAGTGCATGTTTTTGGCCCCAGAGGTCGAGTTCCTGGGCAGGAGGGTTGCTGCAGATGGGATCCGGCCCACTGAATCAAAAACTGAGGCGATTCACCGGGCGCCCAGGCCCAGTAACACATCGGAATTGCGATCATTCCTGGGACTTTTGAACTATTTTGGGAACTTCCTGCCAAACTTAAGCACATTGTTGGAGCCGTTACACATGCTCCTCCGTAAAGGTTGTGAATGGTTTTGGGGGGATTGTCAAGAACGGGCTTTCAATAAGGCGAGGAACCTGCTGTGTTCCAACAAACTGTTGACTTTGTATGACCCCTGTAAAAAACTGGTTTTAACATGCGATGTGTTATCACACAGGGTTGGGCGTGTATTGCAGCAGGGTAATGATGACGGCCGACTCCAAACGGTGGCTTACGCCTCCAGGTCGCTCTCCCAGGCAGAGCATGGATACGGCATGGTCGAGAAGGAGGCACTCGCGTGTGTGTACGGTGTGAAAAAGGTGCACCAGTACCTTTTCGGTCGACAGTTCGAGCTAGAGATAGACCACGCCGTTAACATCCCTGTTGACCAACAGCAAGGCTGTCAACTCTAACGCGTCAGCTCGCATACAGCGATGGGCCCTCACACTGGCTGCATATGACTACACCATATGGCACCAACCAGGCACCGAAAATTGCGCTGATGCACTCAGCAGGCTCCCACTGTCCACCTCCGAAGGGGCGTCGGAGCAGAGCGCCGAGATGGTCATGGCCGTTGAGGCTTTTGACACTGTGGGTTCCCCCATCATAGCCCACCAGATCAAACTCTAGACCAACAGGGACCCCGTCCTATCCATGATAAAGAAATGTGTCCTGACTGGGAATTGGGCACCCGCACACAGGGCGTGCCCCAAGGAAGTCAGGCCGTTTCAGAGACGGATGGATCAACTCTCCATCCACGCCGACTGCCTGTTATGGGGCAGCTGGGTAGTCATGCCCCAGAAAGGAAGGGAAGCATTCATCAGGGAACTCCACAGTGAGCACCCTGGCATTGTGTTAATGAAGGCCATTGCCCGGTCACATGTATGGTGGCCAGGGATTGAATCAGACCTGGGACACTGGGTTCACAGGTGCACGACGTGTGCCCAGCTGGGCAATGCCCCTAGGGAGGCCGCACTCAGCCCGTGGCCCTGGCCCACCAGTCCATGGTCACGTATTCACGTGGACTATGTGGGCCCGTTCATGGGGAAAATGTTCCTGATCGTTGTCATAGAAACATAAAAACATAGAAAATAGGTGCAGGAGTAGGCCATTCGGCCCTTCGAGCCTGCACCGCCATTCAATGAGTTCATGGCTGAACATGTAACTTCAGTACCCCATTCCTGCTTTCTCGCCATACCCCTTGATCCCCCTAGTAGCAAGGACTACATCTAACTCCTTTTTGAATATATTTAGTGAATTGGCCTCAACAACTTTGTCGATGCATACTCGAATTGGATCGAGTGCATCATATTGAACTCGTGCACGACATCCTTCACAGTGGAGAGTCTGCGTACGGTTTTCGCGACCCATGGCTTGCTGAACATCCTGTTCAGTGACAATGGCCCGTGTTTTACCAGCCATGAATTCCAGGAGTTTATGTCGGGCAATGGAATCAAGCACGTCCGGACAGCACCCTTCAAGCTGGCTTCCAATGGCCAGGCGGAACAGGCGGTCCAAGTCATAAAGCAGGGCATGCTACACATCCAAGGCTCCTCCCTTCAGTACCGCCTATCACGCCTCCTGCTGGCCTACAGGTCCCGGCCGCACTCGCTCACGGGAGTCCCGCCAGCGGAACTCCTCATGAAACGCACGCTCAAGATGAGGCTGTCCCTCATTCACCCAGACCTGGCAGACATTGTTGAGGGCAAGCGCCAGTCCCAAACCGAGCTCCATGATTGAGGCTCAAGGGGGAGGTGTATAGAAATAGATGACCCGGTATTTGTTCTTAACCATGCTTTGGTACCCAAATGGATTGAGGGCACCATAATTGGCAAAGAACGAAACAGGATCATGGTGGTCAGACGAAACAATGGGCAGATATGCCGCAAACACGTGGACCAAGTAAAGACAAGGTTCAGTGCAGACACAGAGGAACCAGAAGAAGAGCATGATGAGATAGCACCCACACCACTGCCAGCGTACGAGCAACAAAGACAGTCCTCAGCATGCACAGTCCCGGCAGTCAGCCCGGACAGGCCGGAATCACCTCAAGTGACAGAGACACGTGCTGAGGCTCAGCCACCAGAGCCACAACTACGGTGCTCCACGAGAGAGTGTCGACCATCCGATAGACTCAACCTCTGAAACTAAAAGAATTAAGGGGGGAGGTGATGTCATGTATTTCACCATCTTGCAATGACAATAGTTATGTAACTGTAACTCATGCACACTGTACCTGCACCCTAGAAATGCACACCCTGACCACAGGGGGCGAACTTGCGAGGGACACTCCTCACCTGGGTTTCCAGGTATAAAAGGGGAGGTCCCAACCAGGGTCAGCACTCCTTGGTCCTGGGATTAAAGTGAAGGTCACAGAGTGATCGTGTCTGATATATACATGCCTCGTGTGAATTTGTAACAAGGTGCAGAGACACTACAGATCCCAGCCAATTTTCTAAGGTCAGAGTAATCTGGAGTAGAGGACATAGATTGGTTGTGGCAGGCCAAAGAAGCTTACAAATTTTTAGGCCAAAAAAATGCAGAAAAAAATTCAAATTCTTCCCAAAAAGAGCCAGAGACTATGCAATCAATCACCCAGTCACAAATGGTCATATTCCCGTCCTTTGCATGAAATGATAATATAACTGCCCATGTTTCGGCATACGCATTATATATCTGATATTTATCTGGTGGAAAATGCTAGACGTTGTGTGGTGTTGGTGCAAATCCAGGAAAAATGAATGATCAAACTCAGACACATTTTAGGGGTAATTGCCCAACTGCACCCTTCTGGCCAGAAATCTCATCTACCGAGTGTACATAATGGAAATTCAGGCATGCACTATGCTCAGTGTTATGACCATAAATTTAAATGACGCACAGGAAGCAGCCCAGATTTTTGGCATTTGCTTCAAGTGCACAATATTCCTCGGCAACAGCATGAAATCAGAAAATATCCCATTTTCTTAAGCTACAAATGTGTAGTTTTATTAGATTTTATATTTTATGTGCTCAGATTGACAGATTGTTTTTCCATTTAACAGATATGCATTCTGTAGTGTATGTAGGTACCTTTAGCAAATGACTCCACGAGGCAGGGTATGATACTGAAACTGTGTAGACCTGTAGTCCTTTATTTGCAGCTCCTCGAGTGAGGACACCAAGCTGTGAGCTCCTTTATATACTGGGTTACCTGCAGTGTGCTGCTGTTGGAGACCTAAGGGTTATCCACAATGTGCAGGTAACCCTTCGGTCTCCAACAGCAGCACCCTCTGGTGTACAGTTAAGGTGTGTATAGTGTAAGGGTACATTCAGTACTGCATAACAGTGTTACAGACATCACACAGTAAACAGGCATGCATATACAACAACACTCCCCCCTAAGCATTTTTTATATCCTTTTTGTCATGATCTGGGGAGGTGATCAGTGGTAGGTTATGGAAGGTTGTGATGAGGGTTGTGTGGTTGCCAGGTGTGACCCCTGTGCTTGAGGCTGGCCTCATACGTTTCCCCTCCCTCACACACAGACCAAGTGGGTGTCACTGTTGTGGGATCCCTCAGGGGGGTAACCACAGCAGCAGTGAGTGTGGTGTATATTCTGTGATGTGGGTAGTTGTGGGGTGGTGGGCAGGGCCACAGGATTGGGTGGGCTCCTTGTCCACCATTTGGGATGAGGGTCAGGCCATCCCAGGGTTTGCCAGGGAAGTTGGAGGGTATTGGCCTCACGCTCCTGGTGTTGGCCCTGGTGGTCAGGGGTTGTAGGGCTGGTCTGGTGCAGGTTGCCATTGGTGGTGGCTGGGCTGCCCATTGACCACTGTCCCTGTAGTGGGTCTGCTCCCACTGGGTGTGTTGTGTCCTGTAAGGGGCATCACATTTGTTCCAAAGGTCCAGGCTACATGGTCAGGTAGCCTGCTGGACCTGGGGGTCTCCCACAGGAGGATTCCATTGGCATCAGCATGGTCCCTGTAGACCCAATGTCCTTTGGCAGTGTCCTACCAGTATATATGACATCTTGGCTCTGATCACACATTGTCGAGCCTGCATTGTACATTCTATCATTTGCATCACTTTTGGGTGTCCTGGTTTGAACAGCCATGGTTACATTAGGCATTTCACATTCTCTATCTTTATTGTTAAGCATAATAAACTTGTTCTTAACCTTACTGACACCTGTATTCATCTCATTAGTCACATTAGTTAAACCAGTCTCACAATTCATGGTTACATTGCAGACATTTTCAAACTTGCACCCTTTAATTGCATCTTTAGCTTTAAAGTCTTTGTACTCAAATAGTTGAAACTGTCCCTTTAAATTTCTTTGGTTACCAGTCTCCTTTAAGGGAGCCTCCCAATCTGTTTGGCCGCTCGGTGCCACGAGTCGGTCTTCCAACGCTGCCCCTCGTGGTATGGCCGTGGCCATTTTGATTACAGGTTCTGCTCCTCGTGGTACGGCCGCCATCTTCTGGCTCTCCTTCAGGTAGGCTGTGGTGGTCTTTTCTTCCATAGGTTCAGCCCTGGTCATCAGGAATCCATTTCTTTCATCGATGTTCACCTCTTGGAGTGCTGCCCCGGCCTGGAAAGTGGAGTTTGGATCCTCGGTCCTGGAGATTTCGCCGGGGTGCTGTGGAGTCGTTGCCGTGCCGTCGGGCTGGACAGTGGAACCTCCGGATGCTGCGGTGGATCCGTGTTCGAGGTCGATTGCTGGAGACCAGAGACCGTCACCACTTTGCCTGATGTGGACCGGGTTCATCCAATTCCTGCCCAGCAGCATGGTACCGTCGTCGGCTACAATCCACAGAGGGAATTTGTTCAACACGCCGCCCTGGGAGATCTGGACGTCTGCGCTGCCAACGATTTGGATTTTACCTTTGTTGTAGGTGAGGAGCTGCACCTGGACAGGTCGATTGGCGGGATTTATCCAAAGTTTTTCAACGGTTGTTTGGCTCATCATAGACTGGCTCGCCCCTGTGTCGATTTCCATGGAGACTGGAACCCAGTCGATGTCCACTTCCATCATCCATGGAGAACTTTCGATGGAGCAGGTATAGATTCCATATTCTTCTTCCAGGGTTTGAGCAACTTCACCATCATCTGTGTCGGAGCCCGGGTGATCAGCCAACTCATCAGAGACGCGGTGAGTACAGCTTTTTCTGCACATTCTTTGGAGGTGGCCTTTCTCTTTGCAGCCTTTGCATGCATAGTCTTTGTAGCGGCACTGGTGGACCCTGTGGTTTCCTCCACAGCGCCAGAACGGGGCCATCCAGTTTGCCTCACGTGGCGGACTCAGAGTTGTTGGACTCAGGCAGCCTTCCTGTCTTTCGAAGTATCCATGTGGTGCACTGCGCTTGCCGGTTTAGAGCCCTGGGTCAGTATTCGCTTGGAGTCGCCGGCCGAAACCATGTAGGCCTGACTCACTTGGATTGCTTTCTGCAGGGTGACCATGATGTCAGCAGAGAGCAACTTGTGCAGGAGGTCCTCGTAGCCGATTCCAATGACGAATATGTCCCTTGGAGCTTCATTTAGGTGGTCTTCAAAATCACATGGAACAGTTAGTCTTTTTAGGTATGCAGCATACTTAGCAATTTCTTGGCCCTCAGGTCGCCGGTAAGTGTAGAACCGGTGCCTGGCTGTGAGGATGCTTTCTTTCGGTTTTAGTTGTTCCTGTATGAGTGTTACAAGTTCCTCATAGCTCTTGGTGGTTGTCTTCTCCGGGGCTAGCAAGTCCCTGACGAGACCATGGATGGAGGGCACACAACTGCTAAGCAGGATGGCCCTGTGCTTGTTCGGTCGTGTAGCTGATGTGTTCCCATCCAGGTCATTGGCTATAAAGAAATGTTCCAATCTTTCCACAAAAGCATCCCAATCTTCCCCCTCTGTAACTTGTTGAAAGTTGCTGAGGTTAGACATGTTGAGCATGTAGTTCGTGACCATCCCATCCTCGTCGCCAGTTGTAGTGTATGTAGGTACCTTTAGCAAATGATTCTATGAGGCAGGTTATGATACTGAAACTGTGTAGACCTGTAGTCATTTATTTGAAGCTCCTCGAGTGAGGACACCAAGCTGTGCGCTCCTTTATATGCTGGGTTACCTGCAGTGTGCAGGTAACCCTTAGGTCTCCAACAGCAGCACCCTCTGGTGCACAGGTAAGGTGTGGACAGCATAAGGGTACATTCACAACAGTGTTACAGACATCACACAGTAAATAGGCATGCATATACAACACATTCAATAGACATTTACTGCTTGGCCCCAGGTACATTTTTGAAGGTATGTATCAACCTGTTTAAATTGGTAAGTCCGTCTAAAGTCTTTGAAGAAAGTCGGTCCAAATAGCTTCCACAGACAATGAGGAAAAGCAAAAAGAAACTGGTCGATAAAAAATAGTGGGGTGAATTTCCGTGAAGGTACTCCCACTCGTCCATCATAACTGTGGTGGAATGGCTGTAGAAACTCCGTAAATACAGCATTAAAACTGGGGGTGGGGGTTTTAATCTCCAAAATCAGGTGGGAAGTAAAAGTGTAAAAACCCTCAAACCCGAACTCAACCCGCCTCGAACCCGCCCACTCCCGATTTTAACAGAGGCAAAATGGAGACGGATCAACCAATCCACTCACAGGAGGTGGGTTGCTCAAGTAAATATTTTAATGAGGCTGATTGCCTCAGATTTGATCTCTTTCAGTTTTAACGTTGGCCGAACAGGTTTCCTGAGGCTCAGGAAACTGGGCAGCTAAAGGGAGGTGCAGATTGCTGCATGGATCAGCTAAGTGCTTTTCCAGCACTGCTTATGGGTCAGGAGGAGCAGGAGTACTTTCCCCCGGACAACCAAGGAAACCCGTTAACCTCACCAGTGATCAGACCTCCCCCTAAGCAATCCGACATCTTCCCGATATCCTCCACGGCCCGCTATCTCCTCCTACTGCCCCCAAGTCCTCCAATGACCCCTGCGATCTTCTCCTCACCACGCCTGATCTCCCCGACCCCCTGCATCAATGTCTCCCTCGACCCCCGAACTCCCTCGATCCCCCTATCGATGTCCCCCAAGGCCCAATTTCTCCCGATTCACCCCCCCACCCTCATTGATGTCCCCTTTGACCCCTCGATCTCTCCGGACCCTCCCCTCAATCGATGAGCCCCTCGACTCCCGATCTCTCTAGCTACCCCTGTAAAGTCCTGTCCCCTCAGTACAGATTCACACGAGGAATGTAGTGAAATCAAGGTCACTCTGGACCTGCACCTTTATTTCACAACTCTGGAATGCTGCACTTGCCTGAGACCTGTCCTTATATACCTGTCTCTTGCAAGTGCACCCCTGGTGGTAAGGTATGCTGGTGGTTACAGGTCATATCTTATTACAGTCATGTATAGCATGTTAGGATACAGTTATATATAATAATGTAAGATACATGACATCACCCTCCCCCAAGGTCTTATTATCTTTATAGGTTCAGTCTCTCAGATGGTCTACGCTCTCGCGTGGAGCGTCTGAGTTGTGGTTCAGTTGTTTGCCTTGGTGTCTGTTTTTCTTTGGGTGTGGTTGCTGGTATCTCGCCTGGGCTGTCTGTTTCGATTGGTGTGATTGTTGTTGACTCGCCTGGGCTGTCTGTTGGGATTGCCCTTTCCTCAGGTTGTTCCCTCTGTCTGTCCACCAGGTGTGGTGCGAGTTCCACATTGTAGTCTGCCTCTGGTTCCACAGTGTTGTTGGTAAATCTGCTTTTGACTTGGTCTACATGCCTCCAGCAGGTTTTGCCATTGTCCATTTGTACTTCCAGTAGCCTGTTTCCTTCCTTGCCCGTTACTGTCCCTGCAAGCCATTTGGGACCCTTGCCATAGTTTAGTACAAACACTTTGTCCCCTATCTCATTCCATCTCCCCCTCGAATTTCTGTCATGGTACTCAGTCAGCTTACAGCGCTTTGCCTCAATGATTTCGTGCATGTCTGGGAGGATTAATGAGAGCCTTGTTTTTAAAGTCCTTTTCATCAACAGTTGCGCGGGGGGGGGATCCCAGTCAGTGAGTGCGGACGAGATCTGTATGCCAGCAGCAGTCACGACAGGCGACCCTGCAGCATGGGACCTTGGATTTTAAGCATGCCTTGTTTAATGATTTGCACTGCTATCTCCCCTTGGCCGCCGCCGGCTTGAACGGTGCCGTCTTGACGTGATTTATGCCGTGGTCAATTATAAAGTCTTGGAATTCTACGCTGGTGAAGCACGGGCCATTGTCACTGACCAATATGTCAGGGATTCCGTGCGTTGCAAACATAGTTGCAAGGCTCTCCACAGTGTTAGAGGTTGTGCTCGAGTTTAAAATGGTGCATTCGATCCACTTTGAAAATGCATCTACAACTACGAGGAACATTTTGCCCATGAATGGGCCCGCATAGTCTACGTGCACCTGCGACCATGGTTTGGTAGGCCAGGGCCAGGGGCTCAGTGGAGCTTCCCTGGGGGCATTGCTGAGTTGGGCGCAAATGGTGCACCTTCGGATACAGAGCTCCAAGTCTGCGTCAATACCAGGCCACCAGACGTGGGTTCTGGCTATGGCCTTCATGAGAACGATCCCCGGGTGCTCGCGGTGGAGCTCCCGGACAAATGCCTCTCATGCAGAGGCATGACTACTTGGCTGCCCCACATCAGGCAGTCTGCTTGTAGTGATAGCTCATGCATGCGCCTGCGAAAGGGTTTTAATTCCTCGGGGTAGGCATCGCGAGCCTCTGCCCAGTCACCGGTTAGGACACATCTTTTTACTAAGGATAACGTGGGGTCGCTGGCCGTCCAGGCTCTGATTTGGCGAGCCGTCATGGGCGAACCTGTGAACTCAAAGGCATTGATTGCCATGACTATCTCACAGTCCTGTTCGTCAGACCCTTCCGTGGTCACCAGGGGTAACCTGCTGAGCGCGTCGGCACAGTTGTCTGTGCCTGGTCTGTGCCTTATGGTATAGTCATAGGACGCCAACATGAGTGCCCACCGTTGAATTCGCGCCGAGGCGTTGGCGTTTATTGCCTTGCTCTCGGATAGGAGGGACGTGAGGGGCTTATGGTCAGTTTCTAACGTGAACTTGGCCCCGAAAAGTTATTGGTGCATCTTTTTGACACCGTACACGCACGCGAGCGCCTCCTTCTCTACTATTCCGTACCTGTGCTCCGCCCGCGAAAGTGACCTGGAGGCATAAGCTATGGATTGTAATTTGCCCACACTATTGACATGTTGCAAAATGTACCCGACCCCATATGCTGACGCATCGCATGTGAGAACTAGCTTTTTACCTGGGTCAAAGAAAGTCAAAACACTGTTGGAACACAGAAGGTTGCATGCCTTATTGAAGGTGCGTTCCTGGGCGTCCCCCCAAAACCATTTACACCCCCTCCTGAGTAGCACGTGGAGAGGCTCCAGCAGCGTGCTTAAGTTCTGCATAAAGTTCCCAAAGTAATTGAGTAGCCCGAGAAAGGCACGCAGTTCTGAGACATTCCGGGGCCTGGGTGCCAGGCGAATTGCTTCTGTTTTGGACTCTGTTGGGCGGATTCCATCAGCGGCAATCCTTCTGCCCAAAAATTCAACCTCGGGTGTGAGAAACAGGCACTTGGATTTCTTGACTCGTAGGCCTACCCGATCCAACCACTTTAGTACTTCCTCCAATTTACGGAGATGGGAGTCGGTGTCCCTGCCCGTGATAAGTATGTCGTCTTGAAATACAACCGTCTCCGGGATGGACTTGAGCAGACTCTCCATGTAGCGCTGGAATATGGCAGCTGCCGACCTGATGCCGAATGGGCATCGATTGTCAACATGAAAAGGCCTCGATGTGTGTTGATGGTGGTGAGTAGCTTGGATTCCTCGGTCAATTCTTGCGTCATAGACGCAGATGTGAGGTCTAATTTTGAGAAAGGTTTACCTCCAGCCAATGTGGCAAATAAGTCCTCCGCTCTGGGCAGCGGATACTGGTCCTCTAGGAAGACTCTGTTTATGGTAGATTTGTAGTCCCTACAGATTCGTACGGATCCATCAGGCTTCATGACTGAGATGATGGGACTTGCCCAGTCGCTAAATTCCACAGGTGATATAATGCCTTCCCGCAGAAGCCTGTCTAGTTCGTGTTCAATCTTTTCCCTCATCATAAAGGGTACAGCTTTGGCCTTGTGATGGACTGGTCTAGCATCCTGTGTGATGTAGATTTTGACTTTGGCCCCTTTGAAAGTGCCCACACCTGGCTGAAAGAGATGTTCAAATCGCTTTATAACTGTTGAGCAGGAAGTCTGTTCCTCTAATGACATGGTATGGACATCATCCCATTTCCAGTTTAGTTTCGCCAGCCAGCTTCTCCCCAGCAGTGCTGGGGTGTCTCTGGGTACAATCCACAGGGGAAGTCGGTTCACTGTCCCTTCGTGTGTGACAGAGAGCATGGCGCTGCCGAGGACTGGTACGATTTCTTTGGTATAGGTCCTTAGTTTGGTGTCGACCCTTGTGAGTTTTGGTCTGTCTCTTTTCTGCGGCCACAGTTGTTCAAATTATTGAGCGCCCATGAGAGATTGACTCGCTCCCGTATCCAGCTCCATGTTGACAGATATCCCGTTAAGTAGGACCCTCATCATTATAGGAGGCATCCTGTTGTAGGAGCAGCGGCCATTGATCGTGTTGACCCGCTGTACATCGGTGTCTCGGGTACTGTCCCCACCATCTTCTGGTCCGCTTTCCGACCCATCCGATTCGTATACCAGCCGAGCTGTCGTTTTTTTGCACATGCAGGCTAGATATATTCACAATTTCTGCAAACAGTCTGCTGAAATCGACATCCCCTTGACGAGTGCCCACCCCCACACCTCCAGCGCAGGCCTGTTCCATTGTTCAAAGTGTTCCCAAAGAATGAGCTGCATCTGGCTGATCTCTCTTGAGCTTCTCTCAGTTTGTAGTTGATTGCTTGCATTGTGGGTTGATGAGGTGTGAACAGCCGTTCCTGTGGCCCTTGATGGCTTCTGCCTTCTGTCGAGAGCTTGTTCTCTCGGTTTTGTCTGTGTGTGGGGGTAGCAGCTTGTTTCGTGCTGTGAACTTCTTGTTCCGATATTTCGTTAGTTGTCGTACCTGCATTGTAAATCAACCTCGTTTCTTCTTCCCCTACCAAGAATGTCTGTGCAACCAGTGCTGCTGCCTCTAAGGTCAGGTTCTTGGTCTCTATGAGCTTTTGGAATATGTCTGCGTGGCCTAGTCCTTCAATGAAAAAGTCTCTCAGCATTTCTCTCCTCAGTTCATCGGAGAACTCACATAAACTAGCCAACCTCCGAAGTTCCGCCACGAAGTCGGGTATGCTCTGGCCCACACAGCGTCTGTAGTTGTAGAACCTGTGTCTGGCCATGTGTAGGCTGCTTTCTGGCTTCAGGTGGTCTCTTACCAGTGTGCTCAATTCTTCAAACCACTTGCTTGCTGGTTTCTCGGGTGCCAACAGATCCTTCATTAAAGCGTATGTTTTCGAGCCACAGCTGGTCAAGAGATGGGCTCTTCTCTTGTCTGCCTTATCGTTGCCTAACCAGTCTTTGGTTACAAAGCTTTTCTGGAGCCTTTCTATAAAGTCCTCCCAATTGTCTCCCGTATTGTACTTTTCATCTGATCCGTTGTTCGCCATTCTGTGGATTCTGTAATCCCGTAACTCATCGCCATTGTAAAGTCCTGTCCCCTCAGTACAGATTCACACGAGGCATGTAGTGAAGTCAAGGTCACTCTGGACCTGCACCTTTATTGCTCTGGAATGCTGCACTTGCCTGAGACCTGTCCTTATATACCTGTCTATTGCAAGTGCACCCCTGGTGGTAAGGTATGCTAGTGGTTACAGGTCATATCTTATTACAGTCATGTATAGCATGTTAGGATACAGTTATATATAATAATGTAAGATACATGACAACCCCATTGAGGTCCTCCCACCCTTGACCCCTGATCTCTCCCTCCCTCCTCTCCGCTCCCTGGCTGCAGCCTGGTGCCATGGGCCGGCCCGCCCGACAGACAGCCGTTAGCTGCAGCCGGGAATTAGATTCCAAAAACAGTAATCAGGTCCTGCCTTTAAATTGGGCAAGACCTGAGGGAAAGCTGTTCTTCTGAGTTTCCCTACCACAAAACTGCCCCACCCGCTCCCTCCCAGCTCTTCGCTGATATCAGGGCCATTGTTTCCGCAGCTGTTCCGCTGAAGTTATGGCAGATGAATAGGAGAACCATCACGAAAATTCACCCCTCATATATCATAGCTTGGTGCAGCAGTCACAAACTATTTATTATTTTCTACTACTCATAGAATCAGTGGAGCTTAATAACTACTGTACATATATTGGCAACTAATATGCTACTTTTCATTGGTCTGGTTACTGTTTAATATAAATTAAGTGTAATGTTATTTTGCCAGCTTCCTAAGGCAAAGATAACATGAGTTCACGTGATATAAGCTGTAACCAAAATAGTTTTGTTCCTTGGGCATGTGACTGATTTGCTTAAATATCTGGGCAAGTGAAAATACTCTCCCTGGGACTTTGGGAGCAAAGCGCACCAACAAGATTAGTCTGAAACTCAGAAGTTAAAAATATTTCGAGTAAGAAACCCAAAGTAAACAAAGCAGTATTGCCAAATCATAGGAGTTGGCCTCTAATGTATCCTTATGCTGGGACACTCATACATGTCAACCTGGAAAACTTGCAAAAGCTGACCAACAGCTTCAAAAAAAGTAATCAGCTCAAAAACAACTCTGAATATAGACCTATAAAATGTAATTACATTCAAAATACAATGAGGCATTAGCTGGCCATAACTTAAGCAGCACGTGTATCCAACATTCCATAATTTATATAGTGGAAGATTGTAGCAGAAATGGCAGGGGGTTTCTTGCAAAGAGGTTACAGCTTATTGTGGATATGTATTGTTAAGTTGCTTTTAAATTCTTTATATGGTTGTTATAGTGACATGGAATTTAATTTCTTTCCTTTCCCCTAGCTACATTCGCAACTCCTCAGATAATGGAGCAGTCCATGCCCACATGCAGCAAGACTTGGACGACATTCAGGCTTGGGCTGATAAGTGGCAAGTACCATTAGCACCACACAAGTGCCAGGCAATGACCTTCACCAACAAGAGAGGCTCTAATCACCTCCCCTTGACATTCAATGGCATTACCATCGTTGAATCCCCCACCATCAACATCCTGGGGGCCACCATGGATCAGAAACTTAACTGGACCAGTTACATCATCATCATCATCATCATCATCATAGGCAGTCCCTCGGAATCGAGGAAGACCTGCTTCCACTCCTAAAGTGAGTTCTTTGGTGGCTGAACAGTCCAACACGAGAGCCACAGACCCTGTCACAGATGGGACAGATATTCGTCGGGGGAAGGGAGGGGAGGGGGGAGGGTGGGACTGATTTGCCACACGCTCCTTCCACTGTCTGCGCCTGACCTCTTCACACTGGCAGCTTTGAGATTCGAAGAGCTCAACGCCCTCCCAGATGCACTTTCTCCTCCTAGGGCGGTCTTCGGCCAGGGTCTCCCAGGTATCAGTGGTGATGTCGCACCTCACCAGGGAGGGTGTCCTTGTAACGTTTCCACTGTCCACCTTTGGCTCGTTTGCCATGGAGGAGCTCCGCGTAGAGCAATTGCTTAAGGAGTCTTGCATCTGGTATGTGGACTAAGTGGCCTGCTCAGCATGACTACTGCAGGAAAAATTCAGGGAACAGTGCCAGCCCTTATACATGGCCTTTTTCGATCTTACAAAGGCCTTTGACACTGTCGACCGTGAGGGCTTATGGAGTGTCCTCCTCCGTTTTGGATGCCCCCGAAAGTTTATCAACATCCTTTGCCTACTCCACGACAACATGCAGGCCGTGATCCTTACCGGCGGATCCATTACAGACCCATTCCATGTCCAGACCGGGGTCAAACAGGGCTAGTCATCGCTCCAACCCTCTTCTCAATCTTCCTTGCTGCCATGCTCCACCTCACTGTCAACAAACTCCCCGCTGGAGCGGAACAAATCAACAGAACTAGTGGGAAGCTGTTTAACCTACGCCGCCTCCAGGCCAGGTCCACAATCACCCAAACATCTGTTGTTGAACTGCAGTACGCGGACGACACCTGCGTCTGCGTACACTCTGAGGCTGTACTCCAGGATATAGTCGATGTATTCACCGAGGTGTATGAAAGCATGGGCCTTACAGTTAACATCCGTAAGACACCAGTCTGTCCTCACTGCACAGCACTGCTCCCCAGTCATCAAGATTCACGGCGCAGCCCTCGATAACGTGAACCACTTCCCATACCTCGGGAGCTACATAATGACTGTGGATACAAGAACAAGTCAGGGGTTGAGTATTCTGCGGTGAGAGACTCACCTCCTGACTCCCCTAAACCTTTCCACCATCTACAAAGCACAAGTCAGGAGTTGATGGAATACTCTCCACTTTGCTGGATGAGTGCAGCTCCAACAACACTCAAGAAGCTCGACACCATCCAGGATAAAGCAGCCTGCTTGATGGGCACCCCATCCATAACCTTCAACAGTCACTCCCTCCACCATCGGTGCACCGTGTCTGCAGTGTATACAATCTACAAAATGCACTGCAGCAACTCGCCAAGGTTTCTTTGACAGAACCTCCTAAATAGAAAAAAAATCTTCTAATTCATAGTGTAAATCTAGTTTCAGAAAGGTGGAAGAATCAAGCTTTCTTTTATAAATTACCACTGCTCATCTATTCCAGTAACCTGGAATAAATATGGGTTCTGCAACGTCGATGACATTCTTGGTCAACATGGCTGCTTTACAAATAGTTCTAAGTGACCTGGTGCCAACAGCACTAGAGTCTTTCCATATTAATAAATCTGTCTTGTACACATAGAACATTTAGAGATTCCGTAATTGTAACATAATGCCTACGGAGTCTTTTAATGACATAATAAAACAGTCTCATTGGGTAGCTTGTGTTTCAAATTCATTGAGTCATAAAAATATTTTGAGAAATGTGTCCAGTTTATCACATTTTCTATAAACAAACAAGATGTTTGCATATTGCATGGTGTTATGTAACCAATATTTGCATAGTGGCCTAATTTGTCACTGATGAGATGAACCAAACAGTGGAGTTTCTTTCCTCCTTTTGCTGTTATTTCTTAGCACCTTTCAGTCAAAAACACCACAAATTCCTCAGTTGGGAAAAAGTTCCTCTAAATTGAATTATTTTAGATTTAAATCCTTGTGTGTTTTCATCCTTTTCCACAAGAGTACAGAATAGTCTTTTACTCACACACACACAAACCCAACAACACAATAGTCTGTAACATCGACACTGCAAGTTTAGTATTGGTTCAAAACCCTCTCAACATAAGTTACAGTGTAAATTGGAGCAAGGTGGAGTGAGGCTGGTTGGATGAGACCATCTCACAACACTTGGGTTCAATATCGGAGTACTCACAGATCACTTTTTAAAACTACCTGACCTTAATTTAAATTGTAAGAGACTGGAACTCTCTCCTCCAGATTCTCTAAACATTGAGGGGGGGGGGCCGAATTTGGTTGTTTAGTGCCACCATTAGCACCAGAGAGGGGCGCTAAGTGGCTGCTAAACATGTACCGCCCGAATGCGAACTTCACTGGTGGTTTAGAGGCGGCGCACTCTAGCACCACCCACTTGGTGACGTCAAGAGTGTGCAACGACCCCTTTGCGACATGTTCCTGAAATTGACTGCTTTTGCCTGCCGCAGCGCCTGCCACTACTCCTGACAGGGGAAGCAGATGGTGCACAGAGGATCCTGAGGCGATATCGCAGGGAATGAAACGGCAAGTGTTGAGAGTCAAATTTTTAACAATGACTTACCTCTTTTACCTGTGGAAGGCTGTAGGTAACCTCCCTTCCACTTTTTTGCAGGTTTCACATGGGGGACCTCACCTCCTCTTTAGGTGCTCAGATGCTGGTATCCCAGCGCCTCAACTGCCGCCCTGCGATGGGCCTTTAGTGCTCTAAGAGGATTGTGCAACACTTTCCTTCGGGCTCCACTCTCCTCTTGGGGGCGATACAATTGAATATCGCACTTTGAGGCGGTAGACATCGCCCAGCGCTAAAGGGAGCGCCCCGGCAGCATCACCGCCTCAAAGTGGATGATACCAAATTTCTAACCCTCAACTATTGGGAGAGGATTTTGCTCATACATATCCATACAGGTGCAGAGTTCTCTTTAGGGCAGGACAATTAGAGTCCCAGGTGGGCAAAAACCATGCAATGTAAACAAGGAACTGGAACACGAACCAGTCATTACAATATAATTGCACCTGAATACCTTGTCCACAATGATGGAATTGAAGTGTCTTCTCCCTGACTGCTTTTCCAAGTAGAAATCAGTCCACAGATCAAAAATTGTCTTTAATTCAATCAAATTAAACTTAAAAAACAAAATATTTACTATGATGGTAAAAGGGCATGTTTTGCGAGCAGCTGTCTGATCCATTCGCGTTTTCTGTTGAACTAAAGAATATAAGGACCTACACGGATTAACATTTGAAAGGTGTTCGTGCACTGTAGAAATTGGGCTGGATTTTCGGCATTACTGATTTCGGGGTGGTAATGGTGCCGGGGCGGTCCTGATACCGCCTGGAAAAAGTTTGCACCCAAGTCTGAAAATTTCGTCAAAAAATGAGGATCCGTGATCGGGGGCGCTAAATCAGACGTTACACCACGAACTTTGTGCGCCCGAGCCGAAAATTGCGGCAGTAAAACAGGTCGCCACTTTGCGCATGCGCAGACTGTGTTTCAGTTTTCCCGTGCACAGTCAATACTTTAGGGTGCGGAGGTTTCCTGCGCTCATGCGCACAAGACCCAGCCCACGTCTGAGACTTCGGCAGAGATGGCGCAGCAAGAGGGCAGGCAGTGTGCCAAAAGATTCTCCTCAGAGGCTGCTGAGGCCTTAGTGCAGGCTGTTGAAACGAGGTGATCTGCACTCCATCTGATTGGGGGAGGGAGGTCCTTGCCCAGCATTTTCGAATGGATCTGGTGTGAAATTGCACACGAGGTGTCAGCGGCAGACTGAGTTCCCTTCACATTTATGTAGGCCTGCCATGCTTCCAAAATCAATGGAACACACAATGTGAATTATTTGATGGATTATTTGCCCCTTCTCAATGTGTTGAAGGCCATGGTGCAGGTTGCAGAATGCAGCAGAACGCTGAAGGCTCACTTCTCCAGCCATTGCCTCTGTATTCAGGATGCACATTCCCTCTTGTACCCTAACCATTGTCAAGACTCTTCGCACTCCACTCCCACTGCTGATATGCGTTTCATAAACATTAACTTGAGCCTCTCATCTCCTCCCAATCTTTGCCAAACCTCAGTCAACAGCCACACAGATTGAAGTGAATACATTTGCACATCCACACAGTGTCAGCTATTGAACAATGGAAGGCATATATGACACAGTATGCAACGTACAGGAGGGGTCAGCCAGGGCTGCTGGACCTAACTGATGTTGAGCAACAAGTGACATCCTTCTTGGGCGCCCCAGTTCGGACAATGGCTGGGGCAATGCCGAGCCCCCTTCAGGCAGTGAGGGTATGTACATGGAACACGGGACTGATGTGACTTTATTGGCCCCTAATATCAAGTGACCGAGCCCCTTTACATGTAGATGTCCAATATAACCTTCCTCCTATCATCCTGCCCCCTCCCCTCCTGCTAACCACATGTCTGTTGTTTTCTGCTTGCAGATGACCAGCCACCAGCACGGCAGCCTTCTCAGGAGCCATCCACATCTGGCCATGGGGGAGATGATGAGGGAGGGGATGAAAGTCTTATCCCTGAAGCAGACAACCCAGCAGTCACCCCAGCTGCCGAATCTACATGAGGGTATAACGCCGATTTCCTGGACTTTAAAGACTCTGAATGACCCTTGGCCACAGTGACCTACAGCAAAGCCCAGCGGGAGGAGAAGTACGGAGGCCAGCTCCCTGGAGGGTGAGTCGGCACAGTGGTCCTGCTGAAGAGCAGGCAGACATGGACCTTAAATTGGTGGCAAAGTCCAGGAAGAACACACAGATGCATGGGTGCAGTGGGTAGGATCCCGGAGAGCATCAACAAACTTGCTGTGAGTGTTGCGGAGGCCACCTCACGCATTGTCCCTGCAACTGAGGACTCCAGCGAGGCCAACCCTGCCCACTCAGAGAGGCAGGTGGCCTCCAACTGTGACAGTGGCATGCCAGAGTGTGTGGCACATGGCATTGATCACATTGCAGCATCGATCGAATCGCAGGCACAAGCTACGCTGCAGCTTGGTGATGGCATGCGGTCGCTGACTGGTGCCATCCTCTCTGTCTTCCCCACTGTCCAATGGGAAGGTGACAGTGCCAAAGCAGGCCAGCAAGTTGTGGTGACACATTGTTGCTGAGGCCCAGCCCCGTATGTCAGTGGCTCCCAGAAAATGGAAGGTGCTGTCCTTCCTCAGGATGACGGCATTCCGGCTCCCACTACTGACTCTCCCACCATGCACCTTACGCGGTCCACACCACAGCCATCAGAGACTGCTTCCGCCGATGGTCAGGCACAGCAGTCCATAACCGGGCCTTCCAGGCCCAGAGTTGGTCCACGGCGTCCTCATACACCATCTGCACTGTCTGTCCCCTCGAGCAGCCTTGATGTAGGCACTGAGCCCTCATTGAGGAGGAGCAGCAGGTGTGGGAGGGGCATGAAGGGGTGGGCCAATGTCAGGCCAAGTCCCATTAAGGGCTGGGCCAACCTTGTGCAGATGCATTGGTATATAATGATGACGCTGTAAATAGTTGCTTTTGATAAATGACCTTGTTGATCATTGATTTGCAGCAGAACACTGTTTTTTGTTTTGTTTACTTTTGTTGGTTTATTGTATCGGATGGTGTCGGCGGGGTATTGTTTATTACTTGTTCTTATAAAAATGTTACTTTGAACCTTTGCAGTTGGTGTCATGTGTATCATTCCAAAGGTCAGCGTAGATGTGCCTTTATTGTGGCACATAGCCTGGCCAGTAATGGATGCATCCTTCGGCTTCCACTATTCAAGCAAACCTGTCTGTTGTGAGCTGGTGGCGTGCAGCTCTTGCTTCGGTTTAGTGTTTCATCTGAAAGACGGCACCTTCGAAAGTGCAGCACTCCCTCAGTACCGCACTGGAGTGTCAGCCTAGATTTTGTGCTCAAGTCTCTGGAGTGAGACTTGAACCCACAACCTTCTGACTCAGAGGCAAGGGTGCTACCAACTGAGCCATGGCTGACACATTTGTGTCAAAAATGGCAACAGCATAAGCACACTTCCCATGCGGGCTGTGTCGGATGCCATTTTGGTATGGCTGGTGTTAGGAGCATGCACTGATTTGACATCAGTGCTGCCATTTTCATCCTTAATGCTGGAGCTGACAATCTGTTGCAAGCTGACCATGTGTTCAGTAGCAACAAGAACACCCCACCAGCGATATTTAAAGGGTTCAGCAACTACTCTCCGGATGGTTGCTGATTAATTTCTACTGGTTCTGTGTAAGTTTGTCGGAGTGTTTGGTGCTTTCTAGAGTTGTTTAAAGTTGGTGACAGGAGTGTAGTGCACGTTGAGAAGACCTTGGTTCTATATAAGAATCTAAGAACATAAGAAATAGGAACAGGAGAAGGCCATTTAATACGATCATGGCTGATCTGATCATGGACTCAGGTTCACTTCCCTGCCCGCTCCCCATAACCCCTTAATCCCTTATCGGTTAAGAAACTGTCTATCCCTGTCTTAAATTTATTCAATGTCCCAGCGTCCACAGCTCTCTGAAGCAGCGAATTCCACAGATTTACAACCCTCTGAGAGAAGAAATTCCTCCTCATATCTGTTTTAAATGGGCGGCCCCTTATTCTAAGATTATGCCCCCTAGTTCTAGTCTCCCCTATCAGTGGAAACATCCTCTCTGCATTCATCTTGTCAAGCCCCCTCATAATCTTATATGTTTCGATAAGATCGCCTCTCATTCTTCTGAATTCCAATGAGTAGAGGCCCAACCTACTCAACCTTCCCTCATAAGTCAATCCCCTCATCTCCGGAATCAACCTAGTGAACCTTCTCTGAACAGCCTCTAAAGCAAGTATATCCTTTCTTAAAAGGTTCTGGTCAGACCACTTGCTTCCAATCATGATTGTTGTAGTTGTCATCCCCTTGGCCTGCAGCATGACAGGGTAATGGAGCAGAGGTTTCAAAGAAGAGAACAAGCTGCTTGCAGAGGGAGGAGGAAGAGGAGGAGAAGGACGAGAAGGAGCAGGAAGGAGGGAGGAGGCAACCAGCACATCCCATCTCCGGCCAGGTTGTCCGAAATTGCCTCATTCGACTACGGATCCACTAAACACAACCCCAAATCCCCATTGTACAACAGTGACACACCTTACCATCATACTGTTCCAGATCACCACAGGGTCCCCTTGGCCAAAATGCTGAAATAAAAGCCACCACAAAGGAAACATTTCAACTAACTTTATATATCAATCCATCCACAATTACATAACACAGTCAACTAATCATCCTTCTGCATTTCCTTAGTGCCTGTCTTGTGGCCTTGCAGGATGACCACTAGCAGCTCTAGGCCTACAAGGTCCGGCTTCAGACTGCACCATCTTGTCCTGGGCAGCAGCAGTCTGGACTGGCTGGCTGACAGGCAACAGCAAGGGCACTAGCGGAGTGGCAGTGGCGGGAGGGCGAATGTTGTCATCCTGAGAGAGGACAGCAGGTTTATGCTCCACAGAGCCACTGCCACTCCCCCGGGCAGCGCCTCAGCATTCCTAGTAATCTGTTGCAGGACAGATTGCTGGACTGCTGTGACACCCTGCAAGCCCTTTTCCACATGCGTGAAAATGCTTCTGCTTTGTCTTTTGCACTCATGTCCTCTGCCATCATTAAGGATGGGGATGTTTATGGAGCCTCCTCCTCCTGTTAGTTCTTTAATTGTCCACCATCATTCACGACTGGATGTGACAGGACTACAGAGCTTTGATCTGATGTGTTGTTTGTGGTATTGCTTAGCTCTGTCACTAGCACGCTGTTTTCAAGGTTTAGCATGCATGCAGTCCTGTGTTGTAGCTTCACCGGGTTGGCACTTCATTTTTAGGAATGCCTGGTGCTGCTCCTGGCATGCACTTCTACACTCCTCATTGAACCAGGATTGGTCTTCTGGCTTGATGGTAATGGTAGAGTGAGGGATGTGTAAGAATAAAAGTGTTTATTAATGATAACATTGATTCTGTGTATGTATAAATGTTAAAAGTGCAGATTATACGGAAAGGCTGCGGTGTTAAAACAAAATGGAAGCTCACAGGCTTCCAGCATGGCCTGTTTGTATATTGTGTGAATTGGAAAGCAACTAACCTAATCAAGAGATGGCTGGGCCAGTCCAACATGCCACATAGAAACATAGAAACTTAGAAACATGATCATATTGAATGGTGGTGCAGGAGTAGGCCATTCGGCCCTTCGAGCCTGCACCACCATTCAATATGATCATGGCTGATCATGCAACTTCAGTACCCCATTCCATACTTCTCTCCATACCCCTTGATTCCTTTAGCCGTTATGGCCACATCTAACTCCTTTTTGAATATATCTAACAAACTGGCCTCAACAACTTTCTGTGGTAGAGCATTCCACAGGTTCACAATTCTCTGAGTGAAGAAGTTTCTCCTCATCTCGGTCCTAAATGGCTTACCCCGTATCCTTAGACTGTGACCCCCTGGTTCTGGAATTCCCCAACATTAGGAACATTCTTCCTTCATCTAACCTGTCCAATCCCGTCAGAATTTTATATGTTTCTATGAGATCCCCTCTCATTCTTCTAAATTCCAGTGAATATAAGCCTAGTCGATCCAGTCTTTCTTCATATGTCAGTCTTGCCATCCTGGGAATCAGTCTGGTGAACCTTCGCTGCACTCCCTCAATAGCAAGAATATCCTTCTTCAGATTAGGAGACCAAAACTGGACACAATATACAAGGTGTGGCCTCACCAAGGCACTGCACAATTGCAGTAAGACCTCCGTGCTCCTATACGCAAATAAGAACATAAGAACATAAGAATTAGGAACAGGAGTAGGCCATCTAGCCCCTCGAGCCTGCTCCGCCATTCAATAAGATCATGGCTGATCTGGTCGTGGACTCAGCTCCACTTACCCGCCCACTCCCCATAACCCTAAATTCCCTTATTGCTTAAAAATCTATCTATCTTTGACTTGAAAACATTCAATGAGCTAGCCTCAACTGCTTCCTTGGGCAGAGAATTCCACAGATTCACAACCCTCTGGGAGAAGAAATTCTTTCTCAACTCGGTTTTAAATTGGCTCTTCCGTATTTTGAGGCTGTGCCCCCTAGTTCTAGTCTCCCCGACCAGTGGAAACAACCTCTCTGCCTCTATCTTGTCTATCCCTTTCATGATTTTAAATGTTTCTATAAGATCACCCCTCATCTTTCTGAACTCCAAGGAGTAAAGACCCAGTCTACTCAATCTATCATCATAAGTTAACCCCCTCATTTCTCGAATCAGCCTAGTGAATCGTCTCTGTATCCCTTCCAAAGCTAGTATATCCTTCCTTAAGTAAGGTGACCAAAACTGCACGCAGTACTCCAGGTGCGGCCTTCCCAATACCCTATACAGTTGCAGCAGGACCTCCCTGCTTTTGTACTCCATCCCTTTCGCAATGAAGGCCAACATTCCATTTGCCTTCCTGATTACCTGCTGCACCTGCAAACTAACCTTTTGGGATTCATGCACAAGGACCCCCAGGTCCCTCTGCACCGCAGCATGTTGTAATTTCTCCCCATTCAAATAATATTCCCTTTTACTGTTTTTTTTCCCAAGGTGGATGACCTCACACTTTCCGACATTGTATTCCATCTGCCAAACCTTAGCCCATTCGCTTAACCAATCCAAATCTCCTTGCAGCCTCTCTGAGTCCTCTACACAACCCGCTTTCCCACTAATCTTAGTGTCATCTGCAAATTTTGTTGTACTACACTCTGTCCCCTCTTCTAGGTCATCTATGTATATTGTAAACAGTTGTGGTCCCAGTACTGATCCCTGTGGCACACCACTAACCACTGATTTCCAACCGGAAAAGGACTCATTTATCCCGACTCTCTGCTTTCTGTTAGCCAGCCAATTCTCTATCCATGCTAATACATTTCCTCTGACTCCGCGTACCTTTATCTTCTGCAGTAACCTTTTGTGTGGCACCTTATCGAATGCCTTTTGGAAATCTAAATACACCACATCCATCGGTACACCTCTATCCACCATGCTCGTTATATCCTCAAAGAATTCCAGTAAATTAGTTAAACATGATTTCCCCTTCATGAATCCATGTTGCATCTTGCTCTTGCTATGAAGGCCAACATGCCAT
The DNA here is from genome assembly GCF_044704955.1 of Pristiophorus japonicus. Lineage (NCBI taxonomy): Eukaryota > Metazoa > Chordata > Chondrichthyes > Pristiophoridae > Pristiophorus > Pristiophorus japonicus. Next base: position 35,676,421 of record NC_091982.1, on the reverse strand, counting down.
TTGCCTTCTTCACCGCCTGCTGTACCTGCATGCCAACTTTCATGTGTGAGGAGAGCCAATAAGGAACTGCCCTAGAACCAAGATCCAGTCCTGGGGCTTTCTGAGGAACAATGGACTTAAGGAGTATAAGAACTTAGCCAAAGACTTTTTCTCTCTCTCTCCTTCTCTCCTGCACACACGGCAAGACCTCCTGTTCAAAGATCAGCCGAAACAGCAGGCCGTGTGTTCAGCCAGCCAGCCAGAGGAAAGTGGCGTATACCTTTTTATAAATCAATATTGTAACATTGTATCTGTTGTAACTAGTAGACGATTGCTGATAAATGTGCATGTGTGTGTGTTTTAATAATCTGATGCGAATTGTTTTAAAAGAATCAGTCTTACTGTCAATTTAATGCCGATTTAGAAATCTTACAAATTGGTGGAGAATGCGGACATCTGGCGAGACAGCATTTTGACGATTCTTTTGAACAATTGGAAATTTCGGGAGTTACGATTGTAACTTGTGTTGCGAAGTATAATATAAATAATTAAACGGATCGGGAGAAGTTGCGTCTTAAGGAGCAGTTGTCTTGATAGTTGTAACTGTTTAAGTGGGTTGAGTTGTAACTGTTTAAGTGGGGTGGGTTGTAACTGTTTAAGTGGGGTGGGTTGTAACTGTTTAAGTGGGGTGGGTTGTAACTGTTTAAGTGGGGTGGGTTGTAACTGTTTAAGTGGGGTGGGTTGTAACTGTTTAAGTGGGGTGGGTTGTAACTGTTTAAGTGGGGTGGGTTGTAACTGTTTAAGTGGGTTGGGTTGTAACTGTTTAAGTGGGGACCCACCAGTAGTTATATTCAAAAGACACAGGATGAAGGGATCGGTCGTGAACAGAAAGCCAACAATAAAAAGAAATGTTGAGCTAGCTTATCAAGAGAAGTTGTCCAAAATTTCCCGATACAAGACTTAGAAGAGTTAAAGGCACAGCACGGTACATCCATAAGGGCCAACCTGCGTACTTTGGGGAGCTGGTGAAACTTATCCAGGAGAGAGTAGATAAGGGAGAGCTAAGGCCAAAACGGGCAAACGATCTTGTGGCATTCAGCGCATTTTATTGTGCCCGGAGAGATGAGGAATTAATGAGGCAGGAGGCCAAAGTGATATAAGATTTGAAAGAATTGCAAGTGAAAGAGATTCAACTAAAAGAAAGAGAGCATGAAGGTATAAAAGGAAGGTATAAAACAAAAGGAAGAAGGCCTCCAACTTGTGAAGCAGTTAAAAGAGGGAGAAATGCAGCATTTAAGACAAGAAATTGGTCGATTAAACCACAGCATTAAGCAATTAGAAAGAGGGGCTGAACAGGCAGCTTCATTGCTACAACAACAAAGCAACTCAAATTTAAATGCCACAGCAGCCGTTGTTGAAGCAAATGAAAACAAATTAGAGCTAAAAAAATATAAATTGGAAAACTTGAGGCTCCAGCAAGAGATAGAAGATGCTAGGGGCGCATTAAGGGAAGTAATTAAGAAGCCACATAGGGAGGCAGATCACTCCCAGTGCCAACTAGAAATAGCGAGGCTAACAAGTAACTTCGGGGAGCAGTGGGCCCTGGTATCCACAGTAACACAGGGAGCCATAACAGAGACAGCAGAAGGGGACAAGGGGGAGACAGATTGCGAAGAGGAAGGCAGTCAGTATAATCCCCTGGATGGTGGTGTAGGATGGGATACATTTGAGACACGAGAGCCAATCGTAGCCGTAGTAACCACTTCTTTACGATGTAATACGCACGGTCATATCAACAGTAACCATACCGACTCACAGCCCATATCTATCTCCTCTATCATTCTTCTAAACTCCAATGAATACAGGCCCAGTCGATCCAGTCTCTCCTCATTTGTCAGTACTGCCATCCCAAGAATCAGTCTGGTGAACCTTCGCTGTACTCCCTCAATAGCAAGAACATTCTTCCTCAGATTAGGAGACCAAAACTGAAAACAATATTCCAGATAAGGCCTCACCAAGGCCCTGTACAACTGCAGTTAAGACCTCTCTGCTCCTATACTCAAATCCTCTTGCTTTGAAGGCCAACATGCCATTTGCCTTTTTCACCGCCTGCTGTACCTGCATGCTAACTTTCAATGACTGATGTACCGTGACACCCAGGTCTCGTTGCACCTCCCCCTTTCAGATCTGTCACCATTCAGATAATATTCTGCCTTCCTGTTTTTGCCACAAAATTGGATAACCTCACATTTATCCGCATTATACTGCATCTGCCATGCATCTGCCCACTCACCTAACCTGTCCAAGTCACCCTGCAGCCTCTTAGCGTCCTTCTCACAGCTCACACCACCACCCAGTTTAGCGTCATCTGCAAACTTGGAGATATTACACTCAATTCCTTCATCTAAATCATTGATGTATATTGTAAAAAGCTGGGGTCCCAGCACTGAGCCCTGCAGCACCCCACTAGTCACTGCCTGCCATCCTGTAAAGGACCTGTTTATCCTGACTCTCTGCTTCCTGTCTGCCAACCAGTTATCTATCCACATCAGTACATTACCCCTAATACCCTGTGCTTTAATTTTGCACATCAATCTCCTGTGTGGGACCTGGTCAAAAGCCTTTTGAAAGTCCAAATACACCACATCCACTGGTTCTCCCTTGTCCACTCTATTAGTTACATCCTCAAAAAATTCTAGAAGATTTGTCAAGCATGATTTCCTTTTCATAAATCCATGCTGACTTGGGCCGATCCTGTCACTGCTTTCGTAATGCACTGCTATTGCATCTTTAATAATTGATTCCAACATCTGTCCCTTTAGCACGAACTTTTGACATTGTTAGCTCAGGCGGGATTAAAGGTGAATCCCTGTAAGGCTGAATTAGTAAAATAATAGGTCACCTTTCTAGGAGTGTCCATTTCACCAGAGGGATCAGCCCCCGACTCTCACAAGGTGGAGATAATACAGTGACTGCCATTACCCACTTCCAAAACAGCCCTACGATCATTCTTGGGTTTGGTAGGGTACGAAAGGAACTTGATCCCAAGCTTTGCAGAGTGTGCAAAGCCCCTGTATGATTTAACAAAACTGCAGGGTGATGACATACGCCAGGCATGAACTGATGCCCACACCCAGTCCGTGGCTAAATTAAAAGCTGCAGTGATACAAGCCGCATGTCTGATCTCTCCTGATCCCACGCAGCCCTTCCATTTGGAGGTCGGGGCCAGAGAGCAAAGCCTCACTGCAGTTCTGTGCCAAATGCGAGCTGATCAACTACAGCCCATTGCGTATACATCTCGAATCCTGCAAGGAGCAGAAAAGACTTATACCGCATGCGAGTGCCACCTACTGGCTGTCTTCTGGTCAGTACATCACTTTACCTTTATTACTGGGTTACAGGTAACAATCCTGCACAGCGGACACACACCTCTGAAACTACTGATGAAACCTGGAGATTCGCTAGTTTCCTCGCAGCACCTCAGCAAATGGACATTGTAATTTATGGAAAGAGACATTGATACCAGTTCCAAACCCACCACATTGCTGCCACAATTTCTGATCTATGAGGGGGACCCGCATGAATGTCCGTTACCCCTGATTAACTTTGAGACCCATCCTGTGCAGAAAGAGCCCATACAGGGTTCCCCAGATGTCTATATCGATGGGTCCTCATCACATTGAAGAATCAATTATTGAGGATGTCATAGCAGCGCATTTGGAAAGAGGTGACATGATAGGTCCAAGTCAGCATGGATTTGTGAAAGGGAAATCATGCTTGACAAATCTTCTGGAATTTTTTGAAGATGTTTCCAGTAGAATGGACAAGGGAGAACCAGTTGATGTGGTGTATTTGGACTTTCAGAAGGCTTTCGACAAGGTCCCACACAAGAGATTAATATGCAATGCTAAAGCACATGGGATTGGGGGTAGTGTGCTGACGTGGATTGAGAACTGGTTGGCAGACAGGAAGCAAAGAGTAGGAGTAAATGGGTACTTTTCAGAATGGCAGGCAGTGACTAGTGGGGTACTGCAAGGTTCTGTGCTGTGGCCCCAGCTGTTTACATTGTACATTAACAATTTAGACGAGTGGATTAAATGTAGTATCTCCAAATTTGCGGATGGCACTAAGTTGGGTGGCAGTGTGAGCTGCAAGGAGGATGCTATGAGGCTGCAGAGTGACTTGGATAGGTTAGGTGAGTGGGCAAATGCACGGCAGATGAAGTATAATGTGGATAAATGTAAGGTTATCCACTTTGGTGGTAAAAACAGAAACACAGACTATTATCTGAATGGTGACAGATTAGGAAAAAGGGAGGTGCAACGAGACCTGGGTGTCATGGTACATCAGTCATTGAAAGTTGGCATGCAGGTACAGCAGGCGGTTAAGAAAGCAAATGGCATGTTGGCCTTCATAGCGAGGGGATTTGAGTACAGGGGCAGGGAGGTGTTACTACAGTTGTACAGGGCCTTGGTGAGGCCACACCTGGAGTATTGTGTACAGTCTTGGTCTCCTAACTTGAGGAAGGACATTCTTGCTATTGAGGGAGTGCAGCGAAGGTTCACCAGACTGATTCCCGGGATGGCGGGACTGACATATCAAGAAAGACTGGATCAACTGGGCTTGTATTCACTGGAGTTCAGAAGAATGAGAGGGGATCTCATAGAAACGTTTAAAATTCTGACGGGTTTAGACAGGTTAGATGCAGGAAGAATGTTCCCAATGTTGGGGAAGTCCAGAACCAGGGGTCACAGTCTAAGGATAAGGGATAAGCCATTTAGGACCGAGATGAGGAGAAACTTCTTCACCCAGAGAGTGGTGGACCTGTGGAATTCTCTACCACAGAAAGTTGTTGAGGCCAATTCACTAAATATATTCAAAAAGGAATTAGATGTAGTCCTTACAACTAGGGGGATCAAGGGGTATGGCGAGAAAGCAGGAATAGTGTACTGAAGTTGCATGTTCAGCCATGAAATCATTGAATGGTGGTGCAGGCTAGAAGGGCCGAATGGCCTACTCCTGCACCTATTTTCTATGTTTCTATGTTTCTATCTCCTCACACCAGGTATTGCCAGAAAGAACCATCCAGCGAAGATGAAACAGACAGTCTTCACAATATGCAAAAATCGTCGCACTTCTAACTGCTGTGAAGGAAACCTCAGATAGACCCGTGAATATTTGGTCCGATAGTGCCTATGCTATAAATACCATGCTCTCCCTGCCTCTATACCACAAAAATGACTATTGTACGATAGACGGTAGGGCCCTGGTCCATGGGCCCTGGTTACGCCTGCTCTGGTTATACTTTAAACAGCGATCCCAGCCCTGCTTCATATGAAAGGTAGCAGCCCATAGAAAAGGGGGTCCACATAGTAATGGAAATTCCAGAGCAAACAGAGCAGCCAAGGACACTGTGATTGATGGGGAGATAGAGGATGTAGTTGTTGAGCCCTGCAATGCTATTAGCAAGGCCTCCCCAACAGATCACCTAGATTTAAAATCTCTGCAGCAGCAATACTGGTCATATGCTGTTGTAAGCGCCTGGCACGAGGAAGGCAGACCCCTTCCTCAACCAACAGCCTGGGCTCCCAATACCATACTCGTCACTGCCGCTGACTCAGATGAGCAGTTGCTGATGTTCAAAAGAATGCCAAACGCCTGCCCGGTGGTTTGTGTTCCACCAGAAGTGGGTCAGGAACTGCTCTCCCTCTTTCACTCCCACCCCACAGCAGGGCACTATTCGGTCCTGGTAACTTTCTATAAGGTAGCATCCAACAGCTAGGTGGTCTTCCATGAGGGAAACAATCAACCGTGGCACGATGCCTACAGTGCCTGTAACACAATCCTACTGCATGCACTAACCGAGCCTTGCTTCACAGCGCACCTCCACCTCAAGGGCCATGGACTCACATAGCAACATAGAAACATCGAAAATAGGTGCAGGAGTAGGCCATTCGGTCCTTCGAGCCTGCACCACCATTCAATAAGATCATGGCTGATCATTCCTTCAGTACCCCTTTCCTGCTTTCTCTCCATACCCCTTGATCCCTTTAGCCGTAAGGGCCATATCTAACTCCCTCTTGAATATATCCAATGAACTGGCATCAACAACTCTCTGCGGCAGGGAATTCCACAGGTTAACAACTCTCTGAGTGAAGAAGTTTTTCCTCATCTCGGTCTTAAATGGCTTACCCCTTATCCTTAGACTGTGACCCCTGGTTCTGGATTTCCCCAACATCGGGAACATTCTTCCCGCATCTAACCTGTCCAGTCCCGTCAGAATCTGATATGTTTCTATGAGATCCCCTCTCATCCTTCTAAACTCCAGTGAATAAAGGCCCAGTTGATCCAGTCTCTCCTCATGTCAGTCCAGCCATCCCTGGAATCAGTCTGGTGAACCTTTGCTGCACTCCCTCAATAGCAAGAACGTCCTTCCTCAGATTAGGAGACCAAAACTGAACACAATATTCCAGGTGGGGTCTCACCAAGGCCCTGTACAACTGCAGCAAGACTTCGCTGCTCCTATACTCAAACCCCTTGCTATGAAGGCCAACATACCATTTGCCTTCTTCACCGCCTGCTGTACCTGCATGCCAACTTTCAATGACTGATGAACCATGACACCCAGGTCTCGCTGCACCTCCCCTTTTCCTAATCTGCTGCCATTCAGATAATATTCTGCCTTCGTGTTTTTGCCCCCAAAGTGGATAACCTCACATTTATCCACATTATACTGCATCTGCCATGTATTTGCCCACTCGCCTAATCTGTCCAAGTCACCCTGCAGCCTCTTAGTGTCCTCCTCAAAGCTCACACTGCCACCAAGTTTAGTGTCATCTGCAAACTTGGAGATATTACACTCAATTCCATCGTCTAAATCATTAATATATATTGTAAAGAGCTGCGGTCCTAGCACTGAGTCCTGCGGCACTCCACTCGTCACTGCCTGCCATTCTGAAAAGGACCCATTAATCACGACTCTCTGCTTCCTGTCTGCCAACCAGTTCTCTATCCATGTCAGTACATTACCCCCAATACCATGTGCTTTGATTTTGCACACCAATCTCCTGTGTGGGACCTTGTCAAAAGCCTTTTGAAAGTCCAAATACACCACATCCACTGGTTCTCCCTTGTCCACTCTACTAGTTACATCCTCAAAAAATTCCAGAAGATTTGTCAAGCATGATTTCCCTTTCATAAATCCATGCTGACTTGGACCAATCCTATCACTGCTCTCCAAATGCACTGCTATTTCATCCTTAATGATTGATTCCAACATTTTCCCCTCCACCGATGTCAGGCTAACCGGTCTATAATTACCCGTTTTCTCTCTCCCTCCTTTTTTAAAAAGTGGTGTTACATTAGCAACCCTCCAGTCCATAGGAACAGATCCAGAATCAATAGACTGTTAGAAAATTATAACCAATGCATCCACTATTTCTAGGGCCACTTCCTTAAGTACTCTGGGATGTAGACTATCAGGCCCTGGGGATTTATCGACCTTCAATCCCATCAATTTCCCTAACACAATTTCCCGCCTAATAAGGATATCCTTAAGTTCCTCCTTCATGAAGACAGAACCAAAGTATGTGTTCAATTCGTCTGCCATTTCTTTGTTCCCCATTATAAATTCACCCGAATCCGACTGCAAGGGACCTACGTTTGTCTTCACTAATCTTTTTCTCTTCACATATCTATAGAAGCTTTTGCAGTCAGTTTTTATATTTCCGGCAAGCTTCCTCTCAATCTCTATTTTCCCCTCTTAATTAAACCCTTTGTCCTCCTCTGCAGAATTCTAAAATTCTCCCAGTCCTCCAGTTTGCTGCTCTTTCTAGCTAATTTGCATGCCTCTTCCGTGGAATTAATACTATCCTTAATTTCCTTTGTTAGCCACAGTTGAGCCACCTTCCCCATTTTATTTTTACTCCAGACAGGGATGTACAATTGCTGAAGTTCGTCCATTGCCTATCCACCGTCAACCCTTTAAGTATCATTTGCCAGTCTAATCTAACCAATTCGCGCCTCATACCATCAAAGTTACCTTTCCTTAAGTTCAGGACCCTAGTTTCTGAATTAACTTTGTCACTCTCAATCTTAAAAAGAAATTCTACCATATTAACTCCAGATAGACTTCATTGGGCCATTTCCACAGGCGCAAGGCAATTTTCAGCATGCCCTAGTGGTGGTGGATCAAGTCACTAAATAGATTGAAGCAATCCCCTTTCGCTCCAACACTGCAATCACAGCAGCCAAAACACTATTGAATCATGTGTTTTGTAGGTGGGGCATACCAGTACAAGTGGTTCACAATTTACTGGTAAAATTTTTACCTACCTGCAGGATATGTTGGGGATAAAACACAAAGTACATGTTGCTCACCACCCCCAGTTGTCCGGAGGGGTCGAAAGGGGGAACAGGACCCTCAAGATAATGTTAAAAAAATTGTGCGTGGACCACCCCACTCAATGGGCTAACATGCTGCCAATGTGCTTAATGGCAATGAGGTCCACACCTCATAGAACAACAGGGGTCTCCCCATATCAGGCCATGATGGGGAGGCTCATGAGAACACCAGGCCAGCTAACACGAACAGGGATGAGTCCCCTGACAATGAAAACATGTAGTTCCAAGTGGCTGGAACAAGTGCTAGATCACACCAATCAGATCAATCGATTTGTGGCCACCAAATTGTCAAGAAGACAAATTTAAAAGTACTTTGACAAGAAAGTATGTCCCTGTGAATATCAGGTGGGAGACTCAGAAATGATTCCAAATTATGGGAAAAAGAAGCTGCCTTTGAGCCCAGGTGTTGGGGACCGCATAAGATTATAGACCGATTGAACCCCGCTTTTTATTTGATTCAGTTACCGGGGAAAAAGGGTGTTAAGTACAAGAAGTGGTTTCACATTAATCAGTTTAAAAACTGCCAAAGAGTAAATACTACACTGATCTTGTTTCCCACAGACCATGTTACGGATCCTCATGATTATCAGGACGATACTGGTCACGACCAAAGCCGAGGGAAGATGGAGAAGCGAGAGCTGCAGCATGACTCACAAACATCATCAATCATCAATCCACTTTTCTCTCTCTCCCTCTCTTTCTCTAAGTTTAAAACCCATAAAGAGCAGAGCTATCAGAACCCTTTCAATGTTTATGATATATGAGCCCTGAGGAGATAAACCATATGAGGAGTCAATAAGGATATTTCCCCCTCAAGGTGGGGAGTTTGTAAGAATAAAAGTGTTCATTAATGATAACATTGATTCTGTGTATGTATAAATGTTAAAAATGTAGATTATACAGAAGTGTTAAAACAAAATGGAAGCATGGCTTGTTGTGCATTGTATTAATTGGAAAGCAATTAACCTAATCAAGAGATGGCTGGGCCAGTCCAAGCCACATGTGTGAGGAACTGCCCTGGAACCAAGATCCAATCCTGGGGCTTTCTGAGCAACAATAGACGTAAGGAATATAAGAACTCAGACAAAGACTTTTTCACTCTCTCTCCTCTCCTGGACACACGGCAAGACCTCCTGCTCAAAGACCAGCTGAAAAAGCAGGCCGTGTGTTCAGCCAGCCAGCCAGAGGAAAGTGATGTATATCTATTTATAAATCATTATTGTAACATTTTATCTGTTGTAACTAGTAGACGACTTCTGATAAATGTGCATGTGTGTGTGTTTTAATAAACTGTTCCAATTTGTTTTAAAAGAATCATTTTTACTGTCAATTTAATGCCAGAGATTTAGAAATCTTACAGATGTGCCGGGCCATGAGGTTACAGATTGTGGTGGAATCCAATTCTGCTCCTGCTGATGGCCCACAGCGCCTCATGGATGTCCAGTTTTGAGCTGCTAGATCTGTTCTGAATCTATTCCATTTAGCACGGTGGTAGTGCCACACAACATGGTGAGGGTGTCCTCAGTATAAAGACAGGACTTCGTCTCCACAAGGACTGTGCGGTGGTTGCTACTACCAATGCTGTCATGAACAGATGCATCTGTGACAGGTAGATTGGTGAGAATGAGGTCAAGTAGGTTTTTCCCTCGTGTTGGTTCTCTCACCACTTGCGCAGGTCCAATTTGTCACCAATGTCCTTCAGGACTCAGCCAACTCGGTCAGTAGTGGTGCTGCCGAGCACTCTTGCTGAAGAATATTGAAGTTCCCCAGCCAGAGTATGTTCGGTGCCCTTGCTACTCTCAGTGCTTCTTCCTAGTAGTGTCCAACATGGAAGAGTACTGATTCATCAGCTGAGGGAGGGCAGGACGTTTCCTTGCCCATGCTTGACCTGATGCCATGAGATTTCATGGGGTCCAGAGTCACTGTTGAAGACTCCCAAGGCCACTCCCTCCCAACTGTATACAACTGTGTCGCCACCTCTGGTGGGTCAGGACCTACCCAGGGATAGTGATGGAGGAGTCTGGGACATTGGCTGAAAGGTATGATTCTGTGAGTATGACTAAGTCAGGGTTAATTAGTCTGTGGGACAAGTACCCAGATGTTAGTGAGGAAGACTTTGCAGGGTTGACTGGGCTGGGTGTGCTGTTGTGTGTCCGGTGCCTATGTCTACCTTGGGGAATGTGGCCACCTACAGGGATGCTGCAGCTGGGCCCTAACTGTAGGAATCAATGTTTACAGCCTTTGCAGCTTTGGTGGAAGCCATGCAGTCTCTGGGCTCAAACCTTTACTTCGCCTCAGAGAGGCATTCCTTGCATCCAGTGTTGCTGAGGGCAAAACAGAATTTACATCATATGGCATACTTTCTCAGTTGCACAGTGCTTGAATATGCCAACAATATTTGCTAGCGCAATCCAAAACTAATCCTTGCTCTTTTCCCATATTGCTGTTTCTCCCTCTGCTTCCCTTAAAAGATGCAATTGTCTCTGCCTCTGTCGCTCCCTGCAGCAAAACATTCCATGGTACTGCATGAAGAAATTTCTCAGTGCCAGCTGTGGCTCAGTGGGTAGCACAGTTGCCTTTGAGTCAGAAAATTGGGAGTTTGAATCCCACTCTAGGAACTTGAGCACATAAATCTAGGCTGACACTCCAGTGCAGTGCTGAGGGAGTGTTGCACTATTGGAGGTGCTGTCTTTCAGATGAGACAATAAACTGAGGCCCTGTCTGCCCTCTCAGGTGGATGTAAAAGATCACATGGCACTATTTCGAAGAAAGTTATCCCTGGTGTCCTCTCCAATATTTATCCCTCAATCAACATAACAAAAACAGATTATCTGGTCGTTATCACATTGCTGTTTGAGGGAGTTGACTGTGTGCATGTTGACTGCCATATTTCCTACATTGCAACAGTGACTATACACTCCAAAAGTACTTAATTGGCTGTAAAGCACTTTGTGACATCCGGTGGTCGTGAAAGTCGCTATATAAATGCAAGTCTTTATTTTCTTTCTTTCTTTAGCCTCTCTCCTCACCACCTTAGTGGCATCATGTCTCTCACTGACTCCTTCACCAGAGAAAATAAACTTACACTTTGCACCATATAAAAACCCTTTATAATTTGAAACACCGATAAGCATTTTTGCTCCAATGGAAATAGTACCAATCCTCATCAAGTCTATCCTCATAACTACTGTTTCCTATCACTGGCATATAATATCCTTTCTCGCCTGTACTTTCTGCGGTCTAGAGGAGTCCGTGTTCCACATTTTTATTGAATGTGTGAGGTTGCAGCCCCTATTCCAATATTTGAAGGAGCTGCTCCACAAATTCTGGTTGCACTTCAGTCCCACACTCCTGATCTTTGGGCACCCTGTGCGGAGGGGAGCGGGCAGGTGGGAAGGCCTCCTCGTAGGACTGCTTCTGGGCATGGCCAAGGGGGCCATCAGCCAGTCCAGGCAGCCGGTGGTCGAGGAGGTCGTTCATCCTGACTGCCTGCCTCTCTTCCGCGGTTACATCTGAGCCAGGGTGTCCCTGGAGATGGAGCACGCGATGTCCACCGGTATGCTCACGGCCTGCCGCGAGAGGTGGGCGCCGGAGGGATTGGAGTGCATCATCATCCCTGGCAACCACATTTTAATTTGAACCATGTCCAAAGTTTTATTTGTTTAAGTTTGTCAGTTTTAGTGCACCCCCCCACCCCCCATTTAGCCAGGGGGCACTTATATAATTTGTGTTTTTAGTGCCCCCCCAAAAAAAAAACAAGGGGGCACTTGAAAAGTTTTTGGAGTGTCGTCCCCCCTCCCCCCCTTAAAATCAGGGGGGCACTTGATTACTAATACAGCTAAAAATAATTGTAGAGCTGTTGTGGGAATGGCCTATTCACTTGGGAGCTGTGTGTGTGGAGTGAGGAGCTCCTGCAAGCCTGCAGCCAACCTGTGTACCCAGGAGAGGAGGAAGGGGCCTACTGTTACAACACTTCAAGGGAGAGGAGGAGAGCAATAGCTATAATATCCTTTCTATGATGGGAAGCCCAAAACTGCACACAATACTCTTAACTGTGACCTAACCATTGCCTAGTGCAGATTTATCAGTAGCTCTTTTCCCTTGTACTCTATGCCCCCAAATGCTATTGGCCATTTTTATGGCTTTATCAACCTGCAGTCAATCTTCAGGGAATTGTGTATGTGAACCCCAGCTCTCTCTTTTTATCCACCCTCTTCTATGTCTTTCTGTAGAATTCATTCTCCCATTTCTTATTTTAACTTCCAAAATGTATTACTTCACACTTCTCCGCATTAAATTACATCTACCGCCTGTCTGCCCATTCTGCTAAACTGTCCATGTCCTCCTGAAGTCTTTTACACTTCACTGTTTGCCAAACTCTCTACTTTTGTGTCATCAGTAAATGTTGATATAATACTCTATATGGTCAAGTTAAAATCATCTATTTTTACCAAGAACAAAAGTGGATCTAGCACTGACTCCTCAGGCACACCAGTTCCAACCCTTCTCCAATCAAAACAATACCCAATAGCTCTAACTGTTTCCTGTCCATCAACCAACTTTCTATGTAAGCTGCTGAATTTCGTTATAGTATACATCAGAATTTTTGGAACAAGTCTCCTGTGAGAGAGGTGGGAGTCGAGAGAGGCAGCGGCCTATAAAAGGCTCAGCAGTCCGGGGAGCGTCAAGAGAGGCGGGAGTCGAGAGAGGCAGCGGCCTATAAAAGGCTCAGCCATCCGGGGAGCGTCGAGAGAGGCGGGAGTTGAGAGAGGCGTACTTGTGCAGCTCCAGCTGAGAGAAGTCAAAAAAGAAGTAGAAAGAAATCAAAAGGTGACGTCACAGCCAACGTGGTAAGTGATTGGCTGCTGATTGGTGAGTAGTTTTTCTTTTTCTTTATTAGTCAGTAACTTTTAACATTGTTGTCGGCAATTTAAGTGTATCTAAGGGTTAAGTCATGGCAGGACAGCTCGGTCACGTGATATGCTCCTCCTGTATCATGTGGGAACACGGGGACAACACCAGTGTCCCTGACGACTACATGTGCGGGAAGTGTGTCCACCTCCGGCTCCTGACGGTCCACGTTGCGGAGTTGGAGCTGAGGGTGGATTCACTCTGGAGCATCCACGATGCTGAGAATGACGTGAGTATCACGTGAAGCGAGTTGGTCTTACCGCAGGAGAAGGGTCCACAGCCAGCGAGGGAATGGAAGACCAGCAGGAAGAGTAGTGCAAGGAAGGTAGTGCAGGGGTCCCCTGTGGTCATCCCACTGCAAAACAGATACACTGCTTTGAGTGCTGTTGAGGGGGATGACTCATCAGGAGAGGGCAGCAGCAGCCAAGTTCATGGCACCGTGGCTGGCTCTGTTGCACAGGAGGGCAGGAAAAAGAGTGGGCGAGCGATAGTGATAGGGGATTCAATTGTAAGGGGAATAGATAGGCGTTTCTGCGGCCGCAACCGAGACTCCAGGATGGTATGTTGCCTCCCTGGTGCAAGGGTCAAGGATGTCTCGGAGCGGGTGCAGGACATTCTAAACAGGGAGGGAGAACAGCCAGTTGTCGTGGTGCACGTTGGTACCAATGACATAGGTAAAAAAAGGGATGAGTTTCTACAAAATGAATTTAAGGAGCTAGGAGCTAAATTAAAAAGTAGGACCTCAAAAGTAGTAATCTCGGGATTGCTACCAGTGCCACATGCTAGTCACAGTAGGAATCGCAGGATAGCTCAGATGAATACGTGGCTTGAGCAATGGTGCAGCAGGGAAAGATTCAAATTCCTGGGGCATTGGAATCGGTTCTGGGGGAGGTGGGACCAGTACAATCCGGACGGTCTGCACCTGGGCAGAATCGGAACCAATGTCCTCGGGGGAGTGTTTGCTGGTGCTGTTGGGGAGGAGTTAAACTAATATGGCAGGGGGATGGGAACCAATGCAGGGAGATAGAGGGAAACAAAAAGGAGGCAAAAACAAAAGACAGAAAGGAGATGAGGAAAAGTGGAGGGCAGAGAAACCCAAGGCAAAGAACAAAAAGGGCCATTGTACAGCAAAATTCTAAAAGGACAGAGGGTGTTAAAAAAACAAGCCTAAAGGCTTTGTGTCTTAATGCAAGGAGTATCCGCAATAAGGTGGATGAATTAACTGTGCAAATAGATGTTAACAAATATGATGTGATTGGGATTACGGAGACGTGGCTCCAGGATGATCAGGGCTGGGAACTCAACATCCAGGGGTATTCATCATTCAGGAAGGATAGAATAAAAGGAAAAGGAGGTGGGGTAGCATTGCTGGTTAAGGAGGAGATTAAGGCAATAGTTAGGAAGGACATTAGCTTGGATGATGTGGAATCTATATGGGTAGAGCTGCAGAACACCAAAGGGCAAAAAACGTTAGTGGGAGTTGTGTACAGACCTCCAAACAGTAGTAGTGATGTTGGGGAGGGCATCAAACATGAAATTAGGGGTGCGTGCAATAAACGTGCAGCAGTTATAATGGGTGACTTTAATATGCACATAGATTGGGCTAACCAAACTGGAAGCAATACGGTGGAGGAGGATTTCCTGGAGTGCATAAGGGATGGTTTTTTAGACCAATATGTCGAGGAACCAACTAGGGGGGAGGCCATCTTAGACTGGGTGTTATGTAATGAGAGAGGATTAATTAGCAATCTCGTTGTGCGAGGCCCCTTGGGGAAGAGTGACCATAATATGGTGGAATTCTGCATTGGGATGGAGAATGAAACAGTTAATTCAGAGACCATGGTCCAGAACTTAAAGAAGGCTAACTTTAAAGGTATGAGGCGTGAATTGGCTGGGATGGATTGGCGAATGATACTTAAGGGGTTGACTGTGGATGGGCAATGGCAGACATTTAGAGACCGCATGGATGAACTACAACAATTGTACATTCCTGTCTGGCATAAAAATAAAAAAGGGAAGGTGGCTCAACCGTGGCTATCAAGGGAAATCAGGGATAGTATTAAAGCCAAGGAAGTGGCATACAAATTGGCCAGAAATAGCAGCGAACCTGGGGACTGGGAGAAATTTAGAACTCAGCAGAGGAGGACAAAGGGTTTGATTAGGGCAGGGAAAATGGAGTATGAGAAGATGCTTGCAGGGAACATTAAGACGGATTGCAAAAGTTTCTATAGATATGTAAAGAGAAAAAGGTTAGTAAAGACAAACGTAGGTCCCCTGCAGTCAGAATCAGGGGAAGTCATAACGGGGAACAAAGAAATGGCGGACCAATTGAGCAAGTACTTTGGTTCGGTATTCACGCAGGAGGACACGAACAACCTTCCGGTTATAAAAGGGGTCGGGGGGTCTAGTAAGGAGGAGGAACTGAGGGAAATCCTTATTAGCCGGGAAATTGTGTTGGGGAAATTGATGGGATTGAAGGCCGATAAATCCCCAGGGCCTGATGGACTGCATCCCAGAGTACTTAAGGAGGTGGCCTTGGAAATAGTGGATGCGTTGACAGTCATTTTCCAACATTCCATTGACTCTGGATCAGTTCCTATGGAGTGGAGGGTAGCCAATGTAACCCCACTTTTTAAAAAAGGAGGGAGAGAGAAAACAGGGAATTATAGACCGGTCAGCCTGACATCGGTAGTGGGTAAAATGATGGAATCAATTATTAAGGATGTCATAGCAGTGCATTTGGAAAGAGGTGACATGATAGGTCCAAGTCAGCATGGATTTGTGAAAGGGAAATCATGCTTGACAAATCTTCTGGAATTTTTTGAGGATGTTTCCAGTAGAGTGGACAAGGGAGAACCAGTTGATGTGGTATATTTGGACTTTCAGAAGGCGTTCGACAAGGTCCCACACAAGAGATTGATGTGCAAAGTTAGAGCACATGGGATTGGGGGTAGTGTACTGACATGGATTGAGAACTGGTTGTCAGACAGGAAGCAAAGAGTAGGAGTAAATGGGTACTTTTCAGAATGGCAGGCAGTGACTAGTGGGGTACCGCAAGGTTCTGTGCTGGGGCCCCAGCTGTTTACACTGTACATTAATGATTTAGACGAGGGGATTAAATGTAGTATCTACAAATTTGCGGATGACACTAAGTTGGGTGGCAGTGTGAGCTGCGAGGAGGATGCTGTGAGGCTGCAGAGTGACTTGGATAGGTTAGGTGAGTGGGCAAATGCATGGCAGATGAAGTATAATGTGGATAAATGTGAGGTTATCCACTTTGGTGGTAAAAACAGAGAGACCGACTATTATCTGAATGGTGACAGATTAGGAAAAGGGGAGGTGCAAAGAGACCTGGGTGTCATGGTACATCAGTCATTGAAGGTTGGCATGCAGGTGCAGCAGGCGGTTAAGAAAGCAAATGGCATGTTGGCCTTCATAGCAAGGGGATTTGAGTACAGGGGCAGGGAGGTGTTGCTACAGTTGTACAGGGCATTGGTGAGGCCACACCTGGAGTATTGTGTACAGTTTTGGTCTCCTAACCTGAGGAAGGACATTCTTGCTATTGAGGGAGTGCAGCGAAGGTTCACCAGACTGATTCCCGGGATGGCGGGACTGACCTATCAAGAAAGACTGGATCAACTGGGCTTGTATTCACTGGAGTTCAGAAGAATGAGAGGGGACCTCATAGAAACATTTAAAATTCTGACGGGGTTAGACAGGTTAGATGCAGGAAGAATGTTCCCAATGTTGGGGAAGTCCAGAACCAGAGGTCACAGTCTAAGGATAAGGGGTAAGCCATTTAGGACTGAGATACGGAGGAACTTCTTCACCCAGAGAGTGGTGAACCTGTGGAATTCTCTACCACAGAAAGTTGTTGAGGCCAATTCACTAAATATATTCAAAAAGGAGTTAGATGAGGTCCTTACTACTAGGGGGATCAAGGGGTATGGCGAGAAAGCAGGAATGGGGTACTGAAGTTGAATGTTCAGCCATGAACTCATTGAATGGCGGTGCAGGCTAGAGGGGCCGAATGGTCTACTCCTGCACCTATTTTCTATGTTTCTATGTTTCTATGTTATCTAATCTTATCTCTTGTCATATTGGCTGTTGGCATATATGGGTTCAGTGCAGATTTACCAAAATGGTAAAGTGGTTTTAATAATAAAATTATGAGGGCAGGTTGCATAAACATGGGTTGATTTTTGGTCTAATTGATGTATTTAAAATGATAAAAGGATTCAATAGAGTAGATGCAGAGGAGCTATATCCTCTGGTATTCCAGGACAAGGAGCCACAATCTTAAAATTAGAGGTTGGCCATTCAGGAATTAAATCAGGAAGCATTTTTTTTTAAAGGGTAGTGGAAATGTGGAACTCTTTCCCCCCAAAAGCTGTGGATGCTGGGTCAATTGAAATGTTAAAAACTGAGATTGACAGATTTTTATTGGGTAAGGGTATTAAGGGAATTGGATCAAAGGCGGGTAATAAAATTGAGGTACAGATCAGCCGCGACCTAAGGCTCAAGGGCTTATTATGTTCCGATGTCATTCTATTTGAACTTCTGGCTGAAGATGGTTGTGAGCACTCCAGCCTTGTCTTTTGCACTGACATGTTGGGCTCCTCCTCCTGTTAGTTGTTTGATTGTCCACCACCATTTAAGATTGGATGTGGCAGGACTGCAGAGCTTTGAACTGATCCATTGGTAGTGGGATCGTTTAGCTCTGTCTATAGCATGCTGCTTCCTATGTTTAGCGTGTATGTAATCCTGTGTCGAGGCTTCCCCAGGTTTTTGCCTCATTATCAGGTACAGCTGGAATTGCTCTTAGCATGCTCTTCACTTCTTATTCTTTTCCAACTTCCTTTTCTGACTCCCATGTTAACTGACATTGTTAACGGTTCTCTCTCCTCAGGTACTGTCCCGTTCTCTCTGAATTCTTCCTTTATCACCCCTCTCCCCAAAAAAACAACCCTTGACCCCCTCTGTCCTTACAACTACCGCCCCATCTCCAACTTCCCTTTCCTTTCCAAAGTCCTTCAATATGTTATCGCCTCCCAAATCCTGGCCCATCTTTTCCACAACTCCAGTTTTGAATCCCTCCAATTAGGTTTCCACCCCGCCACAGTTCCAAAACGGCTCTCATTAAAGTCACAAATCACATCCTTTGTGATATTGACAAAGGTAAACTATCCCTCCTCATCTTTCTTGACTTGTCTGCAGCCTTTGACATGGTTAACCACTCCATCCCTCTCCAATGCCTCTCCACCATCGTCCAGCTGGGTGGGACTGCACTCACCTGGTTCATTCTTATCTATCTAATCGTAGCCAGAGAATCACCTGCACTGGCTTCTCTTCCCGCTCCCACATCGTTACCTCTGGTGTCCCCCAAGGATCTATCCATAGCCCCCTCCTATTTCTTATCTACATATTGCCCCTTGGCGATATCATCCGAAAACACAGCATCAGTTTCCACATGTACACTGATGACAACCAGCTCTACTTCATTACCACTTCTCTCAACCTCTCCACGGTGTCTAAATTGTCAGACTGTTTGTCCGACTTCCAGTTCTGGATGAGCAGAGATTTTCTCTAATTAAACATTGGAAAGACCAAAGCCATTGATTTCAGTCCCCGCCACAAACTCAGTCCCTGAGCCATTGACTCCATCCCTCTCCCCAACATCTGTCTGAGGCTGAACCACACTCTTTGCAAACTTGGTGTCATATTTGACCCTGAAATGAGCTTCTGACCACATATCTGCGGCATAACTAAGACCACCTATTTCAACCTCCTTAACATCGCCCATCGCCACCCTTGCCTCAGCTTATCCTCTGCTGAAACCCTCATCTATGCCTTTGTTACCTCTAGAATTGACTATTTCAATGCACTCCTAGCTGACCTCCCACATTCTACCCTACGTAAACTTGAGGTCATCTAAAACTTGGCTATTGGAGTCCAACTCGCACCAATTCCAGTTCACCCATCACATCTGTGCTCACTGATCTACATTGGCTCCCTGTTAAGCAACGCCTCAATTTCAAAATTCTCATCCTTGTTTTCAAATCCCTCCACAGCCTCGTCCCTCCCTATCTCTGTAATCTCCCCTCGTCCCACAAGCCCCCCCGAGATATCTGCGCTCCTCTAATTCTGCCCTCTTGTGTATCTCTGATTATAATCGCCCAACCATTGGTGGCCATGCCTTCTGTTGCCTAGGCCGTAAGCTCTGGAATTCCCTGTCTTAAACTCTCTGCTTCTTTAACTCTCTCTCTTCCTTTAAAACGCTCCTTAAAGCTTACTCTTTGACCAAGCACCTGCCCTTATGTGGCTTGATGTCAAATTTTTTGTCTTATAATACTCCTGTGAAGCGCCTTGCTACGTTTTACTATGTTAAAGGTGCTATATAAATACACATTGTTGTTGTTGTTGTTGTTGTTGTATTGAACCAGGGTTGGTCATCTGGCTTGATGGTCATGGAGGAGTGAGAGATATGCCGAGCCATGAAGTTATTGACAGTGGTGGTATACAATTCTGCTGCTGCTGCTGATGGCCCATAGCGCCTCATGAATGCCCAGTTATGAGCTGCTAGGTCTGTTCTTAATCTATCCCATTTAGCACAGTGGCAGTGCTACATAACACGATGGAGAGTGTCCTCAATGTGAAGACAGGACTTGAACTCAACAAGGATTGAGGTAAGGATGGCAGATTTCGTTCCATAAAGGATATCAGCGAACCAGTTGGGTGTTTAGGACAATCGTGGTCTCTTTTACTGGTACCAGCTTTTCATTTCCATTAATTGAATTCAAATTCTCAAATTGCCATGGTGGGATTTGAAGTTACGTTCTTTAGATTACTCGTCCAGTAAAAAACCACTATACTATTATACCCGAATAATCATCCCAAATACTTTAATGCAGTTTTCTCAAAAGTGTTTACTAATAGCTCGTGAATCATCTCCAAGAGGCAACATTCTTTATTGAGCTGTTGCTTTTTGATATCACACATCAATCAGTTTTACTTCCTGCTGTGCTCAAAGCATTGGCCAAATGATTGTTCTGCACACATTGTCCTTGTACTAAAGAGAACCCATAAACCCATAAAAAGTTAAATCCCAAAGTATTCGAAATATTCCCTAACATGGTAAAATTAGTGCAGTAAGTCAATATTTTTCATATTTCTAAAATGTTAAAAGCAGAAAGAGAGAAATATTTGTCACTCAGGCCAATCTTAAGGATATGCAATTAAAAAAGTGCTGTTGGCTAGAATTCATGTTTTTCCAACACCCATTATTCTACAATGCTGTGATGCAATTTTTTTCTCTCAATAGGATGAAAGGGCGAGACTCCACTATGATTGCCATCGCCCAAAAATAGGCGATATTTCCAGCGTAGTGCTTGTTTTATTTTTCAGGATCGCTGGAATATCGGCCATTTTAAAAACCGCTAGTTTCGTCTTTTAATTTGGGCGATAGCTTTAGCGACATGAAATGGGCGATAGCGATGTATTCAGTCGTGCAAGGCTGGTGTCCATAGCAACGGCCATTCTGCGGGCAAGCGCTTTTTTTTCAGGCAAAGAACTTTTCCCGTGATTCGGGAGGTCGGGGGTCATCTGCGCATGCTCAGAAGGCAAAGGGAAGGAGAGACAGAAAAGATTTTTGAAGGAAGGTTTGTGGAGGCTTGTGCATTTGAAGGAATTGATACAAAGAATAATCAGATAACATGGAGATGGAGTACAAGGAGTCAGGAGAGAGTGTTGGGGAGGTTGCAGGGAGAAGGAGGGCGGAAGAGGCGAACGAGGCCTTAGTCCATGAGGTGGAGACTCGGTGGGGCCAATTAACCCGAGGTGGGTGTGGGAACACCCCCCCCCCCCACCACCCCCAAGAGTATACCAGCGAATATGGGCGGATATCGCCATGATAGGCCCATGATAGACGAGAGGCAGACCAGTGCCGCAAGCGCTGGAACAGTCTTGTTTCATCCGCAAGAGTAAGTATTAAATTATATTAAATTTATAATTGTAATGATGCACTGACTCATTAATTAGAATGTAAATCTGCTGGATTGTAATTAAGCTGGGTAATCTTGGGTAGCTTTCCTGTTAAGATTTGGACTGGGGTCAGAACCTGTGCCCTTTAAATCTAATGTTGCTGAGATGCCTTAAACTTAATCAACAGTATTAAATATTATTTAAACGCTTTGATAGAAAATTGGGGCCAAAAGAATGACTGGAAACAGACAAACCGCAAACACTCAGCATTTCCACCACTTGAGTTTAGAAGGAGAATTATTAAATTATATCGCTGCTTGTGTGCTATGAGCAACTCTTTAACTTGAACACCGTCTCCTTTTTGGTTAGGTCAGTGGATGGGGCACGACTGAGCACTGACTGTGTGAGTCTCTCCGGCTGCTGTCAGTCACACAGTGACTCAGCCTGGACTAGGAGAGAGCTGCCCTGGCTCACTGTCTACCCTGGGACACTTTTGGACATTAGCTCCGGCCACACGGAGGTCTCTGAGCACAGCCCAGAGACAAAGTACCCCCTCCCCTCATGGTCCTGTCATTGCTGAGCTCACCAGCTCAACAGCGGTCTTGATTCCCCCCCCCCCCCCCCCCCCGGGGGACCTCCATCGATTTCAATAAACAACCTCCCTCCCCTCAGGTGCCAAATGGCATAGCCCATGGATGGGGCCTTTCCTGGGATTTGTACGCGAGAGAGTTGGTGTCAAACATTAGTTCGTAAACATGATCTTTTTAAATATTTTCTCTGAACGTAGATGATATAAGCATGCATTCATAGGGTACAAACCATATTAGCATATAATGTTAACATTAACGATGAATAGCTTGTGAGGTGACTAATTGTGGATTACAATATCTGTTGTGTTTCCGTAATAGTACCGAGACAATTAGCTTATGCCATGCTCTTGTCATGTTTGCAGAGGAAGATATCTAAGAATCAGGCAGAACGCAGGCAGACCGGAGGAGGGCCTACTGACCTTCACGCACGGACCGATCTGAAGGAGCATGCTACAGCCTTAGTAGGCACGCATAATCGTTCTGCCACCCATGGTGGTGCAGATCCCGTTGTTGCGCCACATGAGTATTGTGTAAACCAGTGGTAATTTAAAGTAATTTTGATTATAATATATGAATGATGTAATGTTATGCATGCAGCTTCTGTACTCTTCTGTATTCTCATGTTAATTATATGCAACGTCTCTCATTCACATTTATTGCAGTTGGGTTGCTCCTCATACATATGCCTGCGTAGCGCAAACATCATCATGTCTCCCCTTCTCTGCTGCTAACCTCAATTATGATTTCCAGCTCCCCAGGCTTCCCAGGCGCGATGGGAGGCCCCTGGAGCATCACCCCAATCGCTGCAGGTCGTGCTGACCACGGGTTAAGAGCAAGATACAACCGAGGAGGAGGAGGATGAGCCTGAAGGGTCACCTGTAGTACCTATGGCCACGTCAATGGATGAAGTAGTGAACAAACCATAAGAATTTGGAACAGGAGTAGGCCATCTAGGCCCCTCGAGCCTGCTCCGCCATTCAACAAGATCATGGCTGATCTGGCCGTGGACTCAGCTCCATTTTCCCGCCCGCTCCCCGTAACCCTTAATTCCCTTATTGGTTAAAAATCTATCTATCTGTGACTTGAATACATTCAATGAGCTAGCCTCAACTGCTTCCTTGGGCAGAGAATTCCATAGATTCACAACCCTCTGGGAGAAGAAATTCCTTCTCAACTCGGTTTTAAATTGGCTCCCCCGTATTTTGAGGCTGTGCCCCCTAGTTCTAGTCTCCCTGACCAGAGGAAACAACCTCTTTGCCTCTATCTTGTCTATCCCTTTCATTATTTTAAATGTTTCTATAAGATCACCCCTCATCCTTCTGAACTCCAACGAGTAAAGACCCAGTCTACTCAATCTATCATCATAAGGTAACCCCCTCATCTCCGGAATCAGCCAAGTGAATCGTCTTTGTACCCTCTCCAAAGCTAGTATATCCTTCCTTAAGTAAGGTAACCAAAACTGCACGCAGTACTCCAGGTGCGGCCTCACCAATACCCTGTACAGTTGCAGCAGGACCTCCCTGCTTTTGTACTCCCTCCCTCTCGCAATGAAGGCCAACATTCCATTCGCCTTCCTGATTACCTGCTGCACCTGCAAACTAACTTTTTGGGATTCATGCACAAGGA
Source organism: Pristiophorus japonicus (assembly GCF_044704955.1). Taxonomy (NCBI): domain Eukaryota; kingdom Metazoa; phylum Chordata; class Chondrichthyes; family Pristiophoridae; genus Pristiophorus; species Pristiophorus japonicus. Next base: position 35,652,932 of record NC_091982.1, on the reverse strand, counting down.
CCCCCAGGTCCCTCTGCACCTCAGCATGTTGTAATTTCTCCCCATTCAAATAATATTCCCTTTTACTGTTTTTTTTCCCAAGGTGGATGACCTCACACTTTCCGACATTGTATTCCATCTGCCAAACCTTAGCCCATTCACTTAACCTATCCAAATCTCTTTGCAGCCTCTCTGTGTCCTCTACACAACCCGCTTCCCCACTAATCTTTGTGTCATCTGCAAATTTTGTTACACTACACTCTGTCCCCTCTTCCAGGTCATCTATGTATATTGTAAACAGTTGTGGTCCCAGCACCGATCCCTGTGGCACACCACTAACCACCGATTTCCAACCCGAAAAGGACCCATTTATCCCGACTCTCTGCTTTCTGTTCGCCAGCCAATTCTCTATCCATGCTAATACATTTCCTCTGACTCCGCGTACCTCTATCTTCTGCTGTAACCTTTTGTGTGGCACCTTATCGAATGCCTTTTGGAAATCTAAATACACCACATCCATCGGTACACCTCTATCCACCATGCTCGTTATATCCTCAAAGAATTCCAGTAAATTAGTTAAACATGATTTCCCCTTCATGAATCCATGCTGCGTCTGCTTGATTGCACTATTCCTATCTAGATGTCCCGCTATTTCTTCTTTAATGATAGTTTCAAGCATTTTCCCCACTCTAGATGTTAAACTAACCGGCCTATAGTTACCTGCCTTTTGTCTGCCCCCTTTTTTAAACAGAGGCGTTACATTAGCTGCTTTCCAATCCACTGGTACCTCCCCAGAGTCCAGAGAATTTTGGTAGATTATAACGAATGCATCTGCTATAACTTCCGCCATCTCTTTTAATAACCTGGGATGCATTTCATCGGGACCAGGGGACTTGTCTACCTTGAGTCCCATTAGCCTGTCCAGCACTACCTCCCTAGTGATAGTGATTGTCTCAAGGTCCTCCCTTCCCACATTCCTGTGACCAGCAATTTTTGGCATGGTTTTTGTGTCTTCCACTGTGAAGACCGAAGCAAAATAATTGTTTAAGGTCTCAGCCATTTCCACATTTCCCATTATTAAATCCCCCTTCTCATCTTCAAAGGGACCAACATTTACTTTGGTCACTCTTTTCCATTTTATATATCTGTAAAAGCTTTTACTATCCGTTTTTATGTTTTGAGCACGTTTACCTTCGTAATCTATCTTTCCTTTCTTTATTGCTTTCTTAGTCATTCTTTGCTGTCGTTTAAAATTTTCCCAATCTTCTATTTTCCCACTAACCTTGGCCACCTTATACGCATTGGTTTTTAATTTGATACTCTCCTTTATTTCCTTGGCTATCCACGGCTGGTTACCCCTTCTCTTACCGCCCTTCTTTTTCACTGGAATATATTTTTGTTGAACACGATGAAAGAGCTCCTTAAAAGTCCTCCACTGTTCCTCAATTATGCCACTGTTTAGTCTGTGTTTTCAGTCTACTTTAGCCAACTCTGCCCTCATCCCACTGTAGTTCCCTTTGTTTAAGCATAGTACGCTCATTTCTGACACAACTTCCTCACCCTCAATCTGTATTACAAATTCAACCATACTGTGATCAATCATTCCGAGAGGATCTTTTACTTGGAGATCGTTTATTATTCCTGTCTCTACATAGGACCAGATCTAAGATAGCTTGCTCCCTTGTAGGTTCTGTAACATACTGTTCTAAGAAACAATCCCGTATGCATTCTATGAATTCCTCCTCAAGGCTACCCCGTGCGATTTGAGTTGACCAATCGATATGTAGGTTAAAATCCCCCATGACTACTGCCGTTCCTTTTTCACATGCCTCCATTATTCCCTTGATTATTGTCCGCCCCACCGTGAAGTTATTATTTGGGGGCCTATAAACTACGCCCACCAGTGACTTTTTCCCCTTACTATCTCTAATCTCCACCCACAATGATTCAACATTTTGTTCATTAGAGCCAATATCGTCTCTCACAACTGCCCTGATATCATCCTTTATTAACAGAGCTACCCCATCTCCTTTCCCTTCTGGTCTATCCTTCCGAATTGTCAGATACCCCTGTATGTTTAATTCCCAGTCTTGGCCACCCTGCAACCATGTTTCTGTAATGGCCACCAAATCATACCCATTTGTAATGATTTGTGCCGTCAACTCATTTACTTTATTTCGAATGCTGCGTGAACAAATACAACGTAAACTGGAAATTAACCACAATGTGATTAGATGATTGGCAAGATTCTAAAACACCCTTAAAATCACTCACAAATTACTTCAATGCTCCCATCCATTTCAAGCAGCCTTTTATTAAACTTCCTCCATACTGCCAGGTTAAGGTCAAGTGTTTGCAGCTTTTCTTGAGTGTCTTTTTAGGCGAGCGATAATCTGGGAGATATTTGAGCACTAGTTTCCATTGTAAAGAGTATTCTGGGCCTTGCACGAATGATGATGGCAGATTTTTTTTTAAAGTAGGCCAAGCGATTCAGCTCATTGCTGTATGCCGAAAGTTGTGCCCGCAATAAATGGACGATAATCGGGCGCTAGTTTCCATTTATCATCGAATATGGGCAATAAACTGAATCTCGGCGCTAAATGGGCACTAAATAGGCGATTATGTGCCGAAAGTCTAGCCCCATATGGTATATTATGGGTTTATGCTGTTCCCCAATCGATTTTGCACATTGTCTCTGTATCAAAGCTTTCATCTGTTTTAAACATTTTTTTAAAAAGTCACTTTTATTTGCCAATGCTTAAACTGAACGAGATTAGCAGCAGTAGCAGATGGGAGACAGGACTCAGTTAGCAGGAGGTGAAAATCAATAATTACACAGTAATTCCATGCTGAGGGCCACAGTATCAGTATCAGGCCTAAAGCAGTAGCATTTCACTCACGGGACTGCATGTTGTACTGAGGAAGACGCAAGCATGCTTCAATCACATACTTAAGTCTTTCAGCAAGTTTCATGAGAATTTGAATGATGAATAATAAAAGAATTGCAAGCTGCCCCACAAGAAGGGGAATTCAATCATGGAAGGTGTTGTGTTCATACTCTATTTGTTGGTTACAGCTCACTAGACAGGCATTAGGACCCTGCAGGAGCTATTCACACATTGCTGTAAACAAGCTGGTTCATGCTGGTTGTGGGACACCATTTTGGGAGTTGCTATAAAGGACACAGTTCGTGACATTACTCATGTTTCAGTTAGTCCATTTATTTATGTACACAACATAATTTGGCGATGAGGATGAATCAAATTAACCTCCCTAACCTCCCATCCCCATCCCCACCTTTCCTCTCCAATTCCATGACCAAGAGGGATAAAAAAACTTTTCTACGTACATCACGGTGAGTGGGTTAGACGGCAACAACGTAACACCAGCTCGCTGCCATGCAACACATATCCACTGCCTCGGCACCAAAGGCCAACACAACTTTGGTCAAATCGAAGACACGGAATCCTACGACAAAGTGGTAAGCGTCCTAGAGAAATATTTTGGGCCAAAGAAAAGTATCATGGTGGAGAGATACAAATTTCATCAAAGGGGGCAAAGGAACGGTGAACCAATCAAACAGTATATCATTTTGTTAACTGAACCGGCCGCTGTAACTTTGGAGCACTCAGAGGAAATGATCAGTGATCAAATTATTGAGAAAACACTTAGTACTTCCTCAAGATTGCGGAGATGAGAGTCGGTGTCCCTGCCCGTGATGAGTATGTCATCTTGAAACACAACCGTCCCCGGGATGGACTTGAGCAGACTTTCCATGTTGTGCTGGAATATAGCAGCCGCCGATCTGATGCCGAATGGGCATCGATTGTACATGAAAAGGCCTCGATGTGTGTTGATGGTGGTGAGTAGCTTAGATTCTTCGGTCAGTTCTTGCGTCATATACACAGATGTGAGGTAAAGTTTCGAGAAAAGTTTTCCTCCAGCCAACGTGGCAAATAGGTCCTCCACTCTGGGCAGTGGATATTGGTCCTGTTGGGAGACTCTGTTTATGGTAGACTTGTAATCCCCACAGATTCGCACGGATCCATCAGGTTTCATGACGGGGACGATGGGGCTTGCCCAGTCGCCGAATTCCACGGGAGAAATTATGTCTTCCCGCAGAAGCCGGTCCAGTTCATTTTCAATCTTTTCCCTCATCACATAAGGCACATTCTAGCCTTGTGATGGACCGGTCTGGCATTCTGTGTGATGTAGATTCTAACTTTAGCCCCTTTGAAGGTGCCCACACCTGGCTGAAAGTGATGTTCAAAACGACTTAGAACTGTTGAGTAGGAGGTCCATTCCTCTGACGACATGGCGTGAACATCATCCCATTTCCAATTAAGTTCTGCTAGCCAGCTTCTCCCCAACAGGGCTGGGAGATCCCCGGGGACAATCCACAGGGAAAGTCAGTGCACCATCCCTTTGTGTGTGACTGAGAGCATGGCGCTGCCAAGGACTGGGACGATTTCTTTAGTATAGTTCCATGTTGACGGGTATCCCATTGAGTAGAACCCTCATCATAATTGGAGGCATCTTGGTGTAAGAACAGTAGACATTGATCATGTTAACCCGCTGTACCTCGGCGTCGCGGGCACTGTTCCAACCATCTTCTGGTCCGCTTTCCGACCCTTCCGATTCGTATACCAGCTGAGCTGCTGTTTTTCTGCACATACGGGCCAGATGCCCTGTGTAGTTGCAGTTTCTGCAAACGGCATGCTGAAATCGACACACCCTGGTTGAGTGTCTTCCCCCACATCTCCAACACAGACCGTTTCCATTGTTTCAGAAGGATGAGCGGCGTCTGGCTGATCTCCCTTGAGCTTCTCTCAATCTATTGTAGATTGCTCGCATTGTGGGTTGATGAGGTTTGATCGGCTGTTCATGTGGCCCTTGATTTTGATGGCTTCTGGCGCCACTGTCTGCTGTTGAAGGCCTGCTCTCCTGCCTTTGTCTGTATGTGGGGGTAGCGGTTTGTTTCACAAAGTGAACCCCTTGTTCCGATGCCTCATTGGTTGTCGTACCCGAAGTCGAGATCAGCCTCGTTTCTTCTTCGCCTGCCAAGAACGTCTTTGCGACCAGTGCTGCTGCTTCTAGAGTCAAGTTCTTAGTCTCTATAAGCTTTCGGAATATGCCTGCGTGCCTTATTCCTTCAATAAAAAAAGTCTCTCAGTACTTCTCTCCTTAGTTCATCGGGGAACTCACATGAACTAGCCAGCCTCCAAAGTTCCACCACGAAGTCAGGTATGCTTTGGCCCACACAGCGTCTGTAGTTGTAGAACCTGTGTCTGGCCATGTGTCGGCTGCTCACTGGCTTCAGGTGGTCTCTCACCAGTGTGTTCAACTCCTCAAATGACTTGCTTGCTGATTTTTCGGGTGCCAGCAGGTCTTTCATTAAAGCGTATGTTTTCGAGCCACAGCTGGTCAAGAGATGGACTCTTCTCTTGTCTGCCTTATCGTCGCCCAGCCAGTCTTTGGTCACAAAGCTTTGCTGGAGCCTTTCTATCAAGTCATCCCAATTGTCTCCAGCATTGTATTTCTCATCTGAACTGTTGGTAGCCATTCTGTGGATTCTGTGATCCCGTAACTCATCGCCACGGTTAAGTCCTGACTCTAATGTACTGACTTACACGAGAGACATGCTGAAGTCAAGGTCACTCAGGACCTGCACCTTTAATTCCAGCTCTCCAGTGCTGCACTTTCCTGAGACCTCCCTTTATATACCTCAGTGGGACAGCTATGGAGTGTCTCCTGCAAGTGCACCCCTGTTGATAAGGTATGCTTATTGTTACAGGTCATATCCAGTTACAGTCATGTATAGCATGGTAAGATACAGTTATATACAGTAATGTGAGATACATGACAGGAACGATGGCTGCCTAGCTACTGGTGATAGAGCAGTAATTCCCAAGTCGCTTCAACAGCCGTTCTCGCATTGGCACACGATGGACACCCTGGCATTGTCCGCATGAAGCAGAGATGTCGTGATTCAGTTTGGGCCTGGGATTGACACTCGCATCGAGGAGTTTGTCTCACACTGCGAAGCATGCAGTCTGAGCGAAAAGGCCACAAACATCCGACCAGCACCAATGAAGCCCATTTCATGGCCACAATGACCATGGCAACAACTTCAGTTGGATATCTTCGGTCGAGTTGAAGCAGCTCCATAGCACCAACGTTTCCTTGTTGTAGTACATGACCTGCATTCCCAATGGTCAGAAATCGCTACAAGTTCAGTGACCTCATCAATGATCGTTGCTATTCCGCAGCGTATGTTCACAAAGTGGGGCCTCCCAGAGGTCATAATCACTGACAATGGACAACAGTTTATGTCTGACCAGTTCGTGGATTTTCTATCTCGTCATGCTATCGAGCATTGCCTTACTGCTCGGTACAATCCTCAAAACATCGGAGGTCTTGAGCGATTTAACCACGTCATCAAAGTGGGTTTGAAAGCCAACCTCACAGCAGGCCAAACGTTCGATGAAGCACATACCGTTCGACAAAGCACTCGCTAATGGGGAAGACACCCGCTGAGCTCATGATTGGACGGAATCTTCGCTGGCTACTGGACATTCTCAAACCCCCATCCAAACCTAGCGCGAAGATAACCTCGCTTGCATCCCAGATTTCGGAATGCCAATGAAAAGTGAAGTCGTACACTGACACAAAACTACGCGCTCAGAAACCCCAACTGAAGAACTGAGATTGGGTCAGAGTTAAGCACCCAGACCATAGTCATAAGCTTGTATTTTCACTTTCGCCTCCAAAACAGATCAGGCGAAACTTCAGCCCTCACATCTATGAGCTCAATGATGGAACTCGATGGAATACTCGTAGACTGATCCAACTCACAGGCCAACAGACCAGCAGGATGGAACAGAAGCAGAAGCTTCCCAACCGAAAACCTCGATCAAACACCGCAAGCTCCACGCCAGTCTCAACGTATCAGAACGTGGCCTGATTATCTCAAGGACTTTGTCTGTCCTTAGACTGTGTTTTCAAAAGGGGGGAAATAAGTTGTGTTCATACTCTATTTGTTTGTTACAGCTCACTGGACGGGCATTAGGACCCTGCGGCAGCTATTCACACACTGCTGTAAACAAGCTGGTTCATGCTGGTTTTTGGACACCATTTTGGGAGTTGCTATAAAGGACACAGTTAGTTACATTACTCCTGTTTCAGTTAGTCTGTTTATTTATGTACACAACAGAAGGTAGTTCAGCCTACAATGTCATACCAAAGGGTGCTGGTGTACTTTAGTTACTTTGCACACATTGTACAAATCAAGCGGTATATTTGCAATGTGTTAAGCTGCTTTAGTTAATTATTGCAACTTCAAATCATTGGGTTCCCTAGTTCACTGTGAAAGGAAAAATAAACTGCTCAAAAAGACAAATTGCTTAGTAGTATCTGCACACTAATTGATGTTAATAGTTTCTACTCTCATTATTTACCATCCAAACACCCTGAACAGTAAATTCGATAATGAACTTTAATATTGGCTCTGAAATTGTGATCGGAGACTTCCCGTGGGCAGATGCCTCCGACCACAAAATTTGACAGTTCGCAAGTGCCATATTTCGATGCATGCGGTTTGTGTGCCTAAACCCGAACCTTGCGAGGCCTCTTCGGGCAGATGCGCACATGGTACGCACCCAGAGAGGCCACAATTTCAGGGCCATTATTTTAGTATTTTATAAACAAAAAGGTTGTTTTTCATTTCTTGAGGGCATTTTAATAAGATTTTATACCCCAGAAAATTGGTTAAAACTGTTAAAACTATTAAATGCCACATAGTACCGAACACCAAATAAGGATGATTGGTATGGGAGGAAAAGTACAGTAAGCTCAACCATGCCTTTCACCAATGTTATTCCTCACCTAGGAATGCTTGAAGCTAACAATGGGTACCACAACTGGAAAAAAGAATTCAGTTCCCTGCAATTATACCATTCATCACAGAAAATGCCTATGAAACATGGGGCTAGACTTTCCACTTTCAGGCTAAGGCCGAAAAAAATGGGCCTTGTTCCAGCAATGCGGGACCTATCGCCAGTGCTGATTGCCGGCTCAAGGCCCATTTTTTTTTTTTGCGATTTTCTACTCGGCCTTAGCCGGCAATGTCAAATGGGCAATGTCATTTCTCGGCGATCTCCTGATCGCCCAAAGAAAACGGAAGTGAATTTAAAAAAAGCTTCCCTAGCAACCACATTACTGCGCATGCGCAGGCTGATTTTTTTTTTCAGTTTGATGCTTCTTCCCGCGTTTTGAGACGTCAAGGGTCTTCACATATGCTCAGAAGCTCTGGGTGGGTCTGGGAGAGAGAGAGAGAGAGAGGAGAAAGGAAGCAGGTCAGAACGTGTTATCCAAATTACAGATAAATTTAAAGAATGGACGGAGATGCAGGAAAGAGAAGGGCCAAACCCTTCAGCGAAGAGGCAAATGATGCCCTTGTAAATGCTGTTAGCTCCAGGTGGGAGGATCTGACACGGGGTGGGCAGGGGAAACCTCCACTCTGTGCATATCGCAGGAATTGGTCCGAAATAGCTGACGTCGTCACATCGGCCTCCAATGAAACGCGCACACCGGACCAGTCCGCAAACGGTGGAACAGCCTACTGGCAGCTGCGAGAGTAGTTGAAATTTATATTTATGCATTATTTAATGATCTAAATAGTAACTGGAATCTGCAATGTTATTGGGTTACATTTAAACATAACTACATTTTACGCAACCCAGCATAAAGTTAAATGTTCACTTGTTCACTTGTTATCATTACTTAACTGTTCCCTTTCCATTCTTTCTGAAATGGTCACTTGTTGGCATCACTGAAATGCTCACTTGTTGTTATGACTGAAATGGTCAATTGTTGTCATAACTGAAATGGTCACTTGTTAGCGTGACTGAAATGGTCACTTGTTATCATAACTTAAATGGCCACTTGTTCTGTAAAATGTTCATTTCTTCTTCTTGTAACGTTTTGGGGATTTTGAGGGAAGGGTGGGTTGGTGCAGGGGGGTGGGGGGTTGGAGGGGGGGTGTTGGTCATTAGTTCTTTGTTTGTTAATTAAAAAAAAAATTTCTACAACTTTTGAACCTTCTTTCTTACTTACATAAGTTTTACAACGTACAGTTCGTCATGCAGATTTGTTTGTTTATTCTGTTTCCTCACGGAATATCATTAAATAACTTCACTATGTAAAAGCTATTAAATAAATAATTCCAATATATGCATAAATAAGGTGATAATACCTATTTATATTCTCTGTCCCAAATTTCTGAGTACAATTTGCATCAATTTTAATCTCTAAATAATTCAGAACAATTCTCCACCCTTCCTCAGAGGCTAAAAATGGCGTCTGTAGTGCCCATTTCCCTCTCTAAGGCCCTGAAAAAGCAACTATTTTTGAGCACTCTTTTGGGCCTTGCATAGGCCCAGCGAAGTGCATGCTAAGTGCTGAAACTTGGGATGAGCCTTGTGTGGGCGATCATTTGGGTGATCATCTCAGCGATCAAAGTGGAAACTTGGGGGCCTATTTTTCCGGCGATATTTTGGGCCCAGTTTCCACTTTTTGCTCAAAATGGGCGATAGAGGTCCATTTTGGGCCATAGATGGGCCTTAGATGGGCGATGTGAAGTGGAAAGTCTAGCCCATGTTTCTTTTTAAAGGTAGATGCAGAGAGAATGTTTCCACTGATGGGGAAAACTAAAACTTAGGGGCATAATCTTAGAATAAGGGGTCGCCCATTTAAAACTGAGATGAGGAGAAATTTCTTCTCTCAGAGGGTTGTAAATCTGTCGAATTCGTTGCCTCAGAGAGCTGTGGAAGCTGGGACATTGAATAAATTTAAGACAGAGATAGACAGTTTCTTAACATAGAAACATAGAAACATAGAAAATAGGTGCAGGAGTAGGCCATTCGGCCCTTCTAGCCTGCACCGCCATTCAATGAGTTCATGGCTGAACATGCAACTTCAGTACCCCATTCCTGCTTTCTCACCATACCCCTTGATTCCCCTAGTAGTAAGGACTTCATCTAACTCCTTTTTGAATATATTTAGTGAATTGGCCTCAACAACTTTCTGTGGTAGAGAATTCCACAGGTTCACCACTCTCTGGGTGAAGAAATTCCTCCTCATCTCGGTCCTAAATGGCTTCCCCCTTATCCTTAGACTGTGTCCCCTGGTTCTGGACTTCCCCAACATTGGGAACATTCTTCCTGCATCTAACCTGTCTAACCCCGTCAGAATTTTAAACGTTTCTATGAGGTCCCCTCTCATTCTTCTGAACTCCAGTGAATACAAGCCCAGTTGATCCAGTCTTTCTTGATAGGTCAGTCCCGCCATCCCGGGAATCAGTCTGGTGAACCTTCGCTGCACTCCCTCAATAGCAAGAATGTCCTTCCTCAGGTTAGGAGACCAAAACTGTACACAATACTCCAGGTGTGGCCTCACCACGGCCGTGTACAATTGTAGCAACACCTCCCTGCCCCTGTACTCAAATCCCCTCGCTATGAAGGCCAACATGCCATTTGCTTTCTTAACCACCTGCTGTACCTTCAATGACTGATGTACCATGACACCCAGGTCTCGCTGCACCTCCCCTTTTCCTAATCTGTCACCATTCAGATAATAGTCTGTCTCTCTGTTTTTACCACCAAAGTGGATAACCTCACATTTATCCACATTATACTTCATCTGCCATGCATTTGCCCACTCACCTAACCTATCCAAGTCACTCTGCAGCCTCATAGCATCCTCCTCGCAGCTCACACTGCCACCCAACTTAGTGTCATCCGCAAATTTGGAGATACTACATTTAATCCCCTCGTCTAAATCATTAATGTACAGTGTAAACAGCTGGGGCCCCAGCACAGAACCTTGCGGTACCCCACTAGTCACTGCCTGCCATTCTGAAAAGTCCCCATTTACTCCTACTCTTTGCTTCCTGTCTGACAACCAGTTCTCAATCCATGTCAGCACACTATCCCCAATCCCATGTGCTTTAACTTTGCACATTAATCTCTTGTGTGGGACCTTGTCGAAAGCCTTCTGAAAGTCCAAATATACCACATCAACTGGTTCTCCCTTGTCCACTCTACTGGAAACATCCTCAAAAAATTCCAGAAGATTTGTCAAGCATGATTTCCCTTTCACAAATCCATGCCAACTTGGACCTATCATATTACCTCTTTCCAAATGCACTGCTATGACATCCTTAATAATTGATTCCATCATTTTACCCACTACCGATGTCAGGCTGACCGGTCTATAATTCCCTGTTTTCTCTCTCCCTCCTTTTTTAAAAAGTGGGGTTACATTGGCTACCCTCCACTCCATAGGAACTGATCCAGAGTCAATGGAATGTTGGAAAATGACTGTCAATGCATCCACTATTTCCAAGGCCACCTCCTTAAGTACTCTGGGATGCAGTCCATCAGGCCCTGGGGATTTATCGGCCTTCAATCCCATCAATTTCCCCAACACAATTTCCCGACTAATAAGGATTTCCCTCAGTTCCTCCTCCTTACTAGACCCTCCGAACCCTTTTATATCCGGAAGGTTGTTTGTGTCCTCCTCAGTGAATACCGAACCAAAGTACTTGTTCAATTGGTCCGCCATTTCTTTGTTCCCCGTTATGACTTCCCCTGATTCTGACTGCAGGGGACCTACGTTTGTCTTTACTAACCTTTTTCTCTTTACATACCTATAGAAACTTTTGCAATCCTTCTTAATGTTCCCTGCAAGCTTCTTCTCGTACTCCATTTTCCCTGCCCTAATCAAACCCTTTGTCCTCCTCTGCTGAGTTCTAAATTTCTCCCAGTCCCCGGGTTCGCTGCTATTTCTGGCCAATTTGTATGCCACTTCCTTGGCTTTAATGCTATCCCTGATTTCGCTTGATAGCCATGGTTGAGCCACCTTCCCTTTTTTATTTTTATGCCAGACAGGAATGTACAATTGTTGTAGTTCATTCATGCGGTCTCTAAATGTTTGCCATTGCCCATCCACAGTCAAGCCCTTAAGTATCATTCGCCAATCTATCCTAGCCAATTCACGCCTCATACCTTCAAAGTTAGCCTTCTTTAAGTTCTGGACCATGGTCTCTGAATTAACTGTTTCATTCTCCATCCTAATGCAAAATTCCACCATATTATGGTCACTCTTCCCCAAGGGGCCTCGCACAACGAGATTGCTAATTAATCCTCTCTCATTACACAACACCCAGTCTAAGATGGCCTCCCCCCTAGTTGGTTCCTCGACATATTGGTCTAAAAAACCATCCCTTATGCACTCCAGGAAATCCTCCTCCACCGTATTGCTTCCAGTTTGGTTAACCCAATCTATGTGCATATTAAAGTCACCCATTATAACTGCTGCACCTTTATTGCACGCACCCCTAATTTCATGTTTGATGCCCTCCCCAACATCACTACTACTGTTTGGAGGTCTGTACACAACTCCCACTAACGTTTTTTGCCCTTTGGTATTCTGCAGCTCTACCCAGATAGATTCCATATCATCCAAGCTAATATCCTTTTGAACTATTGCCTTAATTTGCTCCTTAACCAGCAATGCTACCCCACCTCCTTTTCCTTTTATCCTATCTTTCCTGAATGTTGAATACCCCTGGATGTTGAGTTCCCAGCCCTGATCATCCTGGAGCCACGTCTCCGTAATCCCAATCACATCATATTTGTTAACATCTATTTGCACAGTTAATTCATCCACCTTATTGCGGATACTCCTTGCATTAAGACACAAAGCCTTCAGGCTTGTTTTTTTAACACCCTTTGTCCTTTTAGAGTTTTGCTGTACAGTGGCCCTTTTTGTTCTTTGCCTTGGGTTTCTCTGCCCTCCACTTTTCCTCATCTCCTTTCTGTCTTTTGCTTTTGCCTCCTTTTTGTTTCACTCTGTCTCCCTGCATTGATTAACCGATAAGGGAATAAGGGATTATGGGGAGCGGGCAGGGAAGTGGACCTGAGTCCATGATCGGATCAGCCATGATCACATAAAATGGTGGAGCAGGCTGGAGGGGCGGTGTGACCTACTCCTGCTCCTATTTCTTATGTTCTTAACAGCTACCGTTGTAAAGATTCCATTACAGATTAACTAAATGACAATTATTACTTTTTTTTAAAGCAACTTACTTTTGCTTCATTTTAATCTTTTCTTTCTTTCTGCTTTTTGTTTGAATCTTTCATTAAAATATACTGACCTTTTCTCCTGAGTGCATTGGCTCTTGCCAGTGTGTGGGATCTTGCTGTGTACAAAAAGAAGCTTGGCAGATCTTTAGCGATGAAAGAAATTTCAAGGTATAAGGCAAAGCTTAGATGTAGATAATCAAAGATTCCACCGAATTAACCGTATCCTTTACCAGACAAACGCACCACTGGTGCAATGGTATGCGTCAGAAGATAGCACGGTCCTGCACTGCGTTATCCGCCTTCTCCAGGATTTTTGTCATTCACCGCATGTAGCGAGCAGAATGCGTGTGCCCACTATAAGCTGCGAGGGCTGTACCTCAGTCCAGTGAACATTCTACAGCCTTTTGGCTACTGAGGGCATCACAACTAATCATGTTCCTGTTGTTATCCTACATCCATGCACATGCACTTCAGAGAAGGAGGCACAGAATAGTAATCGGGAATGGGAAATCTTGGCTGATTATTCCCCATGCCTAACCTAAGTCACTGAGGCTAGTTAAAACACCACAACTGTTGTTACAGCTAAGATTAGGCTATTCAGCACAGACCAAGAACAACCCTTGGTCGAGGAGTCTTTATGGCCCAGTACGATATCCGATTGTGTCTTTAAAAACTGAGCATTGAGAGATTTTTTCCTTTGCATTTCTCCATATCATGGTCACGTACCACTCCCTAAACCAGAAGATGGCCAGGCAGCCATTTTTTAAAATATCATTCTTATGCTGCTTATTAGGAGATGTTCAAAGCCATACCTTTTAGGGAAGTGTCTAGTTTTTACTGACTGTCGTTTCCCTGACAACTTGCCTACAGTTGGGAACTAGCCAAGGTATTAATCACAAACCATGTCCTGTCTTTCTGTGGCACAACATATTGAAGCATCACTACGATTGTGTGTCTTTTCATCTTAAATTTGAAAAGGTCGAAAAGAAGTTGTCACTTTAAAATGTACAAAAGTAGCAAGCTTAACTGGCATACTACTGTAATGAATTATTCTAAATTCAACTTCAAATTAAATTAAATCTTGGCACATTGGGATTACTCATATAATAGCAATTCATAGTAACTAATGTTTTTATTCCAACAATGTTAAATTAACACATATGGCAAGAAAGAAGAAACTAATTGCATGACATTCTGTGGTAACACTCTAAGCCATTAATTTGTTTTCATAGCAGCAAGTAGTGAGTCCACTGCCAAAAACATGCCTTTAACATGGTGATGATGTCATCATTAGAGGTGGAAGAGCCAGATATTTTCAAGGTCAAGCCGAGCCTTGAGCTGAGTCAAGAATTTGGCTTCGATCTCTAAGGCAGAATGCAGTCTGGGCCAAATTGATTTGGAACTCACCATCTCTCCTTTTATATACACATACAAAACTGTACGGCTGAAATCGGAATGATTGTGCATCACACTCTGAACATCATCATATTATATTGGTTATTTTTTTCACATCTTCACATTTTTCCCATGGAGAACAGTGCAAAGTAAAAAAAAAAGGAACATCAGGCTGATTAATAGTCTTCCAGGTTACAATGTCAACACTTCTTCCATGGCAAAACCATCTGTATACTAGTTGATTGGGTGACTAGACCTATACTGGGTTTTATGAGTATCCCACTGAATGTCAGCACAGAAATTAGAGCTGGAGCTCCAGTCTGCACTCACTGGATTCGAGTTTGAACCTTGCATCTTCTGACTCAGAGACAGGGATGCTATTATGCTAAAGACTTGATCTATTTTGTTGACAAACAAAAAGAACATATTGTTAGAAACTTTAGAAATGCAAAATTTAAAATTAAACATTCTTTTTACATTTCCTTTCTATCTAATTTCTCTCTCTCTCTCTGAATCCAATCTTTCTTTGCCTCTCTTTAATTCTCTTACTGTATCTGATTTGGCAGTGAATTAACCCACTCTAAGTTACACTTAATTCTCAGTCCTTGTGCTGTTAATTTCTCATTGCATTTGATTGGTTAGGAGATATACAGTTGCTTGTCCTGTTCAGTCAGGTCCCAGATGCCCGGTTATCAACTTGCACTTTCAGCAACATGCCACACAAATGTTTTAAAAGCTAAACATGCAAGGTCAAGTCTAACTAGCGACAGACACTGTTAGATGCCCTGACAGAGCAAATTATGGCCAATGTCTCATTCAATGGACTCTACCCCCAACACTGTAACATTCTCTCAGTGCTGTAGTGGAGTGTCAATCTAGTTAATGTGTTTAAGTCCTGGAGTGAAGCTTGCATCCATTAGCTTTTGACTCCAAGCCGAAAACACCACCAACTGAGCCACGCTGACAGAGAAACTGAAATTTCCCTGGAACAATCTAAGGTTAAAGCTTAGATTTAAATGTCACTTTTATCATTGGAGCAATAACTTTAATTACTGTTTTAATCTGGAAGAAACCCTACATTCATCATGTATATCTTGTTAACGCAGCTAAAATTGGAAACAATTTTCCCATTCCCCTGCATCTGAATATTAGTCAGACAGAGTGCACCCAAAATACACTCTGTCTGACCTGACTTGAACCCAACCACAGGGCTTGATTTTTCCGACCGAGGCGGGAGAGAGGCAGGCGACGTCCGAGGCAGGCTGTGACCCCGTTCCTGTCTCCATGCCGGCTTCCCCCACGACTTTCCCTAGATTGGGCCCGCCAATTAAAAGGAGGCAGTTCTGATGATGTCATCTGATGACATGTCATCAGCCAGTTTCCTGAAAGGGACCATGTCCACATACATTTTGACAGTTGTGCTGTCAGTGTCCTGCAGCATTGAAGTGCTGCAAACACTGACAATCACTGCACAAAGGTGCGCAGCTGCACCCAGGCTCTCCCATGACTCCCTCCAGATACATATGGAGGAAGTCACAGCATGCAGGGAGGTTCTCTTCCTTTCCCATGGGTGGAAGAGACCTCCTCAGGACACCAACGCAGCCTGGTTGCACATTGTACAGGAGGGCACAAGCAGGGAAGTGTCAGGAGAACCAGGCTGCAGTGGCATAAACCTTTCAATGATCTCAGTAGATCACGAAACATTACTGCAAAGCCACATGCAACCTCATCCTACTGTGCCACTCATCACATCCCCATCACTTTGCCTTCCCTACCCTACTCCTGCACATTCTTAATCGCACCATCATCATCATAGGCAGTCCCTCAAAATCGAGGAAGACTTGCTTCCACTCTAAAATTGAGTTCTCAGGTGATTGTACAGTCTAATATGGGAATTCCAGTCTCTGTCACAGGTGGGTCAGACAGTCGTTGAAGGAAAGGGTGGGTGGGGAGTCTGGTTTGCCGCAAGCTCCTTCCGCTGCCTGCGCTTGTTTTCTGCATGCTCTCAGTGATGAGATGCGAGGTGCTCAACGCCCTCCCAGATGCTCTTCTTCCACTTAGGGCGGTCTTTGGCCAGGGACTCCCAGGTGTCGGTGGGGATGTTGCACTTTATCAAGGAGGTTTTGAGGGTATCCTTGAAACGTTTCCTCTGCCCACCTGGGACTCGCTTGGCGTGTAGGAGTTCCAAATAGAGCGCTTGCTTTGAGAGTCTTGTGTCGGGCATGTGGACAATGTGGCCCGCCCAACGGAGCTGGTCGAGTGTGGTCAGTGCTTCGATGCTGGGGATGTTGGCCTGATCGAGAATACCGACGTTGGTGCGTCTATCCTCCCAGGGGATTTGCAGGATCTTGTGGAGACATCGTTGGTGATATTTCTCCAGTGCTTTGAGGTGTCTACTGTATATGGTCCATGTTTCTGAGCCATACAGGAGGGCGGATATCACTACAGCCCTGTAGACCATAAGCTTGGTGCCAGATTTGAGGTCCTGATCTTCAAACACTTTCTTCCTCAGGCGACCGACGGCTGCGCTGGTGCACTGGAGGCGGTGTTGAACCTCATCGTCGATATCTGCCCTTATTAATAATAGGCTCCCGAGGTATGGAAAGTGGTCTACGCTGTCCAAGGCCGCGCCGTGGATTTTGATGACCGGGGACAGTGCTGTGTGGCGCGGTCAGGTTGGTGGAGGACCTTTGTCTTCCGGATGTTTAGTGTAAGGCCCATGCTTTTGTATGCCTCGCTGAAGATGTTCATGATGGCTTGGAGTTGAGCCTCTGAATGTGTGCAGATGCAAGTGGCGTCCGCGTACTGTAGTTCAACGACAGAGGATGGGACGGTCTTGGATCTAGCCTGGAGGCGACAAAGGTTGAACAGGTTCCCACTGGTTCTATAGTTTTGTTTCACTCCAGCTTGTTGAGCATGAGATGACGTCATCTCTCTCATCTGGAAGGAGGAGAGCATGCTGGGAGATCTCAGAGATGCAATAATTATGACCATCTTTCAAAAAGGGGACGTCCGACTGCGACAACTACAGAGGAATCTCCCTTTTGTCGGCCACTGGGAAAGTCATCACTAGAATCCTCCTCAACCATCTTCTCCCTATGGCTGAGGAGCCCCTCCCGGAGTCACAGTGCGGATTCCGTCCACTATGGGATACAATGGACATGATCTTTGCGGCGCAACTCACATCAACTTACCATGCACCTTCACCCATCCCTCTGTCTCTATCTACATTATCACTTCCCCATCTCACTAGCCATCCCTCACACTCACCCTCATCCTATCGCAAGCATACCAACTAACAACACACAAGTAAGGCACTTAGGTGTTATCACCAATGCTAATGTCAAATTTCTGTTAATGTGTTGTCAAACATTGAAATCTTTATTTTCAACACTTTGCGTTCTTGGACAGATTGTGTGCACCTTCGGAAGTGGCTTAGCGAGTTGAGTGAATGGTGAGACGTAACAGTTAGCCCTCCCCCCCCTCCCCCAATGGAGATGAGTGTGAAAGGAATGGTTTGGTCATTGTAGGGATGCTTTATGGTGTTGGTGTGAGGTGGTACCAACCTGGCAGCCAGGAAGTACAGCATCAAGTGAAGTAAGACCATCCCTGGTGTCCCAGGCAGCAATGTGGTCAGGTGCTGATGGCCTGTGTCCTGTGCAGCAGCTGATTGCAGATAAGGTTGGTGTTGTTGTTGGTAATGCTGGTGTACCTGGTGATGTTGGTGTTGGGGCTGATTGTGGTGGGATTCTGAGGACCAAGATGAGATTTTTTTCAAGGGCACCAATGTTGATTGAATAGATGGTAGCTGAAGTTCAGATGACAGACAGAAGCGATCTGTCAACGGTGAGAGAGGTTGCTCCAAGGAGGTGACACTGGATAGAGAGTTCACTGCAAACACTTTAAACCTCCATAAAGCTGAAAAATGTATTCCAAATCCTGAAGGCTCCAGCTTCTAAGATTGGAAATTGAACAGTTGTGAAATGATAGCTTTTATACCACTTTTGCAGCTGTCACCTATTGAAACCAATCCAGAGTTGTTGAGAACACTTACCTGACGTGAACCCCAAGGGACGGAAACCTCGTCAAAAACTTGGTAAAATCTTCCTACATTACAACAGTAACTACACTCCAAAAGTACTTCAATGGCTGTAAAGCGCTTTGAGATGTCTGGTGATCTAAATCTATATAAATCCAAGTCTTTCTTTCTTTCATTCCTTCTTTAAAATGGTTAGGACCTGGAAAAATGCTGCTTGAATAGCTTTAAGCAGCTTCTTAACTATCTCAATTGTCTGACACGCTGCTGAGTGCTGGGTCTGCAATCCTCAGGCAGAGCCGGCACTTGGGAAATTCACAAGGAGGCAGGTTCAGAGCAGACTTCTGCTCCACTGTCAATCACGGCCATTTTGACAGCGGACCCGCCTCCAACCTCGCACTCGCAGGGCTGGTAAGATTTCGGCCATAGTTCCAAGTTTAGATCATTGACCTTGGTCCAATGCACCCCGAGTGCAAACCCTCTAAATGGAACCTGTAAAAAGATGTGGTAACACAAAAAACATTGTAGGCTTGAGAGGCCTGCAACAGCGGTAATGATTACTGGTGCTGCAGCCTTTTGGTCACTGCGCAAAAGCAGCAGTCAGAAGGCATCCAGTGCTGATCCCTCTCTCAATCAGAGAAGGAAATTTGGCTCTCATTATCTTCATGAAAAAAGTGTTGGCCAAAGCTTTGGTTTTGTTTGCTGCAATGATGTAAATCAAGGTCATCACACAATTAAATATGATGCCACTGTCATGAAAATAACAAATGCTCTCTGGTTTGTCTTGCTTTTCAAATAATTAAAGGTTTAATGAACGCATTTTCAAGACAAGAGTTCCTCTTTAATGAGAAGGTTTGGAGGGATGGAATGTTCTGCTTGTGCAGATGTCTCACATATGGCCTTATTGGCTTGGAGGCTCCTAAAAAAATGATTTACTCTTGCCATCTATTGTGTTTACTTTCTGCTACTCTGACCTGATACGCTCATAATAAAGGATGAAACAGTACTGTGACCAATGAATAAGTGTGACCTTAGCTCCTTTAATAAGACTCCAAAGTGCAGGTACCTCGTGGGTGGCCTGCTTATATACAGTGCTCCCAAGGAGTGCCGGGATCCCTTGGGACTCCAACAGGTAGGCCCTCTGGTGGTGGTGTAATACAGGTTGCCAAGGGTTAAATACATAACGTCAGTCCCTCGTAAAGTTAAAGTACACTATTTACAGGGTGAGACGATCTGGGGCTTTTCGCTCCCTTATCGATCGTCTCGGTACAAATGTGGGTGTGGGTGAGTTGGTTAGTTCTTCACTGGGCTGCTGGGCAGCCGGCCTTGCTGGGCTGCTGGGGATGGTGAGTTCTGCTTTGTGGTCAACCATGATGTCGGTTGCCACTTGTGTGTGTGTGTGTGTGTTGGAGGGTCAAAGTTGGTGGTGTCTTCTTCGGGTTGTTTGTAGCTGTTGGTGAACCGCAATTTGATTTGGTCAAAATGTTTTCTGTACGTTAGTCCATTGGCCAATTTGACCTGAAACACCCTATTCCCTTCTTTGGTTATGACCGTGCCAGCGAGCCATTTGGGACCATGTCCATAATTGAGTACAAACACAGGATCATTGACTTCAATATCGCGTGACAAATTTGCGCGGTCATTGTACATATTTTGTTGATGCCGCCTGCCCTCCACATGTTCATGGAGACCAGGGTGGATAAGAGAGAGCCTTGTTTTATGCGCCCTTTTCATGAGAGCTCGGCTGAGGGAACCCCGGTGAGCGAGTGTGGTTTGGTGCGGTAGCTGAGCAGCACTCGGGACAGTCGGATCTCAGGGAGCCTTCTGACATGCGTTTCAAACTTTGCTTGATGGTCTGAACTGCCCATTCTGCCTGGCCGTTGGATGCGGGCTTGAACGGGGCAGATGTGACATGCGGGTCATGAATTCCTTGAATTCAGCACTGATGAAACACGGCCTATTGTCGCTGACTAGGACATCAGGCAGGCCATGCGTGGCAAACATGGCTCGTAGGCTTTCGATGGTGGCCATGGACGTGCTTACAGACAGTATTACACATTCAATCCATTTTGAATAAGCATCCACGACAACCAAGAAAGTTTTGCCTAGAAATGGGCCCGCATAGTCCACGTGGATCCTCGACCATGGTTTGGAGGGCCACGACCACAAAATTAGCGGTGCCTCTCTGGGTGCATTGCTCAGCTGAGAGCAAATGTTGCACTGGCGCATGCATGACTCTAAATCTGAGTCGATGCCGGGCCATCATACATGGGATCTGGCCATGGCTTTCATCATTACAATGGGTGGGTGCTGTGTAGGTTACAAATGAACGTTTCTCTGCCTTTCTTGGGCAAGACCACGTGATTGCCCCACAACAGACAGTCCGCCTGCAAGGACATTTCGTCTTTGCACCTGTGGAACGGCTTAATCGCCTACTGCATCTCTGCTGGGATGCTGGACCAGCTCCCATGGAAGACAGTTTTTTACCAAGGACAGTAAAAGATCCTGGCTGGTCCAGGTCCTGATCTGGCAGGCCGTAAAGAGTGACTTTTCATTTTCGAATGCATCCATTACCATGAGCAAATCTACAGGCTGTGCCATTTCCACCCTGGTGGTGGGCAATGGTAGCCGACTGAGAGCATCAGTGCAGTTCTCTGTGCCTGGTCTGTGGCGGATTACATAGTTGTATGCCGACAGTTTGAGTGCCATCTTTGGATGCGGGCAGAGGCATTGGTATTAATCCCTTTGCTCTCAGAGAATAGCGATATGGGCGGCTTGTGGTCAGTTTCAAGCTCAAACTTGCGGCCAAACAAGTACTGGTGCATTTTTTTCACCCCGTAAACGCACGCCAGAGCCTCTTTATCAATCATGCTGTAGGCCCTTTCAGCTTTGGACAGACTCCTGGATGCATAAGCGACCGGTTGCAAAATCCCCAATTTGTTAGCCTGTTGTAACGGACACTCGACCCCGTATGACGACGCAACACAAGCTAGCACTAATCGTTTACATGGGTTATACAGGACAAGCAGTTTGTTTGAACACAACAGATTTCTGGCTTTCTCAAAGGCAGCCTCTTGTGAATTCCCCCATACCCAGTCGTCTCCCTTGCGCAGGAGCACATGTAAGGATTCTAGCAAGGTGCTTAACCCGGGTAGGAAATTACCGAAATAGTTGAGGAGTCCCAGGAACGACCGCAGCTCCGTCACATTCTGTGGTCACGGTGCATTTTTGATGGCCTCCGTCTTGGCGTTGGTGAGTCTGATACCGCCTGCTGCGATTCTTCTTCCCAAGAACTCAACCTCCGGCGCCAGGAAAACACACTTTGAGCATTTCAACCTGAGTCCCATGCGATCCAACCAACTAAGAACCTCTTCCAGATTCTTCAAGTGCTCAATGGTGTCCCAACCTGTAACCAGTATGTCGTCCTGGAAGACCACGGTTTGAGGGATCAACTTTAGCAGGCTCTCCCTGTTCCGTTGGAAGATTGCCGGGGCCGACCGAACCCCGAACGGGCATCTGTTATAGATGAACAGATCTTTGTGCATGTTGATTCAGGTGAGGCCTTTCGAAGATTCCTCCAGCTCCTGCGTCATGTAGGCCAAAGTCAGGTCCAACTTGGTGAACGTCTTCCCTCCAGCCAGGGTCACAAATAGGTCGTCTGCCTTGGGTAGTGGGTACTGGTCCTGTAGCAAAAAACGGTTAATGGTTACTTTATAGTCCCCACAAATTCTGACCGTGCCGTCACCTTAAAGTATCGGGACAATCGGACTGGCCCACTCCTTGAATTCCACTGGCGTGATGATGCCTTCTCGCTGCAGCCTGTCCAGCTCAATTTCCACTTTCTCACGAAAGTGCCTTGTGGTGGATGGGGCGCGTACCGGGAACCAAATGGATCTGCACTTTCGTCCCCGAGAAGCTTCCAATGCCTGGCTCGAACAACAATGGAAATCTGCTCAGAACCTGGGCACATGAGGCGTCATCGACGGACGAAAGCACTCAGATGGTGTTCCAGTCCCAGCAGATTTTTCTCAAGCCAGCTTCTGCCAAACCGTGTGGGACCATCCCCTGGCACAATCCACAGTCGGAGTTCATGCATTGCTCCACCATAGGAGACTTTGACTTCGGCACTGCCAATTACAGGGATCAGTTCCTGGGTGTAAGTTCTTAGCTTGGTGTGGATGGGGCTGAGCTTGGGCCTGTGTGCTTGTTGCAACACAGCCTGTCGAAGGCCTTTTTGCTCATTATGGACTGACTCGCGCCCGTGTCCAGTTCCATGGATATTGGAATTCGTTCAGTTCAACTTTCAACATTATTGGTGGACATTTCGTGGTGACGGTGTGTACCCTGTACATTTCTGCATCCTCGGTTCGAGTTTCCAATTCAGCTTGATCCACAGTGGATCGATCTTCCTCTGCAGCATGGTGGTTTGCAGGGTTTGCAGGGTTTGCAGCTCGCCTGCACATTTGCTGGAGGTGTCCCATTGTTCTGCAACCGTTGCACGCATAGTGCTTGAAGCGACATTGATGGGCCCGATGATCGCCTCCACAACGCCAACAAGATGCTAACTGCCTCGCATTAACGATTGATGGCGGACTCTGGGTCATCTGAGGTCATGCAGCAGCCAGCGTGTACATTCTGCCACGTATATTCCTGCTTGAAAACGACGTTACTTTGTGCACAGTACTGACCGAAGCCTATTTATGCTGCAAAATTTGTTTGGTGTTGTCACTGGTGGACATAAATGCCTGGGCTATCGTTATGGCTTTGCTCAGATTCGGAGTTTCAACAGTCAACAGTTTGCGAAGGATTACCTCATGGCCAATGCCCAGTACAAAAAAGTCTCGAAGCATTTGTTCTTGGAATCCATCAAATTCGCAATGTCCTGCGAGGCGCCTTAGTTCGGCGAAGTAGCTCGCCACTTCCCGGCCCTCCGACCGTTGGCACATGTAGAATCGATACCTCACCATCAGAACGCTTTCTTTAGGATTTAGGTGCTCCCGGACCAGCATACACAATTCTTCATAGGATTTAGTTGTTGGTTTTACCGGAGCTAGAAGATTCTTCATGAGGCCATAGATTGTTGCCCCACAGATGGTAAGGAGGATCGCCCTTCGTTTGGCAATGTTCTCGTCCCCTTCCAGCTCGTTGGTCCGAATTATTGGTCGAGTCTCTCCACGAAGGCCTCCCAATCATCCCCTTCTGAGAACATCTCCAGGATACAACTGTTCTTTGCATTTTTGCGCGGTTATTCATTATCTCGTCGCCAATTGATACGCTGATAATAAAAGATGAAACTGAGTACTGTGAGCAATGAGTAAGTGTAACCTTAGCTCCTTTAATAAGACTCCAGAGTGCAGGTACCCTGTGGATGACCTGCTTATATACAATGCTCCCAAGCGATGCCGGGATCCCTTGGGACTCCAACCGGTAGGCCCTCTGGTGGTGGTGTAATATAGGTTGACAAGGGTTAAATACATAACATGACCCTTAATCTCTTTCTTGAGGATTTACAACACCTCAGGAAGGGAACTTTCATATTTCTGATGCGATCACATGGACAGCCAGCCAATCAAATGTAAATGAGGCTCAAGAGTTAAGATAACCCGGGTCTCAAATTGATGACATCGGGCATGTTTGGCGCTCGCCACATCTTCTGCTTGTCTCAAACCTGCTCCAGGTTAAAATGCTTCCCCAGTTTCCTTATTCTTCTATCGTCTATTGCAAAGGATCAGCTTTGTGCTTTTTGTTACACCACTTGAATAATTCTATTTTGTCCTTGTGACCATCACTGAACTTATATCGGTTGATTTTCATGTCCCCCGCCCATCCCCCACCTTGCACATATGCAAATAATGCAAAGTGCACCAGAAATAGTCTACATACCAGAGTACTTAAGGAAGTAGCCCTAGAAATAATGGATGCATTGGTGATCATTTTCCAACAATCTATCGACTCTGGATCAGTTCCTATGGACTGGAGGGTAGCTAATGTAACACCTCTTTTTAAGAAAGGAGGGAGAGAGAAAACGGGTAATTATAGACCGGTTAGCCTGACATCAGTAGTGGGGAAAATGTTGGAATCAATTATTAAAGATGAAATAGCAGCACATTTGGAAAGCAGTGACATGATCGGTCCAAGTCAGCATGGATTTATGAAAGGGAAATCATGCTTGACAAATCTTCTAGAATTTTTTGAGGATGTAACTGATAGAATGGACAAGGAAGAACCAGTGGATGTGATGTATTTGGACTTTCAAAAGGCTTTTGACGAGATCCCACACAAGAGATTGGTGTGCAAAATTAAAGCACATGGTATTGGGGGTAATGTACTGACGTGGATAGTGAACTGGTTGGCAGACAGGAAGCAGAGAGTCGGGGTAAACGGGTCATTTTCAGAATGGCAGGCAGTGACTAGTGGGGTGCTGCAGGGCTCAGTGCTGGGTCCCCAGCTATTTACAATATACATTCATGATTTGGATGAGGGAATTGAGTGTAATATCTCCAAGTTTGCAGATGAAACTAAGCTGGGTGGCAGTGTGAGCTGTGAGGCAGACGCTAAGAGGCTGCAGGGTGACTTGGACAGGTTAGGTGAGTGGGCAAACGTGTGGTAGATGCAGTATAATGTGGATAAATGTGAGGTTATCCACTTTGGTGGCAAAAATACGAAGGCAGAATATTATCTGAATGGCAGCAGATTAGGAAAAGGGGAGGTGCAATGAGACCTGGGTGTCATGGTACATCAGTCATTGAAAGTTGGCATGCAGGTTCAGCAGGCGGTGAAGAAGGCAAATGGTATGTTGGCCTTCATAGCTAGGGGATTTGATTTTAGGAGCAGGGAGGTCTTACTGCAATTGTACAGGGCCTTAGTGAGGCCTCACCTGGAATATTGTGTTCAGTTTTGGTCTCCTAATCTGAGGAAGGACGTTCTTGCTATTGAGGGAGTGCAGCATAGGTTCACCAGACTGATTCCCGGGATGGCAGGACTGACATATGAGGAAAGACTGGATCAACTGGGCCTGTATTCACTGGAGTTTAGAAGGATGAGAGGGGATCTCATAGAAACATACAAAATTCTGACGGGACTGGACAGGTTAGATGCATGAAGAATGTTCCCGATGTTGGGGAAATCCAGAACCAGGGGGCATAGTCTAAGCACAAGGGGTAAGCCATTTAGGACTGAGATGAGGAGAAACTTCTTCACTCAGAGAGTTGTTAACCTGTGGAATTCTCTACCGCAGAGAGTTGTTGATGCCAGTTTGTTAGATATATTCAAGAGGGAGTTAGATATGGCCCTTATGGCTAAAGGGATCAAGGGGTATGGAGGGAAAGCAGAAATAGGATTCTGAGATAAATGATGAGCCATGATCTTATTGAATGGTGGTGCAGGCTCGAAGGGCCGAATGGGCTACTCCTGCACCTATTTTCTATGTTTCTATGTGATCAAGTTTCGGCCTGAGTTGCTCCCATTTTTTTGCAGCAACTGATTTAGAATGGAGTATCTTAGAAGTTGCAATTCTCGGCATTTAGTTTGCTCCAGTTCTAGTCAGTTAGAACAGTTTCATTTTGGAACAGATTTTTTTCAAAAGGGGGCGTGTCCGGCCACTTACGCCTATTTTGAAAGTTTAGGCAGTGAAAACTTACTCCAAACTAACTTAGAATGGAGTATGTGTAGATTTTTGTACGTTCAGAAAAACCGTGCCTACACTTTAGAAATCAGGTGTAGGTTACAAATCAGGCGTAGGGAACAAAGGGTGGGGGGGGGGGAGGGGGGGTGAAGGAAAGTAATTAAATTCTACAAGCATTCAACAGTCTTACTTATACAAATAAAGAGCCATCCTGAATAAAAAATTATAAACAAAGCAAAAACAAAATATTGAATATTCCTACCTGTGTGAAGCAGCAGCAGCAGCCTTCGAGCTGCGGTGCTTCAGGCAGGCCTTCCTTCCATGTAGGAGATGGGGCAGTGTCAGTGGCTCGACGGCAGCCGAAGACACAGCAAGCAGCCTTCGAGCTGCGAGGGAGGCTGAGGCATTCGGCCAGGGGTTAGGGAGAGGCAGCCAGATAGCTAGTTTGAAAATTAAATTTGTAATTGCAAAATGGGTGCTGCATTGTCAACACCACGGATTGTGCAATGGTTCGCCAGCAATTCACTGCATAGTAGAGAATTGATTAGAGCTCATCGCACCAGGAACGTCATAGCCTGTAGGCTGATGGGCAGGAGACCTTACCCATGTCGGCAATATCGAGCCAGGCGCTCGTACCTGGACATGAGCGAGGCTGATTGTGTCAAAAGGCTATGTTTCCACAGAGAAGTTGTCGTTGAGACCTGTGATATGCTGAGAGCAGATTTGCAGCCCAGAAGCAGAACGCCAACTGCCTTGTCTGTTGAAGTGAAGGTAACAGCTGCACTTGCCTTCTATGCCTCGGGATCGTTTCAGGCTACAATTGGAGATGTGTGCGCCATCTCTCAACGTGCAATACATGCCTGCATTTACCAGGTCACGGCTGCACTGTATGCGCGGAGGAATGACTTCATCAATTTCCCAATGACCGCACAAGTGATCCATGAGAGGGCTGTGGGCTTCTTCAGGATTGCTGGCCTCCCAAAGGTACAGGGCTGCATTGATTGTACCCACATAGCCTTGCGAGCACCTGTGGAGGATTCCGAGCAGTACAGGAATAGAAAAGGTTTCCACTCCATCAATGTGCAGCTCGTGTGTGACGACAACCAGCGCATCATGTCAGTCGATGCGAGATACCCTGGCAGCACCCACAATGCGTTCATCCTACACGACAGCGTTATATCTGACATGATTGAGCAGCAAACAGGAGGGCAGAGCTGGCTACTGGGAGACAAAGGGTATGGCCAGATGCCCCTACGCGTGATACGGACAGAAGCTGACCGTCAATACAACATGGTGCACATTGCGACGCGCAGCATCATTGAGAGGACCATTGGCACATTGAAACAGCGATTCCGATGCCTGGACCATTCTGCAGTCCACATGCAATACTCTCCTGAGATTGTCGGTCACTTCACTGTTGTGTGCTGCATGCTCCATAACTTAGCCATCATGAGGCAGCAGGAGCTAGTAGTGGAACCAGAAGACCCAGTGCCTGATGATAGTGTTTTGGAAGAGCAGGATGAGGATGATGACAACGATCAGGAAAGCATGCAAGTGCCTGATGCCGGAGCACGTGGTTGGAGGAGGCCGTCCATCGTGCTCCTTTAACGATTGCTCGAACCCTGCGCCAGGAGCTCATCCATGAACGCTTCAATTACTGATGCCTGAGGGCTCTGCAACCACTGTTGTGCATGGACATGTTTATTCTTTGCAGTTGTTCCTATGTTGTGTTGTGTTAATGGAAGATGATTCAGTTTTAATGAAAAAATATGTTATTGAAAAGTTAACGTCACTGTAATAAAATATTTGTTGTGATACGTCCTTTACTATACAGTATAAATGCACACGAGGCCCATGCTTGAGAGAAGGTCGGTGTGTGACCTGTCCTTTATTCCTTAGCACTCCAAGTGATGAAGGTGGGTGGAGCTTCCCCTTTTATATCTGAAGGTCCAGGTTAGGAGTGTCTCCCACCTAGTGGTCATTGTTCTCACAGTGTACAACTTAGGTCAGATTATACATGGGTTACAATGCTGGTTGAATACATGACATCACCTCCCCCCGCAAAGTCTTATTGGGATCACAGGTTGAGTCTCTCTGGTGGTATACGCTCTCTTGTAGAGCGCCTGAGTTGGGGCTCCGGTTGTTGGGCGCTGGCCTGAGTGTCTGCTGTGTGCAGTGCCTCAGGCCTGTCCAGACTGCCCACAGTGACTGGGCTCTCCTCCCTTTGGTTCCGGTGCTCGGTCACCTGTGGTGGAATGAACTCTACATCGTGTTCTTCCTCTGCTTCTTCTATGGGGTTGCTGAACCTCCTTTTTGTTTGATCCACGTGTTTGCGGCAGATTTGTCCATTGGTAAGTTTAACTACCAGAATCCTATTTCCCTCTTTGGCAATCACAGTGCCTGCAAGCCATTTGGGCCCTGCAGCGTAGTTGAGGACAAAAACAGGATTATTTACATCAATACATCGCGCCCTAGCATTCCTGTCATGGTAGTCATATTGTGGCTGGCGCCTGCTCTCGACAATTTCTTTCATGGTGGAGTGTATAAGGGATAGCCGGGTTTTGAGCGTCCTTTTCATTATCAGCTCTGCGGGTGGAACCCCTGTGAGCGAGTGTGGTCGGGGTCTATAGGCCAACAGAAGGCGTGATAAGCGGCTTTGTAGGGAACCCCCTTGGATTCTGAGCATCCCCTGTTTTATTATCTGCACTGCTCGTTCTGCCTGGCCGTATGAGGCCGGCTTGAACAGTGCCGTTCTGACATGGTTAATTCCATTGCCTGCCATGAAGTCCTGGAATTCAGTGCTTGTGAAGCACAGGCCATTGCCGCTGACCAAGACGTCCGGTAGACCGTGGGCGGCAAACACTGCCCGTAGACTTTCTACCGTGGCAGAGGATGTGCTTGAATTTAAAATGTCACACTCGATCCATTTGGAGTAGGCGTCTACTACAACCAAAAACATTTTTCCCATGAAAGGACCTGCGTAGTCCACATGGATGCGTGACCAAGGCTTGGCGGGCCATGGCCAGAGGCTAAGGAGGGCTTCCCTGGGTGCATTGCCCAGTTGGGCACACGTGTTGCACCTGCGAACACAAAGTTCCAGATCTGCGTCTATCCCTGGCCACCAAACGTGTGACTTGGCAATTGCCTTCATCATGGCAATGCCCGGGTGCTCATTGTGGAGTTCTCTGATGAACACCTCTCTGCCCATCTGGGGCATGACTACGCGGTTTCCCCACAGTAGGCAATCAGACTGAATCGAAAGTTCACCCTTGCGCCTGTGAAATGGTTTAAATTCCTCAGGGCATGCCCTGTACGTGGCTGCCCAATCCCCATTCAGGACACATTTCTTGACCAGAGACAATAGCGGGTCTCTACTTGTCCAGACTTTAATCTGACGGGCTGTCACGGGTGAGCCTTCGCTTCCAAAAGCTTCAACAGCCATGATCATCTCAGCAGCATGCTCGGTAGCCCCCTCAGTGGTGGCTAGTGGGAGCCTGCTGAGTGCATCGGCGCAGTTTTCGGTGCCCGGTCTGTGCTGAATTGCTATAGTCATAGGCGGCTAACGTGAGTGCCCATCTCTGTATGCGGGCCGATGCGTTTGCATTTATGGCCTTGTTGTCGGCCAAAAGGGATATTAGGGGTTTGTGATCTGTCTCCAGCTCAAATTTCCTGCCAAACAGGTACTGGTGCATTTTCTTTACGGCATCTACACATGCAAGCGCCTCCTTTTCTATCATCCCGTAACCCCTTTCTGCCTGGGACAGACTCCTGGAGGTATAAGCTACTGGCTGTAACTGACCCTTGACACTGACATGCTGCAACACACACCCGACACCATAGGACGACGCATTGCACGTTAACACAAGTTTCTTACATGGGTCGTATAGTGTTAACAGAGTTTTGGAACATAACAAATTGCATGCTCTATTAAAAGTCCTTTCCTGGCTGTCCCCCCAGACCCATTCGTGACCTTTGCGTAGGAGCACGTGTAGCAGCTCTAGCAGCGTGCTCAATTTGGGAAGAAATTTGGTCGTGTTCCGGGGTCTGGGTGCTCTCTGGATCGCTTCCGTCTTGGACGCAGTAGGGCTGATCCCGTCTGCTGCTACCCTCATCCCCAGGAATTCTACCTCTGGAGCTAGGAAGACGCACTTCGCCTTTTTCAGTCGCAGCCCTACCCGGTCAAGTCTGCGTAGCACCTCCTCCAGGTTGTGGAAGTGTTCTTCAGTATCGTAACCCGTGATGAGGATGTCGTCCTGAAAAACCACCGTCTCTGGAATCGACTTGAGGAGGCTTTCCATATTTCGTTGGAAGATTGCGGCGGCCGAGCAAATCCCGGACGGACATCTGTTGTACTCAAACAACCTCTTGTGTGTCGTGATGGTGGTCAGCTTCTTCGACTCACTCGCCAGCTCCTGGGTCATGTAAGCTGAGGTCAGGTCCAATTTTGAAAAAAGTTTGCCACCGGATAGCGTCGCAAAGAGGTCCTCCGCTCTCGGTAGCGGGTACTGGTCTTGGAGTGACACCCGATTGATGGTGGCCTTGTAATCACCACATATCCTGATCGACCCATCCACCTTGAGCACCGGCACGATCGGGCTCGCCCAGTCACTGAATTCGACTGGCGAGATGATGCCTTCCCTCAGCAGGCGGTCCAATTCGCCTTCTATCTTTTCCCGCATCACGTACGGCACCGCTCTGGCCTTGTGGTATACTGGCCTGGTGTCCAGGTTTATGTGAATCACTACCTTGGCCCCCATGAAAGTGCTGATGCCGGGTTGAAATAATGAGTCAAATTTGTCCAGGATCTGTGAGCATGATACTCGCTCTACAGAGGAAATTGCATTGACATCGCCCCATTTCCAGTTCATGACAGCAAGCCAACTCCTCCCAGTAGTGCAGGACCATCCCCTGGGACAATCCAGAGTGGCAACCTGTTCTCCGAATCTTTGTGGGTCACGACTACTGTGGCGCTGCCTAGCACCGGAATGATCTGCTTTGTGTAAGTCCGTAGCTGTGCGTCAATCGCCGATAATTTTGGCCTCCTGGCCTTGGACACCCACAACTTTTCGAACTGTTTGATACCCATCAGGGACTGGCTGGCCCCTGTGTCTAGCTCCATTGATACTGGAATGCCATTGAGGAGCACTTTCATCATTATCGGTGGCATCCTGATGTATGAACTGTATACATGCTTCACATGAACTCGCTGAACTTCAGCTTCCAGCAATTTCCCCCAGCGTTCATTTCTGCAATTTCTGCAGGTATTTTGCTCATCTCTGCAAACTCCGGCTGAGTGTGTGCCTCCATGCCTCCAACATGAGCTGTTGTTGGAAACAAAAGGTCCCTTGCCAGTCGATCGTCCCTGACTGCCCCTGTGACTGTTCTTGAATGCGCCATTAACAGGTGTTGATGGCCCCATTACTGGCCGCATTGTCCCTTGCAATGGCGTGAATCGCCGTTCAGCTTGCCATTGTCTCTGTCGAACTCCCCCTCTGGGTTTGACTACATGTTGAGGCATGCCCAATTGCCCTTGTCTGCCTGGAGAACTGTGTGCTGCTTTAACAATGTTGAATCTCTGACCTAACCATTCCTTAACACAGTACCTCTCGTCTGTTCTGCTAGTGGCCATGCTCGCATGGTTTAAATCCCAGTTTCTCGTCGCCATTGATATGTCCTTACTATATAGTATAAATGCACATGCGGCCCATGCTTGAGAGAAGGTCAGTCTGTGACCTGTCCTTTATTCCTTAGCACTCAAGTGATGAAGGTGGGTGGAGCTTCCCCTTTTATATCTGAAGGTCCAGGTTAGGAGTGTCTCCCACCTAGTGTCATTGTTCTCACAGTGTACAACTTAGGTCAGATTATACATGGGTTACAATGTTCGTTGAATACATGACATGTTGTATCAAACTTTACTTTTTAATATGACTCTTGAAAATCACTTAAAAACTTTAAGATCACTTATAAACTTGTAAAGTTACAAAACAATTTCAATGTGAAAAATCTTACACTCTTAAGATCACTGAAACTTCAAGATCACTTTTTTGGTGCAAAATTAAATAAGTTACAAAAAGAGAGAGCATTTACACTAAGATCATTGAAAAATCCTAAGATCACTTATAAGTTGTAAAGTTACAAAACTTATAAAACAATTTCAATTTGAAAAACGCTACTACAGCTATATCAAGACCAAGAACAAAAGCAGCAAAGTAAGGCTGCAACCATCTCTCATCCACATCTCAGTGAATGTTCACTTCTTTATGGGGGTGTCATTTGATTGGCGGGGCTGTGTGCCCTTATTGCAGCAGCTACCTCAATGAAGGCCTGTGCCATCACTTGCATGCCCTCCCTGACGGCCTGTGCCGTCGATTGCACTCCCTCGGACATTCCCTCCCTAAGTTCCCGTGTCATTACTGCTATTTCTCCCGTCAGGACCGTCACCTCTTCACCCACTGCACTGACGCTACCGATGAGTGATCGGGTAAGCTCATTGGTCTCCATACCCAGTGCCACAACCTGAGCTGCATCTGTTGCACGCTGCATCTCAAGAGAGCATGTCTCCAATCTCCTTCTCCTCTGCCTGGGTCTGCCTTGCGGCACCACTACACTGGGAAGCGCGGGCAGGGACAGTGGGATGCTCGGTGTTCCAAACAGCACCACTACACAGGGAGGCGCGGGCTGGGACGGTGGGACACTCGGTGTTGCAGACGGCAGTAATAGAGAGAGAGGCATGGGCTGGGACGGTGGGACACTCAGTGTTGCAGACGGCAGTACATGAGAGAGAGGCGCGGGCTGGGACGGTGGGACGCTCTGTGTTGCAGACGGCAGTACTAGAGAGAGAGGCATGGGCTGGGACGGTGGGACGCTCTGTGTTGCAGACGGCAGTATTAGAGAGTGAGGCGCGGGCTGGGACAGTGGGGTGCTCAGTGTTCCAGACGGCAGCACTCGAGTGCGAACTGTGGGCTGGGATGATGGGTGAATGGGTGTAAACTGCTCCATTATATCACCAGCACCACTGGGACCCGCAACGTCGGAATCAAAACCATGGAAGGTGGAACCAGAACCTATGCGAGTGGGAGGCGCAGGCTTGGATGGTGGTGCACTGGCTGTAAACTGCTGCATTACACCAATAGCACCACTGGGACCCACAACATCGGAATCTAAACCATGGAAGGTGGAACCAGAATCTATGCAAGGGGTTGAAACTTTGATGCCCCTTAATGGGGGTTCATAAACATTAATTTGGAAGCTCTCCCCTGTAGACATTTCAGTCATCGTCGCCATCATCCAGTCTGAATCGTCCGCATCTGGTTGTACTGGTTCTTGTTCTGTATCTTCAAGGTCCTCAGGGTTGGCAGCATCATCATCATCATCATGTTCTGCAAAATACATCAGAACAGTCAAATGTTTAACAGCAAGGGAGGGGGCAAGATGGGTGGCATGAGTACTCTCACACATAGCAGGCCAGGCAGCAGGTTGATTTGAAGGGCCACGATGCATTTTCAGGACTTACCCTCTTCCTCGCGTGCGGGCCCAGCTTGTGCTGCACTGATTGCTTTTCTCCATGTACGACTCAGCATAGCAGCTACCCTCTGTTCCAAGGGTGTCAGTGGATGCAGATTGGGCGTGCCTCCTCCTGTTCGAGTTGCTTCCCTTTTGTTGTTACTGCGAAGAGAAAAAGAAAACTTTTTACTGAGTTCGTCTTTCTGCAATGTGGGACATACACATAGTCACCTTACAATTACGATTACATTAAAAAATTAAAATATTACTTACACTAACTACTTGACCAAGGTCATGCCATTTCTTTTTACACTGGCTTCCAGATCTCATGGTATGCACCACTGCGCAGTAATCTTCTGCAACTTGGTTCCAGCGTTTCTTCATTTCTTTAGGTGGCACTTTTATGTGACCTCTGTTGCTGGTATCTAGCTCCTGCCATTTCTGCTCAATGACGTTGACTAATATCTCCGCTTCCTCATGCAAGAAATTCTTTGTTTTTGGTGGACATTGTCCATTGCTGTATTGAATTGACACTCTTATTTTTCAA
This sequence comes from Pristiophorus japonicus, assembly GCF_044704955.1. Lineage (NCBI taxonomy): Eukaryota > Metazoa > Chordata > Chondrichthyes > Pristiophoridae > Pristiophorus > Pristiophorus japonicus. The sequence goes on along the minus strand of NC_091982.1, from coordinate 35,618,703 downwards.
AACACACAGTCCTTATTTTGCATGCACCAATGCAGCACCTGTTCTGGAGGTTTAGCAGTGAAAAGCAGCACTCACTCATTTCAGCAGGTGATTTTTTCAACAGTGCTGCTAAACGCACTCCTTCAGACCCCCAAAAAATCACCAAAATTCAATCCCAAGCCTTTCCAGAGGTCCACGAGACAAATCAGCACTTTTCTTCAAGTTCTAAGGATAAGGGGTAAGCCATTTAGGACCGAGATGCGGAGGAACTTCTTCACCCAGAGAGTGGTGAACCTGTGGAATTCTCTACCACAGAAAGTTGTTGAGGCCAATTCACTAAATATATTCAAAAAGGAGTTAGATGAGGTCCTTACTACTAGGGGGATCAAGGGGTATGGCGAGAAAGCAGGAATGGGGTACTGAAGTTGAATGTTCAGCCATGAACTCATTGAATGGCGGTGCAGGCTAGAAGGGCTGAATGGCCTACTCCTGCACCTATTTTCTATGTTTCTATGTTTCTATGTTTCCTTTAAAAATGGCCGAGTGCCAATGTTTATGGGCTACTGCGCGTGCGCGTGCACTCCAACACGCATGCGCAGGGCTGCCGGCACGACGTTCTCTCATTTGACTTAGCCCCGCCCCCCTGCACTTGCAGAATCGGCGCGACTCTGTGGCTCCGTCCCCCCGCTGATGTCTGCACGCCGCGCTGAGCTCCGAGGGACCTGCAGGGAGCCCGAGAATTGCAAGGTACATTTTTGTCGCGCCTAAAAACAGGCACCCATGTTGCAGCTGTGCCGTTCTAGGCGCGGCCCGAAACTTGACCCATACATTTCTAAATGCATCCTGCTGAGGAGGCCAGTGAAGTGGCCACATTTCCTGGGCAGGCTAATTTAAAAGATGAAGTTGTTCTGTCAGTGAGCATTGTGGAGCAGTATTGGGTACAGCTGATATTGTATAGCTTACAGAGCTATTCGAAGGCTTGCTGCTTAAGGTGCTGTGTCTTCATGGAAGCTTTCTGTCCCTTGTGTACTGCATCTGGTGGCTATAGATATCTAGATCACTGGAGCCCAGCTTTTAAAAGAAGCATCCTTTCAAAGCACAACATATTGTTGCAATCATCGGGGGAATGTGCACTGCAGCTTCTGACACATGGCAGTAAGTGAGGAGGACGCCACAACTCGCAGCCACAGCCTTGGAACACATGACGGTACCAGATAAAGATAAAGAAGGAAAGACTTGCATTTATGTAGCGCCTTCCATGCCCACCGGATGTCTGAAAACACTTTACAGCCAATGAAGTACTTTTGGAGTGTAGTCACTTTTATAATGTGGGAAACGAGGCAGCCCACTTGCGCACAGCAAGCTCCCACAAACAGCTACGTAATAATGACCTGATAATCTGTTTTTGCTATGTTGATTGAGAGATAAATATTGGCCGGGACACCGGGGATAACTCTCCTGCTCTTCTTTGAAATAGTGCCATGGGATCTTTTACGTCCACCTGAGAGCAGACTCGGTTTAACGTCTCATCCGAGAGACAGAAGAAGTCAAGGAAATAGTATTTGGAGGCAGGGTTATCCCAGCTTCCATGAAAGAACTAAATTGAAAACAGGAGCTCACCGTGTAGGAAATCACATGGGATAATCTGTATTCCAACATTCCATGGTGCAGCATGTTGTGGCATTCCTGAGTAACCCTCTAGCAAGAGATAGGGCTGAATGTTCCTGCGGTGCCCAGGTTCAAGGCAGCTTGGGTTCAGTTTTGAGATTTAAAAAATGTTAATATCCCACCCGATCCAAACTCACCCATTGCTTTTATTGTCTCCTGCTACTACTGTTTTGTCTATGTAGAGATGCTACTAAAATCGGCTGTGTGGTTGATAATGAAGAAGAAAGCTATGGACTGCAGGAAGATATCAATCAACTGGTCAGGTGGGCAGAACAGTGGCAAATGGAATTTAATCCAGAGAAGTGTGAGGTAATGCATTTTGGGAAATGCATTACCTAACAAGGAAAGGGAATATACATTAAATGGTAGGATACTGAGAAGTGTAGAGGAACAAAGGGACCTTGGAATGCATGTCCACAGATCGCTGAAAGTAGCAGGCCAGGTGGTTAAGAAAGCATAAGGAATGCTTGCCTTTGTTAGCCGAGGCATGGAATACAAGAACAGGGGGGTTATGCTTGAACTGTATAAAACACTGATTGGGTCACATGTGGAGTACTGGTCACCGCATTACAGGAAGGACGTGATTGCACTGGAGAGGGTACAGAGGAGATTTACGAGGATGTTGCCGGGAGTGGATAATCTAAGCTATGAAGACAGATTGGATAGGCTGGATTTCTTTTCATTGGAATAGAGGAGGCTGAGGGGAGACCTCATTGAGGTGTATAAAATTATGAGGGACCTAGATATAATGGATAGAAAGGGTCGATTTCCCTTAGCAGAGGGGTCAATAACCAGGGGGCATACATTTAAAGTCATTGGTAGGGGGTTTAGAGGGGATTTGAGGAAAAGTTTCTTCATGCAGAGGATTGTGGGGGTCTGGAACTCACTGCCTGAAAGGGTGGTAGAGGCAGAAACCCTCAGCACATTTAAAAAGTACTTGGATGTGAACCTCAAGTGCCATAACCTACGGACCTAGAGCTGGAAAGTGGAATTAGGCTGGATAGCCTCTTGTTGGCCGGCGTGGACACAATGGGCCGAAATGGCCTCCTTCCGTGCTGTAAATTTCTATGATTCTATGTAGGTTTTTAAAAAATCTTGGTGTGCAGTTCATTGCTTATCTCCATTGAACTATGTGAATCTCTGAAGTCTTGGCATGCACATTGTATGCAAATGTGTATTTTCCTGCCTTGGGCAGAAAATTAGCTGCTATAGTACAAGCTCACACTGCAATGGTTGATTTGCTGCCCCAGAGATCTTGTCAGGCTTATATCTGACATTCCTGTTTCATTCTAGTGGCCAAGTCTGCCACACACTGCAGGCAGGAACCCCTGGATGTTTTGTCAGATCAGGAATTTCCCCAAGGATGTATACTGGGGCCTCAGCTTTTCACCATTTATATTAATTACTCGGACAAAGAAATAGAGTTATAAATACAAGTTTGCAGATGATATTAAGAGGTTGTTTTTGTCAACAGTATTCTTGCTTTCTTTGATGAAAAGTGCTCTGTATTTCTAAGTTAACACATACTTATACAATGGACAGTCTGTTGGATGACATGCCATTGTGATATGTAAAGTTGGAAAGCCGTTACATTCCTCAGATTCGTCACTTATTCCTAAATATTATGTTTGGCCTCCCATTTACGATATCATAGGAGCAAAATATCATAATGCCATTGCAAGGGAAATGCTACTTGAAGTGTCTATCCTAAATTATCTCTGCCCAACTCTTTTAAAATGATAAAACAAGGGATGCCTGAGACACCCATGATATTTATCATTATGTGGGCATTTAGAAATTTCCTATTCATTCAGATATACTAGAAGATTGATGGCAATAGAATAAAATGTTATACAACTGGTTATATTTTATTAGTTTCAAGAAAAGTGGGATGAAACAGCGTCAGTACATAAATAAAGTACAAATACCTTCAAGGATAATGTCAACATATTCCGCAGGCTTATGAGATAAAGAAAGAAACTTTACATAAAACCAAGATATGCATTACGTGTGACTTGAATAGTAATGTACATACACTGGTAGGCTAATTGTACTCTAAGAATTAAGATCACATAAGTAATTTCAATAGTGTTTTATAATACAAATAAATACATGCTAGGATCACCCTCCATTCTTTGTCGCCTCCAAAGGCACTTTTTTCTTCCTTGTAATAAAGAAAGGTAACACAGTATTTTTCTTAATTTTTGTTGTTGTTGTATACATTTTGGTTTCCAGGGTGCTCTCGATATCAACAGAGCCACACTGCAGTCCAGCTACAGACCAGGTTTTTATGAACTGAATTTTCCCTTCTCACATTATGGTTCCCCTCCCTGCACCCGCCCCCCATCCACCCCACCACCGCCTCGCGCCTCCCCCCCCCCGCCACCCCCCCCCCCTTCAGCAGTGTGCCTTCTCTGGTTTGTTCAGTTGTAAAACTTTCAGCAAATCTTCTAACTCTGTTTTACATCCTCGGTTCATACACAGCTGGCTGATTTGCGCTTCTCCCTCTTTGAAAATTTTCCATCGACCTAGGCAAACAGGAAATGTGTATTTATATACGATAATAATGTGCATTATTTTCCTGTAATATTCAATGAATATAGCTTTAATGGTTGCCAGTGAGATGCAATTGAATCAAAGGATTTAAATGACACCATAAACCAAAACAGTAATACTTGAATGCTTTTTATGTCATTCAACCCCTTCACATAGTTACAGAGTTTACGGCACAGAAACAGGCCATTCGCCTAACTGGTCCATGACGGTGTTTATGCTCCACACAAGCCTCCTCCCACCCCTCTTCATTGAACAACTTGCATATTCTTTTAATACATTCTCTCTCATGTGTTTATCCCATTTTTCATTAAATGCTTCTATTCCATTTGCCTCAACTACACATTGTGGTAACGAATATCACATTCTTACCATTCTCGAAATAAAGACGTTTCTCCTGAAATCTTTGTTGGATGTACTGAGTGACCGTTTATATTCATGGCCCCTAGTTTCGGACTCCTCCACAAGTGGCAAAATCTATTCAAGTCTAACATATCAAAACATCTACAAGGCACAAGTCAGGAGTATGATGGAATAATCTTCACTAGCCCGGATAAGTGCAGCTCCAACAACACTCAAAAAGCTCGACCCCACGCAAGACAAAGCAGCCCACTTGATTGGCACCCCCTCCACCACCTTAAACATTCACTCCCTCCACCACCGGCGCACGGTGGCTGCCGTGTGTACCATCTACAAGATGCACTGCTGCAGCTCGCCAAGGCTCCTTCGACAGCACCTCCCAAACCCAGTCTATTTTAAAGATGCAAGCACTAATTGTCTGGGGCAAGATTCATTCGTAAGTACGATGCAAATCTAGCAATTTCTTGACAGTCATAGGGAGGTTGATGCCGATCTCCCATTTTTGTGACGCTAATGGCAGAGCGGCTCAAATCATCCAGCAATCTGTAGCGATCCAAAACTCACCCCGTATTTCTTCATTGTCACAAATTGCTGGGATTTTACGCAGTAATACCGCAATCACGGGTACCGTGAACTCACCATTATTTTTCCAGTAATTTCAGAGAAAGAACTGAAACAATTTCCCTGATATTTGTGGGCAAGCAGGGTGGGAGTGGGGACACGTAATTGTGGTGGTGGGGACCAGGGGGGATACTAGAAATGCCGTGAACGCAGAGGTCCTGCTGAATTTAACAACAGGAATCGTTGTAATTTTTTACTCCGTTTCCCATCTGATAGGCAGCAAGGGAAAGCCAGTGGTAGAAGGTCACAACCAGGGGCCATTGGGAACGGACTGGGAAATTGGAAAAGATTGTAGCATGGTGGGGCGGCTTGGAGTACGGCAGCGACGAGGGAGGTAGGGACAGATCGGGATAGAGCAGAGGAGGTGGGAGATGGGGGTGGTCGGACCGACAATCGTGGGTGGCTCTGCTGCACAGGAGGGCAGGAAAGAGAGTGGGAGAGCTATAGTGATAGGGGATTCAATTGTAAGGGGAATAGATAGATGTTTCTGCAGCCGCAACCGAGATTCCAGGATGCTATGTTGCCTCGCTGGTGCAAGGGTCAAGGATGTCTCGGAGCGGGTGCAGGGCATTCTGAAAAGGGAGGGTGAACAGCCAGTTGTCGTGGTGCATATAGGTACCAACGACATAGGTAAAAAAAAGGGATGAGGCCCTACAAGGCGAATTTAGGGAGCTAGGAGCTAAATTAAAAAGTAGGATCTCAAAGGTAGTAATCTCAGGATTGCTACCAGTGCCACGTGCTAGTCAGAGTAGGAATCGCAGGATAGTTCAGATGAATACGTGGCTTGATGAGTGGTGCAGCAGTGAGGGATTCAAATTCCTGGGACATTGGGACCGGTTCTGGGGGAGGTGGGACCAGTACAATCCGGACGGTCTGCACCTGGGCAGGACCGGAACCAATGTCCTACGGGGAGTGTTTGCTGGTGCTGTTGGGGAGGAGTTAAACTAATATGGCAGGGGGATGGGAAACTATGCAGGGAGATAGAGGGAAGTAGAATGGTGGCAGAAGCAAAAGATAGAAAGAGGATAAGTAAAAGTGGAGGGCAAAGAAACCTAAGGCAAAAAGCAAAAAGGGCCACATTACATCAAAATCCTAAAGGGGCAAAGTGTGTTAAAAAGACAAGCTTGAAGGCTCTGTGCCTCAATGCGAGGAGTATTCGGAATAAGGTGACCGAATTAACTGCGCAGATAGCAGTTAACAGGTATAATGTAATTGGCATCACGGAGACATGGCTCCAGGGTGACCAAGGCTGGGAACTCAACATCCGGGGACTATTCAACATTTAGGAAGGATAGAAGAAAGGAAAAGGAGGTGGGGTGGCATTGCTGGTTAAAGAGGAAATTAATGCAATAGTAAGGAAGGACATTAGCTTGGATGATGTGGAATCGGTATGGGTGAAGCTACGGAATACCAAGGGGCAGAAAACGCTAGTGGGAGTTGTCTACAGACCACAAAACAGTAGTAGTGAGGTTGGGGACAGCATCAAACAAGAAATAAGGGATGTGTGCAATAAAGGTACAGCAGTTATCATGGGCGATTTTAATCTACATATTGATTGGGCTAACCAAACTGGTAGCAATGCGGTGGAATAGGATTTCCTGGAGTGTATTTGGGATGGTTTTCCAGACCAATATGTCGAGGAACCAACCATGGAGCTGGCCATCCTAGACTGGGTGATGTGTAATGAGAAAGGATTAATTAGCAATCTTGTTGTGCGAGACCCCTTGGGGAAGAGTGACCATAACATGGTAGAATTCTTTATTAGGATGGAGAGTGACACAGTTAATTCAGAAACTAGGGTCCTGAACTTAAGGAAAGGTAATTTCGATTGTTTGAGGCGTGAATTGGCTAGAGTAGACTGGCAAATGATACTTAAAGGGTTTACGGTGGTTAGGCAATGGAAAACATTTAAAGATCACATGGATGAACTTCAACAATTGTACATCCCTGTCTGGAGTAAAAATAAAACGGGGAACGTGGCTCAACTGTGGATAACAAGGGAAATTAAGGATAGTGTTAAATCCAAGGAAGAGGCATATAAATTGGCCAGAAAAAGCAGCAAACCTGAGGACTGGTAGAAATTTAGGATTCAGCAGCGGAGGACAAAGGGTTTAATTAAGAGGGGGAAAATAGAGTACGAGAAGAAGCTTGCCGGGAACATAAAAACTGACTGCAAAAGCTTCTATAGATATGTGAAGAGCAAAAGATTAGTGAAGACAAACGTAGGTCCCTTGCAGTCGGATTCAGGTGAATTTATAATGGGGAACAAAGAAATGGGAGACCAACTGAACCAATACTTGGGTTCTGTCTTCACGAAGGAAGGCACAAATAACCTTCTGAAAGTACTAGGGGACCGAGGGTCTAATGAGAAGGAGGAACTGAAGGATATCCTTATTAGGCGGGAAATTGGATTAGGGAAATTGATGGGATTGAAAGCCGATAAATCCCCGGGGCCTGATAGTCTGCATCCCAGAGTACTTAAGGAAGTGGCCCTAGAAATAGTGGATGCATTGGTGATCATTTTCCAACAGTCTATTGACTCGGGATAATTTCCTATGGACTGGAGGGTAGCTAATGTAACACCACTTTTTAAAAAGGGAGGGAGAGAAAATGGGTAATTATAGACCGATTAGCCTGACATCAGTGGTGGGGAAAATGTTGGAATCAATTATTAAGGATGAAATAGCAGCACATTTGGAAAGCAGTGACAGGATCGGTCCAGGTCAGCATGGATTTATGAAAGGGAAATCATACTTGACAAATCTTCTGGAATTTTTTGAGAATGTAACTAGCAGAGTGGACAAGGGCGAACCAGTGGTTGTGGTGTATTTGGACTTTCAAAAGGCTTTTGACAAGGTCCCACACAAGAGATTGGTGTGCAAAATCAAAGCACAGGGTATTGGGGGTAATATACTGACGTGGATAGAGAACTGGTTGGCAGACAGGAAGCAGAGAGTCGGGATAAACGGTCCTTTTCAGAATGGCAGGCAGTGACTAGTGGAGTGCCGCAGGGCTCAGTGCTGGAACCCCAGCTCTTTACAATATACATCAATGATTTGGATGAAGGAATTGAGTGTAATATCTCCAAGTTTGCAGATAACACTAAACTGGGTGGCGGTGTGAGCTGTGAGGGGAATGCTAATAGGCTGCATGGTGACTTGGACAGGTTACGTGAGTGGGCAAATGCATGGCAGATGCAGTATAATGTGATTAAACGTGAGGTTATCCACTTTGGTGGCAAAAACACGAAGACAGACTATTATCTGAATGGTGGCAGATTAGGAAAAGGGGAGGTGCAATGAGACCTGGGTGTCATGGTACATCAGTCATTGAAAGTTGGCATACAGGTGCAGCAGGCGGTAAAGAAGGCAAATGGTATGTTGGCCTTCATAGCTAGGGGATTTGAGTATAGGAGCAGGGAGGTCTTACTGCAGTTGTACAGGGCCTTAGTGAGGCCTCACCTGGAATATTGTGTTCAATTTTGGTCTCCTAATCTGAGGAAAGACGTTCTTGCTATTGATTGAGTGCAGCGAAGGTTCACCAAACTGATTCCTGGGATGGCCGGACTGACATATGAGAGACTGGATCAACTGGGGCCTTATACATTGGAGCTTAGAAGGATGAGAGGGGATCTCATAGAAACATACAAGATTCTGACTGGATGGGACAGGTTAGATGCAGGTAGATTGTTCCCGATGTTGGGGAGTCCAGAACCAGGGGTCACAGTCTTAGGATAAGGGGTAGACCATTTAGGACTGAGCTGAGGAGAAACTTCTTCACTCAGAGAGTTGTTAACCTGTAGAATTCCCTGCCACAGAGAGTTCTTGATGCCAGTTCATTGGATATATTCAAGAGGGAGTTAGATATGGCCCTTACGGCTAAAGGGATCAAGGGGTATGGAGAGAAAGCAGGAAACGGGTACTGAGGGAATGATCAGCCATGATCTTATCAAATGGTGGTGCAGGCTCGAAGGGCCGAATGGCCTACTCCTGCACCTATTTTCTATGTTTCTCTGTTTCTAGGAGAGATCACAAGGAGGGAGGCTCGGGATCATGGGTTTGGACAGGGGAGGGGGTCGCTAGATCATGGGAAGTTTGACAGATCACGGGAGGACATTCAGCTGATTGCAGAAGAAGATTTGCTTGATTGACCGAAGGAAGCATGCTGCTCCTCCTGGCGCACAAACACTTAACTGCTGGTTCGGCTCTTCCTGCTTCCCTTTAGTTGCCAGGTTTCCCAAACTCTGGGAAAACCGACCGGCAAGCATTTAATGCCAATGGCTACCAACATCTGAGAAAAGGAGCCTCACTAATATATTATAACCATGGACCTGCATCTCCAGAGCAGGTTAGTCTGCGAAGGAATTCTACCTTATAACTTCTTTAAAAATAAGACACTTCCTTATAACATCTTTAAAAATTCTACCTTATAACTTCTTTAAAAATAAGACAAGCCGGATTTACAAATCCTAACTGTGAAAGAATTCTAGCCTTCAAGGACTAACCCTGGATAAGTTACTTTATTAACTTCTTGAAACAGGACAATTGTTGAAATAAGCAGTTAGCTTGAATAGCATAATCTGGATTGTTCAACATAAACAAATGGCATCTGCCCTCTTGACTACAGATGACAAACCAAACAATGAATACATGTAAAGACACTAGTTAGTTCAGTTGAATTAGCAAAATGTCAAGTACCCAAATTCTTGGGACCATGGAGAGGTTATTGGATAAATTCTTAAAAATTACACATCATGTAACAATTACTCAAGTGCTCAACGCACAAACAAATGACATCTGCCCTTTGAACATATAGAGTAAACTCACAATAGCTATGTATTGATACATAAGCTCGGAATGCAAGGGTTAGCAAGAAAATAACTAGCAATAATTAACTTGATCAACAAGAGACCTATGAAACACAACCAAAAAAGATATAAAACATTGAAGGCTCGCATGAGAAATTAGATGCGCTTTAATGGGCAAAAGTGTTTCTCGGCTACAGAGCAAGGCAGAAGGCACCGTGCTTGTTCTATCGTCTCCTAATCTTCTTGGGGATTGAAGGTAACTGCTACCTTGATAATTGATGCATATCCTGTTTAAGCAATTTTAAAAACTGTAATACTGTAACGAAGCTTAGATTTAAAAGTAAGATTCTCTACTAGAAATAAGATTGTATTTTTCACTTTTTTTTTTAGAACGGTTAACGTTGCGATTGACTGACTCACCAACTGTAAATTGCATAGCGGTTCTTTAAATAAATCTCTCTATATTTTCGAATTGTCTCTCATAGTCTTCCGTATCAATAACTCGCGAACCATGTCTCAAGTACACTCTTTTGGTGAAGAGGTACATTACTGAGGAGACAACCCCCCCCACCCCCCGAACCTTACACTTTCCACAACAATTACAAACTGGCTAAAATTGCTAAAAAGTGCTATCTGGAGGATGGTAACAATCTCGGGTTGTTCCTTTCCTTTAGGGAAAGATAGACCTTTAGACCCAGTGCCTTTAGGATTCAGCTACTTCAACTTTAAGTTAAGAGTGAACAGTTGAAGAGCATGCCTGATCCGGGAGGACTGTAGTTTTTCCTGTCAACTCGGACGCCCTCAAACCCACAGTGGTTAAACCAGATGTAGACCCGTTCATGACGAGTTGGGCTCAGGTTTCACACACACGGTGATTTAACCCGCCCCCACCCAACCCTCTCCTGCCCGGCATGGGGGTAAACTTCCTCCCACTGCTTTACAAAACACAAAATATTACTATGTCCCTTAGCAGATTAAATTATTTCATTATTTATTGTACCATGTGATCTTCCCTTGGCCTTGGCCGCTGTTTCCATAAAGGCAACTTAATAGAAACCAACATTTCTGTCGACGAGACCAAGAACCTAATAAAATCTGCCAGAGTTGTTGTCAGTCCACAATATACAATTGCCCCGTAATTTATCACGACATGGCAACAAATTGGCAATCTTACCTATAGTCATGAGGATGGCAGGACGTGGAAATATAATCCTATCACCATGCAGTGGGAGGCTTTCTTCTAAGGATTGGTGTAATGTATGCAGCTGTGAGCATGCTCACAGGCTTATGGAGCTGTTGCGCCTGTAATTTCTGCGGTCTAGAGGAGTCCGTGTTCCATGTGTATGTTGAATGTGTGAGGTTGCAGCCCCTATTCCATTATTTGAAGGAGCTGCTCCTCAAATTCTGGTTGCACTTCAGTCCCACGCTCCTGATCTTTGGGTATCCTGAGCGGAGGGGAGCGGGCAGGACGGAAAGCCCCCTCATGGGCCTGCACCTGGGCATGGTCAAGGTGGCCATTAACCGGTCCAGGATGCGGTCGGTCGAGGGGGTCGTTCAGCCAGACTGCCTGCCTCTCTTCCGCGGTTACATCCAAGTCAGGGCATCCCTCGAGATGGAGCACGCGCTGTCCACCGGTACGCTCGCGGCCTTCCGCTAGAGGTGGGCACCAGAGGGACTGGAGTGCATCATCACCCCCGGCAACCAAATTTTAATTTGATTTCAATTTCTGGTTAAAAAGTTAATTGGATTAATTTGTCAGTTTTAGTCCCCCTCTAGTCAAGGGGCACTTGATTATTGTTCTACCAAAATAGTTGTTGAGCTGTTGCCCAGTTAATTGAGTTCAGGTTCTCCACGATGAGGTGGGCTGTTGTGAACCTGGTGGATGAACTGGTAGTGTTCAGTTTGATTGTTATACCTTGACTAATAAGCCTGCTAGTTCTTTACAGCAAATGTGTAGCTGTGAATTCTTAAGCAAGGAAGAAAACACACTACAATTGGCTTACGGCATATTGTTGGAGCAGAGTAAAGGGAGTTTTACTGTACTTCATCCATATTCTTCTCTTCTTAGGCAGTCCCTCGGAGACAAGGATGACTTGTTTCCACACTAAAAATGAGTTCTCAGGTGACTGAAGAGTCCAATGCGGGAGCTACAGTGTCTGTCACAGGTGGGGCAGACGGTGGTTGAAGGAATGGGTGGGTAGGATGTTTGGGTTGCCGTGCGATCCTTCCGCTGTCTACGCTTGGCTTCAGCGTGCTCCTGGCGAAGAGACTCGAGGTGTTCGGCGCATTCCCGGATGCTTTTCCTCCACTTTGAGCTGTCTTGAGCCAGGGATTCCCAGGTGTCAGTGGAGACGTTGCACTTTTTCAAGGAGGCTTTGAGGGTGTCCTTGAAGCGTTTCCTCTGTCCACCTGGGGCTCGCCTGCCATGTTGAAACTCTGAGTAGAGCACTTGTTTTGGGAGTCTTGTGTCGGGCATGCGGACGATGTGGCCTGTCCAATGGAGCTGATTGAGCGTGGTCAATGCTTCATTGCTGGGGATGTTGGCCTGAGTAAGAACACCGACATTGGTGCGGCTATCCTGCCAATGGATTTGCAGGATCTTGCGAAGGCAGCGTTGGTGGTACTTCTCCAGTGTTTTGAGGTGCCTGCTGTACATAGTTCATGTCTCTGAACCATATAGGAGGGTGGGTATCACAACTGCTCTGTAGACCATGAGCTTGGGTTTGAGGTCTTGGTCTTCACTCTCTTCCTCAGGCGACTGAAGGCTGCACTGGCACACTAAATGTGGTGTTGGACCTCATCGTCGATGTCTGCCCTTGTTGACAGTCGGCTCCCGAGGTATGGAAAATGGTCCACATTGTCCAAGGCCTCGTCGTGGATTTTGATAATCGGGTGGACAGTGCTGTGTGGTGGGGGCAGGTTAGTAGGGGACCTTTGTCTTACGGATGTTTAGTGCCCATGCTCTCGTATGCTTCGGTGAAGGTGTTGACAATGGCTTGGAGTTCGGCCTCCGAGTATGCGTAGACGCAGACATTGTCTGCCTACTGTAATTCAATGACAGAGGATGGGACGACCTTGGATCTGGCCTGGAGACGGCGGAGGTGGAACAGATTCCCGTTTGTTCTGTAACTTAGCTTCACTCCAGTGGGGAGCTTACTGAGGGTGAGATGGAGCAGTACAGGAAGGAAGATCAAGAAGAGTGTTGGTGCAATGACACAGCCTTGCATGACCCCGGGCCGAATGTGAATTGGGTCTGTGGTGGATCCATTGGTCAGGATCACGGCTTGCATGTCATCATGAAGCAAGCGAAGGATGGTGACAAACTTTTGAGGGCAGCTGAATTTGAGGATGACGATTCATAATCCCTCACGGTTGACAGTGTCAAAGTCCTTTGTGAGGTCATAGAAGACCATGTACAGGGGTTGATACTGTTCCCTGCATTTCTCTTGGTAAATCCAAGAGAAATGCAGGGAACAGCACTAAACCCTGCATCCATATTATACCTAGCTTAGGAGCGCTTGATGCTGGGATTGGTTACTACTAGTGGTAAAATCTGGACCTCATGAAGTCTCATGGCTTCAAGTCATGCATGGGCAAGGAAACCTCCTGCTGATTACCACCTACCGCCCTCCTTCAGCTGATGAATCAGTACTCCTCCATGTTGAACACCACTTAGAAGAAGCACTGAGAGTAGCAAGGGCACAGAATGTACTCTGGGTGGGGGTCTTCAATGTCCATCACCAAGAGTGGCTCAGTAGCACCACTACTGACCGAGGTGGCCGAGTGCTGAAGGACATAGCTGCCAGATTGGGCCTGTGACAGGTGATGAGAGAACCAACACGTGTGAATAAACCTACTTGACCTTGTCCTCACCAATCTAACTGTTGCAGATGCATCTGTCCATGATAGCATTGGTAGCAGTGACCATAGCATAGTCCTTGTGGCGACGAAGTCCCATCTTCACACTGAGTACATTCGCCATCATGTTGTGAGCTAAATGGGATAGGTTCAGAACAGATCTAGCAGCTCAAACCTGGGCATCCATGAGGTGCTGTGGGTCATCAGCAGCAGCAGAATTGTATACCACAATCTGTAACCTCATGGCGTGGTATATCCCTCACTCTACCATTACCATTAAACCAGGGGACCAACCCTGGTTCAATGAGGAGTGTAGAAGAGCATGCCAGAAGCAGCACCAGGCGTACCTAAAAATGAGTTGCCAACCTCGGGAAGTTGCAACACAGGACTACATGCATGCTAAAAAGCAAAAGCAGCATGCCATTGACAGAGCTAAGCGATCTCACAAACAGCGGATCGAATCAAAGCTCTTCAGTCCTGCCGCATCCAGTCGTGAATGGCGGTGGACCATTAAACAACTAACAGGAGGGGGATGCTCCATGATTATTCCCATCCTCAATGATGGCAGAGCCCAGCATGTGACTGCAAAAGACAAGGCTGAAGTGTTTGCAACCATCTTCAGCCAGAAGTGCCGAGTGGATGATCCATATCGGCCTTCTCCTGAGGTCCCTACCATCACAGAAGCCAGTCTTCAAACAATTCGATTCACTCCACGTGATATCAAGAAACGGTTGAGCGCACTGGCTACAGCAAAGGCTATAGGCCCCAACAACATCCCGGCTGTCGTACTGAAGACTTGTGCTCCAGAACTAGCCGCACCTCTAGCCAAGCTGTTCCAGTACATCTACAACACTGGCATCTGTCCAACAACGTGGAAAACTGCCCAGGTATGTCCTGTCCACAAAAAGTAGGATAAATCCAATCCGGCCAATTACCACCCCATCAGTCCAGTCTCAATGATCAGCAAAGTGATGGAAGGTTTTGTGAACAGTGCTATCAAGTGCCACTTACTCACCAATAACCTGCTCACTGATGCCCAGTTTGGGTTCTGCCAGGACCACTCGGCTCCAGACCTCATTACAGCCTTGGTACAAACATGGACAAAAGAGCTGAATTCCAGAGGTGAGGTGAGAGTGACTGTCCCTGTCATCAAGGCAGTATTTGACCGAGTGTGGCATCAAGGAGCCCTAGTAAAACTGGTCAATGGGAATCAGGGGGAAAATTCTCCACTGGCTGGAGTCATACCTAGCACAAAGGAAGATGGTTGTCTTTGTTGGAGATCAATCATCACAGCCCCAGGACATTACTGCAGGAGTTCCTCAGGTCAGTGTCCTAGGCCCAAATATTTTCAGTGCTTCATCAATGATCTTCACACCATCATAAGGTCAGAAGTGGGGATGTTCGCTAATGATTGCACAGTGTTCAGTGCCATTCGCAGCTCCTCAGACAATGGAGCAGTCCATGCCCACATGCAGGAAGACCTGGACGACGTTCAGGTTTGGGATGATAAGTGGCAAGTAACATTTGAGTCACACAAGTATCAGGCAATGACGTTCTCCAACAAGCGAGAGTCTAACAACCAACCTTGACATTCAATGGCATCACCAGCGCCGAGTCCCCCACCATCAACATCCTGGGAGTCACCATTGACCAGAAACTTGACTGGACCAGCCACATAAATACTGTGGCAACAAGAGCAGGTCAGAGCTGGGTATTCTGCGGTGAGTGTCTCACCTCGTGACTTCCCAAAACCTTTCCATCATCTATATTGCACAAGTCAGGAGTGTGATGGAATACTCTCCACTTGCCTGGACGAGTGCAGCTCCAACAACACTCAATAAGCTCAACACCATCCAGGACAAGCAGCCTGTTTGATTGGCACCCCATCAACCACCTTAAACATTCACTCCCTCCATCATCGCCGTACATGTTATAGTGTGTATCATCTACAAGATGCACTGCAGCAACTTGTCAAGGCTTCTTCGGCAGCACCTCCTAAACCCGCAACCTCTACCACCTAGAAGGACAAGGGCAGCAGGCACATTGGAACACCACCACCTCCACGTTCCCCTCCAAGTCACACACCATCCTGACTTGGCAGTATATTGCCATTTCTTCAACATCGCTGGGTCAAAATCCTGGAACTCCCTCCTCACCAGCACTGTGGGAGTACGTTCACCACACGGACTGCAGCAGTTCAAGAAGGCGGCTCACCACCATCTTCGTAAAGACAATTAGAGATGGGCAATAAATAAATGCTGGGCTTGCCAGCGACGCCCACATCCCGAGAACAAATTTTTAAAAATCAGAACTGACAGTTCTCAACTTGAAGAGCACACATATGTTGCTTCAAAGAAAAATGTGTTCCCAGTTAGTTTATTTCATTGCTGTTGTGTTTTGCAGGCCATGACTGTTATTACTTACGCTGAGTGGTCCGTGTGAATAGTTTAAAAGATCCAAGATTAATCTGTTTTTCAAAGTCTCTCCTTGATATTTTCTCCATGTGAAAGTGGCGTAGAACACCTGCAGTGGAAAAACAGTGATAGCTACATTAGGAATTCTAATTTTGAAGTTAACATACCAACTTACTTTTGTAAAATAAAATCACTTTTCAACAGCAGTTCCTTCTGGTTCAGCTGTATTATAATATACACCATTTGACATACTATATAACTTATGTGAGTTCTGCTTTAAAGTTGAAAATATTGTTTAATACATTGTATATAGTGAAAATACCCCCACAACTCTCTGATGCCAGCTCCTATGGGGTCATCAAGAATCTTAGGGCGCAAGTTTCCACATGATTTGCGCCTGATTTTTAGGAGCAACTGGTGGAGAACGGACTATCTTAGAATTCGCAATTCTCCACATTTTTTTTCTGCAGTTCTAGTCAGGTAGAACAGTTCTACTTTGGAACAGAATTTTTTCTTCAAAAGGGGGCGTGTCCGGCCACTGACGCCTGATTTGAAAGTTTCCACAGTGAAAATGTACTCCAAACTAAAGTAGAATGGAGCAAGTGAAGATTTTTGTAGAACTGAAAAAACCTGTTCTACACATTAAAAAATCAGGCGCAGGTTATAAATCAGGCGTCCAGAACGAGGTGGGGGGGGAAGGGAAGTCATTAAATTCTACAATCAATCCTTATTTATACTTATACAAATATTATACAAATAAATCCAACCTGAATAAACATTTATAAGCAAAGAAAAGATTAAATAAACCATCTTCCTACCTGTGTGAAAGTGTTTCAGCCACGGAGAATGGTGCAGCAAGCCTCACAAAACGAGGGAGCCGACCGAACGCGGGCAGGGGGCGGGGAGGAGGGAGCCGACCGAACGCGGGGGGGGGGGGGGGGGGGGGAGGGAGCCGACCAAACGCGGGGGGGGGGGGGGGGGGGAGGGGGGGAGGGAGCCGACCGAACGCGGGCGGGGGGGGGGGAGGAGGGAGCCGACCGAACGCGGGGGGGGGGGGGGGGGGAGGGGGGAGGGAGCCGACCGAACGCGGGCGGGGGGGGGGGGGGAGGAGGGAGCCGACCGAACGCGGGCGGGGGGGGGGGAGGAGGGAGCCGACCGAACGCGGGGTGGGGGGGGGGGGAGGAGGGAGCCGACCGAACGCGGGGGGGGGGGGGGGGGGGGAGGGAGCCGACCGAACGCGGGCGGGGGGGGGGAGGGGGGGAGGGAGCCGACCGAACGCGGGGGGGGGGGGGAGCCGACCGAACGCAGGCGGGGGGGGGGAGGGGGGGAGGGAAGGGAAGGGAGCCGACGAATGCGGGGGGGGGGGGGGGAGGGAGCCGACCGAACGCGGGGGGGGGGGGAGAGGGAAGGGAAGGGAGCCGACGAACGCGGGGGGGGAGGGGGAGGGAAGGTAGCCGACGAACGCGGGGGGGGAGGGGGAGGGAAGGGAGCCGACGAACGCGGGGGGGGAGGGGGAGGGAAGGGAGCCGACGAACGCGGGGGGGGAGGGGGAGGGAAGGGAGCCGACGAACGCGGGGGGGGGGGGGAAGGGAAGGGAGCCGACGAACGCGGGGGGGGGGGGGGGGAGGGAAAGGAAGGGAGCCGACGAACGCGGGGGGGGGAGAGGGAAGGGAAGGGAGCCGACGAACGCGGGGGGGGGGGGGAGAGAGGGAAGGGAGCCGACGAACGCGGGGGTGGGGGGGGGAGGGGAGGGAAGGGAAGGGAGCCGACGAACGCGGGGGTGGGGGGGGGGAGGGGAGGGAAGGGAAGTGAGCCGACGAACGCGGGGGGGGGGGGGAGAGGGAAGGGAGCCGAAGAAACGCGGGGGGGTGGGGGAGGGAAGGGAGCCGACGAACGCGGGGGGGGGGGGGAGGGGGAGAGGGAAGGGAAGGGAGCCGAAGAAACGCGGGGGGGGGGGGGGGGGAGAGGGAAGGGAAGGGAGCCGAAGAAACGCGGGGGGGGGGGGGGGGGAGGGAAGGGAAGGGAGCCGACCTACGCGGGGGGCGGGGGGGGGGGGGGAGGGGAGGGAAGGGAGCCGACGAACGCGGGGGGGGGGGGAGGGAAGGGAAGGGAGCCGACGAATGCGGGGGGGGGGGGGGGGAGGGAAGGGAGCCGACGAACGCGGGGGGAAGGCGGGGGAGGGAAGAGAAGGGAGCCGACGAACGCGGGGGGGGAGGGAGGGAAGGGAGCCGACGAACGCGGGGGGGGGGGGGGGGAGGGAAGGGAGCCGACGAACGTGGGGGGGGGGGGGGGGAGGGAAGGGAGCCGACGAACGCGGGGGGTGGGCGGGGGAGGGAAGGGAAGGGAGCCGACGAATGCGGGGGGGGGGGGGGGGAGGGAAGGGAGCCGACGAACGCGGGGGGTGGGCGGGGGAGGGAAGGGAAGGGAGCCGACGAACGCGGGGGGAAGGCGGGGGAGGGAAGAGAAGGGAGCCGACGAACGCGGGGGGGGAGGGAGGGAAGGGAGCCGACGAACGCGGGGGGGGGGGGGGGAGGGAAGGGAGCCGACGAACGCGGGGGGGGGGGGGGGGGAGGGAAGGGAGCCGACGAACGCGGGGGGTGGGCGGGGGAGGGAAGGGAAGGGAGCCGACGAACGCGGGGGGGGGGCGGAGAGGGAAGGGAAGGGAGCCGACGAACGCGGGAGGGAGAGAGCCGACCGAACACGGGGGGGGGGGGGGGGGGGGTAAGGGAATGGAGCTGTTCCAGACGGCTGGCGGGAAAGAGAGAAGGCTGCAGGAAGCCTCAGAAATTGAGGACCCATTTCCCGACGGCAAAAGGGGGAGGTCGTCGGGAAACGGCTGCCTCACCTTTCTGAGGCTTCCTGCACCCTTCTCACTGCGACAAGAAGCCTCTGTGCTGATGGCAATGTACTTTTATTAAAAAATCTTCAAAAACTAAACAGCTACAAAGAACTACAAAGAACTACAAAAATGGCCGAGTGCCAATGTTTTTTTCACACTGCGCGTGCGCGAACGCTCCAACGCGCACGTGTAGCATTGCCGGCAGGAAAAAAACTAATTTAAATAGTACCCGCCCCTCCCACTTACAAAATCGGCGCGAGTATAGGCTCCGCCCCCCTGGGCGCCGCGCCAAGCAGACAAGGAGCTGCAAAACGCTCCAGAATCGCTCGTTTTTTTTCCGGCGCCGTTTTAGGCTTGGAGGGGCACCCGTTTTTTATCATGTGGAAACTTGGGCCCTTAGAAACTAGACATAGAACAGTGGTGTGAGATTTTGCCAAACGGTGTCGGTTAACACTGTATTTTCACAGAATCAAGTATCCACTAAAACTATACATCAAAAAAAAACTATTCTTGCCCAATGGTCCCACACTGACACATCTTTTTCTTCCATAAATAATTTTGCTTCTCGCTGCCATTTTCAAATAACATTTATACATCTCATTCGACCCAATGGACAAAACACACATTGCAATTTCACACTGGTATGTTGTGTGATTAGGTAAATGTTATATAAATATGTCACAGGACACTTTCTATTGTCTGCTTTATCAAAATATAATGAACAAGGAAATATGGCAGGAGCCAAGTGTGCAGCAGAAGCAGTGAGTGAACAGTACAATAGACTCTGTCTGTAAAGTGTAAGGAAATCGAGGACAGCAGGCTAATTCAAAGTTTCATTCCACAATCTCTTATTTTTATGAGAGTGTGATGATTATAGAAATGAATCAACACATTAGTGTTTCTGAGTGCAGAAGATGACGATAACTAGAGCTGTTTTTCTTCCACAGTTAGTTTAATTAATTTGTCTTCCTTATTCTAGGCATCCAATTTCTTGCATCATTCCTCCCATCCTGACACTAGGCAGACAGACAAACCCTTGATCCACCTCTGCCAATACTGTTCTGCAACCAGTTTCTCGAAAGAGCCAGCCAGCTTTACTCGCTTCATCCGACTCATCTCCTTTCATAGCAGTAAAGGGCTGCACTTTTGGATGCTACCTCCCTGAAGCCCCAGGTACAGCCACACTTGATGCTTGGGAAACAGTGGGTGCAGATTCTGTGGCACAGTGCTTTGATAACTGACATGCTGTGCCAGCTGATGCTTTTGGTGACATGCTTTACCAATCTTTTAATAGAGAAGGTACGTAGTACAGCTACAAACAGCTCCTCGCACTTTTGCATACTCCATAAACGGCTTATGGCTATAATCCTCGGCTCTATTTTAAGCTATTTGGAAACCACTTAGAAATTGTACAGCATCAAATAATCTTAATACAGCCTTATCCCAAAGAGGTATAAATCTATTTTAAGGGTGAATTTCAAAGTTTGCTTCTGTGCAGCTACTAATGCTATTAAACTGGCAACATATCGAAAGGGTGGTATGATGTGGAATGATATCTTTACTGCATGTCACCGTCTTTCACTACCAGGGTTTTACAAGACTGTAAAATAAATTTATATGTGTTGGAGGATTTGGTTTCAAACCGACTTTGTTTGCAGAGATGCTGTTCTGGAGGTCATTAAAAATAATTCGAGTGCATATTTGTTGTGCTAGGAGCATTACATTGCTTTCTCCGGCTGTCCTAGTCAGCTATATCTTACAGTCTGGCTATAATTAGAGTAATACAGTGCCTGAATATCACTACTCAGAATCTTTGGAATGTTACATTTTAGTGCACTTCCCATAGTTTAAGCATTAGGCTAATAAAGTCTTTTTATCATACAGCTGCCAAACTGTCGTGTTACAGTTAGACTGCAACTCTCAAGTCAATGTGAGTGGTTTTCAGTTTGCACTAATGTGAAAAGTGACAATATAACTTGGGAGTCAGGTCCCAATCTGACATCTGAGCACACGAAAGATCTCCTCCAAGAGGTTGTCTCACACACCTCTTCAAATTCACCTGAATGTGGTAGACTTCAGCCTGGTAAAAAGTCACATTTTTAAAGTGCCCAGGTAATTAATTGGCTGTAGACAAGGGCCAGGATTGCCACCTTCTCTGCGCAGATATTTGGTGGAACTGGGGTAGGGGCAGGAAATATATCAGGAGCTCTCCCCATCATATCCCTGTGCATTTTAAGCCCCCCACCCCCGTTTCCTACCAGGAAGTCACAGGTAATATACAATATATCCAGCCAAATCTGGCCAGATTTATTATAATATTCAGATGAGTGATGCATGTTATCAGTTGTACTTTCCATCATTTATCCCAAAGCAACACAGGACACAGGGACGGCTGTTCAAACATGGTATCCAGTGTTATGAGAGCAGAGGGGGATTATTTTTTTTAAATCCCAAAAGCCTGTGTGATTAATCACAGATAGTATCCCTTCTATAACTTTCAAAACGTGGTCTTTTGCATTTACTCCTGTGCTATTTCATCTCTTCAATCTGTGTCACTCCCAGTCCATTCATTGGAAGTTTACTCTTGTTCACACTATCCCTGAGAAAAATATTTCTTCAAACAACTGTCATATTGCCATAACATCATTACTTTCTAAAGTTATGGATGTTGCTGTTAATTTTCAAATCATCACTTTGAAAGTTCTGGTCTAATCCACGATCATCAGTACAGCTTTCAGCATAGCTGTTCCACTGGTTACCTTGTCCCGTAGGTTATACACCTCTGGAACTCTGCACTAAAAAATGCTTTAGTGAATCATCTGTCATTGCCTTGAAGGTATGTAAAATCTTTCATATGAGTTGGCACTGTTCAGTGCTATGTGAGTAGCCAACAAGTTATGCTCATGTCTATCTAGATTGCTCTCAAATCACTCTAGCTGTAGTTCCTCTGTATTATTTGCTATTAATTGGGAGGTGCTCTTTGATCGATCCACTCTCCCACTCTGCATTTTTCTTATCAATGACCTCCTCTACTCAACCATCCCTATTCACTCTTTTGTTGATGATGCCGGTCTACACTGATGCATTTTCTTCAGATAGAAACATAGAAACATAGAAAATAGGTGCAGGAGTAGGCCATTCGGCCCTTCTAGCCTGCACCGCCATTCAATGAGTTCATGGCTGAACATTCAACTTCAGTACCCCATTTCTGCTTTCTCGCCATACCCCTTGATCCCCCTAATAGTAAGGACCTCATCTAACTCCTTTTTGAATATATTTAGTGAATTGGCCTCAACAACTTTCAGTGGTAGAGAATTCCACAGGTTCACCACTCTCTGGGTGAAGAAGTTCCTCCGCATCTCGGTCCTAAATGGCTTACCCCTTATCCTTAGACTGTGACCTCTGGTTCTGGACTTCCCCAACATTGGGAACATTCTTCCTGCATCTAACCTGTCTAACCCCGTCAGAATTTTAAATGTTTCTATGAGGTCCCCTCTCATTCTTCTGAACTCCAGTGAATACAAGCCCAGTTGATCCAGTCTTTCTTGATAGGTCAGTCCCGCCATCCCGGGAATCAGTCTGGTGAACCTTCGCTGCACTCCCTCAATAGCAAGAATGTCCTTCCTCAGGTTAGGAGACCAAAACTGTACACAATACTCCAGGTGTGGCCTCACCAATGCCCTGTACAACTGCAGCAACACCTCCCTGCCCCTGTACTCAAATCCCCTTGCTATGAAGGCCAACATGCCATTTGCTTTCTTAACCGCCTGCTGCACCTGCATGCCAACCTTCAATGACTGATGTACCATGACACCCAGGTCTCTTTGCACCTCCCCTTTTCCTAATTTGTCACCATTCAGATAATAGTCGGTCTCTCTGTTTTTACCACCAAAGTGGATAACCTCACATTTATCCACATTATACTTCATCTGCCATGCATTTGCCCACTCACCTAACCTATCCAAGTCGCTCTGCAGCCTCACAGTATCCTCCTCGCAGCTCACACTGCCACCCAACTTAGTGTCATCCGCAAATTTGGAGATACTACATTTAATCCCCTCATCTAAATCATTAATGTACAGTGTAAACAGCTGGGGCCCCAGCACAGAACCTTGCGGTACCCCACTAGTCACTGCCTGCCATTCTGAAAAGTACCCATTTACTCCTACTCTTTGCTTCCTGTCTGACAACCAGTTCTCAATCCATGTCAGTACACTACCCCCAATCCCATGTGCTCTAACTTTGCACATCAATCTCTTGTGTGGGACCTTGTCGAACGCCTTCTGAAAGTCCAAATATACCACATCAACTGGTTCTCCCTTGTCCACTCTACTGGAAACATCCTCAAAAAATTCCAGAAGATTTGTCAAGCATGATTTCCCTTTCACAAATCCATGCTGACTTGGACCTATCATGTCACCTCTTTCCAAATGCACTGCTATGACATCCTTAATAATTGATTCCATCATTTTACCCACTACCGATGTCAGGCTGACCGGTCTATAATTCCCTGTTTTCTCTCTCCCTCCTTTTTTACACTATCACACTATCTCAGTGCTCACAGTATCCAGTCCTTTCGCAGTAACGACTGACTCACTACATCTTGATCTCCTCCATTACCTTCAATGGGGCAACAACATTTTATTTATTTCAATTTTTCAAAGACACATTTTCCTTGTATCTAACCAACAGCTGCCAACTCATACCTTTGATGGTTCCAACGTTAGTCCTTCTTCATCTCATCAACACTTTTGCCCTCACTAATGCCGCTGTGGAATTGTCATATCTCTTATATTGCTAAAGCTTACTCCAGGAAGCTCAGTTTACTTATTCATGTCAGATTTTCATGTCTCATTAACCAATAACTTTTTATGGAGTTCAAGTGATCCTAAAATCTTTAATACTGCTTCCATATTTGGGGAGGCTTTCCTAGAAACATTCTCGTACTCTTGCCTCCAATCACTTCTTCCCTGTCACAACCTTTCTTTCTCTTCTTTATTTTATCTATAATACTATGGTCAGTTCACCTCTGAATGCTTCACTCTTATTGAGGGAGAATTTCAGTTTGGGCCCTAAACAGGATTATTGGTGATGCGCCCACAGTGCAAGTACAACGCACCAGTCGGGAGGCCTAAACTACTTTATGGTTCATGCCTCATTAACATTTTACCAGCGATCTGTGGGCACCAAACAGACATCCTACTACAGCTCACCTGTTTCCTGCCATGGAAAATCGTGTGACTGCAGCATATAAGTCGGGGGAATGGGAGAAGCAGATGCTGGAAGGGTCAGCAGTGAGTCGTAACATTTTGTGGGGCCCAGAGCAACAAAAACCTTACATTTATGTAGAGGCCCATGGTGGTCCCTTTAAGGATCACTGGTTGGACCTCCCAACACCCAGACAAATGGTATTGGCACGTGCCATCCATGCTCTGGCCATTTCTCTTTGAAGCCAATGTGCACCCATTTGGCTGCATCAATCAGCTATCGGGTGGACTTTTAATGGGTGCACAACACTCCTATCCAAAACAGGCAGGAAGCTGCTGAAATATGCAACTCGTGGACTTAAATCTGCTGTAGAACCCTGATTGCAACATTCAAGAAAAAATGGGTGAAGCATGCAAGGTGCATGCCAGCCCGACTTTCTACAGCCCTCTCATAAAGGTTACATTTTAGGTTTTACATAGACTGGAGAAACTGAGGTCGTCCGCCTTAGAGCAGAGAGGGTTCAGAGGAGATTTGATAGAGGTATTCAAAATCATGAGGGGTCTGGACAGAGTAGATAGAGAGAAACTGTTCCCACTGGCGGAAAGGTCGAGAACCAGAGGACACAGATTTAAGGTGATTGGCAAAAGAACCAAAGGCAACATGAGGAAATCCTTTTTTACGCAGCGAGTGGTTAGGATTTAGAATGCATTGTCTGAAAGGGTGGTGGAGGCAGACTCAATCATGGCTTTCAAAAGGGAATTGGATAAGTAGCAGAAGGAAAAATAATTGCATGGCTATGGGGAAAGGGCAGGGGAGTGGACTGGCTGAAGTGCTCTTGCAGAGAGCTGGCGTGGGCTCGACGGGCTGAATGGCCTCCTCCTGTGCTGTAACTGTTCTATGATTCTTTTCTTTTAAATATTTTTGTGGGGCCACAGGAAGGAGTGCTCCTCTGAGCCCCACAACAATCTTCCAGCCTGTTCTTGCCCCTCAACAGCTTCCGCTATCCCACTAGCAGTAAAATAGCAATAAGAGGCATTTCGTAAGTGCATGTTAAATATTTGTACGATAAAACATGAGCCATAATTTCCTCCTTTTAGTGATGAACAGGTTATTCACTTCACAGGAGAAATAAAACAATCACTGATAATCTGAAATTAAACCAAAAACGTGACATTAATGGCAACGAGTCAGTCAACAACTGAAAGAGAAAATAGGTTAATGTTTGGATTTTCTGTTTTTATTCACTTCACGGGGATTGCTGAATAATTATATAGCCAGACAGATAGCCAGATGGATAGATAGAATAAAATAAATTGGTTGATAGTGAAGACAATATTTTGGCTTTTATAACAATTATTAGCTTTAATTTTGTAGCGCATAAAACTCACCTTTTACTAGAGTCCAGACATGCACTTCTACTTCTGGAAGATTGTCAATCTCTATAGCAATTTTCTTGCTGTATTTTTGGGAATCAGTTTCCTGGACCAAGAGCGATTCGTAAACTAGAACAGTCTCTTCTCCGCATCCCACTTCCTTACTGTCATCTCGAGAAAACCCTGGTACTTCTGATGCTGTGGAAGAAAAACTGAGAACTAAACTCGAACACAAATGTGTCTTTATGTATTTGTCATTGGTTCTAGTTTTTTTTCCTGGAACATTATCTGATATCTAAATCCTAAATGCTACTTAAATGCAATTACCATAATTGTTCAAATTAGATTATTAAGGTCCCTGTTCAGTTGGTAAATGAAATGTCTTCTTTAACACTGAGCCAACAGACCAGGAATATCCTAGGAATCTCCATTAATAATGGTGCTGCAATTAGACTCAGTGCCTAGGGAGTGGGAAAATCATTCGGAATTCCACTCCCAATAAGTATCCAGTGAATTCTTTGGAGAGTACACATGTAAAAAATGTCAGGTAAGGAAAGGATGGGGCTGGGTTGTGATACCACCGTTGAAATTGCTTTCTGACTCTCCCTGCCTACATTCACATAAGAATAGCAACTACTGCAGAGTAGCTGGCACCCATGGAACTATAAACCAGCATGAGCCAGTGCTGTAGGGGAAGGAAGTAAGACATGAAAATATTAAATATAATGGAATTGCCAACTTCAATTAACTGAGCTCGTCATTTTGGGGCTAACAAAGTAGCCCCAAATTCAAAGCAACTATTTGTGCATTTTCCCCATTGTGTAATACCTGTAATACAAGAGTCCTAAATGGCTGCAGTGTGGTACCATCTACAAGATGCACTACAGCGACTCACCAAGGCTTCTTCGACAGCAGCTCCCAAACCCGTGACCTCTACCGACTAGAAGGGCAAGGGCAGCAGGCGCATGGGAGCACCATCACCTGCAAGTTCCCCTCCAAGTTACGCATCATCCTGATTTGGAAATATATTGCCGTTCCTTCATCGTCGCTGTGTCAAAATCCTAGAAACCCCTCCATGACAGCACTGTGGGAGTACCTTCACCACACGGACTGCAGCAGTTCAAGAAGGCGGCTCACCACCACCTTCTCAAGGGCAATTAGGGATGGGTAATAAATGCTGGGATTTGTCAGTGACGCCCACCTCCCATGTACAAATAAAAAGAAATCTGACCCTCCACAAGTTTCTAAATATGGTTAAAACTAAATTGCATTAAACAAAATCATTTCTACCTGAACAAACTTTGCAACATTTTCCATTGACTTTCTGTGGGTATTTACATGGGTAGGAATCTGGACAATGGATCTTCTTACACTCCTGTTTGGTTATGTTACACGTACACAGCACACACTCCATTAGTCCAAAGGGGCGCAAGATTGGATGCCATGACTCTCCATGTGAGTAGGTCTTCCCATTCGAGACACAGACTGAGGACACAAGAAAGAGCAGCTCAATCATTTGAATAGCAACTCATTGTTTGAACATTTTTGTCTACCATTTTTGCCAGCTAAATATTGGTTTACTTGTACTATGATAAACATAGAAGTCTTCATTATTTCCTGTTCCATTTGCAATTGTAGTAAGATATTCACACTATGTCTATTAATATTCAGTTATTCAATACATAATATTGTCTCTTATTTGGGGATCTGATTGCTAACCACCTATTAGGGATTATTATTACTGCAACCCCCTTCCTCTTCCTTTTCATAAACAATTATTATCATCATCAAAATTGGGAGTAAACACAAGGACAAGAATTTTAAATTTGAGCCAACATACATTAGATGGGCTGAGTTCCACAGTACCCCAGACTCTGCAGTTTGGCTCATTGATAGGACCCAGCTAGCCAATGCTGCAACTGGTAATGTAGATCTATCTGACCAAACAGTGTAAAAGCTTACTTCTGATGAGTGTGAATCAATTGTGCCAGAAAGTTGCAGGGTTATAGCCCGTTAAACTCCAGCAACACTTCTGCACAGACCTTGGTTCCATGCCAACCTGCATCTAAGTCCCAATAAATATGTCACTATAGGGGAGAGAGCATGTCTTACATTATCAGGCAAATGGAAACATCACTTATGTAGATTTTTCAGTAGTTGGGTTTGGAGACTATTAAACATGCTAATGTGTTTATGTGCATGTCAGACACCTGGCTGGCCAAATAATGCAGTTTTGCCCAGAATAGTATAATTACAAAGATTGAATTTGTTTAGTCACAGACATAACTGTGAATTTGTTTTGCAAATGAAAGGCATTGTGTTAAAATGGCAGAAGCATATTTAAGGTAATGTGGCTACAATCCATTATTAATCCAACAATAGTTGGCAGCCTAAGCTCAACTCAACATCCAATATAGTTCTGACACAACCCGACTCCAAGTGGTAGCTTCAACCTGACCCAACTCCAGACTCACCACACCCACTCCAATGAATGGATTTACAAATGATAAGACCTTCACTCTTAACAGGTAGAGAGAACTGACACGAAGAATCAATTGCAGGCATTAGTATTTTTTTAAGATATGAATAAAATAAATAAAATATTCATGCTTCCAAATATACGAATTTACAGCGGGCAAATCAGCCATAATTTCATTCATTTAAGTATATATGTTGAAAGCTTTTCTCAAATGAATAAATTAAAAGCTGACAAGTCCACTACCCTTAATAAACAAGGGTAAATTGAGATTTTATTTGTGAAAAGAGCAAAATATACCCCGTTGAGACTAAATGGATGATTCCACAGTACTATGCTCCTAGCAAAGAGCCCGCCCGATGGGAGCCAGGTCAGAGAATTGTGAATACAATATTATGGGCTCAATTTTCCCCAAAGCATTTTTTTGGCATACTTGAATAGTTACACCCAATTTTTTAGGGCCTAAGTACACCACAAAAAACATATTCTAAGTTTCCCCGTTGGATATTTTCATTTTGGCATGGCGTAACCCAACCTTTAGTTTTGGGGGTGGAGCCTTGATCTGCCCCCAAAAGATCGGGCTTCCATGGTAACCAGGGACACAATGTGAGCTGAGGCTGCAAAGTGAAACATACAGCCAGCTCCCAACACATTAAAAGAATTGAAAAACACATAGCAGCAACGTTCCTGATGACTATGTGTGCGGGAAGTGCATCCACCTCCAGCTCCTGTCGGACCACATTGCGGCACTGGAGCAGCGGGTGGATTCACTCTGGAGCATGCACGATGCTGAGAATGACGTGAATAGCACATTTAGCGAGTTGGTCTCACTGCAGGTAAAGGGTACAGAGCCAGATAGTAAATGGCTGACCAAGAGGAAGAGCAGTGCAAGGAAGGTAGTGCAAGGGTACCCTGCGGTCATACCCCTGCAAAACAGATACACCGCTTTGGGTACTGTTGAGGGGGATGACTCATCAGGGGAGGGCAGCAGCAGCCAAGTTCATGGCACCATGGGTGGCTCTGCTGCACAGGAGGGCAGGGAAAAGAGCGGGAGAGTGATAGGGGATTCGATTGTAAGGTGAATAGATAGGCGTTTCTGCGGCCGCAACCGAGACTCCAGGATGGTATGTTGCCTCCCTGGTGCAAGGGTCAAGGATGTCTCGGAGCGGGTGCAGGACATTCTGAAAAGGGAGGGTGAACAGCCAGTTGTTGTGGTGCACATAGGTACCAATGATATAGGTAAAAAAATGGGATGAGGTCCGACAAGACGAACTTAGGGAGCTAGGAGCTAAATTAAAAAGTAGGACCTCGAAAGTAGTAATCTCAGGATTGCTACCAGTGCCACATGCTAGTCAGAGTAGGAATCGTAGGATAGCCCAGATGAATGCGTGGCTTGAGGAGTAGTGCAAAAGGGAGGGATTCAAATTCCCGGGACATTGGAACCGGTTCTGGGAGAGGTGGGACCAGTATAAACCAGACGGTCTGCAACTGGGCAGGATCAGAACCAATGTCCTAGGGGGAGTGTTTGGAGTGCTGTTGGGGAAGAGTTAAACTAACATGGCAGGGGGATTGGAACCTATGCAGGGAGACAGAGGGAAATAAAATAGAGGCAGAAGCAAAAGATAGAAAGGAGAATAATAAAAGTGGAGGGCAGAGAAACCCAATGCAAAGAACAAAAAGGGCCACATTACAGCAAAATTCTAAAGGGGCAAAGTGTGTGAAAAAGACAAGCCTGAAGGCTCTGTGCCTCAATGCGAGGAGTATTCGGAATAAGTTGGACGAATTAACTGCGCAGACAGCAGTTAACGGATATGATGAAATTGGCATCACGGAGACATGGCTCCAGGGTGACCAAGGTTGGGAACACAACATCCAGGGTATTCAACATTTAGGAATGATAGGCAGATAGGAAAAGGAGGCAGGATGGCATTGCTGGTTAAAGAGGAAATTAATGCAATAATAAGGAGGGACATTAGCCTGGATGATGTGGAATCGGTATGGGTGGAGCTGCGGAATACCAAAGGGCAGAAAACGCTAGTGGGAGTTGTGTACAGACCACCAAACAGTAGTAGACAGCATCAAACAAGAAATAAGGGATGTGTGCAATAAAGGTACAGCAGTTATCATGGGCGACTTTAATCTACATATTGATTGGGCTAACCAAACTGGTAGCAATGCGGTGGAGGAGGATTTCCTGGAGTGTATTAGGGATGGTTTTCTGGACCAATATGTCGAGGAACCAACTAGAGAGCTGGCCATCCTCGACTGGGTGATGTGTAATGAGAAGGGACTAATTAGCAATCTTGTTGTGCGAGGCCTCTTGGGGAAGAGTGACCATAAGATTGTAGAATTCTTTATTAAGATGGAGAGTGACACAGTTAATTCGGAAACTAGGGTCCTGAACTTAAGGAAAGGTAACTTTGACGGATGAGGCGTGAATTGGCTAGAATAGACTGGCAAAGGATACTTAAAGGGTTGAAGGTGGATAAGCAATGGCAAACATTTAAAGATCACAAGGATGAACTTCAGCAATTGTATAACCCTGTTTGGAGTAAAAATAAAACGGGGAAGGTGGCTAACAAGGGAAATTAAGGATAGTGTTAAAACCAAGGAAGAGGCATATAAATTGGCTAGAAAAAGTAATAAACCTGAGGACTGGGAGAAATTTAGAATTCAACAGAGGAGGACTAAGAGTTTAATTAAGAGGTGGAAAATAGAGTACAAGAGGAAGCTTGCAGGGAACATAAAAACTGACTACAAAAGCTTCTATAAATATGTGAAGAGAAAAAGATTAGTGAAGACAAATGTAGGTTCCTTGCAGTCGGATTCAGGTGAATTTATAATGGGGAACAAAGAAATGGCAGACCAAGTGAACAAATACTTTGGTTCTGTCTTCACGAAGGAAGATACAAATAACCTTCCGAATGTACTAGGGGACAGTGCATCTAGTGAGAAGGAGGAACTGAAGGATATCCTTATCAAGCGGGAAATTGTGTGAGCGAAATTGATGGGATTGAAGGCCAATAAATCCCTGGGGCCCTGACAGTCTGCATCCCAGAGTACTTAAGGAAGTGGCCATAGAAATAGTGGATGCATTGGTGATCATTTTCCAACAGTCTATCGACTCTGGATCAGTTCCTATGGACTGGAGGGCAGCTAATGTAACACCACTTTTTAAAAAAGGAAGGAGAGAGAAAACGGGTAATTATAGACCAGTTAGCCTGACATCAGTAGTGGGGAAAATGTTGGAATCAATCATTAAGGATGAAATAGCAGCACATTTAGAAAGCAGTGACAGGATCAGTCCAAGTCAGCATGGATTTATGAAAGGGAAATCATGCTTGACGAATCTTCTGGAATTTTTTGAGGATGTAACTAGTAGAGTGGACAAGGGAGAACCAGTGGATGTGGCGTATTTGGACTTTCAAAAGGCTTTTGACAAGGTCCCGCACAAGAGATTGGTGTGCAAAATCAAAGCACATGGTATTGGGGGTAATGTACTGACGTGGATAGAGAACTGGTTGGCAGACAGGAAGCAAAGAGTCGAGATAAACAGGTCCTTTTCAGAATGGCAGGCCATAGTGGGTTGCCGTAGGGCTCAGTGCTGGGACCCCAGCTCTTTACAATATACATTAATGATTTGGATGAAGGAATTGAGTGTAATATCTGCAAGCTTGCAGATGACACTAAACTGGATGGCGGTGTGAGCTGTGAGGGGGACGCTAAGAGGCTGCAGGGTGATTTGGACAGGTTAGGTGAGTGGGCAAATGCATGGTAGATGCAGTATAATGTGGATAAATGTGAGGTTATCCATTTTGGGGGCAAAAACACGAAGGCAGAATATTATCTGAATGGCGGCAGATTAGGAAAAGGGGAGGTGCAATGAGACCTGGGTGTCATGATTCATCAGTCATTGAAGGTTGGCATGCAGGTACAGCAGGCGGTGAAGAAGGCAAATGGTATGCTGGCCTTCATAGCTAGGGGATTTGAGCATAGGAGCAGGGAGGTCTTACTGCAATTGTACAGGACCTTAGTGAGGCCTCACCTGGAATATTGTGTTCAGTTTTGATCTCCTAATCTGAGGAAGGACGTTCTTGCTATTGAGGGAGTGCAGCATAGGTTCACCAGACTGATTCCCGGGATGGCAGGACTGTCATATGAGGAGAGACTGAATCAACTGGGCCTTTATTCACTGGAGTTTAGAAGGATGAGAGGGGATCTCATAGAAACGCATAAGATTCTGACGGGACTGGACAGGTTAGATGCGGGAAGAATGTTCCCGATGTTGGGGAAGTCCAGAACCAGGGGACATAGTCTTAGGATAAGGTGTAGGCCATTTAGGACTGAGATGAGGAGAAACTTCTTCACTCAGAGAGTTGTTAACCTGTGGAATTCCCTGCCGCAGAGTTGTTGATGTCAATTCATTGGATATATTCAAGAGGGAGTTAGATATGTCCCTTACAGCTAAGGGGATCAAGGGGTATGGAGAGAAAGCAGGAAAAGGGTACTGAGGGAATGATCAGCCATGATCTTATTGAATGGCGGTGCAAGCTCGAAGGACTGAATGGCCTACTCCTGCACGTATTTTCTACGTTTCTATGTTTCTACCTCCAACGCCGCCCGAAGGCTTGCCGGTCCGGTCCCATTCTCGGTCTCTATTCTCCCAGTTCGGTCCCATTCTCGGACCCCGTATTCTCTCTCTCTCTCTCTCTCTCTCTCTCTCTGTCCATCCATGAACCGGGGACCATGAATGGGACTGGACAGCCTTTGGGGCGTGGTTGGAGGTAAGTTGCTGCTATGTGTTTTTTCATTCTTTTTCCTTAACTCTCCAGAAGGTTTTTCTGCAGAGGCCACATACGCTGGCCTAAGCACAAATGGAGTAGCTCTCAGCCGGCCAAACTTCCCTAAATGGCCAGAATTGGTGTAAGTGGTTATTGAATTGGTTACACCCCCTTTGGCTGAAAAAAAAAATGACCTAAAAAAATCGTAACTAACTGAGTTACGATGGTGCAAATTGACTGGGGAAGCTGTGGTTTTTCAACTTAGGCCAAAAAGAGCAGCCTGCTCCCAAAAAATGGCGCAAATCACTGGGGAAAATTGAGCCCTATAATCCTATCTGCGTCCACATTCCTCTCCAGTGCAACTTCAATTGGGAGCATGGGATCAGAGTATCACATGTTAAATCATTGTTTGGAGCATGCAGTAAAATGGAAGCGAATGTGAGACACAGGCTTGACCATCTGCTACTGTGTAGGGAGATACCAGGTAAAAGCCAAAAATCTCACAGCAGGGGAGGAATAATCAGAGGTACTGTCAGCGAAGACAAACATTGGCAGTGTTCTGCAAACAGTGTGTCGACCCGTCCCCATCAGGTATACGAGGTACCAGTTCTGACGAAAGGTCATCAGCCTGAAACGTTGACTCTGTTTCTCTCTCCACAGGTGCTATCTGACTCGCTGAGTATTTCCAGCATTTTCTGTTTTTATTTATTATAGGAGGTACTTGGGCTGATTTGATTTTCAGGCAGGCTTTATATGGGCGGCCAGCACTCCTACCCAAAGCAAGCGGGGGCCTCTGTAAATATGCAAATTGTAAAAATGTAAATATGCTATGTCGGTTGTTGGACCCAGATTGCAATTTTCATGGGGAAATGAACAGACCATGAGAAGTGCATGCTAATCTCATTTTTCTAAGTGTTGAGAGGCCTAATCAGCAGTAATTAGGAGGTTGCTCCAAAATGAACTGAGGCAGGTTCGCTGCTCCAAAATGAACTGAGGCAGGTTCGCTGCGGCTGGGGTCTGTAGCAAGGTCCCAACCCACTGTCGGTTCCATCCCGCTCTGTTGAAGTGATTTTAAGCCTGCCCAGCGAGGACCCTGGCCAATTTGATAATGTGTCATCAGCCAGTTTCCTTAAAAGAATCATGTCCAAATTGATTTTGACAGTTTTATATGGGGAGCGGGCGGGTAAGTGGAGCTGAGTCCACGGCCAGATCGGCCATGATCTTGTTGAATGGCGGAGCAGGCTTGAGGGGCTAGATGGCTGACTCCTGTTCCTAATTCTTATGTTCTTATGTTCTTATGTTTTTGTTGCTGCAAACACTGTTCCAGGAGACCATCGCAGCCTTGTTGCACATTGCACAGGCAGGGATGTCATCAGGAAAAGCTGGCTGCAGTGGTGCAAACCTTTCAATGATCTCAGTAGAGCACAAGACGTTACTGCAAAGCCACAGTCAACCTCATCCTGCTGTGCCACTCATCACATCCCCATCACTCTGCCTTCCCTACCATACTCCTGTACATCCTTACTCACACCAACTTACCTTGCACCTCCACCCATCCCTCTCTCTCTATCTATCTATATTATCACTTCCCCATCTCACTAGCCACCCCTCACACACACTCATCCTATCACAAGCATACCAACTAACACACCGGGGTAGGCATTGGTTCCTTTAGCCAATGTTCGTGTAAAGTTCCTGTTAATGTGTTGTCAAACATTGAAATCTTTATTTTCAACACTTTGCCTTCTTGGACAGATTAGTGTGCACCTTTGGAAGTGGCTTAGTAAGCTGCAGTGAATGGTGAGACATAATAGTACCCCCTGTAATGCTGATAAGTATGAAAGGAATGACTTGGGCATTGCAGGGATGCTTTATGGTGTTGGTGTGTGGTGGTGTCAAGCTGGCGCATCATGTGGCAGCCAGGGTGTACAGCATCAAGTGAAACAATGTGGTCAGGTGCTGATGCCCTGTGTCCTGTGCAGCATTAGTTGACTGCGGAGAAGGTTGGTGTTGTTGATGGTGCTGCTGGTGTGCCTGGTAATGCTGATGTTGGGGCTGATCGCGGTGGGATTCTGAGGACCATGGTGAAATGTTTTCAAGGCCTCCGATGCTGATGAAATAGATGGCAGATGACAGAAGAGAGGATATTCCAATAAGGTGACAGTGGATAGAGTGTGTTCCAAACACTTGCGAGCTGTATAAAGCTCAATCTATCTTCCAAATGCAGCAAGCAACAGCTTCTAACCTTGGAAATTGAACACCTATGGAATTGGAGCTTTTATGGACCATTTGCCGCTGTCCAGTTAAGAATTTATCCCATGCTGACATAACACCTGACGTCCTTACCGGACATGATTCCCGAGCAGCGGGGAAGCTGTTGGTGAACTCTTAAAATGTAAAGGAGAGCTTAAAATAATTTTAAGTGCCTGTTAATAAGCTCTTAATAATACGCTAAACATCCATAAGACAAAGGTCCTCCACCAGCCTGTCCTCGCCGCACAGCACTACCTCCAATCATCAAGATCCACGAGGCGGCCATCGACAACGTGGACCATTTCCCATACCTCGGGAGCCTCTTATCAACAAAAGCAGACATTGATGCGGAGATTCAGTGCACCAGTGCAGCCTTCGGCCGCCTGAGGAAAAGAGTGTTCAAAGACCAGGCCCTCAAATCTACCACCAAGCTCATGGACTACAGGGCTGTAGTGATACCTGCCCTCCTGTATGACTCAGAGGCATGGACGATATACAGAAGACACTTCAAGTCGCTGGAGATATATCACCAACGATGTCTCCACAAGATCCTACAAATCCCCTGGGAGGACAGGCGCATCAAGATCAGTGTCCTCGTCCAGGCTAACATCCTCAGCATTGAAGCATTGACCACACTCGATCAGCTTCGCTGGGCAGGCCACATAGTTCGCATGCCAAACACGAGAATCCCAAAGCAAGTGCTCTATGCGGAGCTCCTTCACGTCAAACGAGCCAAAGGTGGGCAGCGGAAACGTTACAAGGACACCCTCAAAGCATTCCTCAAAAAGTGCAACATCACCACTGACACCTGGGAGTCTCTGGCCAAAGACTGCCCGAAGTGGAGAAAGTGCATCCGGAAGGGCATTGAGCACTTCGAGTCTTAACGCCGAGAGCATGCAGAAATCAAGCGCAAGCTGTGGAAAGAGTGTACGGCAAACCTGTCCCACCCACCCCTTCCCTCAACGACTATCTGTCCCACCTGTGACAGTGTCTGTGGCTCTCGTATTGGACTGTTCAGCCACCAAAGAACTCACTTCAAGAGTGGAAGCAAGGCTTCCTCGATTCCGAGGGACTGCCTATGATGATGAATCTATATTGCCTCCCCTGCTGCTTGGTGTTGGGTCTGTTCAGCGCTGACAGACTCGACACCTGGGAGACTAGCGTGGAGGTGGGTTGACAGTGAGGTCCCAACCTGTCAATCATTTCAAATTTCACAGTTGACTCGCCTCTGATCCCGTCTTCTCATTGCTGGTATAATTCCGGCCATTGTGTCTGTTTTGGATTGGAACTGAAAATCTCCCCCATTGTGTCCAGTTTTGGTCCCCACATCTCATGAAGGATACTGAGGCTCGATAGTGCTTGCAGGGCAGGGCAACTAAGATGATACTTCAACTTAGAATAGGCCTGGAGAGTTACACTTGTCTGCTTTGGAGAAACATAGGTTCGATGGATATAATTGAGGTTTTTAAATTATGAAAGGATTGGATATATATAAAATATTCAAAATAAAT
The DNA here is from genome assembly GCF_044704955.1 of Pristiophorus japonicus. Taxonomy (NCBI): domain Eukaryota; kingdom Metazoa; phylum Chordata; class Chondrichthyes; family Pristiophoridae; genus Pristiophorus; species Pristiophorus japonicus. The sequence continues at coordinate 35,582,002 of NC_091982.1, read as the reverse complement.
TATAGAGCTAGTTGGCATGTCTACAAAATACATAGGCAAAAGTCAGATTAGATGCAAGAAAGTATTTCTTCTTGCAGAAAGTTGCCTCTTTAAAACAGGCTAGTAACAGGCATGGTAAGTACCACAGTCCTTTAAGAAGGCAAGTTCCCGAGGAAGGAAGATATCAGGTATTTGTTGGTTAGTTAAATTCACCTAACGATGCATCACTTGGAACTTGCTGATTATCTTATGGAGTCAGGGAGGAACTTTCTAGCACTTTTTCTGAAGTTATTTTTCTCTTTTTTTTCTCCTCCTCAGGACTTTGCATTACTAATGGTTAGGGAGGGCAATGCACAGGGCGGAATCATCTAATGGATAGGATTAGCACTGATGGGCCTGCCAGTCATTTCTCACTCCTTTCTTTTGTATGCTTGACTACAATAAGGAACATTAGCAACTCAAAAATAATAAGCTGATTACTTAACTAGCAAAACGTCATTACCTCTGCCGTGCCTGTGCTTGCTGTTGATTACTATTTGCACAATGGTGCCGGATCCCTGCTGGGGGTCAGTGATCAAGCCACGATGTGTCCTTGAGCTGGGCATTCTGGGTAAATTGACAGTGGCGCTCCCGAAGCCTGCCCGAGATTCGTACTGAGTCCGCTGATATGAATGTCTCTGTTTGAACAAAATTAAAGGGCCATTAGTTTAAATGTGCATGTTATACTGCAACTATTTTTGTTCCAAACTTAAATCAAATGCCCCCTTTTGACAAGTGCAGTAGAACCCACAAATTAACAATTTTAAACTTTAACGAAACCTTCAATCAAATTAAAATTTGGTTGCCGGGGGTAATGATGCACTCCAGTCATGTTGTACTGCAACAACAAATTGTTACGAATTTATGCATTCGACATTGATGCAACTGATAAGTGACAATTCCTTCCAGCTAACATTGTTCAGCTTTCAACGCTCCAGTATTTACTCAGAATACTGCATTTTTAGCAATGGAATTGAGATGGCCATTAATTGAGTATCTGGCACCTGTTGCTATTTCAAGTTTGTTGTGCCGTCAGTTTGGCGACTTCTTCTTATCTTTAGATTTTGCATGAATGTGACATTAAAGCCATATGGCAACAATGCAAAAAATGTAGGTTAACAGGGCAAGGAGGGACAGTAAAATTAACAAGAAATTTCGCGAGTGAAAGTCCCCCTTTAAAATGAAAGAACCGCTTCAGTTCCGTATGGGATAAGATGACTTCAGTGCAGGGAGCAGTACAAGCTGAAGCAGCCTCACAGTATCAACAGCTTTGAATTAAAAGGGGGCTTCCTCCATGAGAAAGTTTAGTAAATCATTTATAATTTCTTTGCATATATACAATGTAAAGGTGTAAATCAAATTCAAAGATATTGGGATAGAAATTCTTTTTTTCGAGCGACGAAATGGGGCCTCATTAACATATTATTTGGGTGACCTGCCGATGCCTCCATAGGCAGATTGCCCATTTTAAGAAGGTGAACGTCAGGCCAATAGCCTCACCAGCAGCGCCCCAGGTCAAGTCCTGGGTGGGGCTGGGGAGCACCAATAAGGGTAGGGCACAGTTGGGAGTACTGTGGATTTGGGGCAGCCCCCCTGCTCCTCCTGGCTCCACAGGAATTATTTTTGATTTTTTTTTAAACAACTTACCGGCCGTTTAAGAATCTGAAGTGGAGCAGGCATGGCTCCTGCTCCACTCATCGCTATCCAGTTCCACAAAGTAGGCCTAAAACAAGGATAGGCCCCTCATTTGCATAAGTAAAGGGGCTAATGCCTGTTTTAGATGGCCACCAGGAATCCCTGCAAAAGAATCCGGCCCAATATTGGGTCAGACTTCTTTCAGGTCCAATTTGGATACAGGAAGTTGGCCCCTAAAATTGGCCCACATTGTGCCTGCTTTACGCCCGTAAAACAGGGGCAACGATATCCAATTTCTACCCTATTGTATCAGAAGTAGGGTGTTCTCTTTGTGTCCCTGCCAACATTCCTCCTTCAACCAATTCATCAAAAAAATTTATTCATCCTCAGGATGTTTACATCACTGGCAAGGCCAACATTTACTGCCCATCCCTAGTTTGATACAACTGATCAGCATGCCGAAGCCACTTGAGGGGGCCGTAAAGGATCAGTTACATTGATGTGGGACTGGAGTCACAGGCCAGACCAGGTAAGGACAACAGGTTTCCTTCTCAAAAGGACATTAGCAAACCAGCTGTGTTTTTGCAACAATCCAATAGCTTCATGCCCAGTTTTTTAACTGATGCCAACTTTATTTTATTGAAATTTCGAACTGAATTCAAATTGTCAACTGGCCTGTTGGGAATTGAACTCAAGTTCTGATTGGAATATTATTCCAGACCTCCAGATTACTAGTTCAGCAACACAACCACTACAATACTGTACCCTTGAATGCTTTTGAGATATCCTAAAGATGTAGCAAAGTGTTCTCTAAATGCAAGTTCTTTCTCTTTCATTCAAGTTAAGACTACATAGATATATAGAATATACGGCACAGAAATAAAGTCATTCGGCCCACCCAGTCCATGCCGGCATTTATGCACCACTCGAACCTCCTCCTATTCTAACTGATCTAAATCGATCAGCATAACCCACTATTCCTTTCTCCCTGGTATGCTTATCTAGCTTCCCCTTAAATGCATCTATACTATTCGCTTAAACTACTCCCTGCAGTAAAAAGTTCCACATTCTCACCACCCTCTGGGTAAAGAAGTTTCTTCTGAATTCGCTATTTGATTCCTTGGTGACTTAAACAAAAATTCATTCCTGGGATGTGGGCGTCGTTGGCAAGACCAACATTGCCCATCCCTAATTGCCCTCGAGAAGGTTCTTGAACTGCTGCAGTCCGTGTGGTGAAGGCACTCCCATGTGCTGTTGGAGAGGGAGTTCCAGGATTTTGACCCAACTATCTTAGTTTGTGTATATAAAAAATTATTGTGCACTTACTCGAGCTTTCCCTTTTGAGCTTTAAACTGTTCATACAAAACTGAGAATGTGCCAGCAAGCTGGAATTTCAAGTGTTTAAATTATTTTCAATATAATCTGTTCAGTTTGTAAACATGAGTTTAAAACTATACTTTGCGGGTGATTTGTGCTAGGGTGCAACATCAGAAAGCTTGTGTGTGCATAGTGTTGTTTATGAAAGATTTTGACTTAATTTTTGTTCATATAGTATTCTGCCAAAAATATGTTCGAATTAATAAAAACCTGATCTGAGCTGAACACTTTCTGTTTTGAGCAGCTCTTATATTACTTCTAAATTTGGTGCATTAGCAACTCTATCTGTCTTCAGTTTGAATAAGTTCAGATGCTGTCTGTCTCCATTTTTTTTCTTTGTTGTATATTATGTTCAACTATTGCACTTTTGAGTCAAATGCTTGAAGCTGTCTGAGATTGAAATTCAAAGTGAATTTGTAACCCTACCCAGCTACTCAGATATGATTTGTACTATTAAATTTAACATGTTAGGAGCTCAATCAGTACTCCTTTTTATTATTTGGAGATTTCTATTATAATAAATGTTGCAAAAAATTGTAATACAGTTTCCACATGACAAAAACATGCGGACACTTATATTTTATGTTAAGTAAATGAGGGAAAGCACAGAGGGCTACACATTCATTTTCACTGTCTGTCACAATCTATTAAGCTTTCACTCACTCTTAGGGCTGGATTTGACTAACCTCGGCAGGTCCGGGGCAGGAGACGTCCTTGGCGAATCCCGGCCCCGCAACTGTGCTGATCCAGGACTCCGATCTAATTTCACCTTGATTGTGCTTGTTAAGCCTGCCCTGCGAGGTTCCCAATTAAAAGGAGGCGGGTTTGATGACATCATTTGATGAAGCGTCATCAGCCAGTTTCCTTAAAAGGACCATGTCCGCAATCATTTTGACAGTTGTGCTGTCAATATTCTGCAGCACGGAGGAGCTGCAAACACTGACAAGCACTGCACAAAGGTGCATGGCTGCACCCAGGCTCTCCCATGACTCCCTCCATATGCACGCAGGGAGGTTCTCTTCCATTCCAATGGGCGGAAGAGACCAATGCAGCCTGATTGCACATTACACAGGAGGGCACAAGCAGGGATGTCGTCAGGAGGACCTGGCTGCAGTGGTACAAACCTTTCAATGATCTCAGTAGATCACAAGACGTTACTGCAAAGCCACACTCAACCTCATCCTGCTGTGCCACTCATCACATCCCCATCACTCTGCCTTCCCTCCCCTACTCCTGTACATCCTTACTCACTCCAACTTACCTTGCACCTCCACCCACCCCTCCCTCTCTATCTATATTTTCACTTCTCCATCTCACTAGCCACCCATCACACTCACCCTCATCCATGTCCAATCATACCAACTAACAACACACAGGGGTAGTGGTATTATAGCCAATGTTCATGTAAAGTTTTTGTTAATGTGTTGTCAAACACTGAAATATTTATTTCCAACACTTTGCCTTCTTGGACAGATCTGTGTGTACTTTTGGAAGTGGCTTAGTAAGTTGCAGTAAATGGTGAGACTTAACGGTAGCCCCCAACCCCCTCCCTCCCCTCCCCAATGGTGATGAGTGCGAAAGGAATGGTTTGGGCATTATAGGGATGCTTTATGGTGTTGGCGTGGGGTGGTGCCAACCTGGCCCATGAAGTGGCAGCCAGGGTGTACAGCATCAAGTGACACTAATCTGGCCATGGCGAGGCCATCCCTGGCCTCCTGGACTGCAATATGGTCAGGTGCTGATGCCCTGTGTCCTGTGCAGCATCAGGTGATTGCAGAGACAGTTGGTGCTGTTGTTAGTCATGCTGATGTGCTTCATAATGTTGGTGTTGGGGCTGATCGTGGTGGGATTCTGAGGACCAACATGAGATTTTTTCAAGGGCACCGATGCTGATGGAATAGATGGCAACTGAAGTTGAGATGACAGAAGCGATCTGTCAATGGTGAGAAAGGTTGCTCCAAGGAGGTGCCACTGGATAGAGAGTTCACTGTAAACATTCAAACCTCCATAAAGCTGAAAAGTGTATTCCAAATCCTGAAGGCTCCAGCTTCTAAAATTGGAAATTGAACAGCTGTGAAATGGTAGCATTTATACCACTTTTGCAGCTGTCAACTAATCACAGCAATTCCACAGATTTACAACTCTCTGAGAGAAGAAATTTCTCCTCATCTCAATTTTAAATGGGCGGCCCCTTATTCTAAGATCATGCCCTCTAGTTCTAGTCTCCCCCATTAGTGGAAACATCCTCTCTGCATCCATCTGCAAGCCCCCTCATAATCTTATACGTTTCAATAAGATCACCTCTCATTCTTCTGCATTCCAATGAGTAGAGGCCCAACCTACTCAACCTTTCCTCATACGTCAACCCCCTCATCCCCGGAGTCAACCTAGTGAACCTTCTCTGAACTGTCTCCAAAGCAAGTATATCTTTTCGTAAACATGGAAACCAAAACTGCACGCAGTATCCCAGGTATTGCTTCACCAATAACAGGTATGGCTGTAGCAAGACTTACCTGCTTTTATACTCCATCCCCTTTGCAATAAAGGCCAAGATTCCATTGGCCTTCCTGATCACTTGATGTACCTGCATACTATCCTTTTGTGTTTTATGCACACATACCTCCAGGTCCCGCTGTACCCATTCTTGTAAATCATTTCTGAACTCTCTCTAAGGCCTTCACATCCTTCCTAAAGTGCAGTGCCCAGAATTGAACACAATACTCCAGCTGAGGCTGAACCAGTGTTTTATAAAGGTTCATCATAACTTCCTTGCTTTTGTACTCTATGCTTCTCTTTATGAAGCACAGGATCTCATATGCTTTTTTAACCACTTTCTCAACCTGCCCTGCCACCTTCAATGATTTGTGCACATATTCCCCCAGGTCTCTCTGTTCATGCACCACCTTAAAAATTGTACCCTTTGGTTTATATTGCCCCTCCTCGTTCTTTCTTCTAAAATATATCATTTTGCACTTTTCTGCATTAAATTTCATCTGCCACGTGTCTGCCCATTCCTCTTAACATATTCACTCACTGTCAATGCATTTAATTTACTTCCTCAGTCTTACTCCCACAGCTCTAGCACTGAATCAAACTTACACTCGCTTTCAGTCTACCTCTCACACAGTATTGGTCTTGTCTTGCGCCGTCTCCCTTTGTTTCTCTCTCCCTTTTTCACACGCACACTTTTTCTCTCAACCAGTTTTTGAGTGTTGCTTTGTGTGTCTCCTCATCCTCCTCAGTTATCTTCTGCCATTGACACATTGACATATTTGCTGAAAAATGGAAACTAGCGCCCGATTATAGCCCATTTATCACCGGCCCAACTTTTGGCACTGCTGAATGAGCTGCATCGCCCAGCCTACTTTAAAAAATATATGACATCATCCTCATGCAAGGCCAAGAATAGTGTTCATAATGGACTATTTGCTCATAATTGCACCCGATTATAGCCCAGATTATCGGCAAGCGTTACTTTCGGCATTTCGCCCATAATTCGTCCAAATGATCGCTGGCCCAAAAATAGACTGAAGAAAAGTTGCAATAACTCGGGACTACTCGGCACTACAGGGAGGATCTGTAGTAAAAGGCTATCAGGAGAATTAATTTGTGAGTGATTTTAAGGGCCTTTTTGACTCTTGCCAATCATCTAATCACTTTGTATTTGTTGAGGACAAATTAAGGGCATTTATAGCGATTTATAGTGATGGGGGGGCCTGTAATTTCTCAACCAGTATTGATCACTAGTCACATGCTGTAGAATAGAGATGGGAGAATAAAATGAGAAAAGTTACATACAAGTACATTGCTGTAATGTCAGGGTTAATATTAATCATGGATTTTTCCCCCCTCTGGTCCACAGTACAAGTCGAAGCAGAACTAGGGTATATCATCTGTTGAGGAAGGAAATGGAGTTTACCTCATGTGACTGATAGATTTTATTTTATAAAGCAACAGGGACTAGAATAAAAGAAAGGTTCTATAATATTACTGATGGGGACCAGGTCCCCTGTTCGCTCTGTCAACCCCCGTGGGAAAAGTTCTTTGTCAGAAAAAAACATGCATGCGCAGAATAGCATTGTATAACTGAATACATCGCTAAGGCCCATTTCACATCACTAAGGCTATCGCCCAAATTAAAAAGGTGAAACTAGCGGTTTTTAAAATGGGTTATATTGCAGCGATCCTGAAAAATAAAAAAAGCACTAAAGCTGGAAATATCGCATAGTGGAAAGTCTAGCTCACTGTTCCTCAACAATATAATTTTAAGCAATATTTATGCTAACACCCACCTTTACCTCTCTGCTTTCTGCATCAATCTCAAGGTTGCTGCTATACTCTCAAACTGCAAATTAAGATAAGTCAAAATGCCCTCCAGCCTATTGATGAAACCTTTCTTTGGATCCTACCAGCACATGCCTCTAGCCTTCTAGCCTTGACTCCATTAACTTCGCCAGCTGCTTCAGACTAAGTCCGTAGCTGTGGTACCATGGCATACTGCTTGAATCTGAGCCCAATCTCATCCACTGCTAAAACTGCTTATCTCACTGAAACATACAAAATTCTTACAGCACTTGACAGGGTAGATGCAGGGAGGATGTTTCCCCTAGCTGGGGAGTCTAGAACCAGGGATCACAGTCTCAGAATATGGAGTCGGCCATTTAGGACTGAGATGAGGAGAAATTTCTTCACTCAGAGGGTTGAGAATCTTTAGAATTCGCTACCCAGAGGGCTGTGGAAGCTCAGTCATTGAGTATATTCAAGACAGAGATCGATAGATTTTTGGATATTAAAGGAATCAAGGGATATAGGAATAGTGTAGGCAAGTTGTGTTGAGGGAGAAGATCAGCCATGATCCCAGTGAATGGAGGAGCAGACTCGAGGGGCCGAATGGCCTACTCCTGCTCCTATTTCTTATGTTATTATGATCTTATGCTTTCTTTCATCATTGCAACATCACCTCCCTCTGCCACTTCTCCTTCCACTGCCAGCGAAACCCTAATCCATATTTTTATCTCTTCAGGTTTACTCTTTAAACACTGTTCTAACCAGCCTCTATCCTCCATAAATTACAACTTATTTAGAATGCTGTGGCCTGTGTCCTCACCAGCACAAAGTCCCACATGCCATCATCTTTGTTTTTTCCACTGACTCCCTGTCACACAGCTAATTGAATTTATCACCCTCATTTTCACTTTCATGGCCTCACTCCACCCTATTTCAATAATCTCCTCATACGGTTTATACCCTCCACTTCTCTGACACCTAGTGCCCGCTCCCTTCACTCCACCACTTGTGAATGCTCTTTTACCCATTATACCCATGTCCTGTGGAACTGCTTCCATAAATCCCTGTCATCTCCTGTCTTGCTTTCAACCTTTGCCTTTAACCATGTTGGCTCCACCCCACAACACCCACCCCTTTCCTCTGCCTGCTCAATGTCTACTTCATTCTTTCTCATTGTAAAATGCATTGAGGTGACTTTATGTATGTGAGGAGATGTATAGATGCTATAGAAATGTAAGTTGTTGCATGACTTATGATTTCATCACTTGGTAGACAGTGCAATTAGCTATCAATTAAGATATTTTTGTCATCGAATGATGGTGAGATATTGCCTATATTTCCAACAACTGTAACAATTAATGTGTATCAATATTTGTATTTTTATAATGGTGATTGTATGAACGAGTCAACATAGCAAATTCAAATCAGAAGTAGTAATGTGATCTTTGGAGAATGGGAACAAAATGCAAGAAACTGGTATGCAGGCTAGTCCATCGTGATTGCTTTAAGTACCAGCTGAACATCTGCATTTTTATAGCAGTGAATGTCAGTTATCGTAACCCTACTTATACAAAATTAATAAAATTGGTTTTCTTGCCAATTTACTCTTTTATCCCTTCTCTTTTGAAACTACTGACTACACTGATAGGTTCCATAGATGCCAGCTGTTCTCTGGTACATTGCCCACATCTGTTTCTGGACAATAAGTACCAGCAGCCAATTTGACCACTCCGGTGCTCGCCATATCCACACACACTTTCCATCAAGAGGAACTGGGATGATTCATAACCTCCCCCCTGCCCCCCCCCCCCCCCCACCCCATCCTGGGGGCACTGAGGCCAATTTTAGCACCTGCCAATTGGAGCATCCAAAGTTGCATTCTTTGTCAATTGGTTTAAATGAATTATAAACTTTATGTTCCAGCTAACCATATGTAGCCTGGCTTTATTGATTTAGATTTTTCTTAGCATCAAAAGACTCGTCAGCTTTTATTGTCCGAACTTGCAACATTGTCCTCAAAGTTTCACGATGTCTGATGAAATGGTGAAACTTAAAGCCTGTCACAGAGATTCTGAGAATTAGTTTGAGTGACCAGTTTCCATGATTTGCTGACACTGTGTAAACACAAGAAGCTACTAGTTGAACCATTTTGAATGATTAATTAACACATTATCAACATTTGGTGAAAAATATCTTGTGGATTAAACAATAATTAAACCACCTTATACCACCATGTCAGCTAATCCAGTGTAGTTGCCAATGAGACACCAAAACCAGACAAAATAAATGTGCCAATAACAAATTTGTCACAACATAATGACTTCATGCAAAGAGAATCTGTGGCCTACTTACTCTGTTTGATTCTTAAATTGTTAAGATAAATGGAAGGTAAAATTGTGAAATCCTTACTTAAATAAAAAAAATATTGGTATGTATGTATGCGCTGCTTAGTATGAAATTGTGCTTATTGGTTTGGCTGCTAGTTGTTGTGAAATATGATCTCCATTTTCATATTTGGAACTGTGTCTATTATATACGTACCGCTTCTCTATTGGATGGTGGCCGAAATATCTCTGCATCTGATGTGTCCCATGAGGAGTCTCCTTCTCCTGTTATCAAAGACAGATATTTTAAGAAGCAGGAAATATACTAGCTTCTTTGAGTAAACCACTGCTTGACACATTTCTTTTGGAAATGCTCTGCCCCATAAGGAGGGCATGCAATAGGGAGAAGTAGCATGTGCCATCAGACTGGAAACTCGAGAGTACTTTAGACACAAGTCATAAGGTCTATTATGATACATATTTTAAATTCCTACTTCTTACAGTTTGTATATTTAGTCTATAACCTTATTGCTTTATTTTCCACAGTTCCAATTTCTTTGTGGAAGAGTGTTTGACAAATCTTTTTGAGGATAGAGAAGTGCTCTACTTCACATTCATCATAATAGTGGCATGCAGAATTGATAAAATTATATTGTTTTGATTAGCGGCATTGCATCTTCTGTTCATCAGATATATTTTGTTTATTTTCAAACACTTTTTGATGATGATGGTCCTTTAAATTCCAGCTGGAGGGAGACATGAGTTAAGGGTAATCTTAGATCAGTTTCTGGTGGGCATGAATCTGCATCACAAATTGCTCATAATTTGATCCTAATTTGCACTAAATTAGTAATCTCAATCAAAAATCTTACATGCACAATAGGGGTTGCTTATCTGAGGATTTAGACCGTCTGAGGATTTACATTGTAGATTGTTCTGGCAAAGTAGAGAGAATGTTACTCTACATCTGGTACATGTCATACCTGATCTGAAATTGCTTGATACTGACACAAGATACCAAAAGTTGGATAAATATTGCATTCCCTAATGAGTACAAAATGTTCCAAAAGTTATATATATATATATATGTGTGTGAAGTAGAAACATGTAAAGATGTAGAAATTACCTCTGCAAACCTGGCAACAAGAGTCAGGAACAGTTATTGGGAATGGGCAGGTCAGCTTTGGGCATGTCCTCAAGCCACAGTACACATTTCCTTCCTTCACATCAGAGAAAAGAAGAAACCATTAGCATTTTCAAGACCACAGGAGCATTCCTGCACTCTTATGAAAAATATTCTCAACACTAACACTTTAGAACACTGACTGTCATTAGCACTAATGAATATCATCTGTACTGTTTCATCAGAATTCAGCCAGTCAGATTTCAATATTCAAATGAAACTGTTTTATGGTGCTTCAGCAAAGGCATTAAATTGTGACTTTCACAGAAAATTGGACAGAATTATGGCACGTGATCCACGATACAAAGAAAAAAATAGAATTTGAATTATTCTGGCATTATAAACCAGTGGGCCTAATTATAAGTGTACAAAATTGCAGAATGCAATTCCCAAAACACCAATAAAAACTCATGTAATAAAAACAGAATTTTACTTATTCCTTTACTATAAAACAGTTTCCTTACGCAATGATAAGCCAACATGTTACACAACACAGTGGTAGGAATGTATGATCACCTAGATAACAAATTTTTTAGAACATAAAAATAAGAAAAAGGTGAAGAATTGCCTGTCCATATGTAGAGCAAAGTCATATACACATTCTTTGTGAATGCAGTTGCTAATTAGCAAGCTGAGTAATTCTTCTCCAACCACCTTTTTAGATACAGAATAAGGTCATTTCTGCCCAACAAGCCCCATCCCTAATTTCAGCTGAGCTATTAGTGGGGGGAAGAGTGGCAAACAAAAAGTAATTTCACCAGTCAGAACAACATCAGTAGGTATAGGAGCAGGTCACTTCCTCAACCTCCTAGTTGGGAATGTTCGATTAAGAATGGAGAACCTAAAAAATTCAGTAATTTAACCCCCTAAGAAAGCAGAATTATTATGTAGCAAATATAACTGTATGGTGTATTCATAGGAGACCTCAGTGTTGTTTATAAAAGCATTTAATGTCTACTTTTGATACAAATGTATTTAAAATTACATTGGTGATGTGATCCAAACACCAATGGGATATAATAAAATAAAAATGTATAGGCGAATAGGGAAAGGGCAGAGAAATGGAACTAAGTTGTAATATTTTCAAAGAGCCAGAATAGATGTGATGGGTCACCTGGCCTCCTTCTCTGCTGACAAATGCTATGACAAAATTAATACTACAAAATCATTAAATAAAACAATATTGCTAAATAATATTGGAATCCAATGTAGGCTTCTTCCCAATGTTAGCCGCATGATGGATTTCCAGTTACAGTTTGTGCTGTAGTTGAAGGAAATTCAAGATAACAAACTTTCACTGCTGAAGGGAGGTAGGAACCTAATCAAATAATCTGATGAGAATCTTTAAACCAAGTGATAATCTACCAAATGTGTTCCTCAATAGATAGAAATCTGAAATACTATAGATCTGAATCTTTTATATTTGTATTAGGCAGACATAAAATGTAAATAAACAGAATATTCAGTGGTGATTTTTGAAATATTGAAATTATGTGTTCCAATATGCTATACAATGTGTTGGCTGGTGCACCAACTTTCTAATGCTTCATTATATCATTTTTGATGTATCCAAATAGTTCATTTGGCGCTTATTCTGTGCCAAAAGTATTTATTTTAGTTCCCTGTGAGTTGTATTTTGTCATATCAAATACTCAACATAGGGTTTTATAAACTAGTAAACAATTATATATCTAGAATTGACAATCAATCATCATTGTTTGTCAGTACTCGAATTACAAAGTAATTGCTAAGTATTTACAGCACAGAAACAGGCATTCAACTCGGTATTAATGCTCCACACGACCCTCCTTCCACCTATCTTTTTCTAAAGTATAACAAAAGAATTCTTGCAAAGGTTTGATTAATTCTATTTAGTTAATCCCTACTAACTATTATAAATAATAAAGAAGATAAAAATCTCTTGATGTACTGTTGGGTACAGGCAACACCTTTCGTATTAATCCATACAGACCCAGAAGGTCTTAGTCTTGATTTTGGTCTCTGTTAAATTAGCTGATCAATGCTCTAGAACAGTCCAATTGGTTTTAATGTTTCTGGGGCTAGAGAAGAGAAAATAAATCAGCTTGGGGTCCTGTTCCTGATCACATTCCAGTGATCTTCACCTTGGAGGGAGCAGATATTTCCTGAAATTGTTTATTGACATTGGCAGAGAAAGCTATTAAACTGACAAAAAACATGAAATAAACTGAAACTTTTTTTTACATTTTTCCTCTCTTGTTTTTACCTCAAAAAATGAAACTGTGACAATGTTCTATTGCATGTTTGGCCCTGTTAAGGCCTCATTAATGAGCTGTCAGAATGTGTCAGTTTTCTGCTGGGAAAATTAAAACAACCAGCTAGCAATTAGATCACCCAATGAACTAGAGTTAATCCAATGAGGCTGCAGATTTACTCTTTGACAGAGTATCTCTTCAATATAGATTTTGCTGTAATTGTTAGATCCACTCTTCCTGCAGGTGGGAGAATGTTGTCTGGGAGTGTCGGCCCCCTCCTGTGAAATCAAAAACTTCTAAATTTGGATCTTTAACTTAAAACAAGTACAACAAAGGCCAGAACTAGCTAATAAATAATTTAAATATGATTTTCACTGCAATCTGCACAAGTAGACCATGCACAACACTTTAAAACTTGAATTATTGGACACTTTTTGTTTCTAAATTCAAAGTTCGGATGTTGATTATGTGCATAACAGGAAATGTTTTTGTTTTATTGCCATGAATCTATAAATCATTCTTTCAAAATGCAAAAAATGGCTTGTCAGTAAATTGAGCTGTCCAAGTTTGCTGCTCAGTCGGTTTTTCCACAATTTTCCACTTTCTGGAGCTGGTCTTAATGTCTTTGGTTCTTATTTTATTAGTTAAGTAGCCATTATGCCATTTGAGAGGCACAAAACATTATTGCAGACGGATCCTGATTGGCTAGGTTACTGTTGGCAGGCCGAACAAAATCTTACAGAATAAACCCACCCACCAAAAAACTGAAGTAATTGGCAAACTTATTCCCTACAGTTAAAAAAAATATACAGTCAATGAGCACACTGGCCTCTAAAAGTGTAAAAATGACCCAGGTGAAGGCAGGATAAGGGTTGGCATGAGGCTCTCCACAGTGAAATAGTCTGCTCACTCATCAACCATTGCCATTTGGATGAGGTACTAGAAAATTGCTACCACCCATGGACCTGTATCCCAGCAAGTCAGTGGCTTCAAGAGAAGATGAAGGGAGAGGATTGGGGGACAAAAAAGAGCCTGTATGGCTGGAGATTTTTTTTAAATCTAGCTTTCAGGCCCCATCGCGTCACATAGACATTGTTTCAAATATCTATTTAAGAGGAAATGTTAAACTGTATGTGGCTGCATAGAGAAAATCTGCATTAATTTCTCTTCATGATTTTGGTTAAATGTGAGTCAGAAGCACAACCCTTTGTATCTGTTGATTGTCAATTCATTGAACAGTATTGTACACATTAAGCACAAAAATTGAGACCACAGGATGAGCCTTTCAATTGCCTGAATTATTAAGTTTTTCATGCTCATGAAAATGTATTATTTCAATTAAACCTTCAACGCAATGAAAGAACAGTACTTTTGTGCAGAAACTGGACTTCCATTTTGTGTTTTTAAGTAGAGCTGATTTGACCTCAGGCTAAGGAGAGGTGCTGTCTGCTGCAGAGGATATTCTCAGTGGTGTATGAAAACATGACTTGGAGCCAATATGAACACAAGTATGTTCCAATCTTCTCTCTTGCTTTTGAGAATAAGCTTTTGTTTAAAAAAAATCCTACGCCTAAGTCTTTTGGATTATTTTTGCTGTCTATTTTAACCGATAGAAATAACACATTTGCAGTAAAACTTAGCAAAAACGTTAAACATGACGTGCAAAAAGGTGCCTTGACTCATCCTGCTCGTCTTATATTTTTTTAATCAACTTCCACCAGGCTTTTCTTTTGTTTGCAATTGCTTGTCTGGATGTAAACAGAGTTAATTTATACTCTCATTTTTCTCGTGCAAAAATAAATAGAAGGCGCTGTGCTACGTCCTCCCTAATAGCTTGGCTAACATGAAATGTTTCTATTAATTCGGCGCCACCAATTTGGCATTCCCGCCGCTACAACGAGTGGAAAACAATCTCACAAATAAATGTCCACAAACCGACGTGTGTTTTGGCAGCAGATGGCTGGAGTAGCACTGAGACGCCAGCATTCGACATGTAAAAAAAAAGCTGCAAGGAATTGCTCAGGCTCGAAGTGTAAGCTGCCCATTCAGCACTTTCTACGAGGCTTTTATACGATGCCCCCCCCCCCCAAAAAAAAAATGATTATCGAGACCCACATCCCGTCAGTTCAAACTATATAAAGCTCCAAAACAGAGACACAATTGTTCGAGTTCGAGGGTCAGATGGTTGATTTCCATTGTAATTACCGACGGTAAACCGCGCCAGGTAGTATTTAAAGGAGAAGTCCATATATGTGTGTATAGATAAAACTAGTTTAAGGGCTGCTTGAGATTGCATTACAATGTCAGTAACACACACACACAATGCGGTGGGAGTTCGCTGGCCAGGACAAAGGTTTGTCTTGAATCGATGTGCGGTGACCTGGGCAGAACATTGACTCACCGAGCAGCTGCACTGTGCACACTGGTTGGGGTGACGGGACAGAAATAATCCCTCGGCCACGAACATCTCCCCGTGTTGATAGCTGGTGCCGTTGTATTCACATGATTTCCCGATGATTTTAGCAGCTGCCGGAATATGATGCTCTTCTGCGTTGGAGAAGGAGGGGGGAAACGGCGTTAAAAATAGCACATGTGTACATAAAGTCCAGTCAATGCACAGGAATGAGTGCCCAGTCCATGCAAGCCAATGTGTTCAGACATGCTTTAGATGCCTCCTCAACAAATACACCTGCACATTGCATCACTGGTGTGTATGTATGTGTGTATATTTATGTTAAAGGAAGACTTGCATTTGTATAGCGCCTTTCACGGCCTCACGACCGAGTTTAATGTGTGTATTGTGCAACAATAACCACACCACAAGCTATGTTATACTTTCAGATCCCCACACACAATGTATATTTATTTGACATGTCACTCTCCCAACATCTATATTTTTATTTTATTCAGTCTCTGTTTTTGCTGGCCGATTGTTATCTTATGGACTGGGTTAAACACCCCGATATCTATGTTGAACATAATTGTTGCTATTTTATAGAAACAAAACCGTTACAAGGAAATCGTGTAAGAGCAGCTAGGACGTCCCGAGTGTGCGGGAAGCCGCTGGAATAAGTAGAATTTTGCTGCATTTTACAGACTGCTTTAGATTCCGCACCAGGCGTTGAGAGGCTGCGGGGATCTGGTACACAGCGGATCACACTATTTATTGTGCGTGTGTATTGTCCGCCGCCATGGTGCGTTTGCGCAGTTGTCAAAGCAGTGGTAGAGATGTTTTCTTATTAAATAATTTTTTTAAATGCCGATCCCTGGAGGTACTGAGCGTCAATGTGTTTCTAATCAGGCGAGTTACGAGACTCCAACAGGATTGATATGTGACGTGCAGTTAGCTAGAAACTGGTGCCAGACTTCCACACACCGATGCCAAGATACTGCCCTCAACGCAATCAAACAGGGAGCTCAGGAATACTACATTTAAACACATCCACTCTCTTTCCCCCCTCCAAAAACAAAATGAGAGCACTAGAAAATCAGCATTTATTCTGCTTAATTCGCTTTGTGACAGATTTATTAGCTTTGCAGCAGAATTTAAACGTGGGTTGAATAAATAGCATGTTAGTGTGAATGCAATCCTTACATTATTTTTTTTTTCATTTATCCAGATTCACAGAATCATAGAATGATACAATCATCCCAGCTCTTTGGTCGAGCCCTGTTCCCCTGCTCTTTCCCCACAGCCCTGCAATTCTTTCCCCTTGAAGTATTTAGGTCAATTCCCTTTTGAATGTTACTATTGAATCTGCTCTCACCACCCTTTCAGGCAGTGCATTCCAGATCACTATGTAAAAAAAATGTTTTCTCATGTCATCTCTGGTTATTTTACTTATCACCTTAAATCTGTGCCCTCTGGTTACCGACCCTTCTGCCATTGGAAACACTTCTTATTTACTCTATCAAAACGGTTCATGATTTTGAACACCTATCAAATCTCCTCTTCACTGCTCTAAGGAGAACAACCCCAGCTTCTCCAGTCTATCCACATAACTGAAGTCCCTCATCCCTGATACCATTCTAGTAAATTTCTTCTACACCCTCGCTAAGGCTTCCTAAAATGTGTGTCCAAAATTGAACACCATACTCCAGCTGAGGCCTAACCAGTGTTTCATAAAGGTTTAGCAGAACATCCTTGCTTTTGTTCTCTATGCCTCTATTAATAAAGCCAAGGATCGCAAATGTCTTAACAGTCTTCTCAGCTTGTCATATTACCCTCAAAGATTTGTGTACATAAACACCCAGATCTCTCTGTTCCTGCATTCCCTTTTGTATTATTTTAGTTTATGTTGCTTCTCCTCATTCTTCCGATCAAACGTATCACTTCTCTGTTAAATTTCATCTGCCATGTATCTGCTCATTTCACCACTCTATATCCTCTTGAAGTCTGTTACTATCCTCCTCGTGGCTTACTACATTTCTGAGTTTCATGTCGTCTGCAAACTTTGAAATTCTGCCCTGTATTTCCAAGTTCAGGTTATTACATTTTTTATGTGAGCAATGTAGGCGTCGCTGGCATAGCCAGCATTTATTGCCCATCTCTAATTGCCCTTGAGAAGGTGGTGGTGAGCCAAAAATCAACTGTTCACCACTACTCTCTGCTTTCTGTCCCTTAGCCAATGATGTATCCAAACTGCCACTGTCCCTTTAATTCCATGGGCTTTAATTTTGCATACAAGTTGATTATGTGGCATTTTGTCAAATACCTTTTGAAAGTCTATATACACAACATTAATCCTCTCTGCTACTTCATCAAAAAACTCAATCAAGTTAGTCAAACACAATTTGCCCTGAACAAATCAGTGCTGACTTTCAGTTATGAGCCGTTAATTTACCAAATGGCAATAATTTATTCCCAGATTATTGTCTCTAAAGGTTTCCCCACTCATGACGTTAGGATGACTGGCCTGTAATTGCCAGATTTATCCATCTCCCCTTTTTTGAACAGGGGTGGAACATTTGCAATCCTGAAGCCCTCTGGAGCCACCCCATATCTAAGAAGGATTGAAAAATTGTGGCTGGAGCCTCCACAACTTCCTCCTTTACTCCCTCAGTAACCTAGGTTGCTGGACCGGGTGACTTTTCTACATTATGAGTGCTGCCAACCTTTTAAGTACCTCCGCTTTAACTATTTTTGTCCAATCCAATATCGCTACTACCTCCTCCTTTACTGCTACATTGGCAGCAGCCTCTTCTCAAGTGAAGACATGCAAAGTACTCAATTAGTACCTTAGCCATACCCTCTGCTTCCTCAAGAAGATCTCCTTTTTGGTCACTAATTGGCCCCACTCTTCCTTTGACTACCCCTTTACTATTTATATGTTTATAACAGACTTTTCCCTTTTAATGTTAACTGCTAATCTATTCTCATACTCTCTCTTTGCCCCTCTTATTCACGTTTATAGATCTCCTCTATACTCGGTATTCAGTTTGGTTCTCTACTGTATTGTCAAACTTACATTTACCATAAATCTCCTTTTTTTTGTTTAATTTTAATCTCTATATCGTTGGTCATCCAGGAAGCTATAACTTTGGATGTCATTCCTTTCCCCCTCGCAGGATTGTATCTAGTCTACCTGAACTATCTCCTCTTTGAAGGTATCCCATTGTCCAATTACTGTTTTGTGCACCAATGTTTGATTCTAACCTACCTGGGCCAGATCGCTTTTTAACTCTGAAATAACCCCTCTGAGTTAAGCATTTTTATACTTGATTTTTCTTTGTCATTTTCCATAGGTATTCTAAACCTAGTGATATTATGATCACTGTTCCCCAAATGTCCAGCCCCCCCAAAAACATTTGCCCCACTTCATTCCCCAGAGTTAGATCCAGCACTGCTTCCTTCCTCATTGGACTAAAACATACTGATAAAGAAAGTTCTCTTGTAAACATAATCAAGAATTCCTTCCCCTCTTTTCCCTATACACTGTTACTATCCTAGTCTATATTAGGATAATTGAAGTCCCCCATTATCACTCTATAGTTCTTGCATCTTTCTGTAATTTGCAGGCAAATTTTCTCCTCCATCTCCTTCCCACTATTAAGTCTACACCCAGTAGTGTAATATCTCTTCTATTGCTCCTTAATTCTAACCAAATAGATTCTGTCTTTGGCCCCTCAACTACATCATACCTTTGCTGTGCTGTAATAGTTTATTTGATCTGCCACCCCTTTCTGTTTTTTCCTTCCCTCTTTTTCCTGAGTACCTTGTATCCAAGAATATTAAGCTCCCAATCCTGCCCTTCTTTGAGCCAGATCTTTGTTATTGCCACTATATCATAGTCACATGTGGCAACTTGTGTCTGCAGTTCACCAACTTTTTTTTACCATGCTACATGCATTTACACACATGCACCCCAAACCCATTTTAGACTGCCTTGCATTTGCCCCCTGTCTGACCCCTCCTAATTCTGAACTATTCTTTACTTTAGTACTATTTGTCTTTCCCAGTCTTCTGTGCACCTTCCTTCTCCTCTCAAATGTGTCATCCTGTTGCCCATCCCCCTGCCAACAACATCAATTTTCATTTATATAGCGCCTTATATGTAGTAAAACATCCCGAGGAGAGTTATAAGACAAAATTTGAAACCGAGCCATAAAAGGAAATATTAGGGCAGATGACCAAAAGCTTCAGCAAAGAGCTAGATTTTAAGGAGCATCTTAAAGAAGGAAAGAGAGGTAGAGAAGTGGAGAGGCTTAGGGAGGGAATTCCAGAGCTTAGCGCCTTGGCAGCTGAACGCACGACCACCAGTGGTTGAGAGATTAAAATCAGGGATGCCAGAATTAGAGGGGTGTAGATATCTTGGAGGATTGTGGGGCTGGAGGAGATTACAGCGACTGAGAGGGGCAAGGCCATGCAGGGATTTCAAAACAAGGAATTGAATTTTAAAATTGAAGCATTGATTAACCGGGAGCCAATGTAGGACAGCGAGCACAAATGTGATGGGTGAATGGGACTTGGTTTGAGTTAGGACACGGGCAGCAGAGTTTTGGCTAACCTCAAGTTTATGGAGGGTAAACTGTGGGAGGCCAGCCAGGAGTGTGTTGGAATAGTTAAATCTAGAAATAACAAAGGCATGGATGAGGGTTTCAGCAGCAGATGAGCTGAGGCAGGATCCAAATCGGTAATGTTATGGAAGTGGAAATACGCGGTCTAAGTGGTGGTGCAGATATGTGGTCGGAAGCTCATTTCAGGCTCAAATGTGACACCAAGGTTGCGAACAGTCTGGTTCAGCCTCAGGCAGATGCTAGGGAAAGGAATTGAGTCAGTGGCAAGGTAATGGAGTTTGTGGCAGGGACCGAAGGCAATGGCTTCAAATTAGTTGAAACCCTCCCCCATGGCACTAGTCACTCTCCCTGCGAGGACATTGGTCCGAGCTCTGTTAATATATTAAAGGGGCACCTTTCTTGAGTTTAACAGGTTCAGTTCCAGGAAAAGGTAGCTCTGCAAACTCCATTCTACAGTGGCTGCTGGATGTTTTCACTGCAACAGGCCTGCACTGCAGTATGGGTTACTCACTTGCAGTTCTCACGTGTACGTTTCTCCCCATCTCCTTCACAGAGGCATCTTCCCCTTCAGAGAGGTACTCTTCCCTTCTAAGCCCTCTTCACAGAGATACTCTTCTCCTCTTAACCATGTTCCCAGTTCAGAGAGACACCATTCCCAAGAACACTGCAGCAATACTGGCAAGGCAGCATGTATTGCCCATCCCTAGTTGCCCTCGGGGATTAAGAGTCAAACGTTGCAGGGGTGAAACTGGACATGGGCAGGGACACAAAATAGGCAGAATTGCATCGATTGCTTGTTACACGCCCCGCTCTATGTTCAGTTCTATTGACTTCAATGGAACTGAATATCAGGCATGTCATATAACGGTTGGCAAAGGCGATTCTGCCTGCTTTGCATCCCTGCACATGTCCAGTTTCACCCCCGGAGTCTGGGACTGCAGTCACGTGGGCTAGATCAACATGATCTCTTCCCTGAATCAGTTGTGCTTTTATTTATTTTATTGATTGCAATTTCATAAGATGCCATGATTTAAGAAACATAAGAAATAAGAGCAGGTGTAGGCCAGATGGCCCCTCGAGCCAGCTCCGCCATGCATGACTAATCTTCGACCTCAACTCCACTTTCCAAGCGATTCCCAAATCCCTTGATTGTCTTAAAAGTCCAAAAATCTATCTATCTCAGCCTTGAATATACTCAATGACTGAGCATTCACAGCTCTGTGGGGTAGAAAATTCAAAAGATTCACAATCCTCTAAGTGAATAAATGTATCCTCATCTCAGTCATAAGAACATAAGAACATAGGAATTGGAGCAGGAGTAGACCATAAGGCCCCTCGAGCCTGCTCCACCATTTAATGCGATCATGGCTGATCCGATCATGGACTCAAGTCCACTTCCCTGCCCGCTCCCCATAACCCCTAATCCCCTTATCGTTTAAGAAACTGTCTATTTCTGTCTTAAATGTATTCAATGTTCCAGCTTCCACAACTCTCTGAGGCAGCGAATTCCATAGATTTACAACCCTCTGAGAGAAGAAATTTCTCCTCATCTCAGTTTTAAATGGGCGGCCCCTTATTCTAAGATTATGTCCTCTAGTTCTAGTCTCCCCCATCAGTGGAAACATCCTCTCTGCATCCACCTTGTTGAGCCCCCTCATTATTTTATATGTTTCAATAAGATCACCTCTCATTCTTCTGAACTCCAATGTGTATAGGTCTTAAATGAGCTACCTCTTATCCTGAGGCTATGGGCCCGAGTTCTAGACTCTCCAGCCAGGGGAAACCACCTCTCAGCATCTGGCCAGTCAAACCCTCTCAAAATCTTGTATGTTTAAATGAGATCACCTCTCATTCTTCTAAATTCCAGAGAGTGTAGGCCCATTCTACTCAATCTCTCCTCATTGGGCAATCCTCTCATCCCACGAATCAATCTAGTGAAGCTTTGTTGCACACCCTCTAAGGTAAGTATATCCTTCCTTGGGTACGGAGACCAAAACTGCACGCTGTACCCCAGGTGTGGTCTCTCCAGAGCCCTGTACAAGTGCAGCTGTACTCTTGTACTCCAACATCCTTGCAATAAAGGCCAACATACCATTTGCCTTCCTAATTTCTTGCTGTACCTGCATGTTAACTTTCTGTGTTTTCATGTACAAGGATACCCAAATCTCTCTGAACATCAATATTTAATAGTTTTGCACCATTTAAAAAATATTCAGTGTTTCTATTCTTCCTACCAAAGTGAATAATCTCAATTTCCAAACATTAAGTGAGTGGGCACCTTCTTGTCCACTCACTTAATCTATCTATATCCATTTACAGGCTCCTTTTGTCCTCCTCGTAGCTTACTTTCCCACCTAGCTTTGTATTACAGGGTATCAGCAAACTTGTATACATTGCACTCGGTCCCTTCACCTAAGTCATGAATATAGATTGTAAATAGCTGAGGCCCAAGCACTGATCCTTGTGGCACCACACTAGTAACAGCTTGCCAACCTGAAAATTACCCATTTATCTCTACTCTCTGTTCTCTGTCCTTTAACTAATCCTCTATCCATGCTAATATATTAACCCCAACCTGATGATCTCTCATCTTGTGTAACAACCTTTTGTGTGGCACCTTATCGAATACCTTTTGAAAATCCAAATACACTACATCCATTGATTCCCCTTTATCTACCCTGCTAGTTACAACCTCAAAAAACTCTAATTTGACTTAGTGTTGTACCATAACCACTAGTCTACCATACCCAGGTTGTTTTCAAGTAATTTTCCCTCTTTAGATGAAGGATTTTCCAAAATAACTTAATATTTAACTGCATGTAGCAATATTACAGAATATATTTCACTTTCCTTTATGCAGTATACTATTAATAAATGATTAATAGTTGCAACGTTCCCGTTAAGCTGTCGGTCGCAAAGCTGTCTGCCAGTCCTGCATAGCCCGGGCCCGGCTTTTCAAATGTGAATTTCATGCATGCGCAAAACTTTGAATGGACTGCATAGCCCATTAAAGGGACCGCGCACCCAAAATAAATTAGGCAGGACATTGAATAGATAGTTGTACCTAATTATGAAGCAGAAGTATTTTATAAGCTAATTGAATGCTGCAAAGATACTGGGTATTGTTAAGTTTTGCAATCCTCCCCCCACTGAAATGATGAAAGCCTTGATCTATCTGATATCTAGAATGGTCCCAAAGGAAATTATTGTGTGCGGGCCTACACCCAAACCACCCCTTAAATTGATGCAAATTGGCACCAAGTGGCAACTCGCTCACAAACGCCACAAGTATGGTTGTTGTGGTATGTTACAGTTGTGGGTATTTTCTCAGGCTACAATTTGGAAGCATTACGACTCTACTTTGTGATTTAAATACAACTTAAATCTTCAAAATCAGTTCGATAATCAGTGACTTTCTGCATCAAGATTGAGAGTAATATTTTTTATAGAAGCATGTCTAGAGATGCTAAGTATGTTTTCAAGCTAAGCCAGGATGTGAAATTGTTTTGAAATGTCTATAACACTGCAGCAAAAGCCCTCAATTATGCTACTTCCATTTTACCACCACTTTGTTGTCTCCAAAGGAGACATAAAGCTTGACTTCATGGTGTCAGCTGAAAACATCTTTTGGGCACTCAAATTCATTCATTTAGGAAGAAGTTAGAGATTACATTTTTATGTCAGCACAAAAATAAAAGTCCCAACCCAACTACCCCTCCATTGCACTTAAAACATTCCATACCACATCACCTGTCTTCAAAACTGGGCTAGAAAGCTTTGAAAATATCAAGTTAATAATGAATCTTTCTCAATAATGCTTGAACATAAGATCCTAAATTTAAAAAAAGACAATTCAGTCCATCTAGTTCACATTCTCATTTATGTCTTCACATTCAGGATTGATGTACATATCTTTCTTCTGGGAAATGTTAATCTCCTCAATCTAATGTGCTATAATCTCTGATGTAACACACACAGGTATGGATCCTCCAATAGACAAACTGCATAAAAAGCCCTCATTATAATATATTACTATGACTCTTTCATAAACTATGATCTGCTATATACCTCCCATTCTTCTTGTAATACAAAAATTGTATACAACCCTTTCTCGAAAACATGATTATCCAAAGATAAAGTTGAAGAAAAGTCTTGTAGCGCTGTCAGATTTAGAAACATAGAAACATAGAAAATAGGTGCAGGAGTAGGCCATCCAACCCTTCTAGCCTGCACCACCATTCAATAAGATCATGGCTGATCATTCCTTCAGTATCCCGTTCCTGCTTTCTCTCCATACCCCTTGATCCCTTTAGCCGCAAGGGCCATATCTAACTCCCTTTGTGCTGTCATATTTACTGGACTTGCTTGTGCTGACTATGTTGACAATGCTGTACACATTTTTTCAAACATTTGGGAATATCTCTGCACATCAAATTGCCCTATAATTCAGAAAGCATTTGCACAAAACTGGCAGTCTCGCTTAGAGAGTTCATTGGGCACTCAAGCCTAGATGTTTCAATTCAATAGGAATCTCATCAGATTGGTGACAGGGCAAGCTTTATTTCCACTTATTCTCCTGAATACTGCCCACCAGCAGTTCTTCCAGGGTCAGGCTCAGTTAAAGTTTTGTAGCAGATGCAAGCAGCATTTGCATTGCTGCCAAGTTATCTGCCTCAGGTAGAGAAGGAAAGACAATTGCTGCAGCACCTGAGGCAGTATAACACAGTCAGGGATTCCCCAGAGCTGGTGAAAAGGCTTTTAATGTTTTTTCTTTTAAGTGTAACTTGTCTAGGCTTAACCTTCCTTTTAATATTCAAAGCATGCTGTGCTATCTTAGCAATGCTGAACACCAAAAAACATTCTTGAAGGCCAGCATTTCTAAGGCATTAAAGATGAGAAATTATTCAGATGACATTTTCCTGCATTTCCTGCCATTTCAATATGCCTGCCCAAATATAGGGTAAGCCTATTTAATATCAGCTATCGTTTCCCGTGGGATAATCCCAAAAATGACAGCTGAGCTGTATGACCCCTCCCTCCCAATCGCATTTTGAGCTCACAACTGTCCCACTATCACTCAAAACCAGGCAGTGGTGGCACAGAAAACCCTGTCCTCCATATTCATATCAAGCATTCCCAGGTCAGGTATAAAACGGGTAGAGGCAGAATAAAACTCTTTCTATCCTGCCACACTAATTTGTGTCAGCCCTATACCATAAGAGAGCATCCTCAAAAGAATCAAGGATACATTTCCCAATTCCCACCAGCCAGGCTATGGCTTTGCATGAGATTGCTAAGTTACTGGACCAGATTTTGCAGTGAGCAGCTTCGCGTGTTTGTTAGACGTGCACTTGACCATAGACTTGCTATAATGTTCCATCCAAACAGCACAACACCCTCTACAGGACATCTGGAGCCTGTGTGAACAGGACAAGCAACTGTATATCTCCTTAACAAATCAAACTGAATAAGCAGCACGGAGTCAGAATCAGGAAGTGAAAGTTAGAATAATGAATTCAATGTCAAATCAGGTACAGAAAGCAAAATAAAGAGAGAGAAAGAAAGATTGGATTAAGAGAGAGATAAAAGAAAAAGATTTTAAAAATAATTAAAAGCTGAAGGAATGAGACTCCACACTGTAAAAAATTACTTTTCAGTCCCAGAGGGGTTGTTTAATTAAAACTTACCACACCGTTAAAAGAATAGACAAGCCCTAACTGTTAATGTGAGTTTAGTTCATATCTGCAACGTCACTACAGGAACTTCCTGCCATTCAATACATTTGAATGGAGAGCCATGCCATTTATCGCGCAGCTTAAGGGGGAGCTTGCATCTCAGACAGCAACTTCCAGATTTTCATGTTTAACTTCTCTTGTGCACTCGCCGGAAGTTGCTGTCCGACTTGCATATAAATAACGTTGATCACTGTTCGCTTCACCATTATTTTCACTGCAAAACCTGGCCCAATGTTAATTATTTCTACAGCCTGAGGCAATTTGGTTCTGTGGACCCATCCCCAGTGGATTGATACTGTCCAAACCCATTCAATGTAGGATCTGTGAAAACAGGCAAGAGAATTTCATCCCATCACTCTGCTGGATTTGAACTCTGGCTGAGAGTGAATGGCCACCTTCTACCACTTGTACCCCATTGAAACAGCCGTACATGTATTTTAATGTGTATCTATCTGTACATGTGTTACTATGTGTTTGTGGCTAGCTGTGTGCTTGGAGCCTTGTGCACTGTGTGGCGCCTGATGTATTAAATATTGTAAAAATGTTTTAGTTTTACACAGCTAATTCAGGTTTCATTCGAACAAACTGTAAACTGGGCCTTCAATTAAAGTTATGGAAGTAAAACTCAAATGATGATGATAGCTCATCACTTAAAGCCTGACTGAAATCATGGGCAGCACTAATTGTCACCACTTTGACAACAATGGAAAAGCCTAGTAAGAGCTAAAGGACTTCATGTAATGAGTGTGTGTACATGGAGTATTTTAGGTTACAGTTATTCTACAGCTACCGATATACGACTAGTATGTACCAGTTGCAATTTGCAGTCGGCCGATTGGAGTTATACTGAAGACTGATCTTTCGACTGATTGGTGACGACGTACATCAAAAATGGAGCTCTGTGAATGCATTCTTCAATGTATGGACAAGGCAGCTAATTATTAATATTGGCCCATCCAAAGTTTTAACAGTTCCTAGGCTGTACAGTGAACGGGTGCAAATTCCAAGTGTTCTGCTTGGTGCTTTTTCACCAGCCGAAACTTGCAGTTGGAGGCTGGAGTTCAGTGTGTTAATGCTGTGGATAGTCCGTTATGTATACTGCCACCTTTTTTTGCATCGAAACACACCTGAAACTGCTTTACATGGAGGTGAAGATCATCTTCAATTGGTGCAGCAGGTTTTAAAAGGGAACAAATGAAACGAGTGAATGAATTGGTTACATCAAAATTAGTGATGGGCACTCTCCAAACTCCGGTCCATATCATTAGATCAAAAAGATCTCCATTGCGCCTCAGCCCTTCCATACATCCTCACAAAGACCCAGTCTGAGCGCATGCAGAGTGAAAGAGGGCGATTCTGTGCTCATTACCTGGCGAGCAGCGAGGACAGCACTGCTGCGGGACAGTCACGGGGCTGGAACAGTGGATATTCGGACATCGCATTCGATTGCAGGCCACATGCCCATTCTGGAAATGTGAGTGCTTTGTTAGTCGCAAAGACACAAATTCAGAGATTGCACCAAACAGAAAGCTTTGAATTGGGTTACCTGCAATTCAGCACATGTAGGAGTCACAGCAGAAAGGTCGCGGGTAAATTTATCATTAAGAATACATTTTTGAAATCTGCTTTGTTTTTGCTGCAACATTACTTTCACCGAAGACTAAGTATCTTTGTCTCCATAAGATTGCATCCCAGTTA
Organism: Pristiophorus japonicus; assembly: GCF_044704955.1. Lineage (NCBI taxonomy): Eukaryota > Metazoa > Chordata > Chondrichthyes > Pristiophoridae > Pristiophorus > Pristiophorus japonicus. The sequence continues at coordinate 35,554,494 of NC_091982.1, read as the reverse complement.
AATACAACTTTTTTTTTTAACACGCCTCTTGCGTTTTAATCTGTCCTCAGCTCTGACTCATTCGCGTTGCTGTTATGATCAACTTTAAAAGTTGGCCAAAATGAGGTTTGTCCCGGCGGTGCGATGCACTCCTGGTGAGCGGCAGCGAATGAAGTTACATGCTGCATTGTAAGGACGCGCCCCGACACCTCTGTACTTACACTACACAATTCACCGCGTGTCGGGATATACTTTCTAGTGGTCTGACTACTTGGTTTGATCAATTCTTACTGAGACAAAAGGTGATCATAGTCAAGGAGTAATGATAGGGTTAGATCCCGGCGCTCAAAAAAACATTTTAAAAGTGATATTTAACAAAGATTAGCTTAAGTTCTATCACATCATGTTACTGGTAAACACTGCCTGCCTACAGTAAAGGGGAAAGTCCTCGTAACAGAGCACTCGGCCACTGTTAGGAAGCTAAGGTTAAACTATCGCCAAACTTGTAACATTCACACGGCTGGCATTTCTCATGACAGCGCTTCAATCTGTGTCTGTTTGGCTGTAGTGTCTGAGCACTCTGTGTGGTACATTGGTTTCAACACAATCAAAGGCTTTATTTTTATTTGCTACGTTTTACATCCAGTAGAAAAAGGTGACAATGTACCTCCGAGCAAAGGCAGTTTATACAATAGACGAATCCATAGGGCTCCAGGTAAGGGTGCCATCTCTCTCCTATCCGGTACTTCTTATCTTGGAACACGCAAAACGTGTCTGACTCTGTTTAGAAAAAAACAGACAAGTCAAAGCCTTGCTTCATGTTAACACTGACCGAGCCAAACCGACCTGCTGAGAGTTGCATTTAATTGACACTGATCCGAATAATGTCCCTGGGAGAGGCGAGTAACCGACCTGAGCTATTTGTAGACTCGATCTAATGTATCTGACACCACAGTGTCCTGCACTTTCGGTGTAAAATGTTGAAACACAGAATCAGTCAGATATGAAGAAGCAATAGACTCACAACAGCCTGCCATGCCCAGATACACACTGAGATTTCCAGGTTGGTTTCCCGAGGCATTGAACTTTTGTTAAAATAGCGTCAACATATCTTCTGTTCGGAATAATACTTCAAGTAAAATGAAATGCACGCATGCAGAGTCCGAGATACACACAACATACTCCTGCATACACACACGCGGCATCACCCACATACAGGCATTCATGAAGCCCTAGTATATCTACTGCTTGGCCCACTTTCTCTTTTCGGCTCAAGCAATCAACAAATAGTCGCTGCAGTTTATTTGTAGAGTATACATGCGAGTCGGAGCATCAGCTCGTTTAGATATGGACTGAACACCGACATTCTGTTTAACACAAGTCCTACAGGCCGGCAAATTCATAAAACTGGTACAGGACATTTGTTCTTGGACAGGAATGGACCTAAAACTAGTATACGATAGATGCCGAATCCCGTACACTTCACATCATTGTTATGTTCTGTTTGAAGTATTTTTTTTAACAACAATTCAATCAAGTCAATGGTTCAAAGTCGGTATCAGTTTGTGCGTGAAATGTCAAACATTCTGCAATGGCGCCAGCCGAAGAGAATCCTTGGCATAGTTTGCTTTAGGGTTAGAGTTAGCAAAACCTGTCTTCTGCAAGGGTTGTGTCTGCAGCTATTAGTCAGGGTTAGGGTCGGAGTTAGCAGAAACTGAAGTCTTATTTAAGGTTAGGACGGGTGTTCCGCAGAAACTGAAACATTCGGATTCGGCTCGGAGTCAGCAGAAAGACCATTCATTATGGTCAAGGCCAGCTGAAACGTTTAGGTTTAGGGTTAAAGTTACCGTAAACTGCGGCCTTATTTAGGTTTAGAGTCAATTTAAGCCAAAGCGTGCCATTAACCTTAGCGTCAATAAAGATGAGCAAATCCGGGATTTTCAAATCCTTGCACCTTGGGGAAAGGTTGGAGCCGACAGCCTTGTGTCGAGGTTTGGCTATGCCGAGTATTTTGTGGCGGGCCACTGGGCAGGATGGTTTTGGTTCTCTGTTAAGGTTGGGACTGATAGTGGGAACGGTAGCATTGCAGTATGGCTAGGGGTGAAATTGAGAGAGAGAGCCTTGCGTGGGATTGGAGCGGCAAAGTGGACAGTCGGTTGGCTCGGGTGGAACCGGCAGACTCGCGTTAGCTCTGAGGCTGACTCCAAAGCCCGGCCAGGCTTTAGTTTCAGGGTGAGGAATCTGATAGCCCATAGCCCATTCTGCCCCACCGCTGGAAAACGTCTCCCCGGGCTACTCCAGTCGTGGTGAAGTCTCGGAACAGAATCAAACAATGATAGTAGTAATCTTTTGAAATAATAAATAAAGCAGTTGCAGACCGGTGTGAGTTCTCTGCGGACTTGAACCCTGCTTTGGGGCAGCGTGTTGATGTTGGAGTAAAACACTTGGACCCATCTGATAGTGAAAGTGTGAGGGAGGCCACTGCGCTGCGTTGAGAACTTACGTTTGCCCTGTTCAGATTTGCTTGCTTCCACTTTGAGCAACATGACAGCACAGTAAAGGACGAGGCTGAGCTCCTCTCTGCTCGCCAGTCTCCAGATCGTTCGCATTCTTCCACGCGATTAGGAACGCTTCAACAGAACTCCTCTGGAAAATAAAAACAAGGGGTTTTGAAAGAAAAAGCAAAGCGTCACCGAATAAAAGCTGAGGTGCAGCCCCCTCCTTCCTTTTTTTTATTTGATAGAAAAGAAACACCCAGACTGCGCAACAAATCCCACAGACACGCATCACTTCCAAAAAAAACCAGTGCGTACTTTTAAACACATTCCACACACATCATGCTGCACACTCACTGCTCAAACACTGCAATGCACGCATGGCGCATTTAAGGCTATTATGCCAATCGCCCTGGGATCTGAGGTTTAAAGGTGTACTAACACCCTGGTGTTATTCGGTTCCCGAACATTGAAAATACCAGTCTGCAGCTCCGAATATTCAATGCAGTCTCGAGTGAAGAGACATCATCGCACCTCTCGTGGACTCCGTTCTGTCTGTATATGCCACACTTCAGTGTTGCTCCAGTGACACCCTGAAATGAGGAATTTATGTAACTTCTATGTCATTCCCCAAAACCTCCCACTCTGAGATTACCTGTTGATCTATTCTCCCACCTACACTTGTAAAGGATCGAAGTAGAATAACCTGTTCTCTATTCAACTGACAGTAATTGTGCGTATAACATTCAGGACTTTATATACGTATAAGTTATTAGTTACGTTTTAAACCCGTAATAAGCGTGGAGTTAAAACAAGGATTGTGTTTTTCAAGATATTAATTTTCCATAATTCTGTATTTATCCGTTTCAGATGTGATCTCCTAGTTTACGTATATAAGCGATAGCCATTCCCATTTCCGCAGTATGTGATCTATTGCAGGGGCGGTCAACTGTGAAGTTGTCCGCTTTACCAGTCTGAATTGCACAACATTTCATTTTTGAAATCAGTTTCATCGACCTTTCAGTGAACGAGGACCTTTTGCTCCCGATGTGCGGTAACTCCGCCTGAGTTACTGGAGATGACATGCAGTATTTGCTGGCCTGGCACCGCTATTGGTATTTTCTTGGCGAAGGCAGACGAAGGTCTGAAATAAACCGCCTTCTGCACTATGCGCAAGTGTCTGAATATGAAGACCTGCAAGCGACTTACTGGAAAAATGCAGCACATCTGTGCTTTTTAATTAAAAAAAATAAAAGTTCATATAATGAACAATTGTCCAATACAATACATCATTTTACATTAATATCACAGATTAACCGAATCAGAGTTTTGGAGCACGAAATGCTTTCATTATCTATTTACCTATTCGCGGCTTCAACTATCATAACAAACCATTTCACACATGACATTGGCTCCGTTCGAGTCGTTATGTTTACAGCACGAAGGATCAAGGGAAAACAACGCGATCTTAAGTCGCCTATATGTTTTCAGACAAAACAAAACTGGAAAAGTAAGGGTATTCTCCCGAATTAATCATCTATCTCATTGAAAGTAAGGACTAACTTACCAGGAGTTCTTAACGCCGCAGTGTTTGTGTGATTTAAAAAAAATGTTCTCCGGCTGTCTGGGAGCCCGGTCAGGATCCAGAGCGCGTTTATAAAATGCTCTCTCGATGATTTATGATGGAAACCCACCAGCTTTTCAGACGTGTGGAAGTATATGGAAGAGCCCAAGAGCGCGGAGGTTGAGTCCGGATCAAGCGACTGTTCAATTCTAACTAATTTGGTAGATAAGCGAATTTGTTATTTAAGAAAAACAATTCACCCCTTAGGACAAAACAAACATGGAACAAATAAACACCTTGTGACGAGAGGTTCAATTTGGGCTGTGTCTCTGACTTTCTGAGCAACAGACAGTGGAGATACAGACAATAAACACGGATCACCAACCCTCTCTGACAGTGTGATGACCAGACACTCTCCAAGTGCTTGAAGCTCACACTTTCATTTTCTCCCAAATGGACTGAAATCCCTCAGGTGGCCGAACTCCAAAGTGCTGGAGGAGATAAGATTAACACAGCAGCGACCCTCACTGGGCTGCTGCCCCTTTCACAGTCTGTCAGAGGCACAGGTCTGGTGTACAAATGTCCAGCGCAGTCAGAAGACAACCATTTGGGGCGGATCAATCATTGGGGAACGGATGGCTAATTATTAACCACCCCCACAAACCCCTATGATCTGACGGTAAGATCTGAAGCAGAAAAGGACCAGTCAACATGCAGCCCACCTAAAACAAGACGCCTGGACAACTGCTGGAGACTCGGCAGAGCGGGGAGCAAGGGTCCATTATGTACCGTGAAACCACTAACTTTACTTCCTCTCATTTGGCAAACTTGCTGCAACGTAATACTTATCATCAGAACGCTAAATTAGTGCAATAGGACCCTGGAGAACAAAAGAATGTATTCAGCGGAATGCAACTTATAAAACACGTCTTATACAAGAGACTAGTAATGATCAAATGACAAAAACAATGCAATAACAATTGCAATAAAATATATTTCAGATATTTTAAAAATCACATTATTCATGATTTTTTTGAGGCGAGAAATGGAAACAGAATTCAGGTTGGATTTTTGTAGCCGTTAACTAACTGTACTGGGTACGGCTGCAATAAACAACAACTCCCTTTATGTGTCTTTTCAGCCACTGTGTGAACACTTAGCAGTTTCCGAACTCAGAGCTGCGAAAAATTATCTGGCTTGGAGCAAAGCCATTTTAATTGTGTCGTGCACAAAGTAAAGCGATTGCGATTGACTAATTGTGGCACGGCGCGCATGAAACATGCTGCCAGAAATGGAAAGAGGGAGCGAGAGAGAGCCATTTCATTTATTGCACCAAAAGTCCATTATCTGATGCGACAGTCAACAAAGTAATTTCGTTTAACAAAAGACGCGAGAGGTTTTCAACATGTTACATGTTAGTGTATAATATGTGGAATCCACTGAACAAATAATGCTTCTTGGCTCATGGGATATGCCCTAATGGGGAACAAAGAAATGGCAGACCAATTGAACAAATACTTCGGTTCTGTCTTCACGAAGGAAGACACAAATAACCTTCCAAATGTACTAGGGGACAGTAGGTCTAGTGAGAAGGAGGAACTGAAGGATATCCTTATCAGGCTGGAAATTGTGTTAGGGAAATTGATGGGATTGAAGGCCGATAAATCCCTGAGGTCTGATAGTCTGCATCCCAGAGTACTTAAGGAAGTGGCCCTAGAAATAGTGGATGCATTGGTGATCATTTTCCAACAGTCTATTGACTCTGGATCAGTTCCTATGGACTGGAGGGTAGCTAATGTAACAACACTTTTTAAAAAAGGAGGGAGAGAGAAAACGGGTAATTATAGATCGGTTAGCCTGACATCAGTAGTGGTGGGGAAAATGTTGGAATCAATCATTAAGGATAAAATAGCAGTGCATTTGGAAAGCAGTGACAGGATCGGACCAAGTCAGCATGGATTTATGAAAGGGAAATCATGCTTGACGAATCTTCTGGAATTTTTTGAGGATGTAACTAGCAGAGTGGACAAGGGAGAACCAGTGGATGTGGTGTATTTGGACTTTCAAAAGGCTTTTGACAAGGTCCCGCACAAGAGATTGGTGTGCAAAATCAAAGCGCATGGTATTGGGGGTAATGTACTGACGTGGATAGAGAACTGGTTGGCAGACAGGAAGCAGAGAGTCAGGATAAACGGGTCCTTTTCAGAATGGCAGGCAGTGACTAGTGGAGTGCCGCAGGATTCAGTGCTGGGACCTCAGATCTTTACAATATACATTAACGATTTAGATGAAGGAATTGAGTGTAATATCTCCAAGTTTGTGGATGACATTAAACTGGGTGGTGGTGTGAGCTGTGAGGAGGATGCTAAGAGGCTGCAGGGTGACTTGGACAGGTTAGGTGCATAGGCAAATGCATGGCAGATGCAGTATAATGTGGATAACTGTGAGGTTATCCATTTTGGGGGCAAAAACACAAAGGCAGAATATTATCTGATGGCGGCAGATTAGGAAAAGGGGAGGTGCAATGAGACCTGGGGGTCATGGTTCATCAGTCACTGAAAGTGGGCATGCAGGTACAGCAGGCGGTGAAGAAGGCAAATGGTATGTTGGCCTTCATAGCTAGTGGATTTGAGTATAGGAGCGGGGAGGTCTTATTGCAGTTGTACAGGGCTTTATTGAGGCCTCACCTGGACTATTGTGTTCAGTTTTGGTCTCCTAATCTGAGGAAGGACGTCCTTGCTATTGAGGGAGTGCAGCGAAGATTCACCAAACTGATTCCAGGGATGGCTGGGCTGTCATATGAGGAGAGACTGGATCAACTGGGCCTTTATTCACTGGAGTTTAGAAGGATGAGAGGGGATCTCATAGAAGCGTATAAGATTCTGACGGGACTGGACAGGTTAGATGCAGGAAGAATGTTCCCGATGTTGAGGAAGAGCAGAACCAGGGGACATAGTCTTGGGATAAGGGGTAGGCCATTTAGGACTGAGATGAGGAGAAACTTCTTCACTCGGAGAGTTGTTAACCTATGGAATTCTCTGCCGCAGAGAGTTGTTAATGCCAGTTCATTGGACATATTCAAGAAGGAGTTAGATATGGCCCTTATGGCTAAGGGGATCAAGGGGTATGGAGAGAAAGCAGGAAAGGGGTACTGAGGGAATGATCAGCCGTGATCTTATTGAATGGCGGTGCAGGCTCAAAGGGCCAAATGGCCTACGTCTGCACCTATTTTCTTTGTTTCTATGTTTCTATGTTTCTAAACAACTTGTGCATGCTCAGTCACATTTACAGATAGCCGTCCATTGGCTGTTTTATTTCTTTTGTGTCCTGGAATCTCCAGGTTATGTATATGGAGATTCTATATTTAAACAAAGAATAATGGAAGGTTTGCAAAAGCAATACACTAATGAGTTTTAGATGGTTTATATGTAGACATCTCTTTTCGCCCGTCCCTGTGGTTTCATTATTTAAATGCATTGCCCCATGTGGAACAGCGCCATATAGAGCAAAGGTTTGATCACCAGTCTTTGCTGTTAAGTCGTGCCGTGCTGCATGACAATAGATGGCACCATTGACCCCCACCCTCAGGTTAAGGAGGGGAACATCAATCCGAGTTCCAATGTCTGATCATTATCCAGTCACTTCTGCTACGAAGTGCACAGACTCAGGCTGGGCTATGTTGGTCCGAAATTTGCGGTCCGGATCTCGGTGAACTGGCAACGTTCCCTGTCATTCCGCCTTTGGAAACTGACCGCAATTTCGGGATTTGGCGCCTGCGCAGCCTAATACAGAAATCCTGAAGTTGCGGATTGTCATTGACTGCACCTTCACAGGCTGCGCTGCGCCCTGCACCACAGAGCCGACAACCGGTGAAATCACTCACTCAAATCAGGGAAACTGATGAAAACTTCGGCTCCTCTGCAGTAATTACACTGCTAAATTCCTCAAAGTTCGACCCAAAGGGATTAGGTGTAACTAGGCTTTTAACAGCGTATTGATTGCTAAACAAATGTTCTGGCCTGACCCTGAAAAAGTTATTTTAATTTTGTGCAGTGTCAAATGGATCCATTTTCATAAAAATTGAACTTTTTAAGAAACTTTTAGGTTGTGCATCTTTATTTCAGGTTTGCCTTTCTCCGTGTGAGAGCCCCAATCATTGTTTTGCTCTCTCTCATGTTTTTGAAATTAGAATTTTAAGCGCCTACTCACTTCCTTGTTCGCTGTCTGTGAGAATTCTGCATTTTGAGTGGCTGTTTACATCATAGCAGCTCGCACTCGGAGATCCCCACTATATTCCGTTGATTTGAACTACGCGTCAGAAAAGCCGAACTTCTCGACACAGAGATCGCGGGATCTTTGTGCGAAGCTTACCTCGGGGCCGGTGGCAAACGTGTTTGCTTTGCCACTGACCACAAATTCCAGGCCATTATATCACATGGCCAAATAGTTTACTCACATCCGTTGTCCAGGTCACTACATGAAAATGTGTACTTGGACAAGGCACCACCAGCAAGTGCTTGTTGTCCATGGAACTGCACGGCAGCATGAATCAGCATCTTCAGAATAGGAGAGGAGAAAATCCAAGGGGAAAAAATAAAACGGATATTTGGCAATGAATTTTTGGCTGTAATTGAATTTAGAAGATGTTCATGAAATAATGGCTACCCGAAAGTGATTAGAATGCAATAAGGCAATGCGGTGTGTGTGCGGAGGGTGACGCTATACACTATATTACAACAGTGACTACATTGGCTGTAAAGCACTTTGAGACGTCCAGTGGTCGAGAAAGGCGCTATAGAAATACAAGTTTTTTTTATATGAGCAGTGATTCCGCTGTTTATAATCTTACTCTTAATCCTGAGATTGGACCTCAGCCTTGGAAGCTCTCCCTTTTTAAAAAAAATAAGTACATAATATTGTGCTGGAATTTTCTGAGAGTGTTATTGCGCTGATGGTGACTCCAATTGAATATTGGGAAGACCAAATCCATTTTATTTGGCATCTACTAAAAACTCTGTCTTAACCACTAATTCCATTCCTCTCCCTAACTGTTTACCCAAATGGAACTAAAGGTTGAGTAACTTGGTGTGCTTCTTGACCCGGTGCATTCAGATCCCATATCCTATCCATGACAAAGCACACTTACAGCTGCACAGCATCACCCAGCTCCACCCTTATCTTAAACCCATCAATATTGGAATGCTCATCTGCACTTTCCTCGCCCGTGACTCAATGCCCGTGAAATTGACGGCTGCTTTATGTGAAATTCCAATGCTGAGATACATCACAAAGATTAAAAAAAGAGGCAGCAAAAAATATAAAGATGTAGACAATCCTTGCAATATTAATATAAAACAATTGTATAGGCTCCTTCGTAACCTCAGGACGTCCCAAAGCGATTCATAGCTACAGAAGTTGTAATGCATGGAAATTGGAGGAAAATGTACAAAAATTACTTACCAGTGGAGTCAGAATAATTTGATGACTGAAACAAAAGTTTTACCAAAAAGTAATTGAACTGTTATAGATATGTAGTTTTAATGTCAGAAGTGCTATCTTTCGCGTTACACTGAGGCCCCATCTGCTCTCTCAGGTAAATATAAAAGATCCCACAGCACTATTTTGAAGAAGAGCAAGGGAGTTATCCACAGTGTCCTGGTCAATATTTATCCCTCAATCAACATAACAAAAACAGTTTATCTGGTCATTATAACGTTGCTGTTTGTGGGAGCTTGCTGTGTGCAAATTGGCTGCCGCGTTTCCCACACTACAGCAGTGACTACACTCCAAAAGTACTTCATTGGCTGTAGAACACTTTGGGATGTCCGGTAGTCGTGAAAGGCGCTATATAAATGTAAGTCTTTCTTTGCTTTCTTTTAATTCGTAACCAATATTTCTGTAGTGATTCCTATGAGATCCAATTTTCAATGCAGACATGGGGTGTAGTATGTTACCAATTATGTGTTGATATGAAAACAGGAAAGTAGCTCCAGAGACTTGAGCACAAAAATCTAGGCTGATAATCCAGTGCAGTGCTAAGGGGGTGCTGCACTGTCGGAGATGCCGTCTCTCGGATGAGATGTTAAACTGAGGTCCCATCTGCCCTCTCAAGTAGATTTAAAAGCTCCCATGGCACTGTTTGGAAGAAGAGCAGGGGAGTTATCCCCGGTGTCCTAGCCAATATTTATCCCTCAATCAACATAACAAAAACAAATTATCTGGTCAATATCACATTGCTGTTTGTGGGAGCTTGTTGGGTGCAAATTGGCTGCCGCGTTTCCCACATTACAACAGTGACTACACTACAAAAGTACTTCATTGGCTGTAAAGCGCTTTGAGACGTCCGATGGTCATGAAAGGCGCTATATAAATACTTTCAAGTATACAAGCCAAACAGCTTGAAATTCCCTCCAGGAGGACAGCTGTTGCTGATTTGCATTTGCACCAGGTGCAGTATAACTTTGACCTGGTGCGAAGCTTTATTTTAAAAGAGTACAGGTAATCTGTGGGAATTTTTAGACACATTCTAACCTTACTTTTCAATGTTTTTAATGTTGGGAGATTTCCAATGTATCTGTCGATGCTTTCATAAAAATAAAAACATCTGTGCAGGGATCAGCATTGTGACATGTGTACAAGCATGTGGGTGTAGCGCTTAATTCTGGCTGACCTCTGTGGGATCCACAGTCAACAGTATAACTCTAGTCTGTTGATTGCACATTGTAATCAACAGATACCAGCCTGATCATTGGAGTATAATTATAGTCATATTTGACGACTTGCTTTATATATATATAACAACAATAACAACTTGCATTTCTATAGCACCTTTAACATAGCAAAATATACCAAGGCGATCACAGGAGTTTTATCAAACAAAACTTTTACACCGAGCCATATAAAGACATATTAGAACAGGTGGAGGTAGGCTTCATGGACTGTATTAAAGGAGGAGAGGTAGAATCACTGAGAGATTTAGAGGGAAATCCAGAGCTTGGGGCCTAGGCAGTTGTCACTGGTGAGACAATGAAAATTGGCAATGCAGAAGAGGCCAGAATTGAAGTAGCGCAGAGATCTCAGAGGGTTGTAGGCTGGAGGGGGTTACAGGGATATGGGAGGACAAGGCCATGGAGGGATTTGAACACCAGGATGAGAATTTTAAATCTGGGATGTTGTAGGACCGGGTGCCAATGTAGGTCAGCAGTACAGGGGCTATGGGTGAACATGATGTGGTATGAGTTAGGATACGAGCAGCAGAGTTTTGAATGAGCTAAAGTGTATGGAGGCCGGCCAGGAGAAGATCGGAATAGTTGAGTCTGGAGATAACAAATGCACGGATGGTGGTTTCAGCAACAAAGGTGCTGAGCCAGGGATGGAAACGGGTAATATTATGGAGGTGGAAGTAGGCAGTCTTGGTGAAGGAGAGGATATGAGGACAGAAGCTCAGTTCAGGGTCAAATAAGAAGTATATAGATCTGGTATATAGAGGATGTATGTTGTGTGCAATTTTGAGCTCTGCTTTGTAGGAAGAAGGTTGAGGCAATAGAAAGGCTGAAAAGCCTGTTTCCAGTTGTACTTTCCATGTATACTATGTTGGGTACCCATGAACATGTTATTTATGAAATGTGCACATCATTCAACCAATAGATCAACATCATCATCATAGGCAATACCATCGAAATTGAGGAAGACTTGCTTCCACTCTTAAAATGAGTCCTTAGGTGGCTGAACATTCCAATACGAGAACCACAGTCCCCGTCACAGGTGGGACAGATAGTCGTTGAGGGTAAGGGACAGGTTTGCCGCACGCTCTTTCCGCTGCCTGCGCTTGATTTCTGCATGCTCCCGGCGATGAGACTCGAGGTGCTCAGCATCCTCCCAGATGCACTTCCTCCACTTAGGGCGGTCTTTGGCCAAGGACTCCCAGGTGTCAGTGGGAATGTTGCACTTTATCAGGGAAGCTTTGAGGGTGTCCTTGTAAAGTTTCCTCTGCCCATCTTTGGCTCGTTTGCCGTGAAGAAATTCCAAGTAGAGCATTTGCTTTGGGAGTCTCATGTCTAGCATGTGGTCTGCCCAGCGGAGCTGATCAAGTGTGGTAATGCTTCAATGCTGGGGATGTTGGCCTGGTTGAGGATGATAATGTTGGTGCATCTGTCCTCCCAGGGGATTTGCAGGATTTTGCAGAGACATCGTTGGTGGTATTTCTCCAGCGACTTGAGATGTCTACTGTACATGGTCCATGTCTCTGAGCCATACAGGAGGGCGGGTATTACTATAGCCCTGTAGACCATGACCTTTGTGGCAGATTTGAGGGCCTAGTCTTCGAACACTCTTTTCCTCAGGCGGCCGAAGGCTGCACTGGCGCACTGGAGGCGGTGTTGAATCTCGTCGTCAATGTCTGCTCTTGTTGATAAGAGGCTCCCGAGGTATGGGAAATGGTCCAGGGCTGCGCTGTGGATCTTGATGACTTTGGGGCAGTGCTGTGCAGTGAGGACAGGCTGGTGGAGGACCTTTGTCTTAAGGATGTTTAGTGTAAGACCCATGCTTTTGAACGCCTCAGTAAATATATTGACTATGTCCTGGAGTTCAGCCTGTGTATGTGCGCAGACGCAGGTGTCATCTGCGTACTGTAGCTCGACGACAGAGGTTGGGGTGGTCTTGGATCTGGCCTGGAGATGGTGAAGGTTGAACAGATTTCCACTGGTTCTGTAGTTTAGTTCCAGTCTAGCAGGGAGCTTGTTGACTGTGAGGTGGAACATAGAAGCACGAACGTGGATTGGGTCTGCAATGGATCCGTTGGTAAGAATCACAGCCTGCATGTTGTCGTGGAGCAGGCGAAGGATGTTGATGAACTTTTGGGGGCATCCGAAACGGAGGAGAACGCTCCATAGACCCTTACAGTTGACGGTATCAAAGGCCTTTGTAAGGTCGAAGAAGGCCATGTATAAGGGCTGGCGCTGTTCCCTGCATTTTCCCTTCAGCTGTCACGCTGCAAAAACCATGTCCATTGTGCCCCGTAGGGAACGAAATCCACACTGTGACTCCGGGAGGAGACAGTTGAGGAGGACTCTAGCGACGACTTTCCCAGTGGCTGATAGCAGGGAGATTCCTCTGTAGTTGCCGCAGTCGAACTTGTCCCCTTATTTAAAGATGGTCACGATCACTGCATCTCTGAGATCTCCCAGCATGCTCCCTCCCTCCAGATGAGAGAGATGAGATCATGTATTTGTGCCAACAGTGCCTCTCCGCCATATTTCAGTGCCTCAGCAGGGATTCCATCCACTCCCATAGCCTTGTTGTTTTAAGCTGTCTTATGGCTTTTTCTACCTCGTGCAGTATTGGGGTCTCACTGAGGTGGTGGCGGGTAGCATGCTGCGGGATGGAGTTGAGAACACTCAAGTCAAAGGCAGATTCTCGATTGAGGAGATCTTCGAAGTGCTCATGAACAGCAGTGAGTGTCAATGCTGTCCGATCCACCTGTTACAATAGGTGACTGGATTAGCGCTGAGCACACATCCTCTTCAGAGGAGCAGGACAAGGATCATCAGCTGGATGGCGAGGAGAAGCAGAAGGAACTTGAGGTCCAGATGCCAGTAGGACCCGAACACATTGCTGGCTGGGAGGCCAGGGATGGCCTCATCATGGCCAAATTTACATAACTTTCTGCCTTCCATCCATATGCCTGACACATGCTGTGCCAGGTTACATCCTCTCCCACCAACCGCTCCCCCCCCCCACCCGTTGCTCCTGCAACAACATCATAAAGCATTCCTGCAATGACCAAACCTTTCATTTCACACTGACCCCCGTTATGTCTCACCATTCACTCCAACTCACTAAGCAACTTCCAAAGTAGCAGACAAAAATGGGCATGACCAGAAAGTTGTGAAAGCAAATAGTTTTATAACAGTAACAGGAACCTTAACAAAAACACTTCTTTAAACACCCATGTGTTTACCCATGTGCATCTACTTCTGTTTAATTTTTTGTTTTCCCGTCTTTCTACGAGGTGCAAACCCTGTGGCTTCAGCAGAGGTAGAGGCAGGTTGCTCACTTCCCTGGCCCACCAAAGTCTGCTGCTCCTGCGACTGTGCAGGGGCAGCCTTGGCCATTGCGATCCGAGGAAGCATCTGGAGCTCTGACTGAGGGGAGGAAATGAGGGAGAAGTGTGAGCGCTTTGAGAGGAGCCCCCACTTCCATGTCCCCTCTCACCATCATCCCTCTCATGGGCCACTCGCACTTCCCTGCTGGCAAGGAGCTGAAGAGCACCTTGCTGCCCAGCAGTGGGGTGATGAGGACCCAAGTCTGCAATTACATCTCTCCTAGAGAGGAGGTCTATGAGCCTCTGCTATTTGTTCTCCATAGCTAGCATGTGCTCATGTGAATGGCGCATTAGCTGCTCCATGTAGGTGGCTATCCTTTCCATGGAAGAGCCTACCTTCGCCTCGTCTGTGAGATGGTGATGCTCATGTTGGAAATGGACTCCTCCATCTCTGCACATTTGCAGACATCTCAGTCACAAAACCTGTCAGAGCCTGCACTTTTTCCCGAACCTCCAGGATCGCCCTCTTTCTCGATGACCCTTGAGACTGTGTCTGCATACAGCTGAGCAGAGCTGGGAGTGGCCTGTGCCCTCCAGTGAGGAGTCTCCACTGCTGTTCCTGTCTCCACCATCTCCTCTTGCTCACTTGTGAATTGTGAGACACCAGGTGACAACACTACCCTATCTCACATAGGACCCACCAAGGTGTGTGTATCTGTGCTGGTGCTGGGTGTGCTTATGCCTGGTGATGGTGCACCCTCAGAGGCCGGAGGCTCCTCTGAGAAGTCGTCTTATTCCTCCACCTGGACAGTGGAAGATGGGCTGCGGGGTGCTCTTGATGTACCTGTGGGAGAGTAAAGAGATGATTTAGAAATGTTATATTAAGAATGGGTAACGATACCATTATGCACATGATGAACATTCACTGGTGACTGCTGTATGCCATGTGGCTGTATGAGATGTAATTCTGTCACCGGGTTGATGAGAGGTCTCCCTCTCTCTCTCCCATTGCCAGCTGCTCCGCAACTTCTGAGACCTCCAGGGTGACCTCCTCTGCTGGTGTCAAAGTGGCGAAGAATGGATGGCCACTTCCGGCTCTCTCCCTCTTGTTATTGTGGGTTCTCTTCTCCTGTAAGGAGGGAAAGAAGAGAAGTTTGAGTGAGAGTAATGGCACGAGTGTAAGGATTGTGTGGGTCAGATCTTTAGAGGATGACTGAGGGAGTGTGATGCCAATGCCAGAGTGCCAATGCCAAGTGCCCTCCTTGTGTGGTGTTAGTTGGTATGATTGCATTAGCTTGAGGGTGAGTGTGAGGGGTTGTTAGTCAGACGGGGATGTGAGCATGTAGATAGACTGCAAGGGATGGGTGGACATGCAAGGTATGTTGGTGTGAGTAATGATGTGCAGGAGTAGGCTTGGGAAGGCAGAGTTATGGGGATGTGATGACAGGCACAGCAGGATCAAGGTCAGTGTGGCTTTTTACTCACCTTTCCTGATCTCATGTGATCATTGAAGTGCTTCCAACACTGTACCCAGGTTCTCCTCACCACATGCTTGCTGTTGACCTCCTCTGCTATTTGGAGCCACACTCTTTTAGTCTCCTGGAGAGGTCGCTTGCACCTATCAGCAGGGAAGAAGACCTCCCTGCGTGCTCTGATTCCCTCCACAAGAATATGTAGGGAGTCATCTGCAAACCTGGGTGCAGCCCTCTGTCTCTATGAAGCCATCTCTGCCAGGCTGAGCACTAACCAGATGATGATATGAACTGCCCACACACTCCTAGAAGAACCTTTAAATGCAATGTGGCCAAGGCGGCTTTAAATATCCCTGCTGGAAATGAGTCATCGATGACGTCACCAGACCCGCACCATTTAATAGGGCTGGGAAACACGCAGACCTGCCTTAATAGGCGCCATTAAGGGAAAGTCGCTCTGAGGAACTGAATGAAAAGAACAATGCGGTTCTGATCTGCTATGCCGACCCACGCAGGTAATGAAAATTCCGGCCCTCACGTTTTATCAATGGTTCAAATTGTAATAATAGTAAACAAATTATAAAACAAAAACAGCAGACTGATTTGATCCAGATGTGCAGCGATATCGTAGAAGGCACTGACAGTTGCCAGCTTGTATTAGATTCTTTGTAAGCCGGTTGATTGGGTTATGTCAATAATAACTGACTTTAAATTTCTTGGTTGTGAAATTTGATGTTGTGGTGCCGGCCATTAGGGACGGTTTTCTTGAAAGCTTGGCGGCCGCCTCCCTTCCACCTGCTCCCGACACGGCGACTGCCATTCTGGAGAGGTCGGCAGTGCTGCCGTTGCCTGTGCTCTCCTCTCCCATGTAAATGTGCAGATCATGATGTCAATCAGCGTGCAATGCCTGAATTGATGCTGTCGCACTCGATACCACTCTCCCCTAACCACACACGGAAGAACATGCATGCAGCAGTTGTACAGAGATGCTGTCAGCAACTCTTAAAGGGACACACACATCTTTCAGGTAAGATTCGATTTCACTTTTTGGAGTGTTTATTATATTTTATTGGAATCATCATCATCATAGGCAGTCCCTTGGAATCGAGGAAGACTTGCTTCCACTCTAAAAATGAGTCTTTGTAGCCAACGAGCTGGACGGAGAAGGAAGCACTGCAAAAAGGAGAGCGGTCCTCCTCACAGTCTGCGGGACACTGACCTTCAGCCTCATGAAGAATCTTCTGGCTCCGGTGAAACCCACAGATAAGTCATATGAGGAGCTGTGTACACTGGTTCGGGAGCATCTTAACCTGAGGGAGAGCGTGCTGATGGCGTGGTATCGGTTCTACACATGCCAGCGATCTGAAGGTCAGGAAGTGGCGAGCTACGTCGCCAAGCTAAGGCGACTTCCAGGACAATGTGAGTTTGATGGCTACCTGGAGCAAATGCTCAGAGACTTTTTTGTATTGGCCACGAGACCATCCTACGAAAACATTTGACCGTAGAGACACCGACCCTCAGTAAGGCCATTGTGATAGCACAGGCGTTTATGTCCACCAGTGATAACACCAAACTAATCTCTCAGCACACAAGTGCTAGCAATGTTCATAAATTAACCGGAACTGTGTTTGCGAGCAGAAATGTACAGGGCAGAAACCACGAGTCTGCAACTGCCAGCAGGCCTCAGGTGACCCAGATGACTCAGAGTCCACAACAAAGGATGAATGCATTGCAATTCACACCTTGTTGGCGTTGTGGAGACTTCCATTCAGCCGCTTCAAAGGGTATATTGGCAAGAGCTGTGGAACAATGGGGCACCTCCAACGAGCTTGCAAATGAGCTGCAAACTCTGCAAAACCTGTTAACATCCATGTGGCAGAGGAAGATTGGTCCATGGTGGATCAAAGCAATTTCGAGCCTCAGAGAGAGGAGCCAGATGCTGAAGTACATGGGGTGCACACATTTTCGACGAAATGTCCACCTATAATGCTAAACGTAAAATTGAATGGTTTACCATGGAACTGGACACTGGCGCTAGCCAATCCATCATGAGTAAAAAGATGTTTGAGAAACTGTGGTGCAACAAGGCACTCAGACCAGCCCTGAGCACCAACCACACAAAACTGAGAACGTACGCCAAAGAGCTTATCACTGTCCTGGGCAGCGCCATGGTCAAGGTCACCTACGAGGGCACGGTGCACAAACTGCCACTCTGGATTGTCCCGGGCGATGGCCCCACACTGCTTGGAAGGAGCTGGCTGGGCAAAATCCACTGGAACTGGGATGACATCCGAGTGCTATCACATGTCGATGAGGCCTCATGTACCCAGGTTCTTAACAAATTTCCTTCCCTTTTTGAGCCAGGCATTGGAAACTTTTCCGGGGCGAAGGTGCAGATCCACTTGGTCCCAGAGGCACGACCCATTCACCACAAGACGCGAGCGGTACCTCACATGATGAGGGAGAGAGTGGAAATCGAGCTGGACAGGCTGCAACGCGAGGGCATCATCTTCCCAGTGCAATTCAGCGAGTGGGCCAGCCCGATTGTTCCAGTACTCAAAAGTGATGGCACGGTCAGGATTTGTGCCGATTATAAAGTAAGTATTAATCTTTTCTCGCTACAGGACCAATACCCACTACCTAAGGCAGACGACCTATTTACGACGCTGGCAGGAGGCAAGATGTTCACCAAGCTCAACCTGACTTCGGCCTACATGACGCAGGAGCTGGAAAAGTCTTCGAAGGGCCTCACCTGCATCAACACGCACAAGGGACTGTTCATCTACAACAGATGCCCGTTTGGAATTCGGTCGGCTGCAGCAATCTTCCAGAGAAACATGGAGAGCCTAATCAAGTCGGTACCACACACGGTGGTTTTTCAGGACGACATATTGGTCACGGGTCGGGACACCGTCGAGCACCGACAAAACTTGGAGGAGGTCCTCCAGCGACTGGATCGCGTAGGGCTGCAGCTGACGAGGTCGAAATGCGTCTTCATGGCAACAGAAGTGGAGTTTTTGGGGAGAAAGATCGCGGCAGACGGCATTCGGCTCACAGACACGAAGACAGAGGCTATCAGGAATGCGCCCAGGCCACAGAACGTCATGGAGCTGCGGTCGTTCCTGGGACTTCTCAACTATTTTGTTAACTTCCTACCGGGGTTAAGCACCCTCTTAGAGGCCCTACATGTGTTATTGCGCAAAGGTGAGAACTGGGTATGGGGGAAAAAAACAAGTAATTGCTTTTGAGAAAGCCAGAAACTTTTTATGCTCCAACAAGCTGCTTGTATTGTATAACCCGTGTAAAAGACTTGTGTTAGCATGTGACGCGTCGTCGTATGGAGTCGGGTGTGTCTTACAACAAGCCAACATTGCGAGGAAGTTGCAACCTGTCGCCTATGCTTCCAGGAGCTTGTCTAAGGCCGAGAGGGCCTACAGCATGATTGAGAAAGAGGCATTAGCGTGTGTGTTCGGGGAAAAGAAAATGCATCAGTACCTGTTTGGCCTCAAATTTGAGCTAGAAACCGATCACAAGCCCCTCACATCCCTGTTCGCTGAAAACAAGGGGATAAATACTAATGCCTCAGCCCGCATACAAAGGTGGGCACTCGCGCTATCAGTGTATAACTATACAATCCGCCACAGGCCAGGCACCGAGAACTATGCGGATGCTCTCAGTCGGCTACCATTGCCCACCACGGGGTTGGAAATGGTGCAGCCTGCAAACTTGTTGATGGTGGCGCAGCCCGCAGACTTGTTGATGGTGATGGAAGCGTTTGAAAATGATAAATCACCTGTCACGGCCTGCCAGATTTGGACTTGGACCAGCCAAGAGCCTCTGCTGCCCCTAGTAAAAAAACTGTGTACTGCATGGGAGCTGGGCCAGCATCCCCATTGAAATGCAAGAGCCAATCAAGCCGTTCCAGCGGCGAAAGCCGTTCCATTCAGGCAGACTGCCTGTTGTGGGGTGACCGCATAGTGCTACCAAAAAAGGGCAGGGAGACGTTCATCTCGGATCTCCACAGCACACATCCGGGTATAATAATGATGAAAGCGACAGCCAGATCCCACGTGTGGTGGCCCGTAATCGACTCTGACTTAGAATCCTGTGTAAGTTTGTGGTCCTGGCCCTCCAGACCATGGTCGAGGATCCATGTCGACTATGCGGGCCCGTTTCTCGGTAAAATGTTCCTGGTGGTGGTGGATGCTTTTTCAAAATGCATTGAATGTGAAATAATGTCGGGAAGCACCGCCACCGCCACCATTGAAAGCTTGAGGGCCATGTTTGCCACCCACGGCCTGCCTGACATACTGGTCAGTGACAACGGGCCATGTTTCACCAGTGCCGAATTTAAAGAATTCATGACCCGCAATGGGATCAAACATGTCACCTCGGCCCCGTTTAAACCAGCCTCCAATGGGCAGGCAGAGCGGGCAGTACAAACCATCAAACAGAACCTTAAATGAGTCACAGAAGGCTCACTCCAAACCCGCCTGTCCCGAGTACTGGTCAGTTACCGCACGAGACCCCTCTCGCTCACAGGGGTGCCCCCGGCTGAGCTACTCATGAAAAAGACACTTAAAACCAGACTCTCGCTGGTTCACCCCAATCTACATGATCAGGTAGAGAGCAGGCGGCAGCAACAAAATGTAAACGATGGTCGCGCCATTGTGTCACGGGAAATTGATCTGAATGACCCTGTGTATGTGCTAAACTATGGACATGGTCCCAAGTGGATCGCGGGCATGGTGATAGCTAAAGAAGGGAATAGGGTGTTTGTAGTCAAGCTAGACAATGGACAAATTTGCAGAAAGCACCTGGACCAAACGAGGCTGCGGTTCACAGACTGCCCTGAACAACCCACAGCAGACACCACCTTTTTCGAGCCCACAACACACACCCAAAGGATCAACGACACCACGCCGGACCAGGAAATCAAACCCATTACGCCCAAGAGCCCAGCAAGGCCAGGCTCACCCTGCAGCCCTGCACAGCCAACAACACGCCAGGCCAGCGAGGGCACAGCCAATGCACCAGAACAGACATTTGTACCGAGGCGGTCCACCAGGGAAAGAAAGGCTCCCGACCGCCTCACCTTGTAAATAATTTTCACTTTGACTTTAGGGGTGGAGTGATGTTGTGTATCTGTAAAGCATGCACTCCCATGTTCCACCACCAGGGAGCTCATCCCCTGAAGTCCCAAGGGATCCCAGCATCCGTTGGGAGCACTGTATATAAGCTGGCCCCTAAGGCCTGTTCCTCACTCAGGAGTGTCTTAATAAAGACTGAGGTCACTGTTACTTTAACCTCCCTGTGTGCAGCCTCATCTGTGTTAGGAACACAATAACGAGAACCACAGTCTCTGTCACAGGTGGGACAGACAGTTGTTGAGGAAAGGGGTGGGTGGGACTGGTTTGCCGCACGCTCTTTCTGCTGCCTGCGCTTGATTTCTGCATGCTCTCGGCGATGAGACTCGAGTTGCTCAGCGCCCTCCCGGATGCAGTTCCTCCACTTAGGGCAGTCTTTGACCAAGTACTCCCAGGTATCAGTGGGGATGTCGCACTTTACCAGGGAGGCTTTAAGGGTGAGTTTGTAATGCTTCCTCTGGCCACCTTTGGCTCATTTGCCATGAAGGACTTCCGAGTAGAGCACTTGCTTTGGGAGTCTCGTGTCTGGCATGCGAACAAAGTTGCCTGCCCAGCGGAGCTGATCAAATGTGGTCAGTGCTTCAATGCTGGGGATGTTGGCCTGGTCGAGGACGCTAATGTTGGTGCGTCTGTCCTCCCAGGGGATTTGCACGATCTTGTGGAGACATTGTTGGTGGTATTTCTCCAGCGACTTGAGGAGTCTACTGTACATGGTCCATGACTCTGAGCCATACAGGAGGGCGGGTATTACTACAGCCCTGTAGACCATGAGCTTGGTGGCAGATTTGAGGACCTGGTCTTCGAACACTCTTTTCCTCAGATGGCCGAAAGCTGCACTGGTGCACTGGAGGCGGTGTTGAATCTCATCATCAATACTCTTGTTGATAAGAGGCTCCCTAGGTATGGGAAATGGTCCACGTTGTCGAGGACCATGCCGTGGATCTTGATGACTGGGGGGCAGTGCTGTGCAGCAGGGACAGGTTGGTGGAGGACCTTTGTCTTACGGATGTTTAGTGTAAGGCCCATGCTTTTGTACGCCTCAGTGAATACATTGACTATGACTTGGAGTTCAGCCTCTGCATGTGCGCAGACGTAGGCGGCATCCGCATACTGTAGTTGGAGTAGTGTCTGGGTGTATTACATTTCAAAAGCTATTCAAGTGTGCCAGGAATGCATGGAGTGCTGCCGGATGCTTGCAATGCTTTGGATCTTAAAGAAAGGCCTCTGAGAAGACTACTTGCTCACAGTCTTGGGGGCTCTAGTTGCAGTTCCCTTGGACTGCAACATTACATGAAGCAAAGACAGCAAAAAGGACAAGCTGCTCGCAAAGGGAATTGGAGGAAGCAGAAGAGGAAGAAGCAGAAGGGGAGGAAGCAGAAGGAAGGAGGCATCCCGGACAGCCTCTTTCTATCTGGGATATCCAGGATCAAGTCATCTGCCTGCGGTACCAGTGAACACAACCCCAATTCCCCTTTCAACATTAGACCCACACCTCTCTCTGTTACTGACCATCACAGTGTCCTCTTGGCCATAATGCTGAAATAAAAGCCATCACAAAGCAAACTGTCCAACCTAAATTTATCCACTTATAGGTCAAATATTACATCAAGAAATCAACTCATCACCCTAGTACATTCCCTTAGTGACTGTCTTGTGTCTGCCCTTGCCTAACTACTGATGTAATACCCCAGTGGCTGCAGCATGGCTGGTGGAAGGTTGCTGACTTTCCGTGGGAGTGACTGCAAATGGCCTTGCACAACAACCTCGAGGAGCTGGTGGCTGGGAGTGTCAAATCGAGTGATGGTGTTTCTTCTTCACCTCCTCCTTCTCCTTCTTCTCCCTCTTTCTTCTCCCTCTTCTCTCTCGTCTCTCCCTTCTTGGTGAACCAGTGGCTGGGCAGGCTGGATTTCATGGTTGTGTGAAATGAGGAAGGGACAAGGGTAGGGTTGTGGTGAGGTGGGGACAGAGAAAGAGGTGCACACTTACACTGTGTGCAGCTTGCATATCAGAAGAAAGTGGGATAAGGGGGAAGTGGGATGTGAGAAGGAGAATAACATATGAGGATACCGTCAACTTGTATTCTTTCAACCCCGCCGCTGGCTAAGGGCTCAGCTATGACCCTGCCAAGCATGGCCAGCACCGTTTCCTCCACAGGAGTGAGGTGAAACTAGGGGGTGAGGTGAAGCTAGGAATATGAGGTGTGTCTCATGTTTGGTAGAGATTGTTAGTAGATGAATGATGGGAGTGGTCATGCATTGAGCAGTGTGTGAGAGTAGTGGTGCAGTTGGTAGACGGCTTTTGAAGATGTATTCAGTGACCTCGACCACTTGTCTGAGGTCATGAAACTTCTTTGGGCACTGGTGCCAGATCCTGGAGGAAAGACTGCTGGCAGTGTCGGCCTCGGCGATCTGGTCCCACATCCTTCTTTCTGGAGGGCCCCCTGGCCCCCTGTGGGTAGAGGACCTCTCTTCCAGTATTGACCCCCTGCACAAAGCTGGAGTGCTGCATACAAGACCCTGGATGCCCCTTCCCTGGCCTGTTGAGCCATTTGTGTTTGTGCTGAAGCATTTTTACCATTTTTTGCATGCAGAAGGAAGTTTCAGCTTTAAGAGCTGAAGCCTGCTTAGTTTGGATTGATTTGTCATGTTTTTTTTCAGAAGTCAGTTGAGCTTTAAGGGCTTTAGACTGCTTTAAAAAAAATTACAGCCTTGCTTTAAGAGAATGCAGCCTCACTCCAGCAATGTTACAGCGACACAATATTGGGCCTCCTGCTGAGTGCGCAGCTTGTAGCAGAGTGTATGTCACTGGGGTGTTCGCTACAATCATTCAAATCAGCAGGCAGCACCAAAATACCTTAATAACTTTCTAAACGGCCAGCGTAAATCTCGCCCCGCAGTGCCACCGCCGGTTTTGGGCCTTATCGAATTTCTAGGCCTTTATTTTTTAAATAACTTTTTTCCTCACCAGTTTTCTCTCCTTCCCCTTGAAGGCATTGACTGCTCTGAGATAATTCTGGCGAGCAATGGAAATGATAATTAGGAAAAGTGTATAAAGGGTGGCTGAGCCAATATCGCACGTTTTACACAATTAGCAAAAGTTAAAATTCCCCTTCCCGCCCCTGCGTGCTTGCTGAGAATTCTGGAACCTTTTTACCCAAGTGGCTGTTATTTATGAATGAGGTTTAACAGTGAGTGCCTGACAGCTATTTTACTACAAGGAATATTCAGCTGAACTTAATCCTGCCCTCATCCGACATCTGCATCTCCAGAAGTGGTTGCTGGATAACTTTTTAAAACACACACTGGTGAGATTCCATGCTATTCACTACAGAACAACACCATTTAAATCTTGGTTTCCTTGACTGTGAAAATTAGATTCTCCCTGTTTGTCTTTGATTTGCCAAGACAAACTATGCGCATTATAGCTCCTGCAATTTTTTCCTTCTTCTTGCTGCTGTTTTGACATTTCAGCACTCAATTGGTTCACCTCAGCCATTGCTCCTTTCTCCTCCTCATCTTTTCAACCAGCGCTACCTCCAGGTGCTCATTAACTACATGGATGTGTGTAGGTGTACTAATATTGCAAACTTCAGTGTAAGGATCACAATATACTATATGGTTCTGCCCTGCTCAGTATTAATGGAAGTGGCGGCAGTCGGGAGCAGCGTCGAGGAGGTGCGTGGAGAGGCCTATAAAAGGCACAGCAGGGAGTCCGGGGCCCAGTGTCGGCGGCAGTCAGGAGCAGCGTCGGAGGTGCGTGGAGAGGCCTATAAAAGGCGTACTTGTGCAGCTACAGGGAGAAGGCACAAAGAAGTAGAAAGAAATCAAAAGGTGACGTCACAGCCAAGAGGGTAAGTGATTGGCTGGTGATTGGTGAGTAGTTTTTCTTTTTTCTCTCCTATATCAGTGAG